>NC_135238.1:205476948-206678448 GCF_051348905.1 Ranitomeya variabilis | reverse complement strand
CTCTCCTGGTCACATGCTAGCGCTGATTGCTAAGCAACCACAAAGCCCAGGGAAAAAAGTTCTTTTCTAAACTTGCAATCTGTGGCTGAGAGAAGCTTTGTGCTTCGAGCACTCCTAACATCTGTTCAGGGTTAGACCGGCAGCTTTCTGACTGGGGGCAAATCAGTCTCAGTGGTCCAAACATCAGACCCGAGGCAAAATATTCTGCAGCATCCGCAAGTGCATGTAACTCCCAAGAGCGACTATAAAGTGCATGCGACAAACAGTAATAATATCAACATTTGCCTTATTATATAGCGTCAATATATTCTGCAGAAACATTAACAATAACGCATGGACCAAAATATTCACTAGCGTAAAAGTATATAAAGCTCTTTCTTCTACGTCTATTACCATGAGCAAAGAGAATTTAAAAAAACCCTCCTTCCTATGCCAGAAACAAAATGATAATCTACGGAATAAGATAGCGCTATAAAAGAAAAGAATAATAAATAAACAAAAATAAATATACAGATGTAGCAGGGCTGACATTGTTTCACTTTTTTGTGTTTTTTATATAGAAATGCAAGTAAATGCTACAAAACTATAATAGTCCAATGATTAATTCAGCATTCCCATATCTGAATGATTAGTAATAAATGAAGATACATCGGATATTTAACATTTTTAAAGTAAAAGTTTGACAAAGCATACAACTGGGTTATTAAGTAAGCTAAAATACTATCCTATAATATTGGCATACATTCTAGAATTTTAATTGAAGAGTTATAATTTGACTTTTGAAGAATAGCAATAAATGATGCTAACTTCTGCAGCAGTATAGTGGACCGTAGCAGTTTATTAATCACAGGAAAATGAAAAATACAATAATATTGTTTACAAAATATGGTAACACTGCAAACATATTTTATAATAGACAAGATTATTAGATCAAAGCTACAAGTGTCCTAATTGCAGTCTGTAGTCTTACCCTGGGAATTTGTGGTTTCTATGCAGAAAGTGAAGAGGAGACCCATAAGGAGAAGAGAAGAAGCAGGTCTTTGCATTGTGTTGAAAACCCCCATCGCTGTCTCATGGAGAGAATGGACCAGCCTGCAAGCAGAGAGCTGGCCCAAGTGACACCAATGTGAATTTCTCCTTAAGTAGCCAAGTGGATGTCTTTTTTTTTTCTTATCCAGCTAGTTGTGGAAGAAAGGCGTGTTCTTCAGCTGAGGCAATAAACTCCCACCCTCCGCACATCACATAAGCTCTTTAGAACTTGTAGCCAGGGAACCAGCATGGCTGGATAACCATTACAATCCACTAGTCTGTCACAATGATGAGTTATAAAGAAGGGGGAAGGGAGAAGACACAAAAAAGTAGAATCTGTGCTAGCTCTATATGCAGAAACAAGTTTTATTTTGCTCGTTTGCATAAATTCATACATGTATGTAAAACTGCTAATAAGTGAAATGATGTATCACAAAATTATGTGCCAAATTCTAACGTCAGCTACATCTGTATAAATGGTTAGCGTTTTTTAATGTCCCTTACAGTGCTGACTATGCCCAACCGCTTCTCTACTCATTCCCTATGGGGCTGCCGAGTGCTGCACTCGCCTTTTTCCGGCAGACCCATAGAGAATGAATACACAGGTGATAGGACATGTGCACTGTCACTCCAATCTAACAAGCTCAAACGTGTCCCGCTCTGCCAATCGGTGCCGGGCCCAATAGTCGGAGCACCATCGATCTATAAGTTATCACTTATCCTGTGGAAAGATGATAACTTATTTTCAACGGGCCATACCTCCAAAGCCACGTTCACACTGTCAGTATTTGCTCAGCATTTTACATCAGTATTTGTAAGCCAAAATCACGAATGTAACAATCGGAGGAAAAGTATAATAGAAACAGGTCACCACTTCTGGATTTATCACCCACTCCTGGTTTTGGCTTACAAATACTGATGTAAAATACTGACCAAATACTGAACATTTGAATGTGGCTTATGGCTGGGGCTGCAACACAGATCACGTGGCCAAAGATCGCTGTATCCCACTGCTACAATGCAGCATAAGGCAATTGAATTAGGTCACATTGTAACGTGGAGAGGGAAGATAGCTATAGACAAGGTATTCATCTTCCATGCCCTGGCAATGCTAAAAGAAGATGGGGTTCCTGGCTGGATGTGTGGGCTTTGTCTATGTGGGTGCTACGCCCTTTCAGGCCACTGATGCCAGTAACTATGACTGGCCAGAGCCAGATGGTGTAAAGTTCAATGAGGGAAACCACCAACCAAACATACTCAATCTTTTACTGAACATCAGCTTAGTGCGGATTATGTACAATAGATGGCAAGTGCATAACTTCACGAATGTTTCCTTTACAACATGGAGCATCTTCATACACAGTTTCTCTTCTGCTTCCAGACTTTCTTGTTTCTGCCCCCAAGTTCCTTTGCCTTATCCACCACCAAGTACAGTACTACCGTCCAGTAAGTAAGAGCCCTGTCCTCAACCCACGGTTCAGCATCCTCCATTCCCTTAGGCGAACTAGGTTGCCACTATGGCCGTTACTTAACTTCTTTGCTTGTTGATGCCTTGGAACTCCCGCCCGGGGCACTCTCTTTGTCTCACGTTCCCTGTTCCATCCTGGCCCGTTATCTCTCTATCTGGCGAACTCGGAGCCGTACTGCTTGGCGTCCTGTCCCAGGACCCGTCTCCAAAGCACCACTCTATCCTTCTGTCACTTTTCCTTTCTCTACTCTGGATCTCTTTAACTGAAAGACCATTACGATTGGTGGCTTTTCCAAATTATATAAGTGAATGAAAAGAATTTATGAATTTCTATCTACACATATCCATATCCTTTGATCCATAGCACCCACTAATCCTATGTTTGACTTCAAAGGGGTAAAATTGAAGTTTATGCGTCCTCACATTTAGATTTGTTGCAACGGTGGTGCAATTCCCAGTCTGGCCATCACCCACTGTGAACTGTCGCCTCATTCACTCCATAACATGCCCAGCAAGTAACAGTGATTGTATATTGCTGGTAATACGTGCACATGATTTATGCTGGTTCAGGGCTTCTTAGAGAATTGGTACGACATAGCACCAGGGTCAAACCACATGAAGCAGATCAGAATATTCAATGAGTTTTGGCATTTTCCGAATAACAAAGCCTGGGGGGAGACCATCTCATCCGAGGTCCCCAGCAAGAGCAGCACATCAAGCCTTGTGTTCCTCTCCCCTATGTCTGCTGTCACCGAGGAGCAGAGTCCTTGATAAATTCCTTGGGTTGAAGGGCCTTCTTATTGTTCTCTGCTTTGTTTCACTGTTTCCAACTTACTGGAATTCTTGTCGTGGTTTCACAGCAAGGTTCATTCTGACCAAACGTCACCAGCTGAGTCTCTCTGTAGAGCTGAATCTCTGAAGTTGTTTTAATCCAGAAAAACAAGCTCGAAACTAAAGGAAGACTGGGGAAAAGGAAAAGCTGCTGGATATCAATCCCATCTAACTGCTGCTGAATGGCCTTTAATGCTTCTTTTTACATTTGCTGACATCATTCTCTAATGAATGAACCGTGATGTTTACAGAATGAACCAATGTATGGGCCCCGTCCCCAAATCATCCTTTATTGGTGAGGGAGAATGCAAGTTCTATTAAGGGTGTTTAATTGCTTTATAATGCAAAAGTTATTTGTAATGATTGACAGGATTTCACAATTAAACAATGGTGACGGGAAATTTGCATTTTAAAAACAAATTAATTATTTATTCAGCTTATCTGTTACATTTATTGCATTCGTCACAGATGCAGCATGTTGCCTTGTATTCTTCTTTTTACCAACATTGAAATGATTAGAATGCTAGAATGCTCCTGCAGTTCTCAAAATAGAAATACACTGCTCAAAAAAATAAAGGGAACACTAAAATACCACATCCTAGATATTTCTGAATGAAATATTCCAGTTGCAAATTTTTATTCATTGCATAGTGGAATGCGGTCATAACAATAAAACATAACAATTATCAAGGTAAATCAAAATGAATATCCCATGGAGGTCTGGATTTGGAATGATACTCAAAATCAAAGTGGAAAATCAAATTACAGGCTGATCCAACTTCAGTGGAAATGCCTCATGACAAGGAAAAGATGCTCAGTATTGTGTGTGGCCTCCACAGGCCTCTATGACCTCCCTACAACACCTGGGCATGCTCCTGATGATCTTCCAACTCCTGGACAGTCTGTGGTGCAATGTGACGTTGGTGGATGGTGCAAGACATGATGTCCCAGATGTGCTCAATCAGATTCAGGTTTGGGGAACGGGAGGGCCAGTCCATAGCTTCAATGCCTTCATCTTGCAGGAACTGCTGACACACTCCAGCCACATGAGGTCTGGCATTGTCCTGCATTAGGAGGAACCCAGGGCCAACAGCACCAGCATATGGTCTCACAAGGGGTCTGAGGATCTCATCTCAGTACCTAATGGCAGTCAGGCTACCTCTGGTGAGCACATGGAGGGCTGTGCTGCCCTCCAAAGAAATTCCACCCCACACCATTACTGCCTTCTGCCAAACCGGTCATGCTGAAGGATGTTGCAGGCAGCAGATCGCTCTCCACAGCATCTCCAGACTCTGTCACGACTGTCACATGTGCTCATTGTGAACCTGCTTTCATCTGTGAAGAGCACAGGGCACCAGTCCTGGTGTTCTGTGGCAAATGCCAAGCATCCTGCATGGTGTTGGGCTGTGAGCACAACCCCCATCTGTGGATGTCGGGCACTCAGACCATCCTCATGGAGTCAGTTTCTAACCGTTTGTGCAGACACATGCACATTTGTGTCCTGCTGGAGGTCATTTTGCAGGGCTCTGGCAGTGCTCCTTCTGTTCCTCCTTGAACAAAGGTGGAGGTAGCGGTCCTGCTGCTGGGTTGTTGCACTCCTACGGCCCCCTCCATGTCTCCTGGTGTACTGGCCTGTCTCCTGGTAGTGCCTCCAGCCTCTAGACACTACACTGACAGACACAGGAAACCTTCTTGCCACAGCTCGCATTGATGTGCCATCCTGGATGAGCTGCACTACGTGAGCCACTTGTGTGGGTTGTAGAGTCCGTCTTATGCTACCACGAGTGTGAAAGCACAACCAACATTCAAAAGTGACCAAAACATCAGCCTGAAAGCATTGGTACTGAGATGTGGTCTGTGGTCCCCACCTGCAGAATCACTCCATTATTGAGGATTCTGTTGTTTAAGTGTTCCCTTTATTTTTTTGAGCAGTGTATTTAGGTTTTACTATACATACAATACACTACTATATAAGTGAAGAATTTGAGAATGTTAAATTTCACATTGGTTGCTTTCCATCTCTAGGACATTATCACAATATGGTCACTACATCCTATCTCTCGAGTTTGTGTTTTTGTCATGCATGGCTGCTTATTCCTATTTGCAGCTCAACAATCTCCACATACAGCATATCTTTTCCTTTTTGGCAACACATTTTCCCTCTCTGGCAACACATCTTCTACCTCTCGAAACCCATCTTTTCCTCTATGGCAACATATATTTTCCTTCAGGTAATTTTTCAGGTGCATTACTTCAGGTAATTTTTCAGGTGCATTTTTCTTTTGCAACACATCTTACCCCTCTGTGACAACACATATATCCCTGTAATAACACATATTCCACCTTTGGTACCATATCTTTTCCTCCCTGCCAAAAATGTTTTCTCTCTGAAAACACATCTTTTCCTTTTCTGGTAGTATATCTTCTCCCTCTGGAATCACATCTTTTCCTTGCTGGTAAAACATCTTCCTCCTCTGGCAGCACATCCCTTCCTCATTGGCAACATATCTTTTCTTTACTAGTAATACATCTTCCTCCTCTGGCATCACATCTTTTTCTCACTAGCAACACATTTTTTCCTTTTTTGGCAACACATCTACCACCTCTGGCATCACATATTTTCCTTGCTGGTAACACATGTTCCCCCTCTGACAACACAACTCTTCCCCGCTGGCAACATATCTTTTCCATACTAGCTTCACATCTTCCCCCTCTGGCATCATATCTTTTCCTCACTAGTAACACATTTTTCTTCCTTTTGTGGTAACACATCTTCCCCCTCTGGCATCACAATTTTTTTCTCGCAGGCAAAACAAGTTTTTCTTCCTTGTAACAAATGTTCCCCCTTATAGCTACACATTTTTTTCTCCCTTGCTATCCACCTTCCCTCTCTGACAAAGCATTTATTTCTCCCAGGCAACACATTTTTTTTTCTAGTTAAACATCTTCTCCTTCTGGCAACACATATTGCCTCCTTCTTTAGTACTAATATCTTTGTCCCATTATGGAATCACATCTCTTCCTCCAGCAACATCTTACTCTAAAGCAGCCTCTCTCTCTCGATGGAGCTAAATTGGGAAACTGGAAACAACCCTCAGAAATGGGGTGGAATTGTGTGTAAAAGAAAGCAGACATACTTTCCTAACGATGTGCAACTCCTTTAATTGTTGTATATACATCCATGAGACTTGGATACAGTGGTGTAGGCAGGCGATTTCTACATGGCCTCAATTGCTAAGTGTCAGGAGAGGCTGCGCCATTGATCCACGTGCCAAGGCCAAGTGGTTCCAATGAACAAATCAGCAATATTGTACCTATATAGGATTTCAGGAGGGAGTGAATCGCATTCTTGGGACTGCTCTCATCTTACAACGGTCTCTTCTTAAGAAATAGATTAAATCTGTTTTTCTGCAAAGGCTTAAGGATGTAAACCAGACAGTGTAAAAAAATGTCTGACGAGGACACTGACTGAGGTTGTAATAAGTAACACAAACCTTCTGAAATAGGAGAAGGAAAGACATTGCATAATGTATAAGGGAAATGAGAGTATGTAGCATGTAGGGTGCAGTGATTTATATGATACAAAATGTGGGGAGTTGGTTTACATTCACAAAAACTAATGATTTCCAACCCTGGCACTTCCCTTCCTAGCTACACTCAATTGCTGATGAATTCAGGTCAACTGGCTCCTCAGTTAGGGTTCACTGAACCCTATAAAGAACAAACTGGCTGCAATGACGGAGTGAATGCTCAGCAGAGTGTGGATGGGAGTCAACAGGTCATTCTCCATCCAAGGAGCATTGACTCTCTTCAGTGTAGTCAGTCTGCTCATCAATGAGAAATGAGCGAGAGCTATTTCATTGTTATCACAGGTGATATTGCAAAAGGGAAAAAAATTATATGCAAATTAGACATACAATATAAAAGTTAGGACAACTAAGGTCTCATTCAAATGTCCGTTGCTTGTTTTTTTTTTCTCGTACGTGAAAAAAATGGACTCGCTTCTATCAGTGTGCTGGAACAGATTTCCAATCAATCAATTTACCCTTTTTACCATCAGTGAAGCCAAAAAAAAAAGTTGTACAAAACTTCGACCCTGTACAATTTAAAAAATATATATATATATATATATATATATATATATATATATATATATATCAGTGTCCTGTCCGTGATTTTTAGACTTGCATGGGTAATCTAGATTCTTAACTGAGAACAAAAAAAAAAGAATATGATGTGATTTTTTGCAAAAATGCGATGTGTAAAAAAACACAGAGAAGTGAACAACCCAAGGCTATAATGGGTACTTGTTCCATCTGTGAAAAACACAGATAGAACACGTACATGAAAAACTGGACACCTGAATAAGGTAGTTAGCTCTTTGCCCTACTAGATATACGCGCACCCAATACATGGCCCCTAAAAATGGCAAATAGGGTGGCAAGATGCATCATACAATATACCAACATATGCCCAACTGGTCCATCTGCTAGAGTCAATTAGATATTTCAAGAAAGTCAATTAAACACTACTGGCAGAGAGGTCCTATTGAACAATTCTCTATTAGTCTGGTAATAATATGGGAAAAGGTAATATCAAAGTCCTATCCACCATATACAGTAGGTATAAAGTTGTTTGTCTGTCCACACCAACTATGTCATCAAGGGACAAACCGTAAAGTCTTCCCTTCTATACTTGAGCTGGTAACAACGAGCATGAAGGTTGTCCATACGCCTACCAATAATTTCACAATGAGCTTGAGAACATGACTTACATTCAAAATGTTTGTAAGAACAAGGAAATGTGCCCCGAGTGAGGCCGTCTGCTATTTAAACCCCTGAGTCTCTGACTTCCACTGTCAGTCAATTAGTTTTTTCTACCTGCCTTGTGCTCTAGTCTGTGTTTTTGCTGGCTTCCCAATTCAAACTGTTTTCTGACCTCTGGGTGCAGTTTGACCATCCAAATGTCGAACGATTCTCTTCCTAACATGACCTCTTGTCTTTGATCCTGCTTGATGACCCTTCTTCCTCCTTTTCTCTCCTTCAGATGGCAGCCCTTCCCTGGAAGCAATCCACTGGACCTGTTGTAAGACCAGATCCTTGTACAGGGGTTAAAGATTGAAGGTTGCTGTACCTCTGGAATCTGCCAGAGTGGCTTGTGCCAAGTCTGCCCAATGCAACCTTTTTGAGCCTTTGGCCTTCTTACAGACGTGAAATTTTCTTTGTCACTTCTACCTTTCAGGCTTTCAAAACCTGAAGTAGAAAAAAAAGAAGAAGTGCCCTGGCCATTTTCCTGGCAGCGTCTAGTTGGAACCCACCATTGTGTAATATATGGAATTTAAAAAAAATATCTTCAGCAAATCTGCTTCAAAAGATGTCCCAACAGTAAAGAAAAGACACTTCCGGGAAAACTCCGCATCCTTCAAGTTTATAAACGTAAACTCTAGACTTTCTCCCATCCAATTTCCCTAATCTCAGAATGCAAATATTAAAATTTGGCCATTGCCTGTAGCTGCCACGAGAGGGAGTTTAGGTCCTTATTGTTATCTAGTGAACTGAATAATAAAGCAGTGCGCAGTAAGGTCATAAGCCATTGTGGTGGCTCCGTCTGGCAGCCGGACCGTTTTTTTAAATTGCTGAGCCTATACTTGTAAAGTGGAAAGAAACTAAGCCCTGACCCCTATAAACTAATTATTACAGAATTTTACATTTATGTTAGTGAGAAGAAATATATTTAAGGATGGACATGAGTATTTTTGTAATTTTTATCACATACCCTGGTTGTATTTTGTTGATCCCGTGCTCCTGTTTTCTCTCCATCCCCTCCGCCCCCCATCTCCTCTGCTCCATTTCTGGGTCGTTTGTATAGAGCCTTCTTTAAGTTTGCTTGTCTGGTTGCCATGGCTATTGATTGGCACTTTTTGTTGCCAGGCTTTTACTTAACCTTTTATATTCTGATGTGACCACGGATTCTGATAAGTTGGCAAAGTTCCTAGATCGGGCCGACGTGTTACTTCAGCTTGCCCATGTTGAATGCATTTCTGGGTTTATTGAAGGACGCGTGTTTTCTTACCATGGCACAAAAAAAAAATCATCATTAAGGGGGGAGAAAAGCTCAGCTTTGTTTTCAAATGGTACAAACCAAAGAAAGTCCCGGACAGTCTCCATGTTTCCCCTTTTATTAGCGCTCTGTGTGAGGTCTATTGGCGTTACTAATTGAGATTGGTGAATGTGTAATTTATTAAAGTGAAATTGAATGACTACAATCCCTCCTGCATAAACAGTACAGCTAGGTCCCCGTGTTTAGTGCATCGCCGATATTAATGGCGGTGACCAGGCTTTTAGAAATAGATAATATAATCCCAGTCTGAACGTAGACCCCAAAAGCAATTCTCAGGTCTGTAGCTGCCTAAGCAAAGTGTATTTTGATACTTATGTAAAACCACACTGTTCACGCAACCAAAGAACGCAACATCTCCTACGGGCTGAATTAAATGGTCAATAAACTTTGGATAAGTCAATAGTACAGGCAAATATAATAAACTTTGTAATATTTCTTATCAATGAAATATGCTTTTTTTCTCCACTTATGAACCATTTCTTCCCCTCCACCCTGCCTTCTGAACGCAGCATCCACCGAGCTCAAATTTGTCTGTCAAGGCAAAGTGGAGTGCCAGCAAAGTGAAGTGTCAGATTACACAGCATATAATACTTCCTTGAGAGAAAAGAGGGAGGGGAACTCAACAGAGTGAGAGAACTTGAAGACAAGAGCAGATCGTGTTGTAGATTCTAGCAAATTTATTTGACTTCAGAGCTGGATTCACATCCACACTGCTCTGCTCATACCCTGAATGATGCTGAAAAACTGTGTAAACATACTGCCACCGTAAGTGAAAAGTGTGGAGTGCAGGTAATGAAAAGAGGAAGAAAAATGTGTAAAGAAACTAAACGAATGAAAATAAATTGAGATATGAAGAAAATGAGGATGATAAAGCAATACAATGAAAGCAAAGTGCAAATTGATACAAATACTAACAATAACACATATATATGGGGGTATGAGGCATAACATCAAGTGTAAAAGTCATGTGCTCCATAAGAATCACTTGTCCCATCTCCCCTGCACACCCCCCCAAAAAACCCTCCCCAAGAGGAAGACCAATCTACCAAAAAACGACCACCCATATGGGCCTCCAAACATCCTAAGCAAGGGAATAGTAGTCCATGAAAATAAATTAAACTGTACATGAGGAATGCAATATCTGATGTTCCAATTGCTATATCCCCTTGGTTTGAATCTATCTTTGAGGATATTGGATTGTTGTTCAAACCTCTCATTCATGGAGTAAATTTGTTGGATTCTCAGGAACTGTGCAACCAGGATGGCCTTGATGACCGGATAAATATGTGCCAACAAGGCTTGTATCAGAGAGTTCATTACTGCCTCTTTACGATACAAATTAATTTGTATTAATCCATCCTCCTCGACACACAATTGTATATCCAAGAAGTCAATTCTAGATTTATGCCACTTAAAGTGACTTTGAGGTTGAAGGAATTGCATTTAAGGGCCTGCATGAATTGGATAAATTAATAAAACATCATCAATATAGCAATGCCAACATGGCACCAGATCCAAACCATGGAAAATCTTTCTCCCAAGTTCCAAGAAACAAATGTGTATATGACAGAGTACATGCCATGCCCATAGCGGTGCCTTGTCTATGTAAGTTGAATCTATCCTTGAAATTAAAATACTTGTGTTTTAATACAAATTCCAACAATTCTAATATAAATTCATACCAATGGTCATCTCCACGAAGAAACAAATTACCATCAAACCATCCTCATGTCATATAGATGTAATCAAAGACTATGTCAATGGTGACAAGAATCATATTGTTCTCCAAATAGATTCCATTGATATTAGTAAGTACGTCAGTGGTGTCTCTAACATAGGAGGGCAAAGTCTCCACAATGGGTTTCAAGTAATTACCAATACAAGCCATGTCACATAGTACTCCTTTGCCAGAGACAATAGGACATCCCGGTGGGTAAGTGGGATATTTGTAAACCTTTGGAAGTAAATAAAAAGTGGGAATTTTGGGGCATTTGACTATTAAACCAACCAGAACTTTTTGAAGATAATGCCCTAGTCATATGCACTGTACAGATTTTGTTCTAATGAATGGGAGAATATCAGAGTTGGGATTTAAATAATAAAGTATCTTTATAATAAAGTATCTTTATTTCTGTGTTGGCAGAAAGTCTACTTCTCATATTTGTCAGCCGGCTAATTGACAACATTATCTCCCTTGTCTGCCGTTTTCATTACGACATCATCAAGTTGTTGAAGCTCCTTAAGAGCCTTCTCTGGGGTGGTGTAAGATTATCATTGAAGATTCCATTAGATATCTTTTTAAGATCTTCAATTACTAGTTTACTGAAGATGTCAATTGTGGGCAAACAGAAAAGGAAGGAAATGTCAAAGACTGCGGTGTAACAGATTGGGGGAATGTACCTTCCAACCCAGGCGGTTGTTCCCTATGTAAATCCTCCAATGTTGTTAATGCCTGACACTAGGCCACAATATTCATTCCTAAATTGGACCCATGTTGGTTATGTAGTTTTTTCAAAATAAGTTAACGGCAGAATAATTGTACATTTTTCAGGTTGTGAAGAAATCAAAATCATTACTTGGTACAAAAGTCAAGCCAAGTCCTAAGAGGTCACGTTAGAGAGATAGAATGATAGACTGTGACGACAAACTGATTACCGCAAGGTTTTTTGACTTGGGTTTACTCTCATATAAAGTGGGTGGGTTAAGTTTTCTTTTACTCATATTGCGTCCAATATTGTTTTTCATTTTTCTTCTATTCTCGGGTCTATTCATAGGATTTACTTTAACTACATGTGATGTGATTCATCAAGTGAAGTATAGGATGAAATGGATACTGAATGTGTGTGAGAAGGTGAGTGTAATAATTATAGGGGATAACTCAGGAGACTCTTTGCGTGGAACAAGACAACTACAGGACACAGTTTTATAAGTGGTAAAGTCTATATTATCATACGGTGATTCAAACAGGTGCAGAGAGAAACTCAAGTCCACAACACTTGGAGTAAATATTAAATGCAGCTTAGCAGTCTATAGGAAACTTCAGAGGAAAATGCAATCACGCAGAAAGTCTATGAAGCACAGTTATTCTTGAGGATACTTGACTCGAATAAGTCCTTGCTTAGTCCAAAACACAGATAGATATGCTTATAAGGCAGTTCAAATAATATCTTAGCTCAACCAGGGAGGCCTGGGTAATAGTCTCAGGTTCTTGCAGAGCAGAAACAGCGTACATGTCCAGCAAATGCAGATGGAAGTAAACACGAGCAGCAGATGAAGGAGGATTACTGGAACTGGTGTATGCAGCAGGAACTCAGAGCAGAGTAGCAGGATAACCCCACAGGTTCACAGGAGCAGGTATATAGCCAGGGAGTCACCAGAGGTCAGGAGCTGGATGCAAGACAGAATACTATAGCACAGACTGAAGGCTGGGGTGGAGTTTTATAGCAGGAAGACACAGTGCACATGAGACCAAAGACGCCATCTTGGAAAAGGGCAGTAATGCACAAAAGGTAATAAAAAATGTTCAGAGTCCTGATAGTGAGCGATCTCGGCTCCATGTAAATTTCCATTTATATATTTTATTGTTTTGGAAATCTGTAGCATCTCTTTGGAATTTCCTTGATTTGGTTGTGTAAATATATTGTTACCACTTGGAAAAATCCTTCTCCAAGTCGCCATTGAGTTTATCAATAGATTTTGTGGTTAGATCCCTTTTTAAACATGTCTATGTAGTGTCAATTTCAATCTTGAGTTCTCCCAGCTTTTTATCATCAACTTTAATGAGTAGTGTTGAGCATTCCGATACTGCAAATATCGGGTATCGGCCGATATTCGCTGTATCGGAATTCCGATAGCGAGTTCCGATATTTTTGTGATATCGGAAATTGGAATCGAAAGTTCCTATAAGTTCCCAGGCGTGTGTGGTGCGTATGGTTCCCAGGGTCTGGAGGAGAGGAGACTCTTCAGGCCCTGGGATCCATATTCATGTAAAAAATAAAGAATAAAAATAAAAAATATGGATATACTCACCCCTCCGACAGACGCTGGACCTCAGCGGTGCAACCGGCAGCCTCCGTTCCTAAGAATGCAGTGAGTGTAGGACCTGCGATGACATCGCGGCTTGTGATTGGTCGCGTGAGCGGTCACATGAGCGGTCACGCGACCAATCACAAGCCGCGACGTCATCGAAGGTCCTTCACTCTGCATTCTTAGGAACGGAGGCAGACGCTTGCAGCGGTGACAGCCAGGGCTCGTCCGAGGGTGAGTATATCCATATTTTTTATTTTTATTCTTTATTTTTTACATGAATATGGATCCCAGGGCCTGAAGGAGAGTTTCCTCTCCTTCAGACCCTGGGAACCATCCAGGATCACTTCCTATATTTGTGTCCCATTGACTTGTATTGGTATCGGGTATCGGTATCGGCGATATCCGATATTTTTTGGATATCGGCCGATCCAATCCGATACCGATACTTTCAAATATCGGAAGGTATCGCTCAACACTATTAATGAGTAATTCCATATCGACTCGAGATATTTCGTAGCGATCTCCTCCCAACTAGACCTAAAAGTCTTATAATTAAATGGCAAAAGATGGAAAAGTCTGAATAAACAACCCTATAGTTATCAGGCTTTTAGTAAGGAATTAATTCAAAAAGGCCCTGTTCCACCAAAGTCTCGGTCTCCTATGTAATAATTCTTTTAATTAGAAATCTGTTCCTTAGCATCCTTGCAATTAAAATCTAAAATCAAATTTGGTTTTCTCCTTAAAAGCCTCATTAAGTCGCGTGAGCGAAGATTAGCCGTGTGCTCGTAAGTCCATGTACCTACCCTCACAAGCTGTGAGAGACACAGAATAAATTATTATAAACAAAATATTCATGCAGCACATAAAGTATTGTTAGGCTGAGAATAAAAGGGAAGTGCAAAATTTCCCCAATATGTGAAAGGAAAATAGAAAAAAGGGGTGGAGTGCTCCTAAGAACTATGAAAACAAAAACACACAACCACTGTAGTAGCCATAAACCACCAAGTAGCATAAAAACAATATTTATTAGAACATATTAAAATATCACATTATGTACTGTGTATATAAGGTCTAATACGGAGGAAGAGAACATGAAAGGAGGGCTGTCAGTGAATAGCATCACCCATGGGAACCTTATACATTCTATATATTTCAAGTGAACAACTACTAACAAGTACAATATGCAGAGTCTATGGAAATAGTTCACATTGCACACTTCCAATACATCAAAATGTACCCATAGTAATGCATACCAAAAAAGAAAAATAAATGATCAAATGTGCAATACTCATGATGTGTAAGATAGAGTCCCTCGACACTGCTCTGACGTGTTTCACCTTATTGATTTCTCAAGGGGAGGTGGTAAGTTGTTTTGTCCAGCCATGGTCTATATCTACAGAAATTAGGCCAATTAAGCGGTGCATGAGCAGCGCCACCTGCGCAAAATTCGCATATCCACCCGAATCCATTATTGTGTTGCGAGCTTGTCGGTTTAATTATGACCCTGTGACGTCAATGATATGCGCGTGGCACGGCGTAGATGGCTGGTGCAGCATACCATGGCATTCGGATGAACTGCCCATGCACACATTGGTGGCAATTTTTATGAAGTCCAGATGGGCGTAGTCATATTCTAGAGGTCAGGCTGATGATATGTTAGATAAAAGAGCATGAAACAGGAAAAGAAGAGCGGGAGAAGAGGAGAGAATGGGACGGGAGGGGACAGGAAAAGGGTGAAGAGGGGAGGGGAAGGGGTCGAAAATGATGAAAAAATATTAACTATTAAATGAGGCCACCAATGTGACACCGATCTGCAGTACTATAGTAGAAAACAAAGAAAATAAGTGAACTGAAGCAAAAAAAAAAATATTAGGTTTGCAGTGAAAAATTAGTGAATAATAAGTGATAAAAGTAAAAGAGTGAAAAAACATGTAAACATGCAGCCACCATAACTGAAAAGTGTGGAATGCAAGTATTGAAAAGATGGGAAAAAATGTGCAATTAAATGAATGAAAGTAAATGGAGACATGAAAAAAAATCAGGATGATAGAACAATACAATGACAGCAAACTGCAAATCGAGCCAAATACTGATAATTAATAACACATGTATACGGGGGTACAAGGAATAACATCAAGTGTACAAATCATGCGCTCCATAAGAGTGACTCGTCCCATCTCCCCCGCAGCTCACTTCCACCCACACACACACAAATTATGCACCCCCCAAAAAACATCCTCCTCATGTGGAAGTCCCTCCCCACTCCAAAATCCAATCATCCAAATGGGCACCCAGACATGCTAAGCAATGGAATAGTAATCCATGGAAATAAATGATCTTATACATGGGAAATGCTAAATCCAATCCAGAAGTCTCGGCCCAAAATAGAGGTGTCAGCTGTAAACATGGAGAGAAAAGGAGGTCACCCATACAGAAGGAAGAACCACCCAGCAAACTGAAGTAGGAAGATAAGTTCACGATCAATCAAACAGTCTGTAAGCATGTAGATGTGTACTATAAGCAAGACAAACAAAATTAAAAACATCAAATTGTAAGGAACAAATACAAAAAGAGACACAATGAGTGCTGGCACAATATAGGAGACATAATGAGTACCGAGTAGTCCATTAGAAGAAATGGACAAAACTCAATTTTTCATTCAAGCCCACTGGTGACATTGTGTTCAGTGTCACAATCCATTTGCATTTTCATTGGACAAAAAATCAGTTTCTCATTGCCATCCCTAATACCACAATGGATGTAATCTATGTCCCTTACTTTACGACCTCGAGGATCACAGTCATGGATCGTGGAAGATCTTGAAATGTTTTGGGAGTGTTTTTAACCCCTTTACCCCCAAGGGTGGTTTGCACGTTAATGACCGGGCCAATTTTTACAATTCTGACCACTGTCCCATTATGAGGCTATAACTCTGGAACGCTTCAACAGATCTTAGCGATTCTGACATTGTTTTCTCGTGATATATTGTACTTCATGGTAAAAAATTTTCGATATAACTTGCGTTTATTTGTGAAAAAAATGGAAATTTGGCGAAAATTTTGAAAATTTCGCCATTTTCCAACTCTGAGTTTTTATGCCCTTAAATCACAGAGATATGTCACTCAAAATACTTAATAAGTAACATTTCCCACATGTCTACTTTACATCAGCACAATTTTGGAACCAAATTTTTTTTTTGTTAGGGAGTTTTAAGGGTTAAAAGTTGACCAGAAATTTCTCATTTTTACAACACCATTTTTTTTTTAGGGACCACATCTCATTTGAAGTCATTTTGAGGGGTCTATATGATAGAAAATAACCAAGTGTGACACCATTCTAAAAACTGCACCCCTCAAGGTGCTCAAAACCACATTCAAGAAGTTTATTAACCCTTCAGGTCTTTCACAGGAATTTTTGGAATGTTTAAATAAAAATGAACATTTAACTTTTTTTCACACAAAATTTATTTCAGCTCCAATTTGTGTTATTTTACCAAGGGTAACAGGAGAAAATGGACCCCAAAAGTTGTTGTACAATTTGTCCTGAGTACGCTGATACCCCGTATGTGGAGGTAAACCAATGTTTGGGCGCATGGCAGAGCTCGGAAGGAAAGGAGCGCCATATTACTTTTCAATGCAAAATTGACTGGAATTGAGATGGGACGCCATGTTGCATTTGGAGAGCCCCTGATGTGGCTAAACATTGAAACCCCCCACAAGTGACACCATTTTGGAAAGTAGACCCCCTAAGGAACTTATCTAGATGTGTGGTGAGCACTTTGACCCACCAAGTGCTTCACAGAAGTTTATAATGTAGAGCCGTAAAAATAAATAATCATATTTTTTCACAAAAATGATCTTTTTGCCCCCAATTTTTTATTTTCCCAAGGGTAAGAGAAGAAATTGGACCGCAAAAATTGTTGTGCAATTTGTCCTGAGTACGCTGATACCCCATATGTGGGTGTAAAGCACTGTTTGGGCGCATGGCAGAGCTCGGAAGGGAAGGAGCGCCATTTGACTTTTCAATGCAAAATTGACTGGAATTGAGATGGGACGCCATGTTGCATTTGGAGAGCCCCTGATGTGCGTAAACATTGAAACCCCCCACAAGTGACACCATTTTGGAAAGTAGACCCCTTAAGGAACTTATCTAGATGAGTTTTGAGAGCTTTGAACCCCCAAGTGTTTCACTACAGTTTATAACGCAGAGCCGTGAGAATAAATTTATTTATTTTTTCACAAAAATGATTTTTTAGCTCCCAGTTTTGTATTTTCACAAGGGTAACAGGATAAATTGGACCCCAATAGTTGTTGTCCAATTTGTCCTGAGTACGCTGATACCCCATATGTGGGGGGGGGACCACTGTTTGGGCGCATGGCAGAGCTCGGAAGTGAAGGAGCGCCATTTGGAATGCAGATTTAGATGGATTGGTCTGCAGGCATCACATTGCATTTGCAGAGCCCCTGATGTACCCAAAAAGTAGAAACCCCCAATAAGAGACCCCATATTGGAAACTAGACCTCCCAAGGAACTTATCTAGATGTGATGTGAGAACTTTGAACCCCCAAGTGTTTCACTACAGTTCATAACGCAGAGCCGTGAAAATAAAAAATATTTGTTTTCCACAAAAATTATTTTTTAGCCCCCAGTTTTGTATTTTTCCAAGGGTAACAGGAGAAATTGGACCCAAAAAGTTGTTGTCCAATTTGTCCTGAGTACGCTGATACCCCGTATGTGGGGGGGAACCACTGTTTGGGCGCATGGCAGAGCTCGGAAGGGAAGGAGCGCCATTTGGAATGCAGACTTAGATGGATTGGTCTGCAGGCGTCACGTTGCATTTGCAGAGCCCCTGATGTACCCAAACAGTACAAACCCCCACAAGTGACCCCATATTGGAAACTAGACCTCCCAAAGAACTTATCTACATGTGTTGTGAGAACTTTGAACCCCCAAGTGTTTCACTACAGTTTACAACGCAGAGCCGTGAAAATAAAAAATCTTTTTTTTCCCACAAAAATGATTTTTAGCCCCCCAAATTTTTATTTTCCCAAGGATAACCAGAGAACTTAGAAACCAAAAGTTGTTGTCCAATTTGTCACGAGTACGCTGATACCCCATATGTTGGGGTAAACCCCTGTTTGGGCGCACGGGAGAGCTCGGAAGGAAAGGAGCACTGTTTAACTTTTTCAACGCAGAATTGGCTGGAATTGAGATCGGACACCATGTCGCGTTTGGAGAGCCCCTGATGTGCCTGAACAGTGGAAACTCCCCAATTCCACCTGAAACCCTAATCCAAACACACCCCTAACCCTAATCCCAACGGTAACCCTAACCACACCCCTAACCCTGACACACCCCTAACTCTAATCCTAACCCTAATCCCAACCGTAAATGTAATCCAAACCCTAACTTTAGCCCCAACCCTAACCCTAACTTTATCCCCAACCCTAACCCTAACTTTAGCCCCAACCCTAATCCTAACTTTAGCTCCAACTCTAGCCCCAACCCTAACCCTAACCCTAGCCTCAACCCTAGCCCTAACCCTAGCCCTAACCCTAGCCCTAACCCTAATGGGAAAATGGAAATAAATACATTTTTTTATACCGTTCCACGTTTGGTAAAATTGATAAAGCAGTTTTATTCTTTGGGTCAGTACGATTACATCGATATGTCATTTATATCATTTTTTTATGTTTTGGCGCTTTTATACGATAAAAGCTATTTTATAGAAAAAATAATTATTTTGGCATCGCTTTATTCTGAGGACTATAACTGTTTTATTTTTTTGCTTATGATGCTGTTTGGTGGCTGTTTTTTTGCGGGACAAGATGACGTTTTCAGCGGTACTATGTTTATTTAAATCCGTCTTTGATCGCGTGTTATTCCACTTTTTGTTCAGCAGTAGTGTTGAGCATTCCGATGCTGCAAGTATCGGGTATCGGCCGATACTTGCTGTATCGGAATTCCGATACCGGGATTCCGATACTCTTGTGGTATCGGATATCGGGTATCGCAACAACATTAATGTTAAAATGTGTAAAAGAGAGAATTAAAATAAAAAATATCGCTATCCTCACCTCTCCGACGCAGCCGGGACTTCAGCGAGGGAACCGGCAGCGTTGTTTGTTTAAAATTCGCGCTATTACTTGGTTACGTGAATTCCCGGCTTGTGATTGGTCAGGTCGGCCATGTTGCCGGGACGCGGACCAATCACAGCAAGCCGTGACGAAATTACGTCACGGCTTGCTGTGATTGGTCCGCGTCCCGGCAATATGGCCGCCCTGACCAATCACAAGCCGTGACGTCACGGGAGGCTGGACACGCGCTCATTTTAAAATGGGCGCGTGTCCAGCCTCCCGTGATGTCACGGCTTGTGATTGGTTGCGCCGCGGTCAACCAATCACAAGCCGGGAGGCTGGACGCGCTCATTTTAAAATGGGCGCGTGTCCAGCCTCCCGTGACGTCACGGCTTGTGATTGGTCAGGGCGGCCATATTGCCGGGACGCGGACCAATCACAGCAAGCCGTGACGTAATTTCGTCACGGCTTGCTGTGATTGGTCCGCGTCCCGGCAACATGGCCGACCTGACCAATCACAAGCCGGGAATTCACGTAACCAAGTAATAGCGCGAATTTTAAACAAACAACGCTGCCGGTTCCCTCGCTGAAGTCCCGGCTGCGTCGGACAGGTGAGTATAGCGATATTTTTTATTTTAATTCTTTCTTTTACACATTTATATGGTTCCCAGGGCCTGAAGGAGAGTTTCCTCTCCTTCAGACCCTGGGAACCATCAGGAATACCGTCCGATACATGAGTCCCATTGACTTGCATTGGGATCGGGTATCGGTATCGGATTGGATTCCGATACTGTGACGGTATCGGCCGATACTTTCCGATACCGATACTTTCCGATATCGGAAAGTATCGCTCAACACTATTCAGCAGTATGACAATAAAGCGTTGTTTTTTGCCTCGTTTTTTTTTTTTTTCTTACGGTGTTCACCGAAGGGGTTAACTAGTGGGACAGTTTTATAGGTTGGGTCGTTACTGACGCGGCGATACTAAATATGTGTACTTTTATTGTTTTTTTTTTTATTTAGATAAATGTATTTTTAGGAATAATAAATATATATTTTTTCTTTATTTAGGAATTATTTTTTTTATTTTTTTTTTACACATGTAGAATTTTTTTTTTTACTTTGTCCCAGGGGGGGACATCACAGATCGCTAATCTGACAGTTTGCACAGCACTCTGTCAGATCGGCGATCTGACTTACAGTGCTGCAGGCTTACCAGAGCCTGCTCTGGACCCGGAAGTAATCCCTGCAGGACCCGGATGCAGCCCCGTGGCCATTTTGGATCCGGGGCCTGCAGGGATAGGAGGTAAGAGATGCTCGGAGCAACGAGATCACATCGCGTTGGTCCGAGGGTCTCAGGGAAGCACGCAGGGAGCCCCCTCCCTGCGCGATGCTTCCCTATACCGCCGGAACACTGCGATCACGTTTGATCGCGGTGTGCCGGGGGTTAATGTGCCGGGGGCAGTCCGTGACCACTCCTGGCACATAGTGCCGGATGTCAGCTGCGATAGTCAGCTGACACCCGGCCGCGATCGGCCGCACTCCCCCCGTGAGCGCGGCCGATCGCTATGACGTACTATCCCGTCGAGGGTCAGATAGACCCAGGTCACCTCGACGGGATAGTACGTCTAAGGTCAGAGAGGGGTTAATATAGATAGATCAGATACTTCTTTAGCCACCTGACATGTTCACGAGTCCAAATTTTTGAACATGGACAAGTGGCGCAATACACCATATTTGTAGTCTTCCATGACATATAATCATTTATCTAATAGCGTTTAAATCCTTCAGATGATGAAAAAGTGAATTTCAAGATGTTTGGACATGCCACACAAGTACTACAAGGATAGCAGCCATGTTCGTGGTTCAAAGTCACGAATGGTGCACTCAATTTATCTACATAGTGACATCTTGCCAAAAGATCTTTGAGGTTCCTACTTCTTCTTGATGTCATTCTGGTGACCTGGGGCAGATGGGCCACCAATATTTTATCGGTTTGTAATACTGGCAAATGTTTCATCAAATGTTAAGCATCCGGCTCCAATGACAGGATACAAAACAAGTTTCATGGCCATGATTTGGCGCCTTCTTGGAATGTATCAAGAGATCATCCCTTGATGTAGCTGAAGCTCTCCTGTAGCCATTTCTGATAATCCTTTTGTTATATCCCCTTGATTTGAATCTAGCTTTGAAGATATTGGATTGTTATTCGAACCTCTCATTCATGGAGCAAATTCATCAGGTTCTCAGAAACTGTCCAACCGGGAGGAAAATGCAATAAAGGACCTGCATGAATTGGACCAACTAAATTGTGAGTGCCTTGCCAGACTAGTAATACATCATCAATACAGCGATACCAACTTTGCACCAGATCCAAGGCATGCACTCCATAACCATGGAATATCTGTCTTATTTTTGTGGGGGGAGAAGGGACGAGTCACTCTTATGGGGAACGATTTTTACACTTGATGTTATGCCTCGTGCCCACCGTATATACGGTATGTGTTTTTCTTAGTATTTGTCTCATTTTGTAGTTTGATGACATTGTATTGCTTTATCATCCTTATTTCTTTCATATCTCCATTTATTTTCATTCACTCATTTCATTACACACATTTTTCCCCTCTTTTTTATTACCTGCACTCTACACTTTTCACTTACGGTGGCTGGATGTTTACAAGTTTTTACACTTTATTACTTTCACCACTTATTATTTACTGTAAACCCAATCATTTTTTCTTCAGTTAACTTATTTTCTTCATTCTACAATTGTACTGTAGTTCTAAGTCACATTAGTGGCCTCTTTTAATACTTAATAATTTTTTCATTATTTTATACCCCTCCCCTTCCTTCTTCATTCTTTTCCTGTCCCCTCCCTTTCCATTCTTTCAACCATCATATCATCATCCTGACCTCTGGAATATGTCTGCGCCCAGCTGGACTTCATAAAAATGGCCACCAATGTGCACATGCACGGTACATCTGAATGCTATTGTAATCCATGCATGCGCATGTCATTGACGTCTCAACTGTCATGATTAACCTTATTAACCCATAATTAACTCATTGCGCATGACGCAATGATGGCTTCAGGCAGATATAATAATAATAATCTTGTATTTTTATATAGCGCTAACAAATTCCGCAGCGCTTTACAGTTTTGCACACATTATTATCACTGACCCCGATGGGGCTCACAATCTTTGTATGTCTTTGGAATGTGGGAGGAAACCGGAGAACCCGGAGGAAACCCACGCAAACACGGGGAGAACATACAAACTCCTTGCAGATGTTGTCCAAGGTGGGATTAGAACCCAGGACCCCAGCGCTGCAAGGCTGCAGTGCTAACCACTGAGCCACTGTGCAAGTTTGGCACTAGTTGTGCTGCACATTCACCGCTTAATTGACCTAATTTCTGTACATAACCAAAAGAGAAAGGAGTATAAAAGTCCAAACCACCATATTTAAAAACCAATAGCAAACTTTATTAAGTAAACTGCACAATAACAATATATCCAAGACAATTTTATGTATATATACGGTAAGCAATATATACCAACACAGAGGTATCAAAGAAGAAACATAACGGTATACCGGGTTATGTGTAAGCCACACAATACATCCCTAGGATGAGTATCAAGTGCAGAGATAGAAAAGTGGCGGTATGTAGGACCCTATAGCAAGTCATGGCAAATTATAAACCATCCCTATATAGAATGAAGGATCCAAAGCCCGCCATTAAGCCACTGTAGTTGCGCACTTACCCATATTCAATGTAAAGGGGAGTAGCCTACACTTCACCCGGAGGCCCTGGCCCTAATTTCTGTACATGTATACCCTAGCAGAACAATGCAACTTAGCACCTTCCCTAGAGAAAGCAATAGTGTGAAAAGCCTGTCGAGGGTCTCTATTTTACATACAATGGGTAAGCAATGCATTCTGCATTTGGTTATAATTTTTAACTTTTTTGTGTGCATTGCCATTTTGTTGCATTGGAAGTGTGTTATTAGCTTGATTCCCAAGCCAAAGGTCACTGGTTCCAATCTATGAGCAGCCATGAAGGAAGGAAAAAATAAAAAGCATCATCCAGCTCATCGATAGAGGTCTCTCGGCCAAGAAAATTACCAAACTGCATCATGTGAGCACCATGGCAGTTAGAAGAATATGAAATGAAGTTCGTCCATCCATTCAAAAGCCAAGAGGTGGACGTCAAGGAAAAATACCGATGTCAACAAGTCGGCTCATCACAAGGTCTATCAGTTCTGGTGGCGAAACACACGGCAGTTGTGGTGGATAATATGCTTCGTAAGAGCTCTCCTTCATGTTCTCTTCTCCCTTATTAAACCTTATATACATATACATGTTATGTGATTTTTTAACATGTTCTGATAAATATTGTTTTATGATACTGTGTTTATGGTTACTCCGGCAGTTGTGTCTTTTTGTTTTTCTATATACAGTTAAGTCCAGAAGTATTTGGATAGGGATATAAGTTTTGGCATTTTAGCTGCTTACAAAAGCCTATTCAAGATATAGTTATATCAATATGGTCTTAAAGTACACACGCTCGGCTTCAATTTGAAGGTATTCACATTCAAATTGGAGTAAAGGTTTAAGAATTACAGCTCTTTAATGTGTTACATAGTTACATAGGTTGAAAAAGACCTAGGTCCATCATTTTCAATCTTTCTCCACCAATTATGTAGGTGCCTCTTTTAAAAAGGGACCAAAAGTAATTGAACAATTATCTCAAAAGCTCTTTATTGAGCTGCATAGGCTATTCCCTCATTACTTTGTCATCAATTAAGCAGATAAAAGGTCTGGAGCTTATTCTAGGTGTGGCATTTACATTTTCAAGCTGTTGCTATGAACCCACAATATGCAGTCGAAGGAGCTCTCAATGGAAGTAACACAGATCATCAATAGACTGAAAAAAAGAAGAAATCCATCAGACAGATAGTAGAAATGTGGCCAAATTAACAGATTGGTACATTTTGCAAAAAAAAAAAGCTCACTGTGGGCTTGGGAGCTCAGAAAGGCCTCGATGTCCACGGAAGTCAACAGTGGTGGTGGATGATCACAGAATCCTTTCCATGGAGAAGAAACCCCTTTCACAACATCCACCCAAGTGAAGAACACTCTCCAGTAAGTAGGTCTTTCAGTAACTAAGTCTACAATAAAGAAAAAAACTTCATGAGAGCTAATACAAAGGGTTCATCACAAGGTGCAAACCATTAACCAGCCTTAAAAATAGAAAGGCCAGATTAGACTTTGCCAAAAAAAAAAAAAACATCTAAAGAAGCCACCCTGTCTGGAAGACCCACAAACAACCTGGCAAAACATCATTGAAGAGGAAGCCCAGTGTTTGAGGACTTCCATGCCTACCAGAATTCAGGTCGTCAGTGCCTGCAAAGGATTCTTTACAAAGTATTGAAAATCAACCATTTATTGGTAAAAAATGAACAATTTAATGGTCTAGTTAATTTGTCCAATTACTTTGGAGCCGATGAAACAAGGAGACCTTGTAGAAAAATGTTTGCCATTTCTAAATGTTTCATGGGATATTTTTGTTCACCCCTTTGATTAAACCTGAAAGTCTCCACTTTAATTACATCTTGGTGGTTTCATTTTACATAACAAAATAGCTGCATTCGAAGCCCAAAATCACAAAGATTTGATCTACAAATATTTCTGGACCTATCTGTATGCGATATAGTGCTATCAGACACAAATGCACCTAGGAATCCTACTTAATTAGCGATACAAAGAAGGAAGAACATAATATAATATTTGCACAGATATGGCATCTGCGTATTAAGGAAACTTAGGCAGCCAACTATTTCCACACCAACAGGCTCAATCCTGTAAAACAGCAAAGGATTAGACAGTTCTTGACAGTCTAGAAGTTAACAATGGGGTTCTTGTGACCACGGTCACATCTTCAGTATTTGGTCAGTATTTTACATCAGTATATATAATCCAAAACCAGGAGTGGAACAACCAGAGGGAAAGTATAATAGAAACATATGCACCACTTCTGTATTTATCACCCACTCCTGGTTTTGACTTACAAATACTGATGGAAAAAAAAATTACCAAATACTCAACATGTGCACATGGTCATACTCCTTGATTTTTATAGTGAGTACAGTGGTCCCATTTTCCAATCGATACCGTGTTCCAAATTATTATGCAAATTATATTTTTCTCGGATTTCCCTAAATGGTCTGTACAAATGACAGTCAGACTAATAAAAGTCATCACCCGTTAGATTATACATCAAATTTTATTGGAGAAAACTCCCAACGATAACAGTATAATCTCCAAAATGAATAAAAACTCAAAATGCACTGTTCCAAATTATTAAGCACAGTAGAATTTCTAAACATTTGATATCTTTTTAAAGAGCTGAAAATGCTCATTTGTGGAATTTGCAGCATTAGGAGGTCACGTTCACTGAATAAAAAAACTATTTAACTCCAAAACATCCTAACAGGCCAAGTTACATGTTAACATAGGTACAGTGTTCATTTTAGGACATGATCACATATCAAAGTCAAACATCAGAAATACTCTGATACCTGAGTCTGATACCTGAGTCTGATACCTGAGTCTGATACTTGAGTCTGATACCTGAGTCTGATACCTGAGTCTGATACTTGAGTCTGATACTTGAGTCTGATACCTGAGTCTGATACTTGAGTCTGATACTTGAGTCTGATACCTGAGTCTAATACCTGAGTCTGATACTTGAGTCTGATACCTGAGTCTAATACCTGAGTCTGATACTTGAGTCTGATACCTGAGTCTGATACCCGAGTCTGATACTTGAGTCTGATACTTGAGTCTGATACCTGAGTCTGATACTTGAGTCTGATACTTGAGTCTTACTTGAGTCTGATACCTGAGTCTGATACCTGAGTCTGATACTTGAGTCTGATACCTGAGTCTGATACTTGAGTCTGATACTTGAGTCTGATACCTGAGTCTGATACCTGAGTCTGATACCTGAGTCTGATACTTGAGTCTGATACCTGAGTCTGATACTTGAGTCTGATACCTGAGTCTGATACCTGAGTCTGATACTTGAGTCTGATACCTGTATCAGACAGAGTATTTCTGATGTTTGACTTTGATATGTGATCATGTCCTAAAATGAACACTGTACATAGGACCCCTTCTTTGATATCACCTTCATAATTCTTGCATCCATTGAACTTGTGAGTTTTTGTAGAGTTTCTGCTTGTATTTCTTTGCATGAAGTCAGAATAGCCTCCCAGAGCTGCTGTTTTGATGTGAACTGCCTGCCACCCTCATAAATCTTTTGCTTGATGATACTCCAAAGGTTCTCTATAGGGTTGAGGTCAGGGGAAGATGGTGGCCAAAGGGAGTCTTTGCAGCATGAGATGGTGCATTGTCATTGATGATGATGATTTTGCTCCTGAAGGCACGTTTCTGCCTTTTATACCATGGAACAAAGTTGTCAGTCAGAAGCTCTATATACTTTGCAGAGGTCATTTTCACACCTTCAGGAACCTTGAAGGGTCCTACCAGCTGTTTCCCCATGATTCCAGCCCAAAAACATGAATCTTCCACCTCCTTGCTGACGTCGCAGCCTTGTTGGGACATGGTGGCCATCCACCAACCATCCACTACTCCATCCATCTGAGGTTCAAGGGACTCCAGAGGCACCAGCAGCTTCAAATGACTGTTTGCTGCTTTGTAATGGTATTTTGGCAGCTGCTCTCTTAATCCAATGAATTTGTCTGGCAGAAACCTTCTTCATTATGCCTTTATCTGCATGAACTCTGTCTGTGCTCTGTTTCAGTCACAAATCTCTTCACAGTATGATGATCACTCTTAAGTTTTTGTAAAATATCTAATGTTTTCATACCTTGTCCAAGGCATTGCACTATTTAATGCTTTTCAGCAGCAGAGAGATCCTTTTTAGTTCCCATATTGCTTGAAACCTGTGTCCTGCTTAATAATGTGGAACATCATTTTTAAGTAGTTTTCCTTTAATTAGAATCACCTGGAAAACTAATAATCACATGTGTTTAAGATTGATTTCAGTGATCCATTGAGCCCTGAGACACAATACCATCCACGAGTTTATTTGAAAAACAAAACAATTAAATCTTTATGATACTTAAATCCAATTTGCATAATAATTTGGAACACAGTGTATTGCACACTTTTGCTAGTGTTTTCCCATTAAAGAGTTATCAACTCTCTGAATGTGGTGGCATGACCCAAAGTTATATTTTTAACAGTAAAAATGTAAATCTATTAAACAAAAAAAGGAACAAAAAGTGAATGACGTTTCGTATCAGGTTAAATCTCTCATACAGATTGAAGCATCACTTTTTAAAGAATGATCCGTGCCTGAGCCCACTCCATTAATGGCAATTGTAAACATGTTAGAAGCTGACCTTTATCAAACTGTTCATTTAAAGGGGTATTCCTATCTGCAAGGTCCTATCTCAATATGTAGTAGGTGTATTAATAATAATAATAATAATAATAATAATAATAATAATAACAAATACCTGCAATTAGAAATGTATTACTGTTCTTCTGATTAGCTACGACACTTACCTCATATGCCAGGCATTGCAGTATTTTAAGTATCCATGGTGATTATCACTAACAGCTAACTAACTAACTGTCACTACATGAGTGGGTGTAACCATGGATACCTAAGCTACTGCAATGCCTTGCACATGGAGTAAGCAACATGGTTAATCAGGAGAACTATACTACATTTCTAATTGGAGGTATTTGCTGATATTATTATTATTACACCTATTACATATTGGGATGGGATCTTGAAGATGGTAATACCCCTTTAAATTTACAGATAAAAATACAGAGGAATGGTCATTAAACATTAATCTAAACTATGGAGATGGCAAAACTTCAAAAAACAAAGAAAACAATGAAGATTGACAACAGAGAAGCAATTCTTACAAATAAAAAGAACTTTGAACAGACATTTACCAAAAGACGAAATTAATATTTAGTGGATTTGTATCTTCCTGTTTAAGCATTTACTTTGGCATATTGCTACATTCCCCAGGTTAAAGTGTAATTCTTGTTATAACTAACAGCTGCACTGTGACCCCCACAGTGTCTAGAACAAGGGGGCTGTTACCAGTGGCATAACTAGAGTCCTATGAGTATGGACTTGGGGCAAAATTGGGAGGTGGGGCGCCCACATATGCCAGCATGTTGCTCAGATGCATGAGCCTAGTGGCGTTGCCATAGCCTATAAAAAAATATTATTATAAAATAAATATGCAGATACATATATTCTATCTCACAGAAAACGAAGCAATAAGATCATTTTCTTATCTAAATGTATAAGTAATACAGCCATACAATTACATAATAACAAATAGAATCTCCAAATTGTGGCTGAGCAAAGTCCACTGTACCAAGGTCAATATTAGCAATAATACCACTATACAAGAAACAAACAATGGTCATGCTCCGTAGATGGTATAAATTTATACAGTTCTTGTAAATACAACGGTGACGTCTCCAATTGAAATAATCAATTTTGTTCTCCACCCAGCGCACACCGCTATGTCTACTCCCAGCCAGAAATCATCTCTGCAGAATGTTATACACAGACATCTATGGCTGATTACTTTTAGAGCACACGTCCCACTTCTAAGAGCAACATTATAGTTTTGTTCCTCCCATAGTAACAGTTTCCCCAAAAATAAAACATACGGTAAGTAGGGATATCTCACTTTTTGATCCTCTCACAGTATAAATGTCCCCCTCTTTGGCCCCCATACAGTATGTCCCCTATTGTGGCTCCCGTACAGTCGCAGAAATCACCTCTGTGCCCCATATAGCAGTAATGTTCATCTTTGTGCCCACATATTCCCCAATGTTGGCTTCCATGTACTTATAATGTCCCTCTGACATCGTTCTGCCACCTGAAAAGACTCAACGTCAGTTGCTGGCTTCTGATAGGCTAGTATAGATATTGTGGGACAGAGAGCTGACTACCTGCACTCCATTAGTTTTGGACTGGTTGTGGATCCGAGGATTTACTATTGGCAGAATGAGATCAAAGGAGCTTTGTTCTTTCCCACTGACAAAGCATTCGTGCCTATAATTTAAGGGGTAACGTCTCTCCTTATGGAAAGTGACATGCCAGTGTTAGGAGACTTATAGGCCATGCAATGCTCCTTCTTCTATCCACTATATAAAAAGACACATCTGCATGTTTTTCTCAATATCTGACACAATATTAGAATAAACCTTTCCGTTTTAGGTCAATTAGGATTACCATAATTATTAATATATTTACCAAATGCCAAAATAATGAGAGATTATGAGAATGTTTTAAGGCATTTTTATTACTTACTGCAAAGTCAAAAGTTTGAGGTCACTTGGACATCAGTAAGGCTGTGTTGACATCAAAGAGCTTGAAAGGGGTTGAATTCAGTTCTAGGGGACCTCAGAGTGTTACATTGGTCTTTCCCAGGAAGATGAAGCTTTACAGTTTTGTAAATAGCTGCAAATCAAATATTTTTGAAAAATTGGACAAAGCTGTCGAATTCGAGTATTTCTAGCATCTATAGTATTTAGCTTTTGCACGTAGTATTAACCCCTTCATGCCGCGGCCCTTTTTCGTTTTTGTGTTTTCGTTTTTCGCTCCCCTCCTTCCCAGAGCCATAACTTTTTTATTTTTCCGTCAATTTGGCCATGTGAGGGCTTATTTTTTGCGGGACGAGTTGTACTTTTGAACTACATCATTGGTTTTACCATGTCATGTACTAGAAAACAGGAAAAAAATTCCAAGTGCGGTGAAATTGCAAAAAAAGTGCAATCCCACACTTGTTTTTTGTTTGGCTTTTTTGCTAGGTTCAATAAATGCTAAAACTATCCTGCCATTATGATTCTCTGGGTCATTACGAGTTCATAGACACCTAACATGACTAGGTTATTTTTTATCCAAGTGGTAAAAAAAAAATCCAAACTTTGCTTAAAAAAGAAAAAAAAAAAAAAAGTGCCATTTTCCGATACCCGTAGCATCTCCAATTTTCGTGATCTGGGGTCGGGTGAGGGCTTATTTTTTGCGTGCCGAGCTGATGTTTTTAATGATACCATTTCGGCGCAGATGCGTTCTTTTGATCGCCCGTTATTGCATTTTAACGCAACGTCGCGGCCACCAAAAAAACGTAATTCTGGCGTTTCGGATTTTTTTCTCGCTACGCTGTTTAGCGATCAGGTTAATGCTTTTTTTTAGTTGATAGATCGGGCGATTCTGAACGCGGCGATACCAAATATGTGTAAGTTTTGTTTTTTTTTTATTGTTTTATTTAGGATGGGGCGAAAGGGGGGTGATTTAAACTTTTATATTTGTAATATTTTTTTCACATTTTAAAAACTTTTTTTTTTCACTTTTGCCATGCTTCAATAGCCTCCATGGGAGGCTAGAAGCAGGCACAGCCCGATCGGCTCTGCTATGTAGCAGCGATCATAAGATCGCTGCTATACAGCAGAAATGCAGGTGTGCTGTGAGCGCCGACCACAGGGTGGCGCTCACAGCAGGCCGGCATCAGTAACCATAGAGGTCTCAAGGACCTCTATGGTTACCTTCCTAATGCATTGCCGACCCCCGATCATGTGACGGGGGTCAGCAATGACGTCATTTCCGGCCGCCCGGCCGGATGCGGTAGTTAAATGCCGCTGTCTGCGTTTGACAGCGGCATTTAACAGGTTAATAGCGGCGGGTGAATAGCGACTTCACCCGCCGCTATTGCGCGCACATGTCAGCTGTACAAAACAGCTGACATGTCGCGACTTTGATGTGGGCTCACCGCTGGAGCCCACATCAAAGGGGGAGACACGGCATGCGCAGTACATGTACGGCGCATGTCGTGAAGGGGTTTGCATAGGTAAACTTATCCGTATCAACTCTGTTAGGTGACAACAGTCTTAACTTTTTCAAGCAATGAAATTTTAGACAGTAAAAGGAAAAGGCCTTAAGGGGGTGTTCTGACTTGCAAAATTAATTTTCGTCCTAAATCCCTATGTTGGACCACCCCCTTAAGCTTTGGCTATAAGCACAGAACATAAGGTTTCCCTCCTCCTGGAGACATAATGCAGGACCAGAATGTGTTGTGTTCTTCTTATCTGCTTGCCAGCAGAAACTCTACTCAATCTTCAATCCGAAGATGTCCAGACAAGACAACTAGGAATGCCTACATTCTTACAATTGCGAATTGAGCTGCGAATTGAGATACTGATTTGGCTTTTATCCTAAGTCATATTGCACGACTCGTTAAAGGGTTGATTGTGACTTGTAGGATCGCTACTTCCAATAGGTGGCGCTGTAGAGTTTAAGTCCTCTTTTTCTCAGAAGAGGCAATTTGCATATTTACATTCTTACAAGAACCCGCTTAATTGTGAAAAAAAAAAATAATTGCCATGAGACAACCCATTACAGGTTCAGATTTGAGTACATCGCTTATTTATTGAACATCATAAAAATGTCTCTTTTTAATTTGTCTATGGGAAGATGGATCTAAAGAAAGAATTATACGGTTTCACTATATATATATGTTTCGGTCTGTCTGTAAAAACTAAACAAAAAAAAAACAAACAACAAAAATTAATAAACCCAAAGAGGGCCTATAGTAAACTGACATTTCCAATAAGAACAAAAACCTACCTGAAAAGAAGTCTATGCCACAAATCTTAGAAAACCATATTTAAACTTTATTAAGAATTCATAAAAACAATTTTAAAAACTATATATTAAAATAGGGGAAAATAAAGGCAGACACTACACCTACAGAATAAATATCCAGGTACAATTTATTCAACAATCACAGATTCAATCAGCAACATATGCTTCACATAAATTTGTATACATCTCCACACATAAATATTTAGCATAAATATGGCCCACAGTCCTTGCAGTCTATATTTAGCGCAATACTCTACCGATGAGTTGTAATCCAAGATATATCAAACCAGCAGCAGTTTCATCTGGTCATAAACAGACCTAGTGCACATAAGTATTTGTGCAATGCTAAAGCGCATAGTGCTAAATTGGATCTCATAATGATTAAATGTGCACATTAAGAGATACTATTAATGCGGACCCCCAAGGAAGAAGCTGTACCGCAAAACGTGCGTCGGGGCCTGGACTTCACCTACAGGTTATGACTTCATTATTTGCTGCTCACTAAATGTCCGCACTTTATTTAATATGCATATTCATGTAGGTTTTTGTTTAAACAATAAAAATTAGTTGCATTTGAGACTCTTAGGAAAAATTAAAGGGTTTGCAGCCTGTTTTTTTTTTTTTTTAATATTTATTTATAACCGTCTGGAAACAAGATAAGAATCAGTAACATACATAGCATATAAAGACAAAGAAGGGCATAACAATATCCAGAAAGTGTAGCTTGAAAGATTCAAAAGAAGACGGGGTTATTCAGTATAACAATCAGTCCCGATCCCAACTCCCCCTCCTCCAGGCACGTCTGAAATCCTGCAGGTTTAATTAGGTAAGCCTAATAGGTGTGATACCAGATATAAGCTCTCTCATATACCAATCGGTGAATTGAAAGAAACCATGTAATGCTTGACGAACCGATAGCGGCTGCAGATCAATAAAGGAGGACAATGTGAGGAAAAAAACATTCCGTATGACTTTCTTTATGAAGAATGGAATCAATCCAATCCATTTTAAACAAGTATGTTACCTTTGAAGAAATTATATTTTGTGAAGGGGTTGCATCCTGTGCCCACAGAATACTCTTGTGGGTAGCCGCCGCCCAAATAGTTAAAACACGTCGTTGCTGAGCAGAGAGTTCGAGTAGTTGATCCCGTGGGAAAATATTAAATAACGCCCATTCCAGAGATAATGTAAAGCGAATGCTGAAGGTGTTGGTGAGATGGCGAAGAAGCATATACCAAACCTCCTGTATCTTCGGACAATTCCAGGGACAATGAAAGATGTCAGCTGGAGAGTGTAAACATTTGGACAAGAGGGATTAGCCGATAGAGACATCCAAGATTTGACCTCTGGGGAAATGTAAGCCGTATGGAAAATCATGAGGGCCATAGCTGAGTAGCTGTCATATGGCAATAAAGAGTTTAAACGTAGAGTTGCAGCCTGTATAATATATATATATATATATATATATATATATATATATATATATATATATATATATATATATATAGTAGGGGTTCACTCGCTCACGTGCGTAGGAGGAAACAGGAGGCACATTCCACCCAGGAACCCATCACATGATTAGACATGTGGTTCTGACATCACCACTAGGGTTGAGCGAAACGGGTTGTTCATTTTCAAAAGTCGCCGACTTTTGGCAAAGTCGGGTTTCATGAAACCCGATCCGACCCCTGTGCGGGGTCGGCCATGCGGTACGCGACTTTCGCGCCAAAGTCGCGTTTCAATGACGCGAAAAGCGCCATTTCTCAGCCAATGAAGGTGAACGCAGAGTGTGGGCAGCATGATGACATAGGTCCTGGTCCCCACCATCTTAGAGAAGGGCATTGCAGTGATTGGCTTGCTGTCTGCGGCGTCACAGGGGCTATAAAGGGGCATTCCCGCCGACCGCCATCTCACTGCTGCTGCTCTGAGCTTAGGGAGAGGTTGCTGCCGCTTCATTAGAAGCAGGGAGAGCGTTAGGCAGGGTCCACTAACCCACCAAACCGCTTGTGCTGTAGCGATTTCCACTGTCCAACACCACCTTCGGTGTGCAGGGACAGTGGAAGCTACATTTTTATTTATTTTTTTTTTCCTCAGCGCTGTAGCTCATTGGGCTGCCCTAGAAGGCTCCCTGATAGCTGCATTGCTGTGTGTACGCCACTGTGCAAACCAACTGCTTTTTTCAAAGCACAAATCCTCTTGTTCCTTCCTTTCTGCACAGCTATCTTTTTTGTTTGTCCACACTTTTTATTTAATTTGTGCATCAGTCCACTCCTTATTGCTGCCTGCCATACCTGGCTGAGATTACTGCAGGGAGATAGTAATTGTAGGACAGTCCCTGGTTTTTTTTTTTTTTTTGTGGGAGATTAAGATTGGCATTTCTGCTAGAGTGCCATCCCTGTGTGTGCCATCTCTCACTCAGTGGGCCATAGAAAGCCTATTTATTTTTTTGCTTGATTTGGGTTCTAAAATCTACCTGAAAAAAAATCACTACATCAATCAGTGGGAGAAAAATATTGGCCTCAGGGCTTGTGTGCCACTCCTGACTCCTGTGTGTGCCATCTCTCACTCAGTGGGCCATAGAAAGCCTATTTATTTTTTTGCTTGATTTGGGTTCTTAATTGTCCCTGAAAAAATCATTTTATCTTATTTGGTTTCTAAAGTCTCCCTGTAAAAATCATTTTATCTTATTTGGTTTCTAAAGTCTCCCTGAAAAAAAAAAAAAATAGGTGGGAGATTAATATTGACATTTGTGCTTGAGTGACAGTCCTGCGTGTGTGGCATCTCTGTGATTTGGTGCCACAGAAAACAGAGTGTGTAACATTGGGCCTGATTTTCCTTGTGGTCTCACCAACCTGTAAAGGGATATTGAAATCATACTGAAGTTATAGCTCACCGTGTAAGTTGTTTGACAGCAACAAATAAAGTTACTTTGGTTAAGTTTTTAAAACAATGAGGAAGTCTGGTGCAAGAGGTCGTGGCCGTGGGCGTTCATTGTCAGCTGGTAATGATGGTAGTGGTAGTGGAGCATCAGGTGGTCGTGGGGATAAAAATATTCCACCTAAGTCTGGAGCTGTGGAGCCAGGTTCGTCGTCTGGCTACACAAGGACTCGAACGCTCTCTTTTCTGGGAGTAGGAAAACCGCTTTTAAAGCCGGAGCAGCAACAGCAAGTTTTGGCTTACCTTGCAGACTCAGCCTCTAGCTCTTTTGCCTCCTCTTCTGAAACTGGTAAATGTAAAAACAGCACGTCGCTTGTGGATGTTCACGGTCAGGGACAAGTCGCTTCCTTGTCCTCTTCAGCAAACACAACAAGAGAGAAGGATGCAGCAGGCGACACAACGGGTTACTCCATGGAGCTCTTTACACATACCGTCCCTGGCTTAGAAAGTGAAACACTTAACAGGCCATGCCCATTACAAGTATATTCTGACATGGAGTGCACTGATGCACAGCCACAGCCAGAGTACTATGCTGCTCCTTTGACTCAGACCACAACATTGCCCTCTCAGGGTACTGATCCACAATCAGACCCTGATGAGACTATGTTGCCCCGCCACGAACGCTATACCACCGACCGACACGGTGACACAGACGAAGTTGCACACGAGCTCGAAGAGGAGGTAATAGATGACAAAGTTGTTGACCCCGATTGGCAGCCATTGGGGGAACAGGGTGCAGGCGGCAGTAGTTCAGAAGCGGAGGTGGAGGAGGGGCCGCAGCAGGCATCAACATCGCAACAGGTTCCATCTGCCGGTCCCGTATCTGGGCCAAAACGCGTGTCAAAGCCAAAACCTGTTGGAGGACAGCGTGGCCATCCGGTTAAAGCTCAGTCTGCAATCCCTAAAAAGGGATCCGATGCTAGGAAGAGTGCAGTCTGGCATTTTTTTAAACAACATCCAATTGATCAGCGCAAAGTCATCTGTCAAAAATGTTCAACTAGCTTAAGCAGAGGTCAGAATCTGAAAAGTCTCAATACTAGTTGCATGCATAGACACTTAACCACCATGCATTTTCAAGCCTGGACTAACTACCAAACGTCCCTTAAGGTTGTAGCACCCTCGGCCAATGAAGCTAGTCAGCAACGCAACATCCCTTCCGTCACTGTAAGGCCACCATTTTCCGCACCACCGGCAGTATCTGGGCAGGTTTCTTTGCCAGCCAAAAGCAGTCAGGGTCAGGGAATCACCAGTTTTGTAGGAGGAAATATTGCATCTAGGGCACCAGCGGAAACAATACCGTCTCCAACCGTCTCTCAGTCTGCCATGTCCACCGGCACACCCGAAAGTTCCACGATCTCCAGCTCTCCAGTCCAGCTCACCCTACATGAGACTCTGGTTAGAAAAAGGAAGTACTTATCCTCGCATCCGCGTACACAGGGTTTTAACGCCCACATAGCTAGACTAATCTCGTTAGAGATGATGCCCTACCGGTTAGTTGAAAGCGAAGCTTTCAAAGCCCTGATGGAGTACGCTGAACCACGATACGAGCTACCCAGTCAACACTTTTTTTCCAGAAAAGCCATCCCAGCCCTGCACCAGCATGTTAAACAGCGCATCGTCCATGCACTCAGGCAATATGTGAGTACAAAGGTGCACCTGACTACAGATGCATGGACCAGTAGGCATGGCCAGGGACGTTATGTGTCCATCACGGCACACTGGGTGAATGTGGTGGATGCAGGGTCCACAGGGGACATCAATTTCGGGACAGTTGTGCCTGTGTCTAGGAAACAGTTGGCTGTAGGCGTTCGCACCCCCTCCACCTCCTCCTCATCCTCCTGCAGAAGCGACAGCTCTTCCACAGACCGCAGTCGGCCAACCACTCCATCGGCAGATGACACTGTTGCACACCAGTGGTCCCATTATGGGCCAGCTACTGGCAAGCGTCAGCAGGCTGTATTGGCTATGAAGTGTTTGGGCGACAACAGACACACCGCGGAAGTTCTGTCCGAGTTCTTGCAACAAGAAACGCAGTCGTGGCTGGGCACAGTAGATCTTGAGGCAGGCAAGGTAGTGAGTGATAACGGAAGGAATTTCATGGCTGCCATCTCCCTTTCCCAACTGAAACACATTCCTTGCCTGGCTCACACCTTAAACCTGGTGGTGCAGTGCTTATTGAAAACTTATCCTGGGTTCTCCGACCTGCTCCTCAAAGTGCGTGGACTTTGCTCACATATCCGACGTTCGCCTGTACACTCCAGCCGTATGCAGACCTATCAGCGGTCTTTGAACCTTCCCCAGCATCGCCTAATCATAGACGTTGCAACAAGGTGGAACTCAACACTGCACATGCTTCAGAGACTGTGCCAACAGAGGCGGGCTGTTATGTTTTTGTGGGAGGATACACATACACGGGCAGGCAGTAGGATGGCAGACATGGAGTTGTCTGGTGTGCAGTGGTCGAAGATACAAGACATGTGTCAAGTCCTTCAGTGTTTTGAGGAATGCACATGGCTGGTTAGGGCAGACAATGCCATAATAAGCATGAGCATCCCCCTAATGTGTCTGCTGATGCAAAGTTTGACGCACATAAACGATCAGGCGTCTGCACCAGAGGAAGAGGAAAGCCTTGATGACAGTCAGCCATTGTCTGGTCAGGGCAGTGTACAGGACGAGGTAGCGGGCGAAGAGGAGGTGGAGGACGAGGAGGATGATGGGGATGAGTATATTTTTAATGAGGAAGCTTTCCCGGGGGCACTGGAAATTGGTTGCGTGGCAAGGACAGGTTCTGGTTTTTTGAGGGACACAAGGGACGTAGATTTGCCTGAAACTGCCCCTCAACCAATCACAACCGGAGATTTGACAACTGGAACTTTGGCCCACATGGCGGATTATGCCTTACGTATCCTAAAAAGGGACACACGCATTACGAAAATGATGAACGATGACGATTACTGGTTGGCCTGCCTCCTTGATCCACGCTATAAAGGCAAATTGCAAAATATTATGCCACATGAGAACTTGGAACTAATATTAGCAACCAAACAATCAACTCTTGTTGACCGTTTGCTTCAGGCATTCCCAGCACACAGCGCACGTGATCGTTCTCACACGAGCTCCAGGGGCCAGCAGACTAGGAGTGTTAGGGGTGCACACATCAGAAGTGGCGTTGGACAGAGGGGTTTTCTGACCAGGTTGTGGAGTGATTTTGCTATGACCGCAGACAGGACAGGTACTGCTGCATCAATTGAAAGTGACAGGAGACAACATTTGTCCAGTATGGTTACTAACTATTTTTCATCCCTTATCGATGTTCTCCCTCAACCGTCATTCCCATTTGATTACTGGGCATCAAAATTAGACACCTGGCCAGAATTGGCAGAATATGCATTGCAGGAGCTTGCTTGCCCGGCAGCTAGTGTCCTATCAGAAAGAGTATTCAGTGCTGCAGGTTCAATATTAACCGAAAAAAGGACTCGTCTGGCTACCCAAAATGTTGATGATCTAACATTCATTAAAATGAACCACAACTGGATTTCGAAATCTTTTGCCCCACCTTGCCCGGCCGACACCTAGCTTTCCTATGAAAAGCTCTTGCCTGTGGACTACTGTGAATTACTTTTCTAATGTCTAATTTGCTGCAGCTGATTGTCCAGCATACGACATGTTTACACCTCCCTAAATGGCCAAACTCCCCACACGGGGCCGTGGTATCGCGACTTGGCACAAGCACCCGTGAGACTGCTGTTTGTCTGAAGAGGTGGGTGTGCTCGCTTTTGGTCGACGGCATTGCTACTGGGTCCCTCATAGTACAATAAAGTGTCTCTGGCGGTGGTGGTGCGCACCCAACGTCAGACACACTGTTGTAACATGAGGGGCCCTGGGCCTGTACCGCCGGCCACAAGAGAGTTCACCCACCCCCAGGTCAAACATTGCTCTACCACTTCCACAGTTATCTCTCACACTTCCACCAATGTTTAGTCTATGCGCTGACATCCTTCCATACCTGCCACTGACAATACCATTGTGTTGACATGTATGATGGTACTTAACATAGTCAGGGGCAGTGTCCTCTATTTACCACAGTAAATACTTTGCGCTAAATTAGTAGGTCTGAAACAACGCAGAGGATCCCACCCCTGAACCTAATGATTGCACCCTTTAGTGTTTTTGTTTTGTTTTAATGCGAGACATTCACATTTATTTGTTGTTTTGGACTACTAACTGGCAGACACTCATTACAATCAGCCTCCGTTGACCAGACCACTGCTGCCCGTGTACCCCTGGAACCAATTATAAAGTGCCTACAGCCAGCCCATTTTATTATGTTAGGCCTTCGAAGCCTGTCTGCGGTCCCTCCTTCCACTAGGCCTCCACTGACCAGACCACTGCTGCCCGTGTACCCCTGGAACCTATTTTACAGTGCATAGAGCCTGCTCATTTTATTATGTTAGGCCTTCGAAGCCTGTCTGCGGTCCCTCCTTCCACTAGGCCTCCACTGACCAGACCACTGCTGCCCGTGTACCCCTGGAACCTATTTTACAGTGCATAGAGCCTATTTTTTTATTTTATTTAATATTAATAAAGCCATGATGTACTACGCTGTACCACGCTATGAGCTACCCAGTTGACAATTCTTTTGCGAGAAAAGCCATCCCACCCCTCCACCAGCATGTTAAAGACCACATTGTCATTGCATTCTGTCAATCTGTGAGTCCCAAGGTACACCTGACAACAGACACATGGACCTGTAGGCATGGCCACGGAAGGTTACGTGTCCTTTGTGGCGCAATGGGTTAATGTATTGGATGCATGGTCCACACAGGGGACAGCCTGGTAAGTCTGTCTGCAGTCCATAATTCAAGTTGTCCTCAAATGAATAAATCTGAGCTTCCACCTTTTGGCTCTCATTAAGTGCTGTTTTTTAAAAGATTGTTGGTTCCGGCCTACTAACGGTGTCTGCCCCTGCCTGGTGTTGTCCTCCACTGAACAAAGCTGAGCTTCCACCTTCTTGCTCTCTTTAAGTGCTGTGCTTTTAAAAATAGGTGGTTATGGGCCTACTAACGGTGTCTGCCCCTGCCTGGTGTTGTCCTCAACTGAATAAAGCTGAGCTTCTACCTTCTGGCTCTGATTAAGCTATTTTTTTTTTTAAAATGGGTGTTTAAGGCCTACTAACGGTGTCTGCCCCTGCCTGGTGTTGTCCTCAACTGAATAAAGCTGAGCTTCTACCTTCTGGCTCTCATTAAGTGCTGTTTTTTAAAAGATTGTTGGTTCCGGCCTACTAACGGTGTCTGCCCCTGCCTGGTGTTGTCCTCCACTGAACAAAGCTGAGTTTCCACCTTCTTGCTCTCTTTAAGTGCTGTGCTTTTAAAAATAGGTGGTTATGGGCCTACTAACGGTGTCTGCCCCTGCCTGGTGTTGTCCTCAACTGAATAAAGCTGAGCTTCTACCTTCTGGCTCTTATTAAGCTTTTTTTTTTTTTTTTTTTTTTTTTAATTGCTGGATGGGGCCTAATACCTCTGTTTGCTGCTCCCTGGTGTTTGTCCTCAACTGAATAAAGCTGAGCTTCTACCTTCTGGCTCTCATTAAGTGCTGTTTTTTAAAAAATTGGTGGTTCCGGCCTACTAACGGTGTCTGCCCCTCCCTGGTGTTGTCCTCAACTGAATAAAGCTGAGCTTCTACCTTCTGGCTCTGATTAAGCTATTTATTTAAAAAAAATTGGTGTTTAGGGCCTACTAATGGTGTCTGCCCCTGCCTGGTGTTGTCCTCCACTGAACAAAGCTGAGCTTCCACCTTCTGGCTCTCTTTAAGTGCTGTGTTTTTAAAAATAGGTGGTTATGGGCCTACTAACGGTGTCTGCCCCTGCCTGGTGTTGTCCTCAACTGAATAAAGCTGAGCTTCTACCTTCTGGCTCTGATTAAGCTTTTTTTTTTTTTTTTAATTGCTGGATGGGGCCTAATACCTCTGTTTGCTGCTCCCTGGTGTTTGTCCTCAACTGAATAAAGCTGAGCTTCAACCTTCTGGCTCTCATTAAGTGCTGTTTTTTTAAAAATTGGTGGTTAGGGCCTACTAACGGTGTCTGCCCCTCCCTGGTGTTTGCCCTCAACTGAATAAAGCTGAGCTTCATCCTTCTGGCTCTCATTAAGTGCTGTGTTTTCAAAAATTGGTGGTTAAGGCCTACTAACGGTGTCTGCCCCTCCCTGGTGTTTGCTCTCAACTGAATAAAGCTGAGCTTCATCCTTCTGGCTCTCATTAAGTGCTGTGTTTTCAAAAATTGGTGGTTAGGGCCTACTAACGGTGTCTGCCCCTCCCTGGTGTTTGCTCTCAACTGAATAAAGCTGAGCTTCATCCTTCTGGCTCTCATTAAGTGCTGTGTTTTCAAAAATTGGTGGTTAGGGCCTACTAACGGTGTCTGCCCCTCCCTGGTGTTTTTCCTCAACTGAATAAAGCTGAGCTTCAACCTTCTGGCTTTGGGCCTATAGTATCAGATATTAAACTGCATTTGGCCTTCAACATTGGTTACGGCCTACTAACGGTGTCTGCCCCTGCCTGGTGTTTTTCCTCAACTGAATAAAGCTGAGCTTCAACCTTCTGGCTCTCATTAAGTGCTGTTATTTTAAAAATTGGTGGTTAGGGCCTACTAACGGTGTCTGCCCCTCCCTGGTGTTTGCCCTCAACTGAATAAAGCTGAGCTTCATCCTTCTGGCTCTCATTAAGTGCTGTGTTTTCAAAAATTGGTGGTTAGGGCCTACTAACGGTGTCTGCCCCTCCCTGGTGTTTGCTCTCAACTGAATAAAGCTGAGCTTCATCCTTCTGGCTCTCATTAAGTGCTGTGTTTTCAAAAATTGGTGGTTAGGGCCTACTAACGGTGTCTGCCCCTCCCTGGTGTTTGCTCTCAACTGAATAAAGCTGAGCTTCATCCTTCTGGCTCTCATTAAGTGCTGTGTTTTCAAAAATTGGTGGTTAGGGCCTACTAACGGTGTCTGCCCCTCCCTGGTGTTTTTCCTCAACTGAATAAAGCTGAGCTTCAACCTTCTGGCTTTGGGCCTATAGTATCAGATATTAAACTGCATTTGGCCTTCAACATTGGTTACGGCCTACTAACGGTGTCTGCCCCTGCCTGGTGTTTTTCCTCAACTGAATAAAGCTGAGCTTCAACCTTCTGGCTCTCATTAAGTGCTGTTATTTTAAAAATTGGTGGTTAGGGCCTACTAACGGTGTCTGCCCCTCCCTGGTGTTTGCCCTCAACTGAATAAAGCTGAGCTTCAACCTTCTGGCTTTGGGCCTATAGTATCAGATATTAAACTGCATTTGGCCTACTAGTGTTGTTGGGCCCTTAAAACAGTGTCTGCGGCTCCTGGGTTTGCTACTCCACTGAACAAAGCAATGCCGCCTGTTTAGTCCTGTCCTGTTACCAATTTTGAACTGCATTTAGCCTACTTTATTCTTTGGCCCTATATCTGTTTCCTCCTCATCCTGCCCATTGCCCAGCCACTGCTAGATGAGTCTGCTGGTACATTGACCTAGACCACTACATTCCCCTTGCACTCTACACAGCCAGAATCTGACCCTGCTGAAAGTAAGGTTCCCCTTCCCGCATGTTATACCACCTTACACAGGGACAAAGAGGAAGGTGCAGATGAAAGTGGTGGTTCCTTCATCAGGTGGGGGGGGCATACTCGTTGGCGATGTCACTGGCACAGGGCCCCTCAGAGTACGCAAAAGTGTCGCTGCTGGTGGGAGGCGCCCCCGCCGTGCAAACACACCGCTGTACTTTGAGGGGCCCTGTGCCAGTGCCAATGCGAACAAGTGTGCCCCCCTGCTTGCTCAGGATCACAGCACTTGCAACGTTGAAATACTTTCCTCTCCCTGCTCCACCGCCGTGACGTAGTCCACGATTCCTGGGCCCACTAAAACCTTGAACCAGCCCTACCCCCCACAAATTTGCCAAATGACCCCCAAGTTCCATTGAACAACTATTATAAAGTTAATTAAGATTGACAAGCTTCAGAAACAAGAATGGATGTTTTTGGCATTAAAATGGGCACTGTAGGTGTTTTCCTGGCCTCCACTCACTGTCGACTATGCTTCCCCATTGACTAGCATTGGGTTTCGTGTTTCGGTCGATCCCCGACTTTTAGCGATAATCGGCCGACTGCACTCGACTCGACTCTGGATAAAGTCGGGTTTCACAAAACCCGACTCGACCTTAAAAAAATGAAAGTCGCTCAACCCTAATCACCACAGGTCCTGAAACAAACATAGATAGGCATGGTTATGCCCCTTACCCAGGGGTGAGGTATATGGGTAGCCAGACTCTCCCATCTCTCATAGCTACCCGTAACCCGGACCCAAATATACCAAGCAACTCCTTATTGCTTTATGTGCCTTACAGAAAACACTCCGGGTTACATCACAACGACAAGCCTTCTCTGTGATACATACCTCCCATCGACTATCCAACCTTTAGCCACGCTACATACCTCCCCCTCTGCCTAAAGCCATGGGGCTTGGCACTTGTCCTAAACCGACTAGAGACCCCTCTCAGTCGTCCCTGACAGCCAAACCATCTGTCTAAGTCAGGTCCTGTTGTTGAACCCTTTCGTCGGCAATAGTCATCCCTTTCCGTCAAATTTTTTGATAACGATGACCCCTTGTCATCTCGTCCGCTACAGGATCTCCCGCTTAAGTCACTGAGCCCTGAGCTAACTGAGAAGTCACTATTTCTAGCTCTTCCATCTGACCACCTTCGGTTCTGTCTCGGTCGTTGATCTCTCCTATTGTCTTTCTTCGGAGAGCAGCTCTTCTCTTTAAGTCTATATCCTCTGTTAACTTCAGCTTGAGGACTTCCAGGCTTTAGAGCACCTCTTCGCCTCTCTGGCAGCTGTTTATTAACTTGCAGTCTCTCTAGTCTCAGCTGATCTACCTCCCTTAGGTATGCCATGCGATATTCCAGGAGCATGCGGATATTCCTAAGACTCTCTCTGGATCCGACAACCAGGAACGGAACTATCCCATCTTCACCCATGGCCTGGACCTCTTCATCAGCCGGTATCCTCAATCTCTTCAGACCGGATTTGTCCACCATCTCCTGCATCACTCTCCCAAGTTTCCCAATGACTTTCGCCACCAGAACTTTGGGTACTTGGACTGTGTCTTCCATTAAGCCCAACCGACTAAGAGCTTTTCTTTCACACTCCAAACGTCGAACGGCTTCAGCATTCTTCAAAATGATCCTCTGTTTGGTACGGAGGCAGTGTAGGTGCATATCCCTCAGGACAGCCACCCGCTTCACTGTGACTTCCATAGTCGACAGTATCACCAACTGTTTAGTCTCTGGTGCCCAGTGCACACTACATGCTTCCACTGCTTTTCTGAAGGCCTCATGCACACCTTCACCGATACAGGCTTCTTGCACCTCTTCGGGTACATCAATCACGGTCTTGAAGAGCGGGGTCTCACTCTCTTCATAGACAGACGGCTCCCTTTTTGCCTCTGACCTTTCCACCAAGACGTCTGTCACGACTGGATGGCTGTCTTGTTCCGCTTTTAGCACAAACTCTTCCTCAGTCTTGTCTTCTGCTTTAGCCTTCGCCAAGATGGGCATTGGCAACTCCTCTGCCAGGCAGCGACGCTCCTCCTCTCTCTGGAAAAGCTTCTGCTGATGCTTTTCTTGAGCCACTCTGAGCACGTCCATATCTTTCAATATGGCCCTATTCATGGTTTGACACGCTGATAGGTGTCCTCTGAGCTCAGAGACTTCCTTCTCCAGCTCATCCACTCTGTGCTCAATCGCCAGTCTCAGGACCCTTTCTTGCTCGACTGTCTCTTTAAGCAGCTCTATCTCATGGTCCTGCTCTCTTTTGGCTAGCACATGTCGCACCACCAGTTCTTTAATTAAACTTTCAGACAGGGTCTCTTGCCCACCCACACTCTGCCTCTTCAGAGTTCCACCTGTTTCTGCATCCACCTCTATGGACTCTCCTGGGCTCTTGGTAACTTCAGAGTTCTCCAACTCTTCAGCATCAGGTACTCTGGAGCCTTCATATTGAGCCACTTCACCCTTTCTGGGCATTGCAGATATGGGACTACCACAGGTCTGTTCTAACCCCAGCCCGTCACTAACTACCTCAGTGCTAGGGTTTGTCAGAGATAAAGTGACCTCCTCATCAAGGACAATAACGTTATCTGCACCTGAACCTGTCTCTTCCTCATCATCTTTCTTCTCAGAGGGTGTAACCTGTCCTGCCTTTTTGCGGCCCCCACGACGAGATGAAGATCGGTGTTTTTTACTGGGCTCCCCCTTACTGCACTCTTTTCCCTTTGCGCTCGAGTAACAGTCGGGATAGGAGTCACCCCCTCTCACCCTGTCATCCTGGAACAGCAAGTCCCCACTTAAACAGGTGTCAGACCCACACTTTCTTCGAGTCACCCGTAACTCTGGACTATTGACATTAGGTGGCGCTACTTTCTCTTTACACATCCCATTAACAGGAATCCCCACAACCTGCTGCTGTAGTGGGGCTTCAATATGACCATTCCATCTCTCCTCTGAACAACCCCACACTGCGTCAACTTCCCATATATCTTCAAAGATCACAAAGTCCTGGTCCCTCTCAAATGGGTAGAACAAGTCTGGTGTTATACCGCCATCTTGGCACTTTACATTTTTGGACATATCAATGATCACTCTGTCCACAGTATAGTCAACAGTGACCCCATGCATGTAGCGAACACTGACCTTTTTCTCAGTTAGACAGAGAACGAGAGGAGTTCCCGTCAGAGTCACCTGACTCTTTGAGTCCAACAGTCCAGATACTCCTTCACGGTGTAACATAACAGTACACACCTGTGGGCTGTTATCAAATGGGAAGTCTATGCCACACTCGGAATACACAAACATTGTTTTTCCCCTTTTGAAAGCTCCACCCCTTTTTGGGTCACCACCCCCTTGTGGGCTACCGCCCCCTTGTGGACCATTTTCTCCTTTAGGGCCACCACCCCTTTTAGGGACTCCACCCCCTTTTGAGACGCAGCCCCTTTTTGGCCAACCATAATTATTTGGGCACTGCTCCGTTTTTTGGGACTCCATCCCCTTTTAGGGACACCACCCCACTCTGGGGTACACCCTGTGGACTTCCCACAGCACTCTCAGGCCCCAGTTCGCCCAGCACACTGGCCCTTTAAGAGTCCGCACACTAAACCAGCAATGTCCTTTTTTTTTTCCTCTCTCTTTTCTCTCTTTGCTGCAACCGCGCTGCACAGCTCAACCGCAGACTTCGTGGACTCGCCGATCCACAGCAAGCCGCTTGTCACCTTCATGGACCTGCCGATCCACAGCAAGCCGCTTGTCATCTTCGTGACCCCACCGAGCCACAGGAAACTTCGTGGCCTCACCGAGCCACAGCAAGCTGACTCTCAGGAAAAAAAACCTTAGTCTCTCACTGACCCCGGTCAAAACACCACAGACTCCGGTCTGTTACCCACCCAGCTTTACACACAGCCCAAACAAAGTTTTTCACTGACCCTGGTCAGTACAATACACGGTTTTCAGACCGTTACCCGTTGGCAACTTCACGGGTTTTCTGGACACCCCTCAGCCTCAGAGATGCCCAGACGCACTATCTCTGTTTTCTTCCACTCTGACCCCGGTCAGTACACACGGACACCTGTCCGTAGTCTGTTGGTGCCGGCCACACAGGTTCCCGGATCCCTCTTCTCAGAGGTATCCCAAAAGAGCAGTTATCACTGACCCCGGTCAGTACTGTATTACTCACGGTTGTCAAGACCGTCCACTCTTCTGGCTCAGACCAGCCAGCGCTGCAACACGTGTTCCTTGGATCGTTGCCCGCATCCAAAACACCAATTGTAGGGGTTCACTCGCTCACGTGCGTAGGAGGAAACAGGAGGCACATTCTCTTTAATGTCCATGTGGGTTTATTTGCTCCATAAACCAGCAAGGCAGCAACAAAAAGGATAACAGTCCGTACATCAGGCCGACATAGCATAAAAGTCCATAGAAGATCTCTGCTCTTCTCAGGCCTGACGTCACACAGGCTGTGCAATGTCCAGCACTCAGGCACTATCTGAAGCCACAGACACAGAAAGGCTTCTTCCTCTCAATACACAGACTCCTGTCTGTAGTGTCCCGCCTGGACACGGGGAAATCCGTCCACACTGACAGACTCCCAAACACTCACCGCCATAAGCCAAACACAGCTCCATTATGTAGCCTGAAACCACACCCAGGAACCCGTCACATGATTAGACATGTGGTTCTGACATCACCACAGGTCCTGAAACAAACATAGATAGGCATGGTTATGCCCCTTACCCAACTGTGAGGTATATGGGTAGCCAGACCCTCCCATCTCTCATAGCTACCCGTAACCCGGACCCAAATATACCAAACAATTCCTTATTACTTTACGTGCATTACAGAAAACACTCCGGGTTACATCACAGCGACAAGCCATCTCTGTGATACATACCTCCCGTCGACTATACAACCTTTAGCCACGCTACAATATATATATATATACATATATATGTATACAGTACAGAGCAAAAGTTTGGACACACTTAGGCCGGCGTCACACTAGAGAGTTTTACGGACGTAAGAGCGCAGAAAATACGTCCATAAAACTCGCCAAACAAAAGGCACTATTATTCTCAATGGGTCTGGTCCTATCAGCCGTATATTATGGATCCGTATTATACGGCTTTCTACGGCCGTACAAAATCGCAGCATGCTGCGTTTGTCAGCGTATTGCGCAAAAAATACGCCAATGAAAGTCTATGGGGGCGAGAAAAATACGGATTCCACACAGACCAGCAGTGTGACTTGCAAGAAATACGCAGCGGTGTTAGTGAAAAGCCGGTAATTCAATTGCCGGCTTTTCATTTCTCCTTCCCAAACCCGACATGATATGAGACATGGTTTACATACAGTAAACCATCTCATATCCCCTTTTTTTTTGCATATTCCACACTACTAATGTTAGTAGTGTGTATGTGCAAAATTTGGTTGCTGTAGCTGCTAAAATAAAGGGTTAAATGGCGGAAAAAATTGGCATGGGATCCCGCACAATTTTCTCCGCCAGAATGGTAAAGCCAGTGACTGAGGGCAGATATTAATAGCATAGAGAGGGTCCATGGTTATTGCCCCCCCCCCCTGGCTACAAATATCTGCCCCCAGCCACCCCAGAAAAGGCACATCTGGAAGATGCGCCTATTCTGGCACTTGGCCACTCTCTTCCCATTCCCGTGTAGCGGTGGGATATGGGGTAATGAAGGGTTAATGCCACCTTGCTATTGTAAGGTGACAGTAAGCCAGATTAATAATGGAGAGGCGTCAATTATGACACCTATCCATTATTAATCCAATTGTATGAAAGGGTTAAAAAACACACACACACATTATTAAAAATTATTTTAATGAAATAAACACACAGGTTGTTTTAATATTTTATTGCTCTCTCAATCCACCTGAAGACCCTCGCTTGGCAAAATAATAAACCCACAATATACATACCATCCGAGGATCTGTCAGGTCCCACGATGTAAATACTTCTGAAGGGGTTAAATCAATTTACAGGCAGGAGCTGCGCTAAAGCACTCGCTAGTGCCTGTAATCCCCGGGTGCTGAAAGGAAAGCTGGGTGATCTGTACTTACATTGAGTCCCGGTGAGGCGCCCTCTGCTGGATGTCCTCATGAACTGGAGCCTTGGAAAAGTTCCCACGCTCGAGTTCATATGAGTTCATCCACCAGAGGGCGCCTCACCGCAACTCAATGTAAGTACAGATCACCCAGCTTTCCTTTCAGCACCCGGGGATTACAGGCACGAGCGAGTGCTTTAGCGCAGCTCCTGCCTGTAAATTGATTTAACCCCTTCAGAAGGATTTACATAATTTGTAACCTCTGTAACCGGCAGCCTCCGTTCCTAAGAATGAGCGAGTGAAGGACCTTTGATGACGTCGCGGCTTGTGATTGGTCGCGTGAGCGGTCACGTGAGCTGTTACGCGACCAATCACAAGACCGCAACGTCATCGCAGGTGCTTCACTCGCTCATTCTTAGGAACGGAGGCTGCCGGTTGCAGCGGTTACAACCAGGGTGCATCAGAGGGTGAGTATATCCCTATTTTTTATTTTTATTCTTTATTTTACACATGAATATGCATCCCAATCCCGATTCCTGATATCGCAAAAATATCGGAACTCGGTATCGGAATTCCGATACCGCAAATATCGGCCGATACCCGATACTTGCAGTATCGGAATGCTCAATACTACTTTTAAAGTGTCCCCAAGTGCAGTGGCAAAAACCATCAAGCGCTACAGAGAAACTGGCTCACATGAGGACCGCCCCAGGAAAGGAAGACCAAGAGTCACCTCTGCTTCTGAGCATAAGTTTATCCGAGTCACCAGCCTCAGAAATCGCAGGTTAACAGCAGCTCAGATTGGAGACCAGGTCAATGCCACACAGAGTTCTAGCAGCAGACACATCTCTACAACAACTGTTAAGAGGAGACTTTGTGCAGCAGGCCTTCATGGTAAAATAGCTGCTAGGAAACCACTACTAAGGACAGGCAACAAGCAGAAGAGACTTGTTTGGGCTAAAGAACACAAGGAATGGACATTAGACCAGTGTAAATCTGTGCTTTGGTCTGATGAGTCCAAATTTGAGATCTTTGGTTCCAACCACCGTGTCTTTATGCGACGCAGAAAAGGTGAACGGATGGACTCTACATGCCTGTTTGCCACCGTGAAGCATGGAGGAGGAGGTGTGATGGTGTGGGGGTGCTTTGCTGGTGACACTGTTGGGGATTTATTCAAAATTTAAGGCATACTGAACCAGCATGGCTACCACAGCATCTTGCAGCGGCATGCTATTCCATCCGGTTTGCGTTTAGTTGGACCATCATTTATTTTTCAACAGGACAATGACCCAAAAACACCTCCAGGCTGTTTAAGGGCTATTTGACCAAGAAGGAGAGTGATGGGGTGCTACGCCAGATGACATGGCCTCCACTGTCACCAGACCTGAACCCAATCGAGGTGGTTTGGGGTGAGCTGGACCGCAAAGTGAAGGCAAAAGGGCCAACAAGTGCTAAGCATCTCTGGGAACTCCTTCAAGACTGTTGGAAGACCATTCCTGGTGACTACCTCTTGAAGCTCATCAAGAGAATGCCAAGAGTGTGCAAAGCAGTCATCAAAGCAAAAGGTAGCCACTTTGAAGAACCTAGAATATAAGACATAATTTCAGTTGTTTCACACTTTTTTGTTAAGTATATAATCCCACATGTGTTAATTCATAGTTTTGATGCCTTGAGAGTGAATTTACAATATTCATAGTCATGAAAATACAGAAAAATCTTTAAATAAGGTGTGTCCAAACTTTTGGTCTGTACTGTATATATATATTTCTACTTCATCCTCAGATGTATAGCTCAAAATGTTATGTGAATAGAGCCTAAAATAATGTACAGTATAACCTAAAATAACAATGTATCAAACAACATAACAAATGAACATTGTAGAGGCAAGAAGGTTGTTGACCGAATCTACATACCAGTTTGTCGCTCTATGGAAAAGACTGTGGTTAGCAAAGATAAAAATCACACCAGTTCGACTACTAACTCTGTAGATGGCATGAGAATGATAATTGTTGCTTGATGACAATTTGGGCTTGTTGTTCTGGGTCCACACAGAGGTCTTTTTGTTTCAGTGCTATTTCACTGCCAGCAAGACATCTATCAGCTTCTCCTCTGTTCTGTTTTTCCAACAAATTTTATTGATTTTATAAATTTAATAGAGGTGAAGGGTAAAGGGCAAGGGAAAAAGGGTGAAAGGAAAAGACAGGCATACATATATACTGTATACTGTAGCTTACACAAACAGAAAACGACTGTAGCTTACTCAAACAGATTAAACGTAGCTCAGTATCAAACCTAATATAACTGTCACTTCTCAATAAAAAAAGTAAGTACGTTGTATGATGTATATAAGGGCCTGTCCTGTCTGGAATCTCCTAAAGGTGATCCTAGGACTTTGTGGGGGCAAAGTACGGTTCATTTACAAGCCACAATTGAGGAATAAATGGAAAACCGCTTTTCTAGGAACTTGAATAATAAAGTTACCGACTTCAATAAATGTTGATTGTAGTACTTTTCACTTGGGACGTAGGTTTGATTTGGACATAGAAAGGAGACCAGGAGAGCCCACGGAGGAAACTATGCCGGCACATTTCAGGAAGTCAACTCCTTCCGTTGGAGAAGAAATAGTAATCAGTTTAGATTCGAGTTTAATTTGTAGCGTAGAGAACTGAGTCCAATTGTAGGGTATTCTGGCTTTTAGAAGCTCACGTGTAGTGGATTGAAATAATTTCCGCTTTTGCAGAGTTTCTTTAGATAGGTCTTTAAAAAAGGTTAAATGACTATACGGAGAAGAGAGGAATCTTGGTTCTTTCGATATACCCAGTAGTGTGTTTCTTACCCAGTTGGGGTAAAATGAGACAATAACATCTGTAGCAACATCAGATGGAAGAGCAGATGGCCTGCGTACTCTAAAGGCCTTTTCAATTAAGTTTTCCCCTTTGGCGTTATTCTCCTCTGTTCTGTAAAGAGAGAAATGGAGCCTGGTTTATGCTACACACATGTGTATCAGTCAGGGATGTGCATAGAAATCACAGGGCCCTATAGCAAAAGGTCTAATTGCCCCTCCTCCCCAAAAAAATTTGTCAGGGTCACAGAAGAGCATATCTCACATCTTACAGTACAGTATAATGGGCTACACATAGTTCTTCATACAGCATAATGACCCCCACATAGCCCTCGAAATAGTATAATGGCCCCACGTAGCTCTCCAAATAGTATAATGGCCCCACATAGCTCTCTAAATAGTATAATGGCCCCCACATAGCCGTCCAAATAGTATAATTTCCCCACATAGCCCTCCAAATACAACAATGACCCCATATAGCCCCTCCAAATAGCATAATGGCCCCCACATAATCCTCCATACACTATAATGGGCCGCACATATTGCTCCATACAGTATTATGGGCTCCACAATGTTTATTAGTATCGAACAACCCCTTTAAATATACTAGAGGGTCTGATTGTAGAAGCCTGATTTTTTGGTCTTTATTAAATCTTTGTGACATGTACCAACCCTGCACTAGGCATAACATAGTGTATGAATCTTTTTTGGAGCGTTTTCATCAGTATGGCCAGAACATCTTGTGAACACAGTCTAATAGTCCTGACAACCTATTTGAAGGCTAAGGTAAACAGTAGTGATGAGCGAATATACTCGTTACTCGAGATTTCTCAAGCATGCTCGGGGGTCCTCCGGGTATTTTTTAGTGCTCGGGGTTTTAGTTTTTATTGCCGCAGCTGAATGTTTTACATCTGATAGCCAGCATAAGTACATGTGGGGGTTGCCTGGTTACTAGGGAATCCCCACATGTACTTATGCTGGCTAACAGATGTAAATCATTCAGCTGCGGCAAGAAAAACTAAAACTCTGAGCACTAAAAAATACTCGGAGGACCCCCGAGTGTGCTCGAGAAATCTCGAGTAACGAGTATATTCGCTCATCACTAGTAAAAAGGTAAAGTGTACTAAAGGGGACCTATCCTGTCCCAAAACGCTATTAACCTACTGTATAGGGTTAATCTCTAGGGTAATAGGCTTCCAAAACTGTGCACTGAAAGCTTGGATACTGGGAGAACTTAAACTTTATTCCTCCCAGCAGCCTCCAGCTTTCAGTCATAGAGGCGCAGCTTCAGTCATCGCTGAGTGTATAGTGAGTAGAAGCTGTAACCACACCCCGGCACTGACTGACAGCTGGCTCAGCAGTGCGTCAGTACAGAGTTGGCAGTTACTTGGTGTCGTGGCACGGTTACAGCCTCACGGGCGAGGCCCTCCATCCAGTGCATAGTTGTAAGCCTTATTCTAAATGTGCTGCGGCATTTGCACTACAAGTGAAGTAACCTGGCTCTTCTATATCATTGGTCATATACATACAGTATTTATATACAGTATATATAAGAGCTTGATATCCAACACACATTGGGGTTTGCCACAATTACAGAAGTTCACAATGTTTCCATTTACAGTATATTTCTTGTGTAATCTGATACTTCTCATGTAAGGCAGCTTTCACACATCAGTTTTTTGTCATCAGGCTCAATCCGGCGAATTTTGAAAAAAAACGGATCCATCGCAAATTGGGAAAAACTGATGCGACTAATCCATTTTTTCATCGGATCCGACTAGCTGATCCGGCATTGGATCCTAAGGGCATGGTTCTGGGAGAGAGAGAAGATATGCCAGAATGGAAAACGTTACTGCACATACTGAAAAAAAATCGGAGCATGCTCAGTGTAAAAAAATGGAATCCGTCGCTGGGTTCCGTCATTTGACGTTTTTTCGCTGGACACAAAAAACATTCATCTGTCCGTTGTGTCCGGCTGCCAGACAGACAATTTTCGCCGGGTGGACCAAACGTGAGGCCATCCGGTGCAATCCGGCGCTAATACAAGTCTATGAGAAAAAAATGGATCTGGCGGCATCATTCGCCAGATCTGTTTTTTTTCAAAATTTGACAGATTGTGCCTGACGTCAAAAACCTGATGTGTGAAAGCAGCCAAAGAAACTATTATGTCACATGCTTTAAAGGGAATCTGTCAATTGATTCATGCTAAAAAAAAATGGGATCAAAGGGTAGATTCTTCTCTGCGCCGCTTAGCAGATAGAAAATCCAAAAATAGGTAATTCAATGAAAGAGTGGCTTTATTCAACACGTTTTGGAGCAACAAGGCTCCTTCATCAGGATCCCACACAGAATGTACCCTTTGATCCCACTTTTTTTACTTTGGTTGGTCACGAGGAGATCGGTGGATCTGCAGCGGCTTACATTATTATGAGCCTGTGTAAGGGCTCGATCTGGTGAGCAAATCTGAACAGATTTTATCTCCTTATACTCAGATAAGACCCTATTGCGCTTTTATTTTCTTCCATTTTTTTACTAACTGATTCATGCTGTCTGAACCATGGGCAGCATGAATCAGTGTGTCACGATTCCACCACTCACGGTGGCCTATTGACATTTTGAGTGACAGCTCAGCCACACTATGGGATCAAGGGCGTGCTAGGCTGTCAAGTATTGGGAGTGATAGCCCAGTTGTCCAATCTGAGGCAGAGGTGCGCTGGGCTGTCAGTATTGTGAATGACAGCTCAGCTGTCCCATCTGGCTAGGCCTCTAGGACTTCCTCCAGGTGTCACCCATTCAGGATGATTAACTGGCTATTTAGCTAGCCGGCAATGTTCAGACCCTTGCCAGTTATAGCCTTGCTCAGTAGTGTGTTAGCTCTGTGCTCCTGCAGCGCCCCAGAGTCCTGGTCGTTGCAGTACTGGTGCTCCGCCGCTAAGGGGGGCCATGGTACGTCTGATGGCACTGAAGGAGTTCTTCTGACCAGGTATCACAGTCACCAATACACTTCACAGTCTGGCCTCCAGGGGGAGCTAAGGGTGCTATGTATTAGGCCACTCCTCACAATCTGGTAAAACTGGGGGTTGGATAGGAAGTGAGAGAGAAGCTGACTGGGAATCGAACAGGCAACACCCTGTGGCAGAGGGTGTTGCGGGGAGAGACTCAGGGGGGTCCCTGTCAGGGGTGGGATCCTGACAGAGGCCTAGCGAACAGAGAGAACGTTACGGGACCGCGCCTGCACGAGATAGCGGCGGTACCCCAAGAAAGGATAAGAAGCGAAGTTTATTGTGCTGAGTGAGAAACGAGATCAACGCAACAAGGAGAATACCAGTAGGAGTTGTGCTGTAAGTCGAGGCAACATCCTACTGAGGCGCACAGACGGTGGCCGGAACGCCGAAGAAGTATAGAGCTCCAGGCCTAACTTCAAACCTACGGCAGGACAGTCAGTTATAGGCGGGCTGTCTCACCCAATTCACCTAAGAAGACATAGGGGGCAACAACAGGAGAAGGGAGACACTAGGGTCCAGGAAGAGCTCCGAGCCTACCCGTCATACGGGTGCGTCCTAGCCATACAATCTGGGGGACAAAGAAGAACATCAGAATCGAGTTGTGAGGGAACTTCAGAAACAGACACAACAGTTGTGGGGACTATCCCATAAGCACAGCAGGGGAGGACCACAACACACAAGCGCTAGAAGGTAGGCACAGATTTCCACCTGCAAAGGGAACTCTGGAGGTGCCATCGGACCGGCCGGACTTGCGCAGCCCGGTTAACCATATTCCGGACTGAGGATCCTGGGACCTTCAGTAAAGAGGTAAAGAGACTGCAACCTGGTGTCCTCGTTATTTACTGCGACCTGCACTGCACCACCACAATATCATCACCATACCTCCACCTTCATTGTACGCCCCTCAGCAGGGTCACGGACCGGGTCTAGCCACCGTGACAACCCCAGAACAGAGACTCAGAGGCCCGGTACCGGGTACCCCTCGGCCCTGCGACAGTGGGGGCGCTACAACTTGGTGTCACAAACAGGATCTACTTAAGCCTGAAGAATCGGGTCATGTGTGCCTTGGAACTGTGATTTATTGTACTTGGACTGTGACTTATTGCAAAGACTGTGTTATTGCCACTTGCCGCCAAAAAACCGCCGCCATTACAGCGCTGAGGAGAGCGCAGGAGAAGAAGAGGGGCGTGGAGTAGGCGTGGACCAGCTGAAGAGCGCGAAAGACAATGGCCGCCCAGTCTACACTGTGTTCCAAATTATTATGCAAATTGGATTTAAGTGTCATAAATATTTAATTGTTTTGTTTTTCAAATAAACTCGTGGATGGTATTGTGTCTCAGGGCTCAATGGATCACTGAAATCAATCTTAAACACATGTGATAATTGGTTTTCCAAGTGATTCTAATTAAAGGAAAACTACTTAAAAATGATGTTCCACATTATTAAGCAGGTCACAGTTTTCAAGTAACATGGGAAAGAAAAAGGATCTCTCTGCTGCTGAAAAGCATCAAATAGTGCAATGCCTTGGTGAAGGGATGAAAACATTAGAAATTTTCCAAAAACATAAGCGTGATCATCGTACTGTTAAGAGATTTGTGGCTGTATCTGAGCACAAATGTGTTTGTGCTGATAAAGGCATAATGAGGAAGATCTCTTCCAGGCAAGTTCATCGGATTAAGAGAGCAGCTGCTAAAAAGCCATTACAAAGCAGCAAACAGATATTTGAAGCTGCTGGTGCCTCTGGAGTCCCTCGAACCTCAAGGTGTAGGCTCCTTCAAAGGCTTGCTGTGGTGCATAAACCTACTATTCGGCCACCCTTAAACAGTGTTCACAAGCAGAAATGGTTGCATTGGGCCCACACATACATGAAGACTAATTTCCAAACAGTCTTGTTTACTGATAAGTGTTGAGCAACCCTGGATGGTCCAGATGGATGGAGTAATGGATGGATGGTGGATGGCCACCATGTCCCAACAAGGCTGCAGCGTCAGCGAGGAGGTGGAGGAGTCATGTTTTGGGCCAGAATCATGGGAAACAGCTGGTAAGGCCCTTTAAGGTTCCTGAAGGTGTGAAAATGACCTCTGCAAAGTATATAGAGTTTCTGGCTGACAACTTTCTTCTATGGTCTAAAAAGCAGAAATGTGCCTTCAGGAGCAAAATCATCTTCATGCTGACAATGCTCCATCTCATGCTGCAAAGAATACCTCTGAGTCATTGGCTGCTATGGGCATAAAAGGAGATAAACTCATGGTGTGGCCACCATCTTCCCCTGACCTCAACCCTATAGAGAACCTTTAGAGGATCATCAAGCAAAAGATCTATGAGGGTGGGAGGCAGTTCACATCCAAACAGCAGCTCTGGGAGGCTATTCTGACTTAATGCAAAGAAATACAAGCAGAAACTCTCCCAAAACTCACAAGTTCAATGGATGCAAGAAATGTGAAGGTGACATCAAAGAAGGGTCCTATGTTAACATGTAACTTGGCCTGTTAGGATGTTTTGGCGTTAAATAGCTTTTTTGTTCAGTGAATGTCACTTCCTAATGCTGCAAATTCCACAAATGAGCATTTTCAGTTCTTTAAAACACATCAAATGTTTAGAAATTCTACTGTGCCTAATAATTTGGGACAGTGCATTTTGAGTTTTTATTCATTTTGGAGATTATACTGTTATCATTGGGAGGTTTCTTCAATAAAATTCGATGTATAATCTAACGGGTGATGACTTTTATTAGACTGACTGTCATTTGCACCGACCATTTAGGAAAATCTGATAAAAATGTAATTTGCATAATAATTTGGAACATAGTGTAAATATTTCTGCACCGTGAGGACGTGTCCGTCAGCAGCCGAGATCCGCCTCCTGATTCTCAATGGTGGGCGGAGACAGAAAACGAAACCGCCCACGAAGGAGAGAGCGAGAAAAGGACCAGGAAGTGACCCATGCGGAGGACGCTATGACGAGTCGCTCAGACCAGGAATGCGGGGTTGAAGCCGAAGACTCCCCCAGCCACCCGGATGAGCCCAGCGGCCAGCTCTCCGCGATTGGGGCCGGCCTCCTGCAAATGGAGATGGAGGGCCTGATCGAACAACTCCTCCAGCTGCGGACGGAGGCGCCAGCGGAGGACCTTCTAACGTCGGACCCTGCGTTGCTGCCGGAACCCCAGCCGACGCTCCCATTGACCATACCACCAGCGGAGCCGACCGAGGAGGAAGGGCACGCACCGACTGGTGAGTCCGCCGACCCTGTCCCGCTGGCTGAGGGTCTGTTGATAGGCCCCGTTGCGGCACCCCCTCTCCCTGGGACCCATAGACTCCAGCGCTTGTTACCGTGGGAGGAGACAACGGGTATGGAACACTTGTTGAAAGCCCCGATTCCACCAATTACCCCGCTGAGTGAGGCCCATGCGGAGCGTACAGTGTGCCGCTCGGTGAACCTAGGACCCAACCTCATGGGGTTCCCCGGGGTGAAGACACAGGAAGGGGAGATGGTGCAGGCCCTGAGCTGGGAGGAATACCAGGTCCAGCTGGCACAGCAGTGGGAGGAGAAGGAAAGGGCAAGGCCGGGCTAGAGGCCTACCACCAAAAGGACTTGGCGGTCAAGGACCGGGCCCGCAAGGACCCCATCGCTCACCAGGCCCCGCTCAGGCAGGGCACCGTTGTCGCCTTCAAGCTCTGCAGAGGCTGGGGCTTTATAAAAGAGCCGGGCCTGTACGCCGAAGTCTTTGTCAACCGGCGGGATGTGGAGTCTCACCTCAGAGAGGGCCACCCAGACCGGGATCTCTACCCGGGGGACGAAGTTACTTACACCAGGCACTTTGGGGAAAAGGGGTGGTTCACCCTGAATGTCCATAAGAAGCAAAACCTTGTGACACCCCCGACTAAGGGGCCGGTGAAGCTGACCCCCGTAGCGAAGGTGCCCCCTCGTGGTCAGCCCATGATCATCACCAAGACCACCGAGGTCACTCCGACGTACACCATCATCAAAACCACGACCTGCAACATTGTCACCTCAACCACTGTCGTGGCCAAGGGGGCGTCTCCTCAGGTGGTCAGTACACCAGCTGCCCCAGAACGGAAGACGGTGGGTACGCAGACCCCCAGATGGGACAACACTCCCCCTTACGCAGTACCAGGCGGCGGGCAATATCCAAAGGGGTTGCCTCCGCCGGTGCTGCCTCCTGAGTGGTTCAAGTAAATGTTCTAATCTTCTGAAAATGTAAATAGTTAACTGTTTGTCCTCTTGCTGCTATGACCCGATCAGGGTAACTCTTAAAGGGATCCCTTTGTTTACCCGGGATCCCTTCTTCTGCTTTTTGTTTTGTTTCCTGTTTTATCATTGTTGAAAGAACTGCTGGATCATGAACACTGCATGATTACAAACTCCTTGTAAATAGTTTGCACCTTCTTAAAGGTGCCCTCTACTGGTTTTACAAAAGCAAGGACTCTTTGTGAATAAACTGTTCCTGGAAACAGCACCGGAGTCCTTACTGCATACGGACTTGCAGCTTGAGAAGTTGCACTACCTCATAGAGACTTAGTCCCCTCTTAAAGGGAATGTTCACCTATAGTACTTAAAGTATAATGATGCCTTAAAGAGAAGAAATAGTAATAATGCTTTCCCGGAAAAGTTATGAGTAGTTACTTGACTGATTGTGAGAAATGTTTGATCATGTGATGAGAGAATGAGGACAGGAAGTAAACCCGTACGGGGTTAGTCACTGAGTCCTCCTAGGAGCCATACAGAGATGGCTCCGCGGTCCTATAATGAGAGATGGATGATAAGTTCTATACTGTGTATAGTAGTAGAAAGGCAGTAGGCCCGGGCAGAAAGGGGCGGTCCTGTAATAGAACGAGAGGCGGTAGGCCTGGGCAAGTAGGCAGGCGGTCCTGCAGATGTAAAGATGGAAAATGAAGAAAAAGTTGATTAGCCTTATAGTGTTTTATAAGAAGGTCTTTAGGGGATTCAGCGTGTACATCCTTAAAGGCAACGTTAAATTATTGTTCAAAATTTGCACTTAGTAGTATACCCAGTTGGGTAAGAAAAGTTATTTATAGTACGTTATTTAAAGTATTTAACCATGTTTGTAACGTTCAAGTGTCCTCACCTCCCATAAAGGGAAGCTCTGTTCAAATTTGCTTATTGTTACTGCATTTCAAAATTGTATGTCTTTTTGCTGACATGTATTGTTGTTTTCTTCCCAGTCCAGGAGTACTGGATTTAACCGGGGGGGAGTGCAGCGCCCCAGAGTCCTGGTCGTTGCAGTACTGATGCTCCGGCGCTAAGGGGGGCTATGGTACGTCTGATGGCACTGAAGGAGTTCTTCTGACCAGGTATCACAGTCACCAATACACTTCACAGTCTGGCCTCCAGGGGGAGCTAAGGGTGCTATGTATTAGGCCACTCCTCACAATCTGGTAAAACTGGGGGTTGGATAGGAAGTGAGAGAGAAGCTGACTGGGAATCGAACAGGCAACACCCTGTGGCAGAGGGTGTTGCGGGGAGAGACTCAGGGGGGGTCCCTGTCAGGGGTGGGATCCTGACAGAGGTCTAGCGAACAGAGAGAACGTTACGGGACCACGCCTGCACGAGATAGCGGCGGTACCCCAAGAAAGGATAAGAAGCGAGGTTTATTGTGCTGAGTGAGAAACGAGATCAACGCAAGTAGGAGTCGTGCTGTAAGACGAGGCAACATCCTACTGAGGCGCGCAGCCGGTGGCCGGAACGCCGAGGAAGTATAGAGCTCCAGGCCTACGACCTACGGCAGGACAGTCAGTTATAGGCGGGCTGTCTCACCCAATTCACCTAAGAAGACATAGGGGGCAACAACAGGAGAAGGGCGACACTAGGGTCCAGGAAGAGCTCCGAGCCTACCCGTCATACGGGTGCGTCCTAGCCATACAATCTGGGGGACGAAGAAGAACATCAGAATCGAGTTGTGAGGGAACTTCAGAAACAGACACAACAGTTGTGGGGACTATCCCGTAAGCACAGCAGGGGAGGACCACAACACACAAGCGCTAGAAGGTAGGCACAGATTTCCACCTGCAAAGGGAACTCTGGAGGTGCCATCGGACCGGCCGGACTTGCGCAGCCCGGTTAACCGTATTCCGGACTGAGGATCCTGGGACCTTCAGTAAAGAGGTAAAGAGACTGCAACCTGGTGTCCTCGTTATTTACTGCGACCTGCACTGCACCACCACAATATCATCACCATACCTCCACCTTCATTGTACGCCCCTCAGCAGGGTCACAGACCAGGTCTAGCCACCGTGACAACCCCAGAACAGAGACTCAGAGGCCCGGTACCGGGTACCCCTCGGCCCTGCGACAGTGGGGGCACTACACTCTGTGTTCAGATACTCTTATCTTTGTTGCCGGACCTTGAATTTGCCTTTTGACTGCTCATTTGTTTTACCCCTTTTGCCTTTGACGCATTCTGACCTTAGTTACCCCGGACTTTGCCTCTAACTATCCTTTTGTCTTATCCCTTTATCGTTGACATACCCTCCTGGCATTTGACCTTGCACTCCTTGACTTCCTCCGCCTCATTGCTTGTCCGTGGGAAGTGCCACAGCGTCACACAGAGGATGCACGATTGCAGCCAGGTATATTTTTCTCTGAAACCCTGTAATTTCAGAGAACATATAGTTATAGGATCCGGCTATGTATAATAGCTATAGATTAAACTTGTCCCAAGCTTTTTCCAGCGCCGCTTTAAGTAATTGACAGGTCTCTTGCTATGGAAGATAGCTGTCAATCACCTCTAGCAGCGCTGGAAAGAGCCGACCGGGGCATTGCTGGACTAATCTCATCTCAGGTTATGATCCTCCAACAAAAAAGAATAAAAAACAAAAACCAAAGTGTCTATTTTATAAACATCATTTTTTTCTAAGTTGGATCAGTTCAAAAACAAAAACTTTGGGTTTACATTTTGCTTTTATTTTTGCTTTGGGTCTAATGGAATTGTTTTGCTTTTTAATACTGGATCCATTACAAAAGGATGAGTGACAACTGAATATCGAACAAAGCCTTACTCAGATCGCCAGAAATCCATATGGGGTGTCCACTGCAAAAGTGGCAGATCTTGTGTCTTTAGTCTTCCTCTGAGCTCATCACCAGGGAAATTCCAGCATTAGAATTCTGCAGAACATCAGCCGGGAAACAATGACCCATAATACTTGTTAAGGTATGTTCACATGTAGCATTTTTATGCATTTTTACATATAGGGTTCTCCATTACAGGAACCGTATAATTGTGCCCTTAACCCTTTAATATCATGAGATGTTTGAGGTGCCTCTGCTGAATGAGCCACTCTTTATTCTATGGTTTGCTATTATTATTTGAGATGATTCAATGAAATGGTTACTTTTTTCATTCAACCAAAAGTAGAAATGAAATATTTGCTTTAAAGAGAATAAACGGAACGTTATGTGGGAAGTTGTAGTGTTTCTATATATGAAAAAGCAGAATTTTGTCAAAGAAATAAAAGAACTTTAAAAGGGTTTGCAGTTTCCTGGTGTAGTTTGATTACAAAAATTAAAAAAATTAAAAAAAATTGTGCTTTAACCCATTTCTGCCATTAGATGTACTATTCTGTCCATGTGACCCGGGCCCTACTTCCCAGGGACGGGATAGTACATCATAGGCGATCGGCCACTCTCACGGGGGGAGTGCGGCCGATGGCCACCGGGTGTCAGCTGATTATTACAGCTGACATCCGGCACTATGTGCCAGGAGCAGTCACGGACCGCTCCCGGCACATTAACCCCCGGAACACTGCAATCAAACATGATCGCAGCGTTCCGGCGGCTTAAGGAAGCATGGCGCGGGGGGGGCTCCCTGCGTGCTTCCCTGAGACCCTCGGAACAACGCGATGTGATCACGTTGTTCAGAGGGTCTCCTACGTCCTCCTCCCTGCTAGCCCCGGATCCAAAATGGCCGCGGGGCTCTTTCCGGGTCCTGCAGGGAGGTGGCTTGCAAGCGCCTGCTCAGAGCAGGCGTCGGCAAGCCTGGAGCACTGCCTGTCAGATCGCTGATCTGACACAGTGCTTTGCAAAGTGTCTGATCAGCGATCTGACACTATAGCATGATGTCCCACCCTGGGACAAAGTAAAAAAGTAAAAAAAAAAAAAATTCCTAAATAACGAAAATATATATACACTCACTGGCCACTTTATTAGGTACACCTGTCCAACTTCTTGTTAACACTTAATTTCTAATCAGCCAATCACATGGCGGCAACTCAGTGCATTTAGGCATGTAGACATGGTCAAGACAATCTCCTGCAGTTCAAACCGAGCATCAGTATGGGGAAGAAAGGTGATTTGAGTGCCTTTGAACGTGGCATGGTTGTTGGTGCCAGAAGGGCTGGTCTGAGTATTTCAGAAACTGCTGATCTACTGGGATTTTCACGCACAACCATCTCTAGGGTTTACAGAGAATGGTCCGAAAAAGAAAAAAAATCCAGTGAGCGGCAGTTCTGTGGGCGGAAATGCCTTGTTGATGCCAGAGGTCAGAGGAGAATGGGCAGACTGGTTCGAGCTGATAGAAAGGCAACAGTGACTCAAATCGCCACCCGTTACAACCAAGGTAGGCCTAAGAGCATCTCTGAACGCACAGTGCGTCGAACTTTGAGGCAGATGGGCTACAGCAGCAGAAGACCACACCGGGTACCACTCCTTTCAGCTAAGAACAGGAAACTGAGGCTACAATTTGTACAAGCTCATCGAAATTGGACAGTAGAAGATTGGAAAAACGTTGCTTGGTCTGATGAGTCTCGATTTCTGCTGCGACATTCGGATGGTAGGGTCAGAATTTGGCGTAAACAACATGAAAGCATGGATCCATCCTGCCTTGTATGGAGCATCTTTGGGATGTGCAGCCGACAAATCTGCGGCAACTGTGTGATGCCATCATGTCAATATGGACCAAAATCTCTGAGGAATGCTTCCAGCACCTTGTTGAATCTATGCCACGAAGAATTGAGGCAGTTCTGAAGGCAAAAGGGGGTCCAACCCGTTACTAGCATGGTGTACCTAATAAAGTGGCCGGTGAGTGTATATATATATATTGTTCCAATAAATACATTTCTTTATGTAAATAAAAAAAACAATAAAAGTACACATATTTAGTATCGCCACGTCCGTAACGACCCGACCTATAAAACTATCCAACTAGTTAAGCCCTTCAGTGATCACCGGAAAAAAAAAGACGCGAAAAACAACACTTTATTATCATACCGCCGAACAAAAAGTGGAATAACAAGCGATCAAAAAGACGGATATAAATAAACATGGTACTGCTGAAAATGTCATCTTGTCCCGTAAAAAACGAGCTGCCATACAGCATCATCAGCGAAAAAATAAAAAATTTGCTTTATCAATTTTATCAAACATGGAACGGTATAAACGTCCCCCCCAAAATAAATTCATGAATTGCTGTTTTTTGTTCATTCTGCCTCACAAAAATCTGAATAAAAAGCGATCAAAAAATGTCACATGCCTGAAATTGGTACCAATAAAATGTCAACTCGTCCCGCAAAAAACAAGACCTCACATGACCCTGTGGACCAAAATGTGGAAAAATTATAGCTCTCAAAATGTGGAGACGCAAAAACTATTTTTTTGCAATAAAAAAGCGTCTTTTAGTGTGTGACAGCTGCCAATCATAAATATCCCGCTATGAAAGTAAATCAAACCCCCCTTCATCACCCCCTTAGTTAGGGAAATATCATAACATTTTAAAAATATATTTATTTCCATTTTCCCATTAGGGTTGGGGCTAAAGTTAGGGTTAGGGTTGGGGGCTAAAGTTAGGGTTAGGGCTACAGTTAGGGTTGGGGCTAAAGTTAGGGTTAGGGTTTGGGCTAAAGTTAGGGTTGGGGCTAAAGTTAGGGTTAGGGTTTGGATTACATTTAAGGTTGGGATTAGGGTTGGGATTAGGGTTGGGGCTGTGTCAGGGTTAGGGGTGTGGTTAGGGTTATGGTTGGGATTAGGGTTAGGGGTGTGTTGGAGTTAGGGGTGTGGTTAGGGTTGGGATTAGGGTTGGGGTCTGTTGGGGTTAGGGGTGTGGTTGGAATTGGGGTTAGGGGCATGTTCGGGTAAGGGGTGCGGTTAGGCTTATGGTTAGGGTTGGGATTAGGGTTAGGGGTATGTTTGGGTTAGGGTTTCAGTTAGAATTGGGGGTTTTCCCCTGTTTAGGCACATCAGGGGCTCTCCAAACGCGACATTGCGTCTGATCTCAATTCCAGCCAATTATGCGTTGAAAGAGTAAAACAGTGCTCCTTCCCTTCTGAGCTCTCCCGTGCGCTAAAACAGGGGTTTACTCCACCATATGGGGTATCAGCGTACTCAGGACAAATTGGACAACAACTTTTGTGGTCCAATTTCTTTGGTTACCCTTGGGAAAATAAAAATTTGGGGGGCTAAAAAATCATTTTTGTGGGAAAAAAATGATTTTTTATTTTCACGGCTCTGCGTTATAAACTGTAGTGAAACACTGGAGGGTTCAAAGCTCTCACAACACATCAAGATACGTTCCTTGGGGGGTCTAGTTTCCAATATGGGGTCACTTGGGGGTTTCTACTGTTTAGGTACATCAGAGGCTCTACAAATACAACGTGACGCCTGCAGTCCAATCCATCTAATTCTGCATTCCAAACGGCGCTCCTTCCCTTCCGAGCTCTGCCATGCTCCCAAACGGTGGTTCCCCCCACATATGGGGTATAAGCGTACTCAGGACAAATTGGACAAGAACTTTTGGGGTTCAATTTCTCCTGTTACCTTTGGGAAAATACAAAACTGGGAGCTAAAAAATAATTTTTGTGGAAAAAAAATTTTTTTTTCACGGCTGTTATAAACTGTAGTGAAAAACTTGGGGGTTCAAAGTGCTCGCCACACATCTAGATAAGTTCCATAGGGGGTCTACTTTCCAATATGGTGTCATGTCAATTTTGGGGGGTTTCAATGTTTAGGCACATCAGGGGCTCTCCAAACGCGACTTGGCGTCCCATCTCAATTCCAGCCTATTTTGCATTCAAAAGTCAAACGGCGCTCCTTCCCTTCCGAGCTCTGCCATGCGCCCAAACAGTGGTTTACCCCCACATATGGGGTATCAGCGTACTCAGGACATATTGCACAACATATTTTGGGGTCCAATTTCTTCTGTTACCCTTGGGAAAGTAAAAATTTTGGGGCGAAAAATCATTTTTGTGAAAAAATATGATTTTTTATTTTTTGAGCTCTTCATTATAAACTTCTGTGAAGCACTTGGTGGGTCAAAGTGCTCACCACACATCTAGATAAGTTCCTTAGGGAGTCTACTTTCCAAAATGGTGTCACTTGTGGGGGGTTTCAATGTTTAAAGGCCCTTTATCTGGAGAGTACATACCTGGTGCTGGTGTCCTGCATCGTGATGGACAACATAAAGCTAAGTAGCGGTCTCTGATATCATTTGAATACACTCCTGATGAACCTCCTTTGGGAGGAGAAACGCGTCGAGTTAGAGCTATGAGACTGATTGTATTTTTTTGTATTTTTTGTCTTATACCTATCCATTGAAATGTGAGTTCTGAAAATCTGCTAATCAGAGAGATCAGTCTCTTTTTGGGGGTCTTTGAATCTAGAAGCCTGAGAGACATGTCTGTTTGCTTCATGGCCCCACTGATAAAAAGTGTGTGAACCAGGTATCTTTGGGATGCAGTTTTGTTTATTTATGAGCATTTGTATGGTGTCTGGGGATTGTCCCATTACCATTGTGGGCATTGTGCAATATACTCTATATTATTGAGGCTGAGTGCCTTTATTCAGATCGGCATTCTGTGTCTTTATTCTTATATTGAGATCCAGGGTGGTCCAAAATCGGATCATTATGATATTATATAGTATATTATATAGTATAGTAATTTTTTGGATTATTATATCCTCTGCAAAACTCCTCTCCCCTTCCCTCCCCCCCCCCCCTCTTTTTTTTTTCTCCTTTTCCCCTGGCTCACTAAGCTCTCACATTTCAGTACCCTACAACACCAAAGACTTTTAAGTTTCCAATAGGGCAATACATTTTTGGAACAGCCGTCGAGGAGCGGGGGGGCGCCATTGCGCAGGTGTAGGGTGCCAACCTCCGCTGGTAGGTAGGGTGAATTTAAGGGACAGCATCCACCTTCTACTTTTTTCCCACCTCTCAGGACCACACATATTCACTTTTTCTTCCCTTCCCATTTAGGGGATATTAGATCAGAAGGGACAGTTGATGGTGAGCGGGGGCGCCACTGCGCAGGTTTAGGGTGCCAACCTCCGCTGGCAGGTAGGGTATTTACAAAGCGATAGGTTAATAGTGATAGGCGCCTCCCTAGTTTCTTTTTCTATTTTCAAGTGTCGATTATCTGGAGATGGTTTTGTATGCACTAGGTTTTTAAATTAACTGGTTAATAAAGAGATTTTTTAAGATTTTTTGGGGGGGTTTCTGTGAAACGGGTTTCAATGTTTAGGCTCTCCAAACGCGACATGGCGTCCCATCTCAATTCCAGTCAATTTTGCATTGAAAAGTCAAACGGCGCTCCTTCCCTTCCGAGCTCTGCCATGTGCCCAAACAGTGGTTTACACCCACATATGGGGTATCAGCGTACTCAGGACAAATTGTACAACAACTTTTGGGGTCCAATTTCTCCTGTTACCCTTGGTAAAATAAAACAAATTGGAGCTAAAGTAAATTTTTTGTGAAAAAAAATTAAATGTTCATTTTTTTAAAACATTCCAAAAATTTCTGTGAAATACCTGAAGGGTTAATAAACTTCTTGAATGTGGTTTTGAGCACCTTGAGGGGTGCAGTTTTTAGAATGGTGTCACACTTTATTATTTTTTATATAGCGCTAACATATTCCACAGCGCTTTACAGGTTGCACACATTATTATCGCTGTCCCCATTGGGGCTCACAATCTAAACTCCCTATCAGTATGTCTTTGGAATGTGGGAGGAAACCAGAGTGCACGGAGGAAACCCACGCAAACATGGTGAGAACATACAAACTCTTTGCAGATGTAGTCCTTGGTGGGGTTTGAACCCAGGACTCCAGCGCTGCAAGGCTGCTGTGCTATCTACTTAGCCGCCGTGCTGCCCTTGGTTATTTTCTATCATATAGACCCCTCAAAGTGACTTCAAATGTGATAGAGTCCCTAAACAAAGATGGTGTTGTAAAAATGAGAAATTGCTGGTCAACTTTTAACCCTTATAACTCCCTAACAAAAAAAAATTTTGGTTCCAAAATTGTGCTTATGTAAAGTAGACATGTGGGAAATGTTACTTATTAAGTATTTTGTGCGACATAACTCTGTGATTTAAGGGCATAAAAATTCAAAGTTGGAAATTTTTGCCAAATTTCCATTTTTTTCACAAATAAACGCAGGTAATATCAAAGAAATTTTACCACTATCATGAAGTACAATATGTCACAAGAAAACAATGTCAGAATCATCAGGATCCATTGAAGCGTTCCAGAGTTATAACCTCATAAAGGGTTGGTGGTCAGAATTGTAAAAATTGTCCCGGTCATTAACGTGCAAACCACCCTTTGGGGAGGGTGAGCAAAGCTAAGTTTGTTTTAAAATAAACTGCAGCCAGTGGGTGGAGTTATTCTAAAACTGGAAAACCCCTTTAATTTCTTAAAATTATATATACAGATATAGACATTAGACATGTAACATTGCACTGGTAAAAACCTAAGTCAACAATGCCATCTAGTGGCAAAATATTATAATGCAAGATATTGCTAAAAGATTGCAAAGAATTCATTTATTATTGCATTTTTGCCAGTTTTTAGGCGACCACCTCTCAATTCATGACTTTTTGTTTTACAATTTCATCAAGCAATTTGAACTTTTTTACAATTTTACCTTTCCAAGTTTAGTTTGCTTTCTAACTTTTATGTCAATATTGCTTTTCCAGATGCTTCAGATAGATTTATGAAATGCGGCTTTAGAAAAAGTCGCTAAATTTTGTGTAACTTTACTCCATTCCCTCCACCCCTCTGGGGCGATTTCATGTACGCCATATATTCAGAGCATTATTCTTGCGACGTTTTGTAACACATAAGACTTTTCCAATAAGGAGAACAGAAAAAGGGCAATTTTGGTCTTTGCACAAAATTCATGAATCGTGTGCACGATTTTTATGAATTTGTTGCAAAAAAAAAAGTCAGCAAAATCTACAAGTCAAAAAGAATAGTGACTTAAAAAAAATGTACATGGTGAAACGGACCATAAAAGACTTGTGAAGATGAAGAGTATATCCACAGACCCCGTGCAGCAACACGCAAATCCTGATTTATCAAGTAGTTTATGAGACTTTCCTGGTACAAAATTGCTTAAAATGTAGCAAAATTTTTGCGCAACTCATGGTTGCTTAGCATTATGTGACTTCTTGCATTTTATGCTGCACCTGTATACCAATTACTTCTCTAAAAACTCACCAGATTAAAGATCATATACAGAAAACACTGTGCTGTATCCATAGTGAGCCGATGATACTCTAATGCTAAGCAAACCCTTTATAGAAAATGTATCAACTATATCTGTTTTACAAAGTAAAACCACATAGTGATATATTTCTGTTTTACAGTCTTTTTCATCTTTTTTTAATTCTAATTTCTGTTCATAACTGCAGGGGCGGCCATCTGTTGACATTCTCTGTGAGATAAGCAGAGGACACTGTGCAGGGAGGGGGAGGAGGTGAGCTGTGACCATCGTCTAATTGTTTTTAATGAATCTTATGTGTATACAACGGGTGAAATAAGTATTTAATATGTCACCGATTTTCTAAATAAATATATTTCTAAAGGTGCTAATCACATAGAATTCTCACCAGATGTCGGTAACGACCCGTCCAAGCCACACAGGCAAACAAATCAAACCATAGATGTCCAGAAATTAAGTTATGTGTAATCAGTAGTGTTGAGCATTCCGATACCGCAAGTATCGGGTATCGGCCGATACTAGCGGTATCGGAATTCCGATACCGGGATTCCGATACTTGGCGCGTATCGGATACCGGAATCGGAAGTTCAATGATTCAAAATTCAGAAATTCAGCCAATGAGAAAGATTCCAAGTGTGGGCACATCCTGTTTAGCATGGAGGGCATGAAACTACTGGCAAGGCTGTGATTGGCTGCTGAAATGATGTCATGATGCAGTTTAAAAGTCGCTGGCGCCATTTTGCGATCACTCTGCTGTGAATTCAGTTAGTGACAGGACGCTGTTTGCTGACTGAGGGACAGTTTAGAGATAGCGATTTGCTTCTTTGTGCTTTCCAAAGGCTAATTTAGCAACCGCTGTGTTCACCTACTATTCACCTTCCTTTTGCCTTGTAGCGCTGTTTTCACAGCGATCTGCAAGGTCTCTCTGTGTGTGTGTGTGTGAGTGCAGCCCACTCTCTAGTCTGAGTGCAGCCACATAGGCCATCCATAGCTGGTTGTATTCAGTTCAGGGAGGGTGGTTCATTGCCTCATACTGTCCTTTTTTTTTTTTTTTTTTAAGTAGTGCAGGCTGCTGCACATTTTTTCCAAAAATTCCTATTAGTGTCTTTCCACCCGTCTCCAGCTAATTTGTGGAAAAACACTACATAGGATAAAGTAGAGGAGGGTTTTTGGGCCTTGCAGCGCCGTTTACGGCTGTCTGCACGGTCTCCGTGTGACTGCAGCTCGCCCTGTAATCTGTGAGCAGCTATAGCCTGGTTGTCTCCAGCTCAGGGTTTTTCACTGCGTCATACCGCCAAATCAATTTTCTTTTTTTTCAAAGTAGTGTAGTCTGCTGCTAATTTATTTTAAAAAATCCTATTAGTGTCTTTCCACCCGTCTCCAGCTAATTTGTGGAAAAACACTACATAGGATAAAGTAGAGGAGGGTTTTTGGGCCTTGCAGCGCCGTTTACGGCTGTCTGCACGGTCTCCGTGTGACTGCAGCTCGCCCTGTAGTCTGTGAGCAGCCGTAGCCTGGTTGTCTGCAGCTCAGGGTTTTTCACTGCGTCATACCGCCAAATCAATTTTCTTTTTTTTCAAAGTAGTGTAGTCTGCTGCTAATTTATTTTAAAAAATCCTATTAGTGTCTTTCCACCCGTCTCCAGCTAATTTGTGGAAAAACACTACATAGGATAAAGTAGAGGAGGGTTTTTGGGCCTTGCAGCGCCGTTTACGGCTGTCTGCACGGTCTCCGTGTGATTGCAGCTCTATCCGTTGTCAGTTCAGCCCCAAAAAAATAAATAAATAATAAAGTTCACCAAACACACCAGTTACACCACTTTACATTTGTGTAGGCCACATTAGCTCATATTCAAGTCTAGTCCACACTTTAGAAAATTAGTGTGTCTTATACCTGTTAGGAGGAGTTGCTCAGGAATAAGCACACAAAGCCGTTAGTACTTTTCTGCTTATCTTTATCAGTCAACCAAGATGAAGAAGGCAGTGAGTAAGGCACGTGGGCGTGGGCGTGGGCGCGGAGCAGGGAGGGGACGTGGGGATTCTGTGCCTGCTGCGGGCACCGGTGAGTCATCAGCACCCACTTTCACAAGGGAACAGTCGTTCATGCGCAGCTTTGTCGCCGAGCGCCGTACACCGCTGCTGCGTGAAGACCAAATTGAAGCCGTTGTGGGATGGATGGCAGCTAATGCATCAACTTCCATTAGTGCCACATCCTCTCAGACACAGAGCACTGGAGAGCAGCCATCTGTCTCTTCACCACCTGCAAAATTGCCCAGGCAGACAGAGATCCCAGGACAGGAGCAGTCTCTACTTCTGTTCTCTGAATCATCTCTTGGCTTGGAAACAGGGGGCCAGCCAAGCAGCATTGGAGAAATGGAAGAAGAGGCAGGGTGCAGTGATGCCCAACAGCTTTTTCTGTCTTCCTCTGAAGAGGCGGGTGGGCCAGTGGCTCCGGTCACCACCTCGCAGGCCGCATCAGCTGATGATGACACTCAGGTGCCACTTACTGGTGCGTGCTCTGCTGCTGAGACTACCCAGGAGGAGCAGTTGGGGGCAGAGGGTAGTGTAGATGATGAGGTCCTTGACCCATCTTGGCGTCAGGGACAGGAAGGTGGTGGGAGCAGCTCTGAGGAAGAGATTCCCCGTACGGCCCAAAGAGGGAGAGGGAGGGGGAAGACTGCGGATCCTGCAGCCTCCGCTTTGGCACCCGTAAGGAGCATGTCTCTTCCAAAAGTCAAAAGGGGGGCTCCCAAGACTTGCAGTGCCTGGTCCTTTTTTGACACAGTTGCAGATGACATTTGCTATGTCAGATGCAAGGTGTGTCATCAAAAAATCAAAAGAGGTCAAAAAGTCGCCAACCTCAATACCTCCAACATGTGGAAACATGTGCGCAACAGGCACCCGGCGGAGTTAGACAAACACACTGAAGAGCTAGGCCAACCAACAGCGGCAGCTACCACCTCTTCAGCTCGTGTTGCCTCTTCCTCTAGCTCACACGCAGCTGGTTCGGCTTCCTCCCAGGATCGCCGTGGAAGAACCTCTGGCCCTGTTGTCCAGAGACCCGCTGTCATTCCACCCGCAGCACCACTTTCCCAGTCAACCACACACTCCCAGCCCAGTCTACAGCCATCGGTAGTACAGGCATGGGAGAAAAGGCGGCCTTTCTCGTCAAACCACCCACGAGCACAGGCTCTGACTGCAGGCATTGCCAAACTTCTGTCACTGGAAATGCTGTCATTCAGGCTGGTGGAGACTGACAGCTTCCGTGACTTGATGTCATTGGCAGTCCCACAGTACAGTGTGCCCAGCCGCTTTTACTTCAGCAGGCAAGCCGTCCCTGCCCTGCACAAGCATGTGGAGGGACACATAAAACACGCGCTACTGAACGCCGTCAGTAGCAAGGTCCACCTCACCACCGATGCGTGGACCAGTCAACATGGACAGGGGCGATACCTTTCCCTCACTGCCCATTGGGTTAATGTCGTTGAGCCGGGTACAGACCGTGCGAGTGGCGCAGGACGTGTCCTGCCCACTCCAAGGATTGCAGGAATCCATTCTGTACGCATTGACTCCTCCTCTTACACCAGTTCCTCAGAATCATCGCTGCAGGAGCCGTCACAGTCCACCTCCACATGGACCCGTGATGAACGTGTACCTGTTACGACCGACATGAGCACAGCCGTGGCCAAACGTCAACAGGCCGTCTTGAAATTAATTTTTTTGGGGAATCGTAGCCACACAGCGCAGGAGCTCTGGAATGCCATCAAGCAGGAGAGCGATGTGTGGTTTGAGCCAGCGAATCTCCAGCCAGGCATGGTAGTGTGTGATAATGGCCGAAATCTGGTGGCAGCCCTGGGCCTCGGCAACCTCACTCACATCCCATGTCTGGCACATGTGCTCAATTTGGTCGTGCAGAGTTTTTTGAGGGACTATCCGGATCTTGATGCACTGCTGCACAAGGTCCGCCTAGAGTGTGCTCACTTGCGGCGTTCCAGCACGGCAAAAGCGCGCATTGCGGCTCTGCAGCGCCGACACCGCCTGCCGGAACATCGCATCATATGTGACCTACCTACCAGGTGGAATTCCACGTTACATATGTTGGAGCGGTTGTGTGAGCAGCAGCAAGCTGTAATGGAGTACCAGCTGTATCAGGCGCAAAAAAGTCGCAGTCAGCGCCGTACAGACTTCACAACCACAGAGTGGGCCACTATGAAGGATGTCTGCCAGGTTTTGCGTCCCTTTGATTATTCCACGCGGATGGCGAGTGCAGATGATGCACTAGTCAGCATGACTGTCCCCCTTATCTGCCTGCTTGAAAAATCACTGCAAGCGCTAAGGGATGATGTTGTGGAAGAGGTGGAGGATGAGGATTCACCACTTCCATCATCTTCTGGACAGTCAGCGCCACGTGGTTCCTCACAAACGCGTAGGCAGGGGACAGTTTGTGAGGAGGATGAGGAGGAGTCAATGGAGGAGGAAGACATCCGTCCAGAGGAGGGAGTTCCCGAATTGTCCAGTACTCAGTGTGTACAGCGAGGGTGGGGTGATGATGAGCGGGCAGAGATCACGCCTCCAGCTGGGGACAGCGTTTCTTGGGCAGTTGGCAGTCTGCAGCACATGGTGGATTACATGCTGCAGTGCCTGAGAAACGACCGCCGCATCGACCACATTCTCAACATGTCTGATTATTGGGTGTTCACCCTCCTCGATCCTCGCTACCGGGACAACGTAGAAAGCCTCATCACACCGTTGAACCGGGAGCGAAAAATGCGGGAGTACCAAGACACACTGGTCAGTTCCATCATCTTCTCCATTCCAACTGAGAGAAGTGCTGCTAGTGCATTCCAAAGCAGCTCAGTGCGTCCAGGCAGTGGTGGAGGCTCTGCACAAAGAGGGAGCAGAAGCAGTGCCTCTGCCCAAGGCAAGACCAGTATGGCCGAACTGTGGCACAGTTTTCTGTGCCCGCCACAAAAGTCTACACCATCACAGACGGCTCCAGTCAGCAGGAGGCAACGGTTCCGTCAGATGGTGACAGACTACATGTCTTGCCCTCTTGCTGTACTCCCAGACGGCTCTTCCCCTTTCAAGTTTTGGGTCTCAAAGCTGGATACATGGCCAGAGCTAAGCCAGTATGCATTGGAGGTGCTGTCTTGCCCTGCGGCCAGTGTATTATCGGAACGTGTCTTTAGTGCTGCAGGTGGTGTACTAACTGACCGTCGCATGCGACTATCCTCCGATAACGTTGACCGGCTTACTTTCCTGAAAATGAACAAGGCCTGGATCTCGCAGGAATTTGCCACTCCTCCTCCTGATTAAATAATTAGGTCACTGTATACGTTATCCAGGTCTCCTGTTGTGTTCATCTTTCTACCACCTGAACTTAAATTCCTGGGCTCCAACACCGCCAGTTGAGGCTCAGATGTGCCGTCTGCACAGTCAAAACATACGACCCAGTGTTATTGGGTTTCAGTAACGTCAGCTGATCCCCAGCTGTGTAGCCGGCAATGTGTCATGCGACCGCCACGCTGACACAACAACTGAAATGTAAGGGAATCTGTCCCCCCCCCCCCAAGGCGTTTGTTACTGAAAGAGCCACCTTGTGCAGCAGTAATGCTGCACAAGGAAAAAGGTAGCTATTTTGGTTTTGCTCCTTGCACACGCAAAACTTAACACTTATAAAATGTGTCCACTGATACCGTAAACCGTCCCGGAGGTGGGACTTTCCTTCGTAATATGACGCAGCACAGCCGTCATTCCTACCCCCCCGGCGCCGCGCCCCGGCTCCTCAGCGTTGTTTGATTCCGTCCCGGAGCCTGCGCTGTTATGTTATCCCGTGGCCAGGCACACTTAGCGCTGCCCGTCTTCTGGCATCATTTGGTGTCAGGCTGGCTGCGCCTGTGCGGCCACGCTGGCCGAGAGCCCGCCTCGCAGTGTCTTCTGATTTAATCCCACTGGGGGCCTGGGATCTATGGACATGCGCAGTGCATATCTGAACCTCCACCTCTCACTCATCTCCCTATGGCTTCTTCAGACTGTTCGGTGTCAGCTGGTCCCTAATAGCATGCCACGGCCGTGACACCGCACAGTCTGAAAAAGAAGCCGTAGGGAGGGGAGTGAGAGGCGAGGATATGCACTGCGCATGGCCATGGATCCCAGGCCCCCAGTGGGATTACATCAGAAGACACTGCGAGGCGGGCTCTCGGCCAGCGCGGCCGCACAGGCGCAGCCAGCCTGACACCAAATGATGTCAGAAGATGGGCAGCGCTAAGTGTGCCTGGCCACGGGATAACATAACAGCGCAGGCTCCGGGACGGAATCAAACAACGCTGAGGAGCCGGGGCACGGCGGCGGGGGGGTAGTAATGATGGCTGTGCTGCGTCATATTACGAAGGAAAGTCCCACCTCCGGGACGGTTTCACGGCTTCAGGGGACACATTTTAAAAGTGTTTAGTTCTGTGTTTGCAAGGAGCATGATGAAAAGAGCCACCTTTTCCTTTTGCATCTTTTGTGCTGCACAAGCTGGCTCTTTCAGCTACAAACGCCTTGGGGGGGGGGTTAAAGGTTCCCTTTCGACTTTCTCAGGCTTCGGCCTACATTGTGTTCCTTTGCTTTTCCACCTGCCCCTGGGCTCCAACACCGCTAGTTGCCGTCCAGAAGTGCTGTACGCACAGTCAACAGTCGCTCCTCTGTTATTGGGGTTCAGTAACGTCAGCTGTTCCCCTGCTGTGTGTGTGGCAATCCCTCCTACCTCCTCCAACCTCCTCCTCCTCCACCTGTCCCTGGGCTCCAACACCGCCAGTTGCCGTCCAGAAGTGCTGTACGCACAGTCAACAGTCCCTCCTCTGTTATTGGGGTTCAGTAACGTCAGCTGTTCCCCTGCTGTGTGTGTGGCAATCCCTCCTACCTCCTCCAACCTCCTCCTCCTCCACCTGTCCCTGGGCTCCAACACCGCCAGTTGCCGTCCAGAAGTGCTGTACGCACAGTCAACAGTCCCTCCTCTGTTATTGGGGTTCAGTAACGTCAGCTGTTCCCCTGCTGTGTGTGTGGCAATCCCTCCTACCTCCTCCAACCTCCTCCTCCTCCACCTGTCCCTGGGCTCCAACACCGCCAGTTGCCGTCCAGAAGTGCTGTACGCACAGTCAACAGTCCCTCCTCTGTTATTGGGGTTCAGTAACGTCAGCTGTTCCCCTGCTGTGTGTGTGGCAATCCCTCCTACCTCCTCCAACCTCCTCCAACCTCCTCCTCCTCCACCTGTCCCTGGGCTCCAACACCGCCAGTTGCCGTCCAGAAGTGCTGTACGCACAGTCAACAGTCCCTCCTCTGTTATTGGGGTTCAGTAACGTCAGCTGTTCCCCTGCTGTGTGTGTGGCAATCCCTCCAACCTCCTCCAACCTCCTCCTCCTCCACCTGTCCCTGGGCTCCAACACCGCTAGTTGCCGTCCAGAAGTGCTGTACGCACAGAGCCAAACACCTCGCCAATGTGTTAGTGGGGTTCAGCACCGCCAGCTGTTCCCCTGCTGTGTATACGGCAACGTGTACTGCGACCGCCACGCAGGCACAACAAGTTAAATGTAAGGGAACCTGACCCCCCCCCCCCCCCCCCAGGCGTTTGTTACTGAAGGAGCCACCTTGTGCAGCAGTAATGATGCAAAGGGAAAAAGTGCCTCTTTTCGTGATGCTCCTTGCACATGCTGAACCAAACACTTATGAAATGTGTCCCCACACAGCGTTAAACCGTCCGGTAGGTGGAACTTTCCTTTGTCGTGTGACGCAGCACAGCCATCATTTTTACCCCCTTGGCGCCGTGCGCCCCCTCCTCAGCGTTGTTTGAATCTGTCCCGGAGCCTGCGCTGTTAGGTTAGCCCTTGGCCATGCACACATGTTGCGCTGCCCGTCTTCTGACCTCATTTGGTGTCAGGCTGGCTGCGCCTGTGCGGGTGCGCTGGCCGAGATCCCGCCTCGCAGTGTCGTCTAATGTAATCCCACCGCGGGCCTGTGATCCGTGCCCGTGCGCAGTGCATATCCTCTCCTCTCAATCCCCTCCCTACGGCTTCTTCAGACTGTGCGATGTCAGCTGGTCCCTAATAGCATGCCACGGCCGTGACACCGCACAGTCTGAAAAAGCCGTAGGGAGGGGAGTGAGAGGAGAGGATATGCACTGCGCACGGGCACGGATCACAGGCCCGCGGTGGGATTACATTAGACGACACTGCGAGGCGGGATCTCGGCCAGCGCACCCGCACAGGCGCAGCCAGCCTGACACCAAATGAGGTCAGAAGACGGGCAGCGCAACATGTGTGCATGGCCAAGGGCTAACCTAACAGCGCAGGCTCCGGGACAGATTCAAACAACGCTGAGGAGGCGGCGCACGGCGCCAAGGGGGTAAAAATGATGGCTGTGCTGCGTCACACGACAAAGGAAAGTTCCACCTACCGGACGGTTTAACGCTGTGAGGAGACACATTTCATAAATGTTAGGTTCCGCATGTACAAGGACCATAATTAAAAGAGCTAAGTTTACCTTTTCCAGCATTAGTGCTGTACACAATGGCTCTTTCAGCTGCAAACGCCTGGGGGGGGGGGGGATAAAGGTTTCCTTTCAACTTGCTCGAGTGCAGGCTTCGGCCTACACTCCGCTCCCCCTGCTCCTCCTGCTGACCCTGGGCTCTAACACCGCCAGTTTTTGCCCAGATGTGCTAGCTGCACAGAGAAAAACACCAGCCAATGTGTCAGTGGGGTTCAGCACCGCCAGCTGTTCCCCTGCTGTGTAGCCGGCAACGTGTCCTGTGACCGCCACGCAGACACAAGAACTGAAATTGAAGGGAACCTGTCCCCCCTCCCCCAGGTGTTTCTATGTTTTACAGCTACCTTGAACAGCAGTAATGCTGCATGTGTTCAAGGTGGCTCCGAAACTTATTCTCCTTGCCCATGTTGAAGTGAACACGTCTAAAATGTGTCCTCTGTGACCATTAAAACGTCCCTCAGGTGTGATTTGACTTTGTATTGACACACGCAACAAGCTCCTTGGTAACGCTGCCCGTCTTCTGGCATCATTGTTTGGCTGGCTGCGCCTCTGCGGCCGCCCTGACCCACACAACAGCCCTCGTTGTCTTATTTAATGGGACTGCGAGGGTGTGATTGATGGGCAGGATCAGTGCATCAGTTCGCCTGTCCCTCCTCTCCTTCCGCCTTCTTCGGACTGTGCGGCTTCATGGCCGTGGCATGCGATAAGGGATCAGATGACGCCGCACAGTCTGAAGCGGGTGTAAGGACCCGAGTGTGAGAGGCGAACATATGTGCTGCGCCAGGCCCTGAATCCCAGCCCCGCAGTGTTTTAACAATGTTAAGACACTGCGGGGCTGGGATTCATGGGCATCGCGAACCGCACCGGCCGACATTACATGATGCCAGAAGATGGGCAGCGCTAACGGCGCTAGGCCAGGGGATAACACGACAGCGCAGACTCCTGTACAGCAAATAACAACGCTCGGGAGGCTGCACCCAGCACCAAGGTGGGATTCTTGACACCTGTGCTGCGTCTCATTACAAAGGGAACTCTCGCCTCCATTACACAGTTTGACTGTATAAAGGGCTAAATGTTATACGTGTTCCATTCAGCGTGTGCAAGGAGAAAAATTACAAGAGCAACCTTTGACTTGCGCAGCACTGCTGCTGCATAAGCTGTGGCTCTTCTACTTTGTAACCCCTGAGGGGGGGTTAAAGGTGACTTTTGAAATCGGTTCAATTAGGCTTCGGCCTACACTCTGCTCCACCTGCAGAGCCCGGGCTCCAACAACGCTAGTTGCTGTCCGGAAGTGCTGGCTGCACAGAGCCAAACACCTCGCCAATGTGTCAGTGGGGTCCAGCACCGCCAGCTGTTCCCCTGCTGTGTAGCCGGCAACGTGTCCTGCAAAAGCCACGCAGACACAACAGACCCAAAGCTGCCGCCAGTGCAGGCTTCGGCCTACACTCCCCTCCCCCTGCTCCTCCTCCTCCTGCTCCTCCTCCTGCTGTCCCTGGGCTCTAACACACCGCCAGTTGGGGCCCAGATGTGCTAGCTGCACAGAGAAAAACACCAGCCAATGTGTCAGTGGGGTCCAGCACCGCCAGCTGTTCCCCTGCTGTGCAGCCGGCAACGTGTCCTGCAAAAGCCACGCAGACACAAGAACTGAAATTGAAGGGAACCTGTCCCCCCTCCCCCAGGCGTTTTTACGTTATCCAGCCACCTTGTACAGCGGTAATGCTGCATGTGTGCAAGGTGGCTCAGAAACGTATTCTCCTCGCACATGTGGAACTGAAAACACGTCTGAAATGTGTCCTCTGTGTGACCATTTAACCGTCCCGGTGGTGTGACTTTCCTTTGTAATGACACGCTGCAACCCCCTTGGTAGCGCTGCCCGTCTTCTGGCATCATTGTTTGGCTGGCTGCACCTCTGCGGCCGCCCTGACCCACACAACGCCCCTCGGTGTCTTATTTATTGGGACTGCGAGGGTGTGATTCATGGGCAGGATCAGTGCATCAGTTCGCCTGTCCCTCCTCTCCTTCCGCCTTCTTCGGACTGTGCGGCTTCATGGCCGTGGCATGCGATAAGGGATCAGATGACGCCGCACAGTCTGAAGCGGGTGTAAGGACCCGAGTGTGAGAGGCGAACATATGTGCTGCGCCAGGCCCTGAATCCCAGCTCCGCAGTGTTTTAACAATGTTAAGACACTGCGGGGCTGGGATTCATGGGCATCGCGAACCGCACCGGCCGACATTACATGATGCCAGAAGATGGGCAGCGCTAACGGCGCTAGGCCAGGGGATAACACGACAGCGCAGACTCCTGTACAGCAAATAACAACGCTCGGGAGGCTGCACCCAGCACCAAGGTGGGATTCTTGACACCTGTGCTGCGTCTCATTACAAAGGGAACTCTCGCCTCCATTACACAGTTTGACTGTATAAAGGGCTAAATGTTATACGTGTTCCATTCAGCGTGTGCAAGGAGAAAAATTACAAGAGCAACCTTTGACTTGCGCAGCACTGCTGCTGCATAAGCTGTGGCTCTTCTACTTTGTAACCCCTGAGGGGGGGTTAAAGGTGACTTTTGAAATCGGTTCAATTAGGCTTCGGCCTACACTCTGCTCCACCTGCAGAGCCCGGGCTCCAACAACGCTAGTTGCTGTCCGGAAGTGCTGGCTGCACAGAGCCAAACACCTCGCCAATGTGTCAGTGGGGTCCAGCACCGCCAGCTGTTCCCCTGCTGTGTAGCCGGCAACGTGTCCTGCAAAAGCCACGCAGACACAACACACCCAAAGCTGCCGCCAGTGCAGGCTTCGGCCTACACTCCCCTCCCCCTGCTCCTCCTCCTCCTGCTCCTCCTCCTGCTGTCCCTGGGCTCTAACACACCGCCAGTTGGGGCCCAGATGTGCTAGCTGCACAGAGAAAAACACCAGCCAATGTGTCAGTGGGGTCCAGCACCGCCAGCTGTTCCCCTGCTGTGCAGCCGGCAACGTGTCCTGCAAAAGCCATGCAGACACAAGAACTGAAATTGAAGGGAACCTGTCCCCCCTCCCCCAGGCGTTTTTACGTTATCCAGCCACCTTGTACAGCGGTAATGCTGCATGTGTGCAAGGTGGCTCAGAAACGTATTCTCCTCGCACATGTGGAACTGAAAACACGTCTGAAATGTGTCCTCTGTGTGACCATTTAACCGTCCCGGTGGTGTGACTTTCCTTTGTAATGACACGCTGCAACCCCCTTGGTAGCGCTGCCCGTCTTCTGGCATCATTGTTTGGCTGGCTGCGCCTCTGCGGCCGCCCTGACCCACACAACGCCCCTCGGTGTCTTATTTATTGGGACTGCGAGGGTGTGATTCATGGGCAGGATCAGTGCATCAGTTCGCCTGTCCCTCCTCTCCTTCCGCCTTCTTCGGACTGTGCGGCTTCATGGCCGTGGCATGCGATAAGGGATCAGATGACGCCGCACAGTCTGAAGCGGGTGTAAGGACCCGAGTGTGAGAGGCGAACATATGTGCTGCGCCAGGCCCTGAATCCCAGCCCCGCAGTGTTTTAACAATGTTAAGACACTGCGGGGCTGGGATTCATGGGCATCGCGAACCGCACCGGCCGACATTACATGATGCCAGAAGATGGGCAGCGCTAACGGCGCTAGGCCAGGGGATAACACGACAGCGCAGACTCCTGTACAGCAAATAACAACGCTCGGGAGGCTGCACCCAGCACCAAGGTGGGATTCTTGACACCTGTGCTGCGTCTCATTACAAAGGGAACTCTCGCCTCCATTACACAGTTTGACTGTATAAAGGGCTAAATGTTATACGTGTTCCATTCAGCGTGTGCAAGGAGAAAAATTACAAGAGCAACCTTTGACTTGCGCAGCACTGCTGCTGCATAAGCTGTGGCTCTTCTACTTTGTAACCCCTGAGGGGGGGTTAAAGGTGACTTTTGAAATCGGTTCAATTAGGCTTCGGCCTACACTCTGCTCCACCTGCAGAGCCCGGGCTCCAACAACGCTAGTTGCTGTCCGGAAGTGCTGGCTGCACAGAGCCAAACACCTCGCCAATGTGTCAGTGGGGTCCAGCACCGCCAGCTGTTCCCCTGCTGTGTAGCCGGCAACGTGTCCTGCAAAAGCCACGCAGACACAACACACCCAAAGCTGCCGCCTGTGCAGGCTTCGGCCTACACTCCCCTCCCCCTGCTCCTCCTCCTCCTGCTCCTCCTCCTGCTGTCCCTGGGCTCTAACACACCGCCAGTTGGGGCCCAGATGTGCTAGCTGCACAGAGAAAAACACCAGCCAATGTGTCAGTGGGGTCCAGCACCGCCAGCTGTTCCCCTGCTGTGCAGCCGGCAACGTGTCCTGCAAAAGCCACGCAGACACAAGAACTGAAATTGAAGGGAACCTGTCCCCCCTCCCCCAGGCGTTTTTACGTTATCCAGCCACCTTGTACAGCGGTAATGCTGCATGTGTGCAAGGTGGCTCAGAAACGTATTCTCCTCGCACATGTGGAACTGAAAACACGTCTGAAATGTGTCCTCTGTGTGACCATTTAACCGTCCCGGTGGTGTGACTTTCCTTTGTAATGACACGCTGCAACCCCCTTGGTAGCGCTGCCCGTCTTCTGGCATCATTGTTTGGCTGGCTGCGCCTCTGCGGCCGCCCTGACCCACACAACGCCCCTCGGTGTCTTATTTATTGGGACTGCGAGGGTGTGATTCATGGGCAGGATCAGTGCATCAGTTCGCCTGTCCCTCCTCTCCTTCCGCCTTCTTCGGACTGTGCGGCTTCATGGCCGTGGCATGCGATAAGGGATCAGATGACGCCGCACAGTCTGAAGCGGGTGTAAGGACCCGAGTGTGAGAGGCGAACATATGTGCTGCGCCAGGCCCTGAATCCCAGCCCCGCAGTGTTTTAACAATGTTAAGACACTGCGGGGCTGGGATTCATGGGCATCGCGAACCGCACCGGCCGACATTACATGATGCCAGAAGATGGGCAGCGCTAACGGCGCTAGGCCAGGGGATAACACGACAGCGCAGACTCCTGTACAGCAAATAACAACGCTCGGGAGGCTGCACCCAGCACCAAGGTGGGATTCTTGACACCTGTGCTGCGTCTCATTACAAAGGGAACTCTCGCCTCCATTACACAGTTTGACTGTATAAAGGGCTAAATGTTATACGTGTTCCATTCAGCGTGTGCAAGGAGAAAAATTACAAGAGCAACCTTTGACTTGCGCAGCACTGCTGCTGCATAAGCTGTGGCTCTTCTACTTTGTAACCCCTGAGGGGGGGTTAAAGGTGACTTTTGAAATCGGTTCAATTAGGCTTCGGCCTACACTCTGCTCCACCTGCAGAGCCCGGGCTCCAACAACGCTAGTTGCTGTCCGGAAGTGCTGGCTGCACAGAGCCAAACACCTCGCCAATGTGTCAGTGGGGTCCAGCACCGCCAGCTGTTCCCCTGCTGTGTAGCCGGCAACGTGTCCTGCAAAAGCCACGCAGACACAACACACCCAAAGCTGCCACCAGTGCAGGCTTCGGCCTACACTCCCCTCCCCCTGCTCCTCCTCCTGCTGTCCCTGGGCTCTAACACACCGCCAGTTGGGGCCCTAGGAAGACAAGCTTGAATAGGTCCCCATCCGGGTTCCAGTACCGTCAGCTGGTTCTCGGCAGTGTCTTTTGCTCTTGTACCTTCTGCTCCCCATCCTGGTTCCAGTACCGTCAGCTGGTTCCGGGCAGAGCCTTTGGCTTAGGTGCCTCCCTCTGGGTATCCGAGTTCCACCAACGTCAGGTGGTCCTTGGTAGTGCTTTCAGGCACGGGTACCTCCTGCTTAGTAACCGGGTTCCAGTAACGTCAGCTGGTCCTCGGTAGTTCCATTGGCTCTTGGACCTTCGGCTACCCATCCGGGTTCCAGTACCGTCAGCTGGTTCTCGGCAGTGTCTTTTGCTCTTGTACCTTCTGCTCCCCATCCTGGTTCCAGTACCGTCAGCTGGTTCCGGGCAGAGCCTTTGGCTTAGGTGCCTCCCTCTGGGTATCCGAGTTCCACCAACGTCAGGTGGTCCTTGGTAGTGCTTTCAGGCACGGGTACCTCCTGCTTAGTAACCGGGTTCCAGTAACGTCAGCTGGTCCTCGGTAGTTCCATTGGCTCTTGGACCTTCGGGTAGCCATCCGAGTTCCAGTTCCATCAGCTGTTTCTCGGCATTTTCTCAGCCTTCTTGTACCTTCTGCTACATTTCCAAGTTCAAGACCCGAAAGACGATGACCCGGAAGACCACCCCTAAGATGATGACGACACCAGAGACGACAACCACCGAGATGACGACGACCCTGGAGACGATGACCCTGAAGACGACCCCGATGACGACGACCCCGATGACGACGACCCCGATGACGACGACCCTGGAGATGACGACCCTGGAGATGACGACGACAACCTGGAAGACCGAGAAGCAGAAGAACAAGAGGCTGCAGAACAAAGAGCAGAAGAACATTAAGCATAAGACTAAATATCAGAGCAAAAGATATTATCTAAATTATAAGCAGAAGAAGACTAAGCAGTGTATGGGGGTGAGTCCGTTCCTCCTCGTGGTGCCCCTGGATAAAGCCTGATGCTGCAGGCCAAACTGAACGCGGACAAATGTAACTGTTTTGTGACAGGCAGAACGGAAGGTGTAATCTTCAAACTTTTATAGATAACAACTACGGGAATGCCTGTCACAAATAAGAATATGATGAAGAAGTTGAATATAAAAAAGATAATAGTTAAATAAAAAGAATATGAACAATGTAAAAAAAAATATATATATATACGTAGAAAAGAAGAAGATGAATAAGGTGAAGAAGTTGATGTCACAGAAGCTGATGATGAGGATAATGAAGAAGAAAGTGTGGGAGAAGTAAAAAATAGGGTGAAGGGCGTGGAAGTAGTGAAACATCAATATCTGACAAAATAAATAAAAAATTAACATAGTCAAATTCTTTCTAACGCCGAACGTCATAAAAAAATTAAAAATACTGCTATTCTATTTGATTGGGATAAACCCCTGTGCCTTTAATGTCTCCGCCACCTCCCCCAATACATCCTACATTATTCTTAGTTGTTTTCCTTCATGTAGAATTAACCTACAAGGAAAGAAAGGGTTTATTTTAATTCCGATATTTTCGTCCCATTGACTTGCATTGGGATCGGGTATCGGTATCGGATTGGATTCCGATACTGTGACGGTATCGGCCGATACTTTCCGATACCGATACTTTCCGATATCGGAAAGTATCGCTCAACACTAGTAATCAGAAATGACAGTGAAAAGGTATTGAAGACATGAAGAAATAATTGTGCTGGAATTAGAGTTTAGCAGGAAGCCATCCCAACCCTGTCTGACGAAAAGTCGGGTGAGGCATCTGGAGAATTCTTGTTGAGGGTGAACCGCCATCACTTCAGTTGAAAATTGGTCTTTTGGAGTTTGAGTGCTTTGCTTTATTTTTGCACCTGTAAAAAAATCAGGGGGACTGTTCTCACAGGCCTGTGAGAGCCAAATTGGCTAAATTTGTTGCATCTGCAGTTTTGTTTGTTTTTGTTGGGCCTGTTGTGCCTCTTTCTGCCGGACTGCAGGCACTGATGTGACCATGAGGGTGTGATATCCTCAACAATAAAGACTGTGAGTCTCTTGGACTCTGCGCCTCATGAACACTACCATCAAGGTGCTAAAATCCTTAGGACTATGCTCTTGCATTAAAGGGGCTATTGCTATGTTGGCCTACTGATATGGACATGTCTATGGATATGGACATGAAAACTTTGCTTCCAGGGTCTTTACCAAAAATGACCAGAGCCAGTAAAGTTTTAAAGTTATGGACTGTGTCATTTTCTGTTCCAAGGCCCTTAACCAAGAAGAGCATGGTGTCCACTGAGAAGAGGATGCTGGGCAAGACTAAAGCCTAAAGGTTTGTTCAAAGTTTTATGATATATGCACTAACTCTTCTGTTAAGGTTCGGTTTGGTCGAGGACCATAAAGTGTGGGGAAATGTGGGAGTGGTGGAGATGGTGTCCCACTCTCTAACACCCCAAGTGGTTAAATGTACAGTATTTTATAGTTATGTATGTTATCTGAAAGCAAAACCCCTTGGGACTGCAGTATACTGTAGACAGAGTTCACTGTAATGGCCGGCCCAGATTGGGCAGGGGGAACCGAGAATCAGTGTCAAGTTCAGGAAGTGTCAGTTCAGTAAGAGGGAGTGTGGTGAAGTGCTAGCTGTGGTCATATACAGTGGGCTGCTAGGGCCAACATGAGCCTGTTACTCGGGGCAGTGGATTGCCATAGAACTCTTTCAGGCAAGTACAGCTGCTTAGGCTGGGAGTTCGAGATGGATGTCGGGGCCTTTGGGCGCACTAAGCCTGTGGTGCTGAAGGGAAATATGGACTTTCAGAGGTGGAAAGTAATGGAATCCGGGTGCACTGCCTTCAGGAGTGAAGAATTCCTAGTGCTTAAGGAGTTAGCAAGAGGGATGATCTACCCAGACTGAGAACTAGAGCAGAAGTTATTCCGGTACTTGTGGGAAATGTGGGAAAACTGCAACCTGTTGTGCCCTATCCTACATGATTCCTTGTAATGACTGTTGATTGCCGAGTAAAAGGTTGACTGTTGTAAAGTATTTGGTGTCCCCTGGGTTGTGTGCTGTGAAGATTCTGGAAGGTGAAAGCCTGGAGCCAGTGGAGGACTCTGGGCCACAAGTAAGTGTGATGCACCCCACACAGAGCAGCAGGACTGGCACATGATATTCCTGTATTGTGCCGGAGTGTGCAGAAGCAGCAGCTCGTCCACGACTACCTTGCTCAGGCACCTTACAAATGAAATTAATTAATGACTGACCTCCACTCCATTTAGAGTGGGTTCTACGAAGCTGGGAAGAATGGAGGTCCCAGCAAAAGGAATACATTGAGAAACACCATATTACATATGTCCCTCCTCATCCACTAGTATGAACCTGCCAAATCTCTCTTTACAGAGCATGGTAGCTCTATCCTGTGAATCATGGGATGGTAAATAATCCAATAATATTTGTGAATATTTATTTTTGTCTGTCATAACCCATCTGTTGGTTTCTTTACAGGTGTCATTCTAGGGTAACAAGAAGGAGCTTGTATTTGCAATATATATTTGTCACTTTCCAGATTGCAATGTGAAGGATACCACCTATTGAAGCAATAAAGCGTGACCAGGCAAGAGTTCTTCTTGACCTCGAATTACATTTCTGCAGGCACTCCAGCAGACGTGCAAGTTTAAAGGTTTAAAGGTCAAATCATGTCATCAGCACGAGCTGTAGGAGAGATGTCCCACTCATGAAAGTAAAGGGTGTGACGGAGAGGGATAGAACAGCTAGAGCAGAGGGGAAACAGTATATTAACAATAATAATAATACCATTTATCCATAGAGTAATCTAGTGTAGTCGTAAAGATGCAAGAAAATAGGACAAAAGGTAAAAAATGTAAAGGCAACTCCAGGATGGAGCTGAGCCTGTGCTTGTAGGTGCCGCCGGAGGCAGGAGCTGACCAAGGAATGTTAAATACACTAAATGAAAGACCTGGTGTCAAGTATTTAGAATGAAAATATAAATTCTAAAAAAACAGACTTGGAGTCTTTTAAGATGGTCGGACATAGCATGGGCACATAGAGTCTTAGCTGGAATTTACAAGGATGCCTAACTTAAAATGGTATTCCAATGAAAGACAATGTCTGGTAGATGCTGGTCCACCCATTGGAACATGCACTCACTTCTAAAAAAAAAAATAGTCTCTGCCTAATGAAATAATACAGAGATAATAAAACAGTGATGTTACAGTATATAAAAAACACAGTGATGTCACAGCAAGTAATAAACAGAGAGATACAGCCATGTCACAGTGCTGGAGACAAACTACAGTAATGGTACAGTGCAAGTAAAATACAGTGAGGTCACAGTATAGGATAAAAAACACAGTGATGGCACAGTATATAATAAACAGAGTGATGTCATAGTACAGGATACAAAATACAGTAATGGTACAGTGCAGGAGACAAAATACAGCCACGTCATAGTGCTGGAGACAAACTACAGTAATGGTACAGTGCAAGTAAAATACAGTGAGGTCACAGTATAGGATAAAAAACACAGTGATGGCACAGTATATAATAAACAGAGTGATGTCATAGTACAGGATACAAAATACAGTAATGGTACAGTGCAGGAGACAAAATACAGCCACGTCATAGTGCTGGAGACAAACTACAGTAATGGTACAGTGCAAGTAAAATACAGTGAGGTCACAGTATAGGATAAAAAACACAGTGATGGCACAGTATATAATAAACAGAGTGATGTCATAGTACAGGATACAAAATACAGTAATGGTACAGTGCAGGAGACAAAATACAGCCACGTCATAGTGCTGGAGACAAACTACAGTAATGGTACAGTGCAAGTAAAATACAGTGAGGTCACAGTATAGGATAAAAAACACAGTGATGGCACAGTATATAATAAACAGAGTGATGTCATAGTACAGGATACAAAATACAGTAATGGTACAGTGCAGGAGACAAAATACAGCCACGTCATAGTGCTGGAGACAAACTACAGTAATGGTACAGTGCAAGTAAAATACAGTGAGGTCACAGTATAGGATAAATAAAACACAGTGATGGCACAGTATATAATAAACAGAGTGATGTCACAGTATATAATAAACAGAGTGATTTCATAGTACAGGATACAAAATACAGTAATGGTACAGTGCAGGAGACAAAATACAGCCATGTCACAGTACTGGAGACAAACTACAGTAATGGTGCAGTGCAAGTAAAATACAGTGATGTCATAGTATAGGATAAAAAATACAGTGATGTCACAGTATAGGATAAAAAATACAGTAATGTCACAAAACAGGATAAAAAACACAGTGATGTCACAGCAAATAATAAACAGAGTGATGTCACAGTATATAATAAACAGAGTGATGTCATAGTGCAGGATACAAAATACAGTAATGTTACAGTGCAAGAAAAATACAGTGATGTCACAGTACAAAATAAAAAATACAGTGATGTGCAGTACAGGATACAAAACACAGTGATGTCACAGGACATGTATAAATAACAGTGATAAATCTGCACTTTACTACACAGTAAAACCACAGAACGGCTAATAATGGTAGAAGAGGCATAATACATTTAGGGATATCAACGCTAAAGATTGAGAATTCTAGTGATATCACAAAACAGATAATAAGCACAGACAACATAACGATATAATGACAATGCTCACAGTACATCAATAACTGTAGAATAATAAAATAAGCATCACATCATAATATACACTCACTGGCCACTTTATTAGGTACACCTGTCCAACTTCTTGTTAACACTTAATTTCTAATCAGCCAATCACATGGCGACAACTCAGTGCATTTAGGCATGTAGACATGGTCAAGACAATCTCCTGCAGTTCAAACCGAGCATCAGTATGGGGAAGAAAGGTGATTTGAGTGCCTTTGAACGTGGCATGGTTGTTGGTGCCAGAAGGGCTGGTCTGAGTATTTCAGAAACTGCTGATCTACTGGGATTTTCACGCACAACCATCTCTAGGGTTTACAGAGAATGGCCCGAAAAAGAAAAAAAATCCAGTGAGCGGCAGTTCTGTGGGCGGAAATGCCTTGTTGATGCCAGAGGTCAGAGGAGAATGGGCAGACTGGTTCGAGCTGATAGAAAGGCAACAGTGACTCAAATCGCCACCCGTTACAACCAAGGTAGGCCTAAGAGCATCTCTGAACGCACAGTGCGTCGAACTTTGAGGCAGATGGGCTACAGCAGCAGAAGACCACACCGGGTACCACTCCTTTCAGCTAAGAACAGGAAACTGAGGCTACAATTTGTACAAGCTCATCGAAATTGGACAGTAGAAGATTGGAAAAACGTTGCTTGGTCTGATGAGTCTCGATTTCTGCTGCGACATTCGGATGGTAGGGTCAGAATTTGGCGTAAACAACATGAAAGCATGGATCCATCCTGCCTTGTATGGAGCATCTTTGGGATGTGCAGCCGACAAATCTGCGGCAACTGTGTGATGCCATCATGTCAATATGGACCAAAATCTCTGAGGAATGCTTCCAGCACCTTGTTGAATCTATGCCACGAAGAATTGAGGCAGTTCTGAAGGCAAAAGGGGTCCAACCCGTTACTAGCATGGTGTACCTAATAAAGTGGCCGGTGAGTGTAAATTGCAGCATTATAAAGGTGACTTTTCTGAAAAGCTGGAGAAAACTCACAGAAATGTCACGTGGATGCATGTCCTGTTGAACTTGAAGCCAGAATTCCAGTGCAGACCATTGAAAGATTTATCTCTGTTCATTTCTATACAAGACTTGTATAATTACGGTATGCATCAGGTTTTAAGCCGATCCGTCACCAGATTTCACAATACAAACTGAATCGATTATTAAATATATATCTTCAACCTGATGAAACTGGTGTACTTACTCAGAAAATCCACACCAGAAAACTTGTATAATCCTGATATTAAGATGAGAATGTTATGAGTCGAGCTACAGAGTGAAAGAAGTGATAAATCTTAGTGTATTTGGTTTCTGCCCACCCAGCCTGACTGACAGCTGCAGATTGTACTGAGCTGAGGGGGGACCTCATCAACAGCAGGGAGGAGGGACACTGAGGAGTTGTCAATCCAACTAGATGGGCAGAGACTGAGTTAAACTTTCATAAAGGATTATACAGCTATTCTGACATGGATTTCCTATGTATCCTAAGTAAATAAAACATCAGCATCGGATCTAAGAGATCTATCCCGGAATGTCTGTAGTTTGTATTGTGAAGTATGGTGACAGATCAGCTTTACGGGTATTACATTCCTAAAACATGCTCGTCCTTATTGTACTGTGACTTTTTGCACAATATAATTCATTTATTACGGTATTTGATCAAATCTGACACTTCGTCAAATGACAAATTATTAGATTTACCGTATTTAACCGAATAATAAAATGATGGAATAATACTTTTAATTTACGTTAGATTTTACGTCGTCTTTCCTGGGCTTTTCTATCCTTATAAGTATTTTTATTAACAATTTTCTATACTTACTCATAATCCAGAATATTTGTTAGTCTGTCACACGTCAGATTTGTTTAAAGCCGGGTCAAAAGGAAATGACAAGAAGTTTAGGAAGAAGCGGGTGTGAAGATATGTCTACGGTGGGATTTTTATTTTTAACTTTTTAAAGTGATAAATTCCCAAAGATGATTATAAGGCTGGGGTCACACATGGCGTAAGACAATACGCAACGTATTATACGTCCGTATTACGCGTTGAATACGCCAAAATGTCTCCGTAAGCGACTTCCGTAGTTCCGGCGTTGCTGAGGTGTGGTCGCGTATTTTGCGCATGTGCTTGTGCGTGTGTGATGCGTGTGTGATCCGTATGGCGTATTTATCACGCACCATCACAAAATGGACATTTAACGGTTTTCAGGCCTGCAAATCATTTAAACCATCATTAACCACACTATTTAAGCCCTCTACAACAGGTGGAGCCCTCCCATCTGCCCTATATGTTCTCTAGCATATTTTGGCTGTGTTGCTTGGAGATTACAACCATGTCTGGCCCTGTGTATGTAAGCACAACTCAGCGGGTGTTGCTTCACTGGGTGTTGTCTCGTCGCTTTGGACAGCCATATTCGGTCAATGTGGATCCGCGAAGGAGGAGACGAAGATTGTGGGTCCATCCTCTATTGATCCAACGCCAGAGTAAAGGCCATTTCCAGAGACTATATTCAGCTTTGAGGGCACATCCAGAGAAGTTTTACCAGTATACTCGCATGTCCATCCGGACTTTTGACATGTTGTTGGAGCTCTTACGTCCTGGGCTCACCTTTAAGGACACCTGGATGAGAAAAGCCATATCTGCTGAGGAGCGTCTGCTCCTAACCTTACGGTATGTATTCCACATTTGAAAATACTGTTTTTTGGGGGTTTTTCTTAACAAATGTGAGGTGTACTACTAGGTTTCATTAACTTCACTTGGACATGAAGCCACAAGCACATATCCAAGAATGTTGGCAAGATTATAGTCTATTTATTTTTTCAACTGCCAATTTGTATACTGTAAATAATGTCATATTCTATGAAATATACACTTGGGCTTCTTCCTTGGATCTTAGTGCTCATGTTTTTTTCTTTTCCCTTTTTGTTGTATTGCAGCTTCCTGGCCACAGGATTGTCCTATGCGGGTCTCCACCTGGAGTTTTTGATTGGGCGGTCGACCATTTCAGGCATTGTTAGGACAACCTGTTCCCAAATCTGGCTGAAACTACATGAAGCTGTGTTGCCTGAGCCAAAACAGGACGATTGGCTTAAAATCGCCACAGGTTTCCAAAATAATTGTGACTTCCCTAATTGCATTGGAGCTGTGGATGGGAAACATATCAGGGTGCGTAAGCCGCCGAACTCTGGTTCCCAATTCTACAATTACAAGCAGTTTTTCTCTGTAGTTCTGTTAGCAGTTGCTGACAGTAACTACAGGTTTGTCATTGTAGACATTGGGGCCTATGGGCGAACTGGAGACTCTAGGGTCTTCAATTCGTCCATAATGGGTCGGCGGCTACGTGACAACCAGTTGAATCTCCCACCACCACAACAACTCCCAGGCTCCAATGCTGAAGCAGTGCCTTTTGTTTTTGTTGGAGATGAGGCCTTCCAACTGTCGCGGAACGTCATGAGGCCTTACCCCAGGCGCAACCTTGACCACCGGCGGAGGGTGTTTAATTTGAGACTTGCCAGGGCACGGAGACTGGTTGAGTGCGCCTTTGGGATTCTTGTGGCCAAATGGCGGGTTCTTCACTCTGCCATACAGCTGAGTGAGGCGACAATCAACGAAGTGATAAAAGCCTGTGTCATTCTACATAATTTCACAAGAATACATGATTGTTCATCACCAAGCGTGGAAGATAACCTCATGATCAATGTTCGTAGGCCTACCCCATATGTCCCTCCTCCGCGTCGGCCACTTTCTGGTCTGAAAGTTCGTGATATCTTTACCAATTTTTTTTTGTCTCCTCAAGGTGCTATTCCCTGGCAAGACTATGCCTTTTTGCATGTGTAATTAATTAGCTATATAAAGTATGTGTGAAACAATTTTCCAACTCTGTGTTTAGTTTTTTCTTATTTCACATATGGTTATCAGCATATCATGTGTGTGTGATGGAAGAATGAATACAGCGCAGGCAGACGGTGATTGCTAGTACAAAAACATTTTACTTACTGGGTAACTTTTTCAACTGTGTAGGTTATTCTTTTGTCATAACCTTTTTTGGGTCTCATATTTTTTTTTTTTTTGCCCTGTAGTGAGAATACAAGCATACAAATTGTATACAAATCATAGAAAAAAACAAAAAAAAAAAAATTAAAAGAAACATAAAAAACAAAACAAACCTAAAAACAAAAAATTACAAGTCCTGGTAGGTAGGGGCAGGAGAAGCAGCTTGCTCTGGGTCTGCATCAGGTGGCATTTGTAGGCCCAATTGTCCAGAACCCTGTGCAGATGATGTTGTGGCCTGAGGGACATTTGGCCAGCTAGGATGCTGGGAACTTGGAAGAGTAGGGCGTGGATTTTGGACATACCCCTGCTGCTGATAACCATATGGCCGGGAATCATAACCCAACCCAAAATGACCATATTGTCCATACCCAGGTTGGGACCAGCCTCCAGCACTGGGTGTGGACAAGTGGCCATATTGTGATGGTTGAACATATCCCGCCATATGTTGCTGAGGTGGCCATTGTGTGGTTGATGGGGGTTGGGGCTGAGGTGTTGGCTGACGTGGAGGGGGTGGTTCGGATCCTTGTTGAGCTGCCAGGCCTTGTAATCTCAGAGGCCGCAGAACATTTTCAGGTGACATCTGCCACTGTTCAATCATCAGCATGAGATTGTATGGGTTATTTGGGGGGGTGCATGCGTCAACAAGGATCTGAAAACACCCTCTCACACGTAGCCTTAACTCCCTCTCTATGGACCTTAAGTAATTGGCCATGCTCCTGGTAAATCCCTCCTCCCCATCATCGTCTCGAACACGTGCCAAGTAGCTCAGGACCCCAGCATCGACATTTTGGCGGCTTTGTCTCAATTCTCTTCTGCGGCGTGCAAGCTGTGGTCTGACTGCAGCCTGTGGGGATGGAGCCAGGGCAACAGTTGGGCTGCTGCTATTTACAGGGTCATCCTGGCTAGGTGGTGGTGCTGCTGATGAGGCTGCCGCTGAAGAGGCAAACTGTGGGTCCTCTGGGTGTGGGACTGAGACAGATCCAGCTTCATGAAGAGATGAGGAGGATCCAGGAGGGATGGAGCCAGAGGGAGCAGCAGATGGACCAGCCACCTCTTCACCTTCCCCAACTGGGTCAATGACCAGTTCGGAGTCAGACCCTGTCTCCCTGTCAGTGAGGTTAGACTGAGTTCTGGAACCAAAAAAAAAAGTAAGAACACAAATAATACCAAAACCCACACCAAAAATTATTGAGATTGGTACTTACGGCCTGAGGTCCATGCTGGGATTGAGAAAGTTGAGCCGGTCAAAGTATATGTACTTTTTTTTTTTGGGAGGTGCCCCGGCTCCACTTCTCTCCCGCTGCTGCCTCTCCCTCCTGTACTGGTCGCGGATACTCCGCCACCTTGTTGTAACATCACCCACTGAAACAACAAAAAAAACACACATTCTTTAGACCATTAATCAGTGAGCTCCAAAAAGGTGTAAATGACTACACAGATTTATAAGTGTAGCATCCAAATAGGCCTTTGGGGAGAAGAATTCATCTTAAATCGAAACAAAAACCCCAATTAGCAAGCAAAGCCACAAGGACAGAGTCCACTAACCTCTATCACAGAAAGGACAAATAATGGGAAACACTGTTAGTAAGTAAAAGGGACACCTATTGTAAACATTAATGAAATCCGTATATCATGTACCACACCTTGGATCTACTGGTGGGCTTTCTAGTTCCTTCATGACTATTTAGTACATTGCGCAGAAATTCAAAGTAGAAAGGGCCTGATAATTCCAAAGAACATTACATTTCAAACATGGGTGTACTTACTTATCTGTCGCTGTGCCTGACGTGGCTGCTGGTCATAATGTGGGAAGAGGGCCACACACACGCTCCTCCATGCTGCCTCTTTTTGGGCTCTGTTGGCGTAGTTTGGATCTCTTTGGTCCCAAATTACAGGCCTTTCTTGGACCAAAATAATGAGCATGTCCACATTGATAATGTGAGACATGGTGAATCTCACTCCGTGGAGGCGTGCAGCAGACTTCCGGGTTCACTGTCTGGCTTTTTCAGCTAATTAGCATGTCTCACCTGCCTAATTGAGGCCTTTGGACGTTTCAGGACATCTGCCATTAAGTTCCGTATTTCTCGCAAGGCACACGCATGGTCCGTAAGCATTCCGTATTATACGCTCTCCCATAGACTTGCATTGGCGTATTTTTTGCGCGATACGCTGACAAACGCAGCAGGCTGCGATTTTCTGCGCCCGTACAAAGCCGTATATTACGGATCCGTAATATACGGCTGATAGGACTAGACCCATTGAGAATCATTGTGCCGTATGCAATGTGAGTTTTACGGACGTAGTTTTTTCGCTCTTACGTACGTAAAACACGCATGTGTGACCCCAGCCTAAGTAATACAAATATCAGAAGAAGGCAGTCTGTGATCTTCAGCTGCAGGATTTAGGAACGTTCTGTAAATCTGGAAAGGATAGGTAATACATAAACACATCAATCTTCCGCCATCTACTAAAAGCTATTAATATTCTGCTTGTCCGTGTGTTTGCTGAGGGAATAAGATGCGTATTCTCGAGCTTGATGTTAGAGCTGATTCTCATTATTGACCCCCTGAATAATACACTGTCTCATTTTATGCTCCCTGGTTATACATGACTTCAATACGATCTACACGGTTTTCTACAGTATAATTTAGAGATAGACTCTCGGATTCCAGTGATGTGACACTTACTTGGCTGCTTGTTGTAGTTTTGATAAAATCACTATATCAGCAGGAGATTATCATTAGAAAAGTAGCAAACCTGTTGACAGGTAATACAGCCACGCCCCCATCACTGATAGCCAGCTTACTGATTATGCACAGTGTGTACAGAAACCTGCCAATCAGTGGTGTGGGCGGGGTTATACACAGCTCAGCATTAGAGCACTGCTAGTTCTGCAGCAGATAAAATAGTGATTTTATCAGAACTGACATAAGCAGCCCAGTAAGTGACACATTGCTGGAATCAGGGTCTCTGCCCCTATACCTGGTAGCCGATTCCCTTTAAAACACTTCCCATTTTATTACTGAATGCATTGCTTATACCTGGCTATAATGGGGTTGTCACGTGCAGTGGAATGATGTTAGTAAGTGGCAGGTACTTCTTATCACTTGACATGTTGTAGATACAGCCAATTAAGCAATGTAGGTGAATGGTGAGTTCATGAAAAAAAAAAAAACGATCAGTCTGTATTTTGTTGTTTTTTCTTTTTTGTTCTTCTTTTTTTTTTGGGGGGGGGAGGGGGTAAATGCACTAAGGCCCTAGCATTTCATTGCAAACCAGTAAATAGTTAAGTGTGTAAACGGTGACATGACATTAGTGGACACTGTGATAATCTAGGACATTTCTTTCCCAAATGTTCTGCTCCTGGGTTCTCTCACCAAATTGTTATCATAGGGGCACTGGGTGTCACAGCCCTCATTGCTAAATCTGATGTCCCACTTATTAATCCCATATGCTTTTATTATTCAGTTCTATGTTCCATATTGTGTTACGTTTTCACAGGTGATATTTTGACAAGTTGCCATGGGCAGAATAGGAATGATGTGAAGAAATGCCGATCCTCTCTGTGAAGTCCCATATTGCCGATCATGACCCGGGTGGACGAGATCACTTCATATAGTCTTACAGATGACATCATCAGATTACACACTGACAGCCTGCTGATGATGAACGCTGAGCACATCTTTCAGGACACGAGTGAAGGAAATCTCTATTATTGACACTCGACAGTTGAAAGAAAATATGTGCGCAATTTGTGAAATTTCCTGGGCCGGATGGATAAGCCCATGAATTGCCCAGGTGCAGTCCGTAATTACAGTCTACAGTTAAGAAAATGAAAAAATAGCTTTGTTGCATTATTATTTTGTCACCTTAGAGTTGCTTGACTTTATTTTCTTACTTTATTAATTAGCTCCAAAGATACATTTAAACTGAGTGACAACACAAAGGATTAAAGTGTCTCGTGACTGTTATTAAAGGTTTTTTTGGGGGCCCTTCACAAATTGACATAGTCATTGATAGACATTAATAAAAAAGTGTTATTAACCACTCAAAACCCCCATCACTGCAACTTCACCAATCCAGTGATCTCCTTCAGGACTGGAAGTGATGAGGTCCCGTCCATCAGTCACTTGACTACTGCAGCCAACCATTGGCCTTAGCGGTCACGTGTGCCAAACGTCAGAGAAGTACTTAAAGGGAACCTGTCATGTATGAAAAACCCTATTAACCTGCAGGTATTGGGTTAATCTACAGATTACATCACCTCTATGCTGATGACACACAGATCTACATCTCTGGACCAGATATCACCTCCCTACTAACCAGAATCCCTCAATGTCTGTCCACTATTTCATCCTTCTTCTCCGCTAGATTTCTGAAACTTAACATGGACAAAACAGAATTCATCATCTTTCCCCCATCTCACGCGACCCCCCCAGTAAATGGCTGCCCACTCTCCCCAGTCCCACAAGCTCGCTGCCTCGGGGTAATCCTTGACGCTGATCTCTCCTTCAAACCACATATCCAAGCCCTTTCCACTTCCTGCCGACTTCAACTCAAAAATATTTCACGAATCCGTTCATTCCTCAACCAAGAATCTGCAAAAACCCTAGTCCATGCCCTCATCATCTCTCGCCTTGACTACTGCAACCTCCTGCTCTGTGGCCTCCCCTTGAACACTCTCGCACCCCTCCAATCTATTCTAAACTCTGCTGCCCGACTAATCCACCTGTCCCCCCGCTATTCCCCAGCCTCTCCCCTCTGTCAATCCCTCCACTGGCTCCCCATTGCCCAGAGACTCCAGTTCAAAACCCTAACCATGACGTACAAAGCCATCCACAACCTGTCTCCTTCTTACATCTGTGACCTCATCTCCCGGTACTTACCTACACGCAACCTCCGATCCTCACAAGATCTCCTTCTCTACTCGCCTCTTATCTCCTCTTCCCACAATCGTATACAAGATTTCTCTCGCGTATCACCTCTACTCTGGAACCCTCTACCACAACACATCAGACTCTCGCCTACCATCGAAATCTTCAAAAAGAACCTGAAGACCCACCTCTTCCGACAAGCCTACAACCTGTAGTAACCACCGATCGACCAAACCGCTGCATGACCAGCTCTATCCTCACCTACTGTATTCTCACCCATCCCTTGTAGATTGTGAGCCTTCGCGGGCTGGGTCCTCTCTCCTCCTGTACCAGTTATGACTTGTATTGTTTAAGATTATTGTACTTGTTTTTATTATGTATACCCCTCCTCACATGTAAAGCGCCATGGAATAAATGGCGCTATAACAATAAATAATAATAATAATAATTAATAGCATTCTGAAGCTGTCCCGCTCCCGGACTGACAGCCCCATTGAGACGGCTGTCAGTCAGTGTCTGGGGCATGATTACAGCCGCTACTATGTACTGAGTGGTAACTAAAGTCGAGCCGGCCCACACCTAGGACTGAAAGTCTAAGGCTGCCTGGAGGAATAAAGTTAATTTTTCCTGGCAGTAAGGCTTTCAGTACAAGTGCCGGGCAGCTTCAGAATGCTATTAACCTGCAGATTAAACCCATATATGAAGATTAAAAGCAATTTTTTTACATGACATGTTCCCTTTAAAACATAATGCTTTAAAATCATGTAAGGAGTATAATATTTAAAGATAGTTGAATAAAATGTACAAATAAACCTTAGACGGTTCTTCAAAGGAAACAACAATAAGAGCAGATTAAATCAAATGGTTCCTGGAGATCACATGATAAATAAAGGTCGTAAAGGACGGGATGGGTCCTTTTTATCCTGTGTTTATAAATATGAACCTTTTTGTATAATTCACTATTGCACTTGAAGAAGCGAACACACCATTCTCGAAACACATTGACCTGGAATAAATATTTGCTGCACCTTAGTTTATCTGGACGTTCCTGCTGGCAGCGCCTCTTACTCCCGTTTGTTTGCATCTTACTCCAGTTTGTTTGCATCTTACTCCAGTTTGGTTGCATCTTACTCCAGTTTGGTTACATCTTACTCCAGTTTGGTTGCATCTTACTCCAGTTTGCTTACATCTTACTCCAGTTTGGTTGCATCTTACTCCAGTTTGGTTGCATCTTACTCCAGTTTGGTTGCATCTTACTCCAGTTTGTTTGCATCTTACTCCAGTTTGCTTACATCTTACTCCAGTTTGTTTGCATCTTACTCCAGTTTGCTTACATCTTACTCCAGTTTGTTTGCATCTTACTCCAGTTTGTTTGCATCTTACTCCAGTTTGTTTGCATCTTACTCCAGTTTGGTTGCATCTTACTCCAGTTTGGTTGCATCTTACTCCAGTTTGTTTGCATCTTACTCCAGTTTGGTTGCATCTTACTCCAGTTCGTTTTTCACTAAATTTTATTCTTAGGGTGACTATAGGTGGGAAATGTAGACATTTTTCAGTGCCAAAGAAGAGAGTTGCTATAAAATAAGTGACTTATAGGGCAAACCAAATCAAAGAGTAAATGTGCATCAATAAATAGCTCAGGCTACTTGTAATAACTGGTGCACTTTACACATTACTACTTCTGAAATTACATTTCTTCCATTTACAATGTGTTAATTGCTTCAGGGTCATTTGCGATCCGAGAAGAAAATGAAAGCATTCTTTGTTGTCAGAAGCTTAATAAATGGAATTTATTTTCAATGCTTTCATTGCTTTTCAAAAAAAGAATAAGAAAGGAAATGCGTGGGACACAAGTTGTTTGAACGGCAAATGGTTAAACCAGATTTCCCTATTCCACAATACTGCACTTTATTAGGTGGAAGAATGGATTTTGTTTGAGGTTTTTAAACAGAGACAAACTTGCTGCATGTATCTTTTCAACATCTAAAATAATATTAAGGGATAACCCCAACTGATCACATATTCTGCAGCAGCATATACTATTCCCTGGCACCCATTCAAAAATGATAAAATGTCTCCCCCGCAAACGCCTAAAGCTACATTCAGACAATTGAGGATTTTTTTGGTCTGTGTGCTCTCCATATGCACATGTTTTTGGTCTGTGTGCTCTCCATATGCACATGTTTTTGGTCTGTGTGCTCTCCATATGCACATGTTTTTGGTCAGTGTGCTCTCCATATGCACATGTTTTTGGTCAGTGTGCTCTCCATATGCACATGTTTTTGGTCTGTGTGCTCTCCATATGCACATGTTTTTGGTCAGTGTGCTCTCCATATGCACATGTTTTTGGTCTGTGTGCTCTCCATGTGCACATGTTTTTGGTCAGTGTGCTCTCCATATGCACATGTTTTTGGTCTGTGTGCTCTCCATATGCACATGTTTTTGGTCTGTGTGCTCTCCATATGCACATGTTTTTGGTCTGTGTGCTCTCCATATGCACATGTTTTTGGTCTGTGTGCTCTCCATATGCACATGTTTTTGGTCACTGTGCTCTCCATATGCACATGTTTTGGTCAGTGTGCTCTCCATATGCACATGTTTTTGGTCTGTGTGCTCTCCATATGCACATGTTTTTGGTCTGTGTGCTCTCCATATGCACATGTTTTTGGTCTGTGTGCTCGCCATATGCACATGTTTTTGGTCAGTGTGCTCTCCATATGCACATGTTTTTGGTCTGTGTGCTCTCCATATGCACATGTTTTTGGTCTGTGTGCTCTCCATATGCACATGTTTTTGGTCTGTGTGCTCTCCATATGCACATGTTTTTGGTCACTGTGCTCTCCATATGCACATGTTTTTGGTCACTGTGCTCTCCATATGCACATGTTTTGGTCAGTGTGCTCTCCATATGCACATGTTTTTGGTCTGTGTGCTCTCCATATGCACATGTTTTTGGTCTGTGTGCTCTCCATATGCACATGTTTTTGGTCTGTGTGCTCGCCATATGCACATGTTTTTGGTCAGTGTGCTCTCCATATGCACATGTTTGTGTTCTGTGTGCTCTCCATATGCACATGTTTTTGGTCTGTGTGCTCGCCATATGCACATGTTTTTGATCAGTGTGCTCTTCATATGCACATATTATTGGTCACTGTGCTCTCCATATGCACATGTTTTTGGTCTGTGTGCTCTCCATATGCACATGTTTTTGTTCTGTGTGCTCTCCATATGCACATGTTTTTGGTCTGTGTGCTGTCCATATGCACATGTTTTTGGTCTGTTTGCTCTCCATATGCACATGTTTTTGGTCTGTGTGCTCTCCATATGCACATGTTTTTGGTCTGTGTGCTCTCCATATGCACATGTTTTTGGTCTGTGTGCTCGCCATATGCACATGTTTTTGGTCAGTGTGCTCTCCATATGCACATGTTTTTGTTCTGTGTGCTCTCCATATGCACATGTTTTTGGTCTGTGTGCTCTCCATATGCACATGTTTTTGTTCTGTGTGCTCTCCATATGCACATGTTTTTGGTCTGTGTGCTGTCCATATGCACATGTTTTTGGTCTGTTTGCTCTCCATATGCACATGTTTTTGGCCTGTGTGCTCTCCATATGCACATGTTTTTGGTCTGTGTGCTCTCCATATGCACATGTTTTTGGTCTGTGTGCTCGCCATATGCACATGTTTTTGGTCAGTGTGCTCTCCATATGCACATGTTTTTGTTCTGTGTGCTCTCCATATGCACATGTTTTTGGTCTGTGTGCTCGCCATATGCACATGTTTTTGGTCAGTGTGCTCTCCATATGCACATATTATTGGTCACTGTGCTCTCCATATGCACATGTTTTTGGTCTGTGTGCTCTCCATATGCACATGTTTTTGTTCTGTGTGCTCTCCATATGCACATGTTTTTGGTCTGTGTGCTGTCCATATGCACATGTTTTTGGTCAGTGTGCTCTCCATATGCACATGTTTTGGTCTGTGTGCTGTCCATATGCAATTGTTTTTGGTCAGTGTGCTCTCCATATGCACATGGACAGACCAATGTTAGTCAATGTGCTAGTGCAGATCATAGATTTTCCACACAAATAATAAAGGGTTTGTTAACCTGTTAAATGCTGAAGTCAAACTGTGACCTCAACATTTAACACACGCTGGCAAAGGTGCACATCATTTCCTGTCCCCATCGACGCACCCGTGACGTGATCTCGGGTCCCTAATGGGATGCTATGAAAGACCCCCATGCTTGTCATTACAGAGCTTATTTGAAGCCCTGCTTGTGGCCGGGCTTCAAAGGAGACCGTGATTTTTGCTATATATTTTTTCTGTATACATCACAAGCGATCAGATGATCATAGCTTCAAGTCTCCTGAGAGGACTAAAGTCCTGGGGTGGTGATGTCAGACAAATTCACCTGAGAATGTTACCTGAGAAACATGGTGTGAACTACTGGAAAAGGGAGGTGGTCATAGGAGATGACGTGAGGTCTAGCAGTTGTACTGGGACAGGCAAATAACAGATGAGGCTCCCAGCATTAAAATGGTTTCCCTAGCAACCAGATAGCGGTTTGTCCCAAGCGTGTCTCCCGCTGTCACTGTCAATATGCTGTAATCACAGCCGTTTCTTCAACAGGGCGGGCAGGGCGGCCACACGGGGCGCCGTGGGGCCGGGGGGCGCAGGAGAGGCCTCGGGCCCCGGTGGTCCCCTGCCCGCTGCTGCTGCTGTTTAAGGGCTGTCAGGGGCGCGGATGCCGCGCTCAGTGCTGGGCGCGCCCTGCCCGAACTCAGCTGCAAATCTGACAGCTGAGCGGTCAGATCATCGCCTCGCGTCGCCGCGCCCCCCCCCCCGCACCGCACACACCACAGTCTCACAACCTGCACTCCCACACTGATAGTATTATTTTCGGTGCCGGGGGGGGGGGGGGGGGGGGAGAAATTTCCTACTCTCGCCCTGTGTCATTTTTGGGCTAGAAACTGCCCTGGCTGTAATAATTGGTGGCACTGCAGCAATATAACATGAGAGGAGCAGTCATGGACTAATAGTAACTATAAGGCCGGTTTCACACGTCTGAATTTCATAGACCCAATATAGACCGCAATGTCTGAACTGGTTGGGGCTCTGCGAACCCGACCTCTGCCGCCTCTGGGAAACAGAGTCCAAATGGTGCTATGGGAAGATATGTAGGGTTGTGTATAATAAAGTGACTATAGTGCATAAATAAATAGATTCCAATTAGGAAAGTGGGGGAGGAGTCCTGGTAGATATACCTGCACATGTATAGAGATCGGATCCTTAGAGGATTGATATGCGCAGACAGTGTCGGACTGGGGAGCCAAGGGCCCACCAGTAACATTGACTCTGGGGGCCCAATTTTCACCTGCATACAAATATTACACGACCCTGGTTCACAAATGTACCTATATCTCTATATAATAATGAACTGGGTAGTTTGGTTAACGAATGATGAGATGCTGCTTTTTTCTGTACAGAGAGAATCAAGTGAATTATGACAAGTACTGCCCATACAGTGGGGTTGGGGGTCTAGATCTCCACAGAGACCCTCCGGGGATTCCCCTGTTACCCTATGGGCCAGTCCGGCCAGAATATATTAGGCATGGAAACCATACACTTTAAGGACCCTATAAAAATGAAATAATAATTATCCATAACCACTAATTGTGGCAAGATCAGCCAATCAATACTGTATGAGGCCTTCTAACCTTTCCTTTTACAGATGATGTCAGGGGAGATTCGGCCCACCGTAATCTAAGGCGATGGTCAACTTTTCATGCTTTGTATTTCTATTTTATGATGTGATGTATGTTCAGCTGCTTCTGACTTTCTTCCCTGTGCGGTATTCATTACAGCTGCTGGTGGAAATAATAATAAGCCACGGGTGGGGTGAGATGGACCTTACACACGTATACTATGCTCAGACACATGTGACAATGTACCAATGCTTTTTGTTATTAACGTAATCCTCATCGCTGCTAATCAGACAATTGCACCAGCGCAAAGCGAAGGCGACGTTACATCAGATATATGTAAGAAATGCAGAAGTGAAATGGTCAGCATACTGCAGGAGGGGAAAGGTCTAAAGGCCAGCTAACCCCAGAAGGGTGCAGGTGGGGAAGCATTCCTTAACAAATCGCTAGTAAGCAGCTAATATAACCTAACAGATTAGATATACACACATAATATACATAATAAAAAGTGTTTGCTCTTCCTGATGTCTTATTATTTTGCATATTTGCCACACTTAAATATTTCTGATCACCAAACAAATGTAAATAATAAACAAATATAACATAAGTAAACCCAAAATGCTGATTTTAAATGAAGGTCTAATTAAGGGAAAAAGAAATCCAAACCTACAGTGTAGTAGAGGCGGGAGACTCGGAACATTAATAAATGTTACGTGGGCGCTTAAGGGGCATTCTGGTTATTGTGCCTATAAAAGAAGCACATGGAGGGCATTATTAGCATGTTTCATCAAATTACTTGATAAAGAGCTGCTACAGGTTGAAACATTGTATCTATGGCAGAATAAAGCATCTTTGAATTTCTTCACCTGGACGCTGTTCTCATTTATTTTGACTGGCTGGAGAAGTTGTCATGTCGGTCTGGGCCAGATGGAAAAGACGGGAAAAGTGAATGACTCCATCTAAAAGAACGTCAGCTGTAAGTCACTATCTGTAACTGTGCTGTTACCTATTACATGTTCTGCAGGACTGGTATCTACCACTATATGGTCATCATATGGCGGTAATATTAGTGTTAGTCTTTGTATAAAGATTTTTTATAGCGCAGTCATCTTCTGAGGTTCTCCTACATCCACTAATAGTGTGATCCACCATAATTGTAATCAGGAAGTGACAAAAGACTGACTGGCACTTCCAAGCTAATCTGAACAGGTGCATACTAGGAGCAGCCATCTTTCCTGGTATCCAGAAGCAGTTTTGCTATTCATATTTCATATATTCCACATTGACATGCTTTAGCACTACAGCGTGCAACTTTTTTACTTATTGAATATGGAGATGGCTGCTCCTAGTATTCACCTGTTCACATTAGCTTGGAAGTGCCAGTCAGTCTTTTGTCACTTGTATATTAGCTCTCTGACCGATCACTACGCCCTCCAGCATGTGGTGGATTTTAATTACAACAGGGTCCTACCTACCCATAAACTCAGATTTTGAAGAGAGGTGTTCACATCTACCCAGGAATTCAGACTTCAGTCTTATGGAGGTATTCACACTAGACACGTTAGGACCCAACAGATTTGAGACCGCCTTGTCGCTGGCAGTATTGCTATTCATATTTCATATATTTCATATTGACATGCTTTACCACTACAGAGCACAACTTTTTTTGTTTATTGTAATCAGGAAAGTTTTGGTTAATGAGCATGGTTTTGTTTCCCCTAACTACAAGTCTTGAGATGCACAGAGACATTTACATACTTAGAATTCTGTAAAGGAAACGTCTGTATGTTGTAATTGTCTAACTGTAAAATTACCGAGGTTCAACTAAGCTTTATGGACAGATTTACACCTGGGAAACATTGTATCTGGAAGGTAGGAGCCATATAAAGAAAAATCTATTTTCAGGAAAGAATGTGCCGTGTGACGAAATGCCGAGTCTGTAATATAGTCAGCGTGTAAAGTTCCAGGAACTGAAAAAAATGGAATCTGCTTAGAAAAGTTACAAATGGCAGCAAAGTTATTTAAACCAGGGGTGTATCCAGCCATTTTACTGACTGAGGCAAACAGTGAAATGGTGTCAGTTGACCAAATTAGTGACTGAAAAGAGCAGGAATAGACCGTATATACAGTGTGCCCAAATGATGCCGCCTACCGTCAGGTAAGTGTTTAGCCAAATTCTCACCGCATTGCCCTCTGGATGGTGCGCCACTGGTTAGTTGGCTGCATGATAATATATTTTCTGCAAATCCTTGGAGTATTTGTGGATTAACAATAGGCTCAAATGTTATATCCGTGTTCTAATGGAAACATACCCATAATATTTGTAATTTAGAAGACCACTGGTGCCCAAATTGTGGTCTGCAACCCATGTCTCTCACCTACATCTCATTTGTCGCCAAGAGTCATATTTAGTATAATATGGTGGGAAATATAACAGACCCTCATAACTAAGGATGAGGTCTAGTACTGCAAACGAGGTGTGGTAAGGTTTAATAAAAAAAATGTGGGAAAGTGAAGCGGCTGCCCAAGAGGTTGGGGGTGTGGATGGTTTGATTTTCAAAAAGAGATTACAGGAGTGTTAACTGACCTTTGGCCATCTTACCAATGAAGGCAACTGTCTCCAATTATTATTATTATTATTTGCTAATACAAGTTAAATTAAAAAAAATATATATATATTTGTTTATCTTATTTATAGAGGATGCTAAGTTGTTAAAGGGATGTTGAATTTGTCACGGCATGGCAGTTCTCTTCCATGCCCGTTTATGTTTTGGCTTACAAGGCCCGCTTTTGAGTAACGGTTGACTTTCAGTCTGATAAAGTTCTGAATAACGGGGCATGATGGAGGCTTTGTTGTATGTAAGATAAGGAAATAAGTTATTTTTTCCAAGAACAGCACCTTTAATTCAAAGGAAGAATCTCATTGTTTCGGCTGTCTTTATTGGGCATCCTTCAGCTCTGCAGCCCCCTTCCCTCTTCATATATTATTAGATAGAAAATGTGTCTGACGCCAATTAGTAGAAAATTCCTGGGTGACAACTGGTGATTTGTTTCTGCTCCACAGGTGTAGGATGTGTCCCAGGTCAATGGAGATAAAAGGTCAGCCATGTACATGCCATAGATTGGAGTGAAATCACATAAAGACTACACAAAGGTCAAGGCAGCAGTAGCCAATGAACACACCAATGCCAGATAGATCACAGTATCAGAATATAGTTCATTTTGTTTTATTTGTTCACCAATAAATGATGAGTAACATACTAAAGACCAATGGGATCTAGTAAGTCCAAGTTTTGATAATGGGAGTCATGAAGTTCAGCAGTGAACAATCGGTTCTGAAGATGACAATAGTCCACTGCTGAATGACAACCAGCTTCAACCAATTAGGCAGCGGAAGCCGGCTGTCAATCAGCATGACACCAGTAGTCTCGCCCTGTCAACAGGAAGAGAAATTGCTGCTCTGTTGACAGGGAGCAGCTGAATCTCTGGCAGGAGCGGTCAATACCAAATTCATAAATTTGAGGATTGGAATTAAACAGATGGCAAATATTTCCTGTAATCTAAACCTTAGAAGGTAGTGGAGCATCTATATATATAATTGTCTAAGGGTTTTTCTGTCTGTCCTGGAAATCCCGTGCCTCTGATTGGTCGAGGCCGCCAGGGGACATGCATATTCTAGAATACCCAATGCGTTAGAATCGGGCCACAATCTAGTAGAATCATAAGAGTTGAAGACATAGAAGGTTGTTTATGCACCTGCATGTAGTTAAATTCACACATAACATGTATCTGCTTTTAAAGGATTCATCTATATATATAATTGTCTAAGGGTTTTTCTGTCTGTCCTGGATATCCCGCGTCTCTGATTGGTCGAGGCCGCCAGGCCTCGACCAATCAGCGACGGGCACAGTATCGACGTAGATGTCATAATGGTTGCCATGGCGACGATGATGTCATAAAGGTTGCCTTGACCAATCAGCGACGGGCACAGTCTGCCGCGAATTCTGGAATCATCATTGTCCATATACTACGGGGACATGCATATTCTAGAATACCCGATGCGTTAGAATCATAAGCATAGAATCATAAGCATAGTGGAGCATAGAATCATAAGAGTTGAAGACATAGAAGGTTGTTTATGCGCCTGCATGTAGTTAAATTCACACATAACATGTATCTGTTTTTAAAGGATTCATTGAATTATAATGGTCAAGTCTTATCGATCTTATCGATCTAGGCTGCAAGTTCTTTACTTACAGACCATTGCTCCAAGTATAAAAATGTTCATTTGAATGATCACATTACTTTCATTGGTCCTTGTGCCCTCCATATGTGACCTGTTTTGCATATAGACAGCGCATGGATGTTGAATGTGCTCGTCTGAATGAGCCCTAAGACTTATCTCACACGTCTGTCTTTCTCATATGTGTTTTTCACAGATAGAACGTGAACCCATTATAGCCTATGCGGCTGTTCACATGTCTACCTTCTATGTGCAAGTGTCAATATCAGATTCAACCAATGGTCAGACATTGCTTTGTTTTAGAAAAAAAAAATCCATGTTTTTCTAATCCTATACCCCATTATCATCCTATACAAAAAGGGCATTGGCCCAAGAAAGTAAAGGTGGCCAAGCACCTTAGATAAAAATGAGTCAACAATCATCAGTTGAATGATCATTTATTCGGTGATAATCCCATAACTCACTTGAGATTATGTTGGCCAATACAGAGGTTCAATATAGCACAGATCATCAGCCAAAAATATCCAACACTCCTGACAGGTGTTTTGAATGATTCTGAACATCTGTCAGTCGTTCTAAAGTAAACACTCATTTATTTCATCAATCCAGTTGACTATCATGCTTTAGGGTACTGTCACACAGTACCATTTTGATCGCTACGACGGCACGATCCGTGACGTCGCAGCGATCGTATGATTATCGCTCCAGCGTCGTAGACTGCGGTCACACGTTGCAATCACGGCGCTGGAGCGATGCCGAAGTCCCCGGTAACCAGGGTAAACATCGGGTAACTAAGCGCAGGGCCGCGCTTAGTAACCCGATGTTTACCGTGGTTACCAGCGTAAACGTAAAAAAAAACAAACACTACATACTTACATTCCGGTGTCTGTCCCCGGCGTCTCTGCTTCTCTCCACTGTGTAAGCGCCATGGCCGGAAAGCACAGCGGTGACGTCAGACGTCACCGCTGTGCTCGCTTTCCGGCTGGCAGACGCTCACACAGTGGAGAGAAGCTGAGATGCTGGAGGACAGACACCGGAATGTAAGTATGTACTGTTTGTTTTTTTTACGTTTACGCTGGTAACCACGGTAAACATCGGGTTACTAAGCGCGGCCCTGCGCTTAGTAACCCGATGTTTACCCTGGTTACAAGCGAACACATCGCTGGATCGCTGTCACACACAACGATCCAGCGATGTCAGCGGGTGATCAAGCGACGAAAGAAAGTTCCATACGATCTGCTACGACGTACGATTCTCAGCAGGATCCCTGATCGCTGCTGCGTGTCAGGGTACTGTCACACAGTACCATTTTGATCGCTACGACGGTACGATTCGTGACGTTCTAGCGATATCGTTACGATATCGCAGTGTCTGACACGCAGCAGCGATCAGGGATCCTGCTGAGAATCGTACGTCGTAGCAGATCGTATGGAACTTTCTTTCGTCGCTTGATCACCCGCTGACATCGCTGGATTGTTGTGTGTGACAGCGATCCAGCGATGTGTTCGCTTGTAACCAGGGTAAACATCGGGTTACTAAGCGCAGGGCCGCGCTTAGTAACCCGATGTTTACCGTGGTTACCAGCGTAAACGTAAAAAAAACAAACAGTACATACTTACATTCCGGTGTCTGTCCTCCAGCATCTCAGCTTCTCTCCACTGTGTGAGCGTCTGCCAGCCGGAAAGCGAGCACAGCGGTGACGTCTGACGTCACCGCTGTGCTTTCCGGCCATGGCGCTTACACAGTGGAGAGAAGCAGAGACGCCGGGGACAGACACCGGAATGTAAGTATGTAGTGTTTGTTTTTTTTACGTTTACGCTGGTAACCACGGTAAACATCGGGTTACTAAGCGCGGCCCTGCGCTTAGTTACCCGATGTTTACCCTGGTTACCGGGGACTTCGGCATCGCTCCAGCGCCGTGATTGCAACGTGTGACCGCAGTCTACGACGCTGGAGCGATAATCATACGATCGCTGCGACGTCACGGATCGTGCCGTCGTAGCGATCAAAATGGTACTGTGTGACAGTACCCTCAGACACAGCGATATCGTAACGATATCGCTAGAACGTCACGAATCGTACCGTCGTAGCGATCAAAATGGTACTGTGTGACAGTACCCTTACAGTCTAAATAAGCCATTGTGGTCAATTCTTATCTAATCTATACAGGCAACTTAAGGCTTGGTTGCAGAGGCTGTACTCAGATTCCTTCTTCCAGAATTTCATCAGATTTATTGGCAAGAGTAGAGACATTTTCGTGGTCGAGGTATACCACAATGGAATCCTGACTGAGACAACTATAGGTCTGTGGCACCATTGGTATCTGTCATACCACGGATGGGATGGATGTGACATAGCCTAAACAGGATGTTCAACCACCGCGATTACTGTCCACGGTGACTTATTCCAACACAGCAGAAGTAACTGATTATTTTCTTCATTCAAGAAATATATAAGAGCAACATCATCTGACTTGAATGTTCTAGATCTCAATTTATAATCAATTACAAGAACCCTACCTATACCAAGTGCCATTTAAAATACTGGTGTCCTGTTACGTGGCAGAGAGGTCAAGGCTTAGGTTGGACAGCTATCACTTCATTTCCTATAACTCTTAACCCCACCCCTGACATTTGGGTTTTTATGAAGTCAAATTTTATCTATTATAATATGAAAAAACATCAAATCAAACTAAGCACATCAATAAAACTATATATCTGTTAGGCATACCTTGCTTTGACTTCATGGCTCAATATATATTTTATTTTTTCTCATTGAATATGCCTTGGTCCTTGACCACCGCATCGGGAAACCAAGATTGTCTAACAGTTCATGGTTGGAATCACTTGCAAACGCAAGAAAGCAACCTGAAATGATCAGTTGGTCCCACTGGACTATGAGTTGTATATCAGTCTATACGTGCCCAGTTTTAGCCTTTATTTTTAGATACAGCAATAATCAATGAAACATGCAAGACTAAGGCCATCTCAAACCTCAGCAGCCAGAAGCCTAGTGGCAAACAAATCTGAAGCTCAAACTCTTCCAGGGGTGCATTCTTCAATGACAGCTCCATTCTACAAAACTATTTTAGCCTCCAGGTTGTAATTTGGAATAACACACCTATCCTGGCCACAGCTGGCCGTGGTATTAAAGAACGCCATTCTGCTAAATACATAGTGAAATATTTCAAGAATTAAAAACAGCTGCATTTTACGAGCAGTTTTACTGGTAATAGAAGGGTCTGTAAGTAAAACAGAATTTTCTTTGGACGCATCCATTAAAAAAAGTTCTAAGACAACACTTCAGATCTGAAGATTTACATTCCTTGTACATAAGGTGCTATAAGAAAAAGGCAAGTAAACAAACATAAAGGTATAATAGCCTACACAAACAAGTTGTATATTGCTTGACAGAGGCAATAGAACAAGGGCTAAATGTTAGAAACACATTGCCTTCTGTAAATGGATTTCACGCTGAGACAGCGAGTTTCAGCATGTAGGATACAAGATGAATCACGGCACGACTCTGCTTTATATTCTGGCTTGTCCGATGCCCGCTGTCAAATGGATACAGCAAAGTAGACATAACATCTGATCAGATGCTTCATTCCGTGAATATTTAGAGTCCTGAATCTCCTAATGTTTTTTTTCCTAATAAATTTTGTGCAAATTTTGGAAATTTATATTTTATGCAATATAGGAAGGATCTAATACCCAGAGCTGCCTAGAGCAATTGTGTCAAGTACAAGTGATATAATGCACAGGTAGAAATGTATTTACTAATGCTGCTTAAAGTTAAATTAAGGAAGTGGATCGCCCCCAGGCGCAGGGCAATGGGGTACTCGGCACCGGGTCCCTCGGTCTCGGTTCTGGGGATGTCACGGTGGCCCGACCCGGTCCGTGGCCCTGCTGAGGGGCGCCCAATTAAAGGTGTAAGTTTGTCTGGTGTTCGTGACGCCACCTGTGGTATTCGGTCAGGGTGACCGACGCTGCTGGGGGTCCGCTGCGGTCATGGAATGGCAGCCAGATGGTATACCTTCCCAGAGGTGAAGTATGTCCCCAGGGCTTCCCAAAGTGTGTGGATGATGATAGTGATCGTTGTGAGGCGCGATGAATAACAAGGACACAAAGGTTGCAGTCTCTTTACCTTTTACCAAAGACTTCAGCGTCCACAGTCCAGAGTACCGCTCACAGGGCTGGCTGAATCTGGCTGGTCCGAAGGCACATCCAGAGTTCCCTTAGCCAGGAGGAAATCAGTAGCCTTCCTACTAGCGCCTGTGTGTTGTAGCACCTCCCTGCTGAGCACCACGGGAAAGTCCTCACAACCTTTGTAGATATTTCTGATCTTCTCTCTCTGTCCCCCAGATGATATGGATAGGACAACCCGTATGATGGGGTAGGCCTGGAGTTAATTTATAGGGACCCTAGAGACGCCCCTCTCCCACAATTGCCTCCGTGTCTTCTTAGGTATTTAGGTTGGGCAGCCAACTTGGAATTGACTGTCCTGCTGTTGTCTGGAGTAATGCTTAGAGTCAGTACTCCCTCGGTGTTCCGGCCACCGGCTACGCGCCTCGGAAGGAAGCTGCCGATCTTGGGGCAGAACTCCTCCCGGTATTATCTCCTTGTGCTGTGACATCGGTTCTCACTCTCCACAATATACTTCGCTTCATGTCTTTCTTAGGATGCTGCCACAATGATGTGCAGGCACAGCTCCATAACGTTCTATCTCTTGCTAGGCCTCTGTCAGGATCCCACCCCTGACAGGACCTCTCTGGGTCAAACCCAGGCTGCTTCTCTCCCTCGATGTTATCTGGTCAAAGCCCAGTCTGCTTCTCTCTCTAACTTCCTATCCAACCTGTTGTGAATTCCATTCTCGGACTCCCTCCTGTGGTCATGAATGGTACTTCGGTGAGTTCTGTCCTTGGACTCCCTCTAGTGGCTTTGAGTGGAACTGCTGGTCCTTGAGGTTGGCTTTCTCAGCTGCCCTCGTTTATTGCTAGGCTGGCTTCTCTATTTAACTCCACTCAGATCGTTACTTCATGCCAGCTGTCAATGTCTCAGTATTGGTTCAGATCTCTCTTGGACTTCTCAGATGACCTGTCGACTCCAGCAGAAGCTAAGTTCCTGCTAATTCATTTGTTGTTACTGCTAATTCTAGTCCAGCTTGCTATCATGATATTTCCTTGCTAGCTGGAAGCTCTGGGGGTGCAGAGTTGCACCTCCACACCGTGAGTCGGTGTGGAGGTCTTTTTGCATACTCTGCATGGTTTTTGTAGTTTTTTTTTGTGCTGACCGCATAGTTCCCTTTTCTATCCTCTGACTATTTAGTGAAGACTGGCTTCCTTTGCTAAAACCTGTTTCATTCCTGTGTTTGTGACTTTCCTCTAAACTCACCGTCAATATATGTGGGGGCTGCCTTTTCCTTTGGGGAATTTCTCTGAGGCAAGGTAAGGCTTCTATTTATATCTTTAGGGGTAGTTAGCTCTTAGGCTGTGAAGAGGCATCTAGGGAGAGTTAGGTACGCTCCACGGCTATTTCTAGTGTGCGTGATAGGAGTAGGGTTTGCGGTCAGCAGAGTTCCCACTTCCCCAGAGCTTGTCCCGATTCCTAGTTTAACCATCAGGTCATTCCGGGTGCACCTAACCACCAGGTCCATAACAGTACAGCTGGCCCACAAAGTGTTAATGCATCTCAAAAGAGGGATAAGAGAAGTTCTGAACCCATTTTTTTTTCTTTGCAGTGTGTTTTATCTCTCTTTTCCCCTTAACCTCTGGGTGGTTCAGGACTCAGGTGTAGATATGGATATTCAAGGTCTGTCCTCTTGTGTGGATCAACTCGCTGCAAGGGTACAAAGCATTCAAGATTATGTAGTTCAGAATCCGATGTTGGAGCCTAGAATTCCAATTCCTGATTTGTTTTCTGGGGATAGATCTAAGTTTCTGAATTTCAAAAATAATTGTAGACTCTTTCTTGCTTTGAAACCCCGTTCCTCTGGTGACCCCATTCAGCAAGTAAAAATTGTTATTTCTTTGTTACATGGCGACCCTCAAGACTGGGCATTCTCCCTTGCGCCAGGAGATCCTGCATTGCTTAATGTAGATGCGTTTTTTCTGGCGCTTGGATTGCTCTATGACAAACCGAATTCAGTGGATCAGGCAGAGAAAATCTTGCTGGCTTTGTGTCAGGGTCAGGACGAAGCGGAGGTATATTGCCAGAAGTTTAGAAAATGGTCTGTGCTTACTCATTGGAATGAGTGTGCCCTGGCGGCAATTTTTAGAAAGGGTCTTTCTGAAGCCCTTAAGGATGTTATGTTGGGGTTCCCCACGCCTGCTGGTTTGAATGAATCAATGTCCTCCTTGGCCATTCAAATTGATCGGCGTTTGCGTGAGCGCAAAGTTGTGCACGATTTGGCGCTGTCCTCTGAGCGGAGGCCTGAGCTTATGCAATGTGATAGGACTTTGACCAGAGCTGAACGACAGGAACGCAGATGTCAGAATGGGCTGTGTTTTTACTGTGGTGACTCCACTCATGCTATCTCTGATTGTCCTAAGCGCACTAAGCGGTTTGCTAGGTCTGTCACCATTGGTAATGTACAGCCTAAGTTTCTTTTGTCTGTTACTCTGATTTGCTCTTTGTCATCCTACTCTGTCATGGCATTTGTGGATTCGGGCGCTGCCCTGAATTTGATGGACTTGGAGTTTGCCAGGCGCTGCGGTTTTTCCTTGGAGCCTTTGCAGTATCCTATTCCATTGAGGGGAATTGATGCTACGCCTTTGGCCAAGAATAAACCTCAGTACTGGACTCAGCTGACCATGTGCATGGCTCCTGCACATCAGGAGGATATTCGCTTTTTGGTGTTGCATAATTTGCATGATGTGGTCGTGTTGGGTTTGCCATGGCTACAGGTTCATAATCCAGTATTGGATTGGAAATCAATGTCTGTGTCTAGTTGGGGTTGTCAAAGGGTACATGGAGATGTTCCGTTGATGTCAATTTCTTCTTCTACTCCTTCTGAAGTCCCTGAGTTCTTGTTGGATTACCGGGATGTATTTGAAGAACCCAAATCCAGTACTCTACCTCCTCATAGGGATTGTGATTGTGCTATTAATTTGATTCCTGGTAGTAAGTTTCCTAAGGGCCGACTTTTCAATTTATCTGTACCAGAACACGCCGCTATGCGGAGTTATATAAAGGAGTCCTTGGAGAAAGGACATATTCGCCCGTCTTCATCACCGTTGGGTGCAGGGTTCTTTTTTGTGGCCAAGAAGGATGGTTCTCTGAGACCCTGTATAGATTACCGCCTTCTCAATAAAATCACGGTCAAATTTCAGTACCCTTTGCCTCTGCTGTCAGATTTGTTTGCTCGGATTAAGGGGGCTAGTTGGTTCACCAAGATAGATCTTCGAGGGGCGTATAATCTTGTGCGTATTAAACAGGGCGATGAATGGAAAACAGCATTTAATACGCCCGAGGGCCATTTTGAGTACCTGGTGATGCCTTTTGGGCTTTCTAATGCTCCATCTGTGTTTCAGTCCTTTATGCATGACATCTTACGAAAGTATCTGGATAGATTCATGATTGTATATTTGGATGATATTTTGGTCTTTTCGGATGATTGGGAGTCTCATGTTAAGCAGGTCAGAATGGTATTCCTAATTCCTTGTTTGTGAAGGGGTCTAAATGTCTCTTCGGAGTTCAGAAGGTTTCCTTTTTGGGCTTCATTTTTTCCCCTTCTACTATCGAGATGGATCCTGTGAAAGTTCAGGCCATTTATGATTGGACTCAACCTACATCTGTGAAGAGCCTTCAGAAATTCCTGGGCTTTGCTAATTTTTACCGTTGCTTCATCGCTAATTTTTCTAGTGTGGTTAAACCTTTGACTGATTTGACAAAGAAAGGTGCTGATGTGGTGAATTGGTCCTCTGCGGCCGTTGAGGCTTTTCAGGAGTTGAAATGTCGCTTTTCTTCGGCCCCTGTGTTGCGTCAGCCAGATGTTTTGCTCCCTTTTCAGGTCGAGGTTGATCCTTCTGAGATTGGAGCAGGGGCTGTTTTGTCTCAAAGAAGTTCGGATGGCTCTGTGATGAAGCCATGTGCTTTCTTTTCTAGAAAGTTTTCGCCTGCTGAGTGTAATTATGATGTTGGCAAACGGGAGTTGCTGGCTATGAAGTGGGCATTCGAGGAGTGGCGACATTGGCTTGAGGGAGCCAAGCACCGCGTAGTGGTCTTGACGGATCACAAGAATCTGACTTATCTCGAGTCTGCCAAACGGTTGAATCCTAGACAGGCTCGATGGTCGCTGTTTTTCTCCCGTTTCGATTTTGTGGTCTCCTACCTTCCGGTTACTAAGAATGTGAAGGCTGATGCCCTTTCTAGGAGTTTTGTGCCTGATTCTCCGGGAGTCCCTGAGTCGGCTGGTGTTCTCAAAGAGGGGGTAATTTTGTCTGCCATCTCCCCTGATTTGCGGCGGGTGCTGCAGGAGTTTCAGGCTGATAGACCTGACCGTTGTCCAGCGGAGAAATTGTTTGTCCCGGATAGATGGACTAATAGAGTTATCTCTGAGGTTCATTGTTCGGTGTTGGCTGGTCATCCTGGGATTTTTGGTACCAGAGATTTGGTGGCTAGGTCCTTTTGGTGGCCTTCCTTGTCACGGGATGTGCGTTCTTTTGTGCAGTCTTGTGGGACTTGTGCTCGGGCCAAGCCCTGCTGTTCTCGTGCCAGTGGGTTACTTTTGCCCTTGCCAGTCCCAAAAAGGCCCTGGACGCACATTTCCATGGATTTTATTTCTGATCTCCCTGTCTCTCAAAGGATGTCTGTCATCTGGGTGGTCTGTGATCGTTTTTCTAAGATGGTCCATTTGGTACCCCTGCCTAAATTACCTTCCTTCGCTGATTTGGTCCCATTATTTTTTCAGCATGTGGTTCGTTTGCATGGCATTCCGGAGAACATTGTGTCGGACAGAGGTTCCCAGTTTGTCTCTAGGTTTTGGCGGTCCTTTTGTGCGAAGATGGGCATTGATTTGTCTTTTTCTTCGGCTTTCCATCCTCAGACAAATGGCCAAACCGAACGAACCAATCAGACTTTGGAGACCTGTCTGAGATGCTTTGTTTCTGCTGATCAGGATGATTGGGTGACCTTCTTGCCTTTGGCTGAGTTCGCCCTTAATAATCGGGCTAGTTCGGCTACTTTGGTTTCGCCTTTTTTTTGCAATTCTGGTTTTCATCCTCGTTTTTCTTCGGGGCAGGTTGAGCCTTCTGACTGTCCTGGTGTGGATTCTGTGGTGGACAGGTTGCAGCAAATTTGGACTCACGTAGTCGACAATTTGACGTTGTCCCAGGAGAAGGCTCAACGTTTCGCTAACCGCCGTCGCTGTGTTGGTCCCCGACTTCGTGTTGGGGATTTGGTTTGGTTGTCTTCTCGTTATGTTCCTATGAAGGTTTCTTCTCCTAAGTTTAAGCCTCGTTTCATTGGTCCTTACAAGATTTCTGAAATTCTCAATCCTGTGTCATTTCGTTTGGTCCTTCCATCTTCTTTTGCCATCCATAATGTGTTCCATAGGTCATTGTTGCGGAGATATGTGGCGCCTATGGTTCCCTCCGTTGATCCTCCTGCTTCGGTGTTGGTCAAGGGGGAGTTGGAGTATGTGGTAGAGAAGATTTTGGATTCTCGTATTTCAAGACGGAAGCTTCAGTACTTGGTTAAATGGAAGGGCTATGGTCAGGAGGATAATTCCTGGGTATTGCCTCCGATGTCCATGCTGCCGATTTAGTTCGTGCCTTTCATGTTATGGTTCTCAATGGCAAGAGAACATAGCCCCAGCAAACATAAGAACTAGCTCTTGGAAGGATGGAAACTAAACTGACCATGAACTAAACCTGCCGCACAACTAACAGTAGCCGGGTAGCGTAGCCTGCGTATTATCCCTAGACGCCCAGCGCCGGCCGGAGGACTAACTAATCCTGGCAGAGGAAAATATAGTCCTGGCTCACCTCTAGAGAAAATTCCCCGAAAGGCAGACAGAGGCCCCCACAAATATTGGCGGTGATTTTAGATGAAATGACAAACGTAGTATGAAAATAGGTTTAGCAAAATTGAGGTCCGCTTACTAAATAGCAGGAAGACAGAAAGGACACTTTCATGGTCAGCTAAAAACACTATCAAAACACCATCCTGAAATTACTTTAAGACTCTAGTATTAACTCATAACATCAGAGTGGCAATTTCAGATCACAAGAGCTTTCCAGACACAGAAACGAAACTACAGCTGTGAACTGGAACAAAATGCAAAAACAAACAAGGACTAAAGTCCAACTTAGCTGGAAGTTGTCTAGCAGCAGGAACATGCACAGAAAGGCTTCTGATTACAATGTTGACCGGCATGGAAGTGACAGAGGAGCAAGGTTAAATAGCGACTCCCACATCCTGATGGGAACAGGTGAACAGAGGGGATGATGCACACCAGATCAATTCCACCAGTGGCCACCGGGGGAGCCCAAAATCCAATTTCACAACAGTACCCCCCCCCTCAAGGAGGGGGCACCGAACCCTCACCAGAACCACCAGGGCGATCAGGATGAGCCCTATGAAAGGCACGGACCAAATCGGAGGCATGAACATCAGAGGCAGTCACCCAAGAATTATCCTCCTGACCGTATCCCTTCCATTTGACCAGATACTGGAGTTTCCGTCTGGAAACACGGGAGTCCAAGATTTTTTCCACAACGTACTCCAACTCGCCCTCAACCAACACCGGAGCAGGAGGCTCAACGGAAGGCACAACCGGTACCTCATACCTGCGCAATAATGACCGATGAAAAACATTATGAATAGAAAAAGATGCAGGGAGGTCCAAACGGAAGGACACAGGGTTAAGAATCTCCAATATCTTGTACGGGCCGATGAACCGAGGCTTAAACTTGGGAGAAGAAACCCTCATAGGGACAAAACGAGAAGACAACCACACCAAGTCCCCAACACAAAGCCGAGGACCAACCCGACGCCGGCGGTTGGCAAAAAGCTGAGTCTTCTCCTGGGACAACTTCAAATTGTCCACTACCTGCCCCCAAATCTGATGCAACCTCTCCACCACAGCATCCACTCCAGGACAGTCCGAAGATTCCACCTGACCAGAAGAAAATCGAGGATGAAACCCCGAATTACAGAAAAAGGGAGACACCAAGGTGGCAGAGCTGGCCCGATTATTGAGGGCAAACTCCGCTAAAGGCAAAAAAGCAACCCAATCATCCTGATCTGCAGACACAAAACACCTCAAATATGTCTCCAAGGTCTGATTCGTCCGCTCGGTCTGGCCATTAGTCTGAGGATGGAAAGCAGACGAGAAAGACAAATCTATGCCCATCCTAGCACAGAATGCTCGCCAAAATCTAGACACGAATTGGGTACCTCTGTCAGAAACGATATTCTCCGGAATACCATGCAAACGGACCACATTTTGAAAAAACAGAGGAACCAACTCGGAAGAAGAAGGCAACTTAGGCAGGGGAACCAAATGGACCATCTTAGAGAAACGATCACACACCACCCAGATGACAGACATCTTCTGAGAAACAGGAAGATCCGAAATAAAATCCATCGAGATGTGCGTCCAGGGCCTCTTCGGGATAGGCAAGGGCAACAACAATCCACTAGCCCGAGAACAACAAGGCTTGGCCCGAGCACAAACGTCACAAGACTGCACGAAGCCTCGCACATCTCGAGACAGGGAAGGCCACCAGAAGGACCTTGCCACCAAATCCCTGGTACCAAAGATTCCAGGATGACCTGCCAACGCAGAAGAATGAACCTCAGAAATGACTTTACTGGTCCAATCATCAGGAACAAACAGTCTACCAGGTGGGCAACGATCAGGTCTATCCGCCTGAAACTCCTGCAAGGCCCGCCGCAGGTCTGGAGAAACGGCAGACAATATCACTCCATCCTTAAGGATACCTGTAGGTTCAGAATTACCAGGGGAGTCAGGCTCAAAACTCCTAGAAAGGGCATCCGCCTTAACATTCTTAGAACCCGGCAGGTAGGACACCACAAAATTAAACCGAGAGAAAAACAATGACCAGCGCGCCTGTCTAGGATTCAGGCGTCTGGCGGACTCAAGATAAATTAGATTTTTGTGGTCAGTCAATACCACCACCTGATGTCTAGCCCCCTCAAGCCAATGACGCCACTCCTCAAAAGCCCACTTCATGGCCAAAAGCTCCCGATTCCCAACATCATAATTCCGCTCGGCGGGCGAAAATTTACGTGAGAAAAAAGCACAAGGTCTCATCACGGAGCAATCGGAACTTCTCTGCGACAAAACCGCCCCAGCTCCGATTTCAGAAGCGTCGACCTCAACCTGAAAAGGAAGAGCAACATCAGGCTGACGCAGCACAGGGGCGGAAGAAAAGCGGCGCTTAAGCTCCCGAAAGGCCTCCACAGCAGCAGGGGACCAATCAGCAACATCAGCACCCTTCTTAGTCAAATCAGTCAATGGTCTAACAACATCAGAAAAACCAGCAATAAATCGACGATAAAAGTTAGCAAAGCCCAAAAATTTCTGAAGACTCTTAAGAGAAGAGGGTTGCGTCCAATCACAAATAGCCTGAACCTTGACAGGATCCATCTCGATGGAAGAGGGGGAAAAAATATATCCCAAAAAGGAAATCTTTTGAACCCCAAAAACGCACTTAGAACCCTTCACACACAAGGAATTAGACCGCAAAACCTGAAAAACCCTCCTGACCTGCTGGACATGAGAGTCCCAGTCATCCGAAAAAATCAAAATATCATCCAGATACACAATCATAAATTTATCCAAATAATCACGGAAAATGTCATGCATTAAGGACTGAAAGACTGAAGGGGCATTTGAAAGACCAAAAGGCATCACCAAATACTCAAAGTGGCCCTCGGGCGTATTAAATGCGGTTTTCCACTCATCCCCCTGCTTAATTCGCACCAAATTATACGCCCCACGGAGATCTATCTTAGAGAACCACTTGGCCCCCTTTATGCGAGCAAACAAATCAGTCAGCAGTGGCAACGGATATTGATATTTAACCGTGATCTTATTCAAAAGCCGATAATCAATGCACGGCCTCAAAGAGCCATCTTTCTTAGCCACAAAGAAAAAACCGGCTCCTAAGGGAGATGACGAAGGACGAATATGTCCCTTTTCCAAGGACTCCTTTATATATTCTCGCATAGCAGCATGTTCAGGCACAGACAGATTAAATAAACGACCCTTAGGGTATTTACTACCCGGAATCAAATCTATGGCACAATCGCACTCCCGGTGCGGAGGTAATGAACCAAGCTTAGGTTCTTCAAAAACGTCACGATATTCAGTCAAGAATTCAGGAATCTCAGAGGGAATAGATGATGAAATGGAAACCACAGGTACGTCCCCATGCGTCCCCTTACATCCCCAGCTTAACACAGACATAGCTTTCCAGTCAAGGACTGGGTTATGAGATTGCAGCCATGGCAATCCAAGCACCAACACATCATGTAGGTTATACAGCACAAGAAAGCGAATAATCTCCTGGTGATCCGGATTAATCCGCATAGTTACTTGTGTCCAGTATTGTGGTTTATTGCTAGCCAATGGGGTGGAGTCAATCCCCTTCAGGGGTATAGGAGTTTCAAGAGGCTCCAAATCATACCCACAGCGTTTGGCAAAGGACCAATCCATAAGACTCAAAGCGGCGCCAGAGTCGACATAGGCATCCGCGGTAATAGATGATAAAGAACAAATCAGGGTCACAGATAGAATAAACTTAGACTGTAAAGTGCCAATTGAAACAGACTTATCAAGCTTCTTAGTACGCTTAGAGCATGCTGATATAACATGAGTTGAATCACCGCAATAGAAGCACAACCCATTTTTTCGTCTAAAATTCTGCCGTTCACTTCTGGACAGAATTCTATCACATTGCATATTCTCTGGCGTCTTCTCAGTAGACACCGCCAAATGGTGCACAGGTTTGCGCTCCCGCAGACGCCTATCGATCTGGATAGCCATTGTCATGGACTCATTCAGACCCGCAGGCACAGGGAACCCCACCATAACATCCTTAATGGCATCAGAGAGACCCTCTCTGAAATTCGCCGCCAGGGCGCACTCATTCCACTGAGTAAGCACAGCCCATTTACGGAATTTCTGGCAGTATATTTCAGCTTCGTCTTGCCCCTGAGATAGGGACATCAAGGCCTTTTCCGCCTGAAGTTCTAACTGAGGTTCCTCATAAAGCAACCCCAAGGCCAGAAAAAACGCATCCACATTGAGCAACGCAGGATCCCCTGGAGCCAATGCAAAAGCCCAATCCTGAGGGTCGCCCCGGAGCAAGGAAATCACAATCCTGACCTGCTGAGCAGGATCTCCAGCAGAGCGAGATTTCAGGGACAAAAACAACTTGCAATTATTTTTGAAATTTTGAAAGCAAGATCTATTCCCCGAGAAAAATTCAGGCAAAGGAATTCTAGGTTCAGATATAGGAACATGAACAACAAAATCTTGTAAATTTTGAACTTTCGTGGTAAGATTATTCAAACCTGCAGCTAAACTCTGAATATCCATTTTAAACAGGTGAACACAGAGCCATTCCAGGATTAGAAGGAGAGAGAGAGAGAAAGGCTGCAAAATAGGCAGACTTGCAAGAGATTCAATTACAAGCACACTCAGAACTGAGGAAAAAATAAAAAATAAATTAAAAAAAAAATCTTCAGCAGACTTCTCTTTTCTCTCCTTTCTCTGTTAATTAATTTAACCCTTTTAGGGCCGGTCAAACTGTTATGGTTCTCAATGGCAAGAGAACATAGCCCCAGCAAACATAAGAACTAGCTCTTGGAAGGATGGAAACTAAACTGACCATGAACTAAACCTGCCGCACAACTAACAGTAGCCGGGTAGCGTAGCCTGCGTATTATCCCTAGACGCCCAGCGCCGGCCGGAGGACTAACTAATCCTGGCAGAGGAAAATATAGTCCTGGCTCACCTCTAGAGAAAATTCCCCGAAAGGCAGACAGAGGCCCCCACAAATATTGGCGGTGATTTTAGATGAAATGACAAACGTAGTATGAAAATAGGTTTAGCAAAATTGAGGTCCGCTTACTAAATAGCAGGAAGACAGAAAGGACACTTTCATGGTCAGCTAAAAACACTATCAAAACACCATCCTGAAATTACTTTAAGACTCTAGTATTAACTCATAACATCAGAGTGGCAATTTCAGATCACAAGAGCTTTCCAGACACAGAAACGAAACTACAGCTGTGAACTGGAACAAAATGCAAAAACAAACAAGGACTAAAGTCCAACTTAGCTGGAAGTTGTCTAGCAGCAGGAACATGCACAGAAAGGCTTCTGATTACAATGTTGACCGGCATGGAAGTGACAGAGGAGCAAGGTTAAATAGCGACTCCCACATCCTGATGGGAACAGGTGAACAGAGGGGATGATGCACACCAGATCAATTCCACCAGTGGCCACCGGGGGAGCCCAAAATCCAATTTCACAACACTTTCACTTGTCTCGTCCTGATCGGCCTGGGGGCCCTGGTGAGGGTTCGGTGACCCCTCCTCAAGGGGGGGTACTGTTGTGAATTCCATTCTCGGACTCCCTCCTGTGGTCATGAATGGTACTTCGGTGAGTTCTGTCCTTGGACTCCCTCTAGTGGCTTTGAGTGGAACTGCTGGTCCTTGAGGTTGGCTTTCTCAGCTGCCCTCGTTTATTGCTAGGCTGGCTTCTCTATTTAACTCCACTCAGATCGTTACTTCATGCCAGCTGTCAATGTCTCAGTATTGGTTCAGATCTCTCTTGGACTTCTCAGATGACCTGTCGACTCCAGCAGAAGCTAAGTTCCTGCTAATTCATTTGTTGTTACTGCTAATTCTAGTCCAGCTTGCTATCATGATATTTCCTTGCTAGCTGGAAGCTCTGGGGGTGCAGAGTTGCACCTCCACACCGTGAGTCGGTGTGGAGGTCTTTTTGCATACTCTGCATGGTTTTTGTAGTTTTTTTTGTGCTGACCGCATAGTTCCCTTTTCTATCTTCTGACTATTTAGTGAAGACTGGCCTCCTTTGCTAAAACCTGTTTCATTCCTGTGTTTGTGACTTTCCTCTAAACTTACCGTCAATATATGTGGGGGCTGCCTTTTCCTTTGGGGAATTTCTCTGAAGCAAGGTAAGGCTTCTATTTCTATCTTTAGGGGTAGTTTGCTCTTAGGCTGTGAAGAGGCATCTAGGGAGAGTTAGGTACGCTCCACGGCTATTTCTAGTGTGCATGATAGGAGTAGGGTTTGCGGTCAGCAGAGTTCCCACTTCCCCAGAGCTTGTCCCGATTCCTAGTTTAACCATCAGGTCATTCCGGGTGCACCTAACCACCAGGTCCATAACACCAACCCATCAGTTTTACCCGTGTGTGAGGAGTGCCCTAGTAGATAGAAGCTTTGCTCCCCCTGGTGGACTGGAGTGTAAAGTGTAGTGTGTGACTCCTTTAGTACCATCAGACGTAACATCACTCCCCCTGGTGGAAGAGCGACATTACTGCAACGACCAGGACTCTGGGGCGCTGCACTAGCGTTCTGACCAAAAAATGAGCTTTAAACATTAAATTATATAACCTATGGCTATGAAACTATAGTTTTCTCTGAAATTCGGTATCCTTTCAGAGTAAGGGCACAGACGACCATATAAATTTGACCAAGACTGGAACGCAATGCTCGGACTGGCTCTACCAACCGACGGCTTTATGTATTTATGCACTTGTCGCGATTGGGACGGGAGAGCCGCCTTCTGGCCTGTGCACTGCGTTCCAACCTCGGTCTGTCTGACTGTGCCCTTATACATATATGGCTGGAATCGCGCAGCCACCATCTCATCCATGCTGCTCATGGATCCGTTAGCATGTATCAGGTGTCAGGTTCCCTTTAAGGCAGTGAGTCGCCCTGCCAGGGCCGTGGGGTACTCGGTACCGAGTCCAGTGTTCATAGGGGGATGTCACGGTGGCTGCGACCTGGTCTGTGGCCCTGGGTGCCCATCTAAAAGGGAAAGGTCTTTAAAGGGAATAAAGTTTATGTTCGTGACTAGGGTTGAGCGACTTTTATTTTTATAGGATCGGGTCGGGTTTCACGAAACCCGACTTTCTCAAAAGTCGGGTCGAGTGAAATCGGCCGATCCTATAAAAAAGTCGGGGTCGGGGTCGGCCGAAACACGAAACCCAATGCAGTGCAATGGGATACTATGGTTCCCAGGGTCTGAAGGAGAGGAAACTCTCCTTCAGGCCCTGGGATCCATATTTAAGTGTAAAATAAAGAATTAAAATAAAAAATATTGATATACTCACCTCTCCGATGCAGCCTGGACATCGCCGCTGGTAACCGGCATCTTCCGTTCCTAAGAATGGCGCTTGAAAGACCTTTTGATGACGTCACGGCTTGTGATTGGTCGCGGCAGCCCACGTGACCGCTCAGCGACCAATCACAAAGCTGAGACGTAATTCTCAGGTCCTTAAATTCCTCATTCTAGGAATTTAGCACATGAGAATTACGTCACGGCTTGTGATTGGTCGCTGAGCGGTCACGTGGGCAGCCGCGACTGTCATGATCTCCAAGGCCAGAGAACTAGCATAAGCCTCTATAGGAACAAGCTCTTGGAAGATGTAACTATACTGACCATGAACTAAACCTACCGCATCATCTAGAAGTAGCCAGGTAGCATGTCCTACTTTTTATCCCTATATGCCCAGCGCCGGCCGGAGAACTAAATAATGCTAGCAGAGGGAAATATAAGACCTGACTCACCTCTAGAGAAATGCCCAAAAAAGGAGACAGAAGCCCCCCACATATATTGGCGGTGATATGAGATGAAACAACAAACGCAGCAGGAAAATAGTTTTAGCAAATTTGAGGTCCGCTTTCTAGATAGCAGAAGACAGAAAGCATACTTTCATGGTCAGTAGAAAACCCTAACAAAACACATCCAGAAATTACTTTAGGACTCTGGCATTAACTCATAATACCAGAGTGGCAATTCCTGATCAACAAGAGCTTTCCAGACACAGTAACGAAACTGCAGCTGTGAACTGGAACCAAAATACAAAAACAAAACATGGACGAATGTCCAACTTATCTAGTAGATGTCTGGGAGCAGGAACAAGCACAGAGAGGCTTCTGATAACATTGTTGACCGGCAAGCATCTAACAGAGAAGCCAGGTTATATAGCGACACCCAGATCTAATCAGAACAGGTGAACAGGGAAGATGATGTCACAAGTTCAATTCCACCAGTAGCCACCGGGGGAGCCCAGAATCCAAATTCACAACAGTACCCCCCCCTCAAGGAGGGGGCACCGAACCCTCACCAGAACCACCAGGGCGATCAGGATGGGCCCTATGAAAGGCACGAACCAGATCAGAGGCATGAACATCAGATGCAGTGACCCAAGAATTATCCTCCTGGCCATATCCCTTCCACTTGACCAGATACTGGAGTCTCCGTCTGGAAACACGGGAGTCTAGGATTTTTTCCACAACGTACTCCAACTCACCCTCAACCAACACCGGAGCAGGAGGCTCAACGGAAGGCACAACCGGTGCCTCATACCTGCGCAATAACGACCGATGAAAAACGTTATGAATAGAAAAGGATGCAGGGAGGTCCAAACGGAAGGAAACAGGGTTAAGAATCTCCAATATTTTATACGGACCGATGAACCGAGGCTTAAACTTAGGAGATGAGACCCTCATAGGGACAAAACGAGAAGACAACCACACCAAATCTCCAACACAAAGCCGAGGACCAACACGACGGTGACGGTTGGCAAAAAGCTGAGTCTTCTCCTGGGACAACTTTAAATTGTCCATCACCTGCCCCCAGATATGATGCAATCTCTCCACCACCGCATCCACTCCAGGACAATCCGAGGATTCCATCTGACCGGAGGAAAATCGAGGATGGAACCCCGAATTACAGAAAAACGGGGAAACCAAGGTGGCAGAGCTGGCCCGATTATTGAGGGCGAACTCCGCCAATGGCAAAAAAGCAACCCAATCATCCTGGTCAGCAGACACAAAACACCTCAGATATGTCTCCAGGGTCTGATTAGTCCGCTCGGTCTGGCCATTAGTCTGAGGGTGAAAAGCAGACGAAAAAGACAAATCTATGCCCATCCTAGCACAAAATGCCCGCCAAAATCTAGACACAAATTGGGTTCCTCTGTCAGAAACGATATTCTCAGGAATACCATGCAAACGAACAACATTTTGAAAAAACAGGGGCACCAACTCGGAAGAAGAAGGCAATTTGGGCAGGGGAACCAAATGAACCATCTTAGAAAAACGGTCACACACCACCCAGATGACAGACATCTTCTGAGAAACAGGCAGATCTGAAATAAAATCCATCGAGATGTGTGTCCAAGGCCTCTTAGGAATAGGCAAGGGCAACAATAATCCACTAGCCCGAGAACAACAAGGCTTGGCCCGAGCACAAACGTCACAAGACTGCACAAAGCCTCGCACATCTCGTGACAGGGAAGGCCACCAGAAGGATCTTGCCACCAAATCCCTGGTACCAAAAATTCCAGGATGACCTGCCAACGCAGAAAAATGCACCTCAGAGATGACTTTACTGGTCCAATCATCAGGAACAAACAGCCTATCAGGCGGACAACGATCCGGTCTATCCGCCTGAAACTCCTGCAAGGCCCGCCGCAGGTCTGGAGAAACGGCTGACAAGATAACTCCCTCCTTAAGAATACCTGTGGGGTCAGAGTTGCCAGGTGAATCAGGCTCAAAACTCCTAGAAAGGGCATCCGCCTTAACATTCTTAGAACCTGGTAGGTACGATACCACAAAATTAAACCGAGAAAAAAATAATGACCAGCGCGCCTGTCTAGGATTCAGGCGCCTGGCGGTCTCAAGATAAATCAAATTTTTGTGGTCAGTCAATACCACCACCTGATGTCTGGCCCCCTCGAGCCAATGGCGCCACTCCTCAAACGCCCACTTCATGGCCAAAAGCTCCCGATTCCCAACATCATAATTCCGCTCAGCGGGCGAAAATTTACGGGAAAAGAAGGCACAAGGCCTCATCACGGCGCAGTCAGAACTTTTCTGCGACAACACTGCCCCAGCTCCGATCTCAGAAGCGTCGACCTCAACCTGAAAAGGAAGAGTCACATCAGGCTGACGCAACACAGGGGCAGAAGAAAAACAGCGCTTAAGCTCCTGAAAGGCCTCCACAGCATCAGGGGACCAATTAGCAACATCAGCACCCTGTCTAGTCAAATCGGTCAATGGCTTAACGACATCCGAAAAACCAGAAATAAATCGACGATAAAAGTTGGCAAAGCCCAAAAATTTCTGAAGACTTTTAAGAGAAGAGGGCTGCGTCCAATCACAAATAGCTTGAACCTTGACAGGATCCATCTCAATGGAAGAGGGAGAAAAAATATATCCCAAAAAGGAAATTCTCTGAACCCCAAAAACGCACTTAGAACCCTTGACACACAGAGAATTAGACCGCAAAACCTGAAAAACCCTCTTAACTTGCCGGACATGAGAGTCCCAGTCATCCGAAAAAATCAGAATATCATCCAGATACACTATCATAAATTTATCCAAAAAATCGCGGAAAATATCATGCATAAAGGACTGGAAGACTGAAGGGGCATTAGAAAGACCAAAAGGCATCACCAAATACTCAAAGTGGCCCTCGGGCGTATTAAATGCGGTTTTCCACTCATCCCCCTGCCTGATCCGCACCAAATTATACGCCCCACGGAGATCAATCTTAGAGAACCACTTGGCCCCCTTTATGCGAGCAAACAAATCAGTCAGCAACGGCAATGGGTATTGATATTTAACCGTGATTTTATTCAAAAGCCGATAATCAATACATGGTCTCAAAGAGCCGTCTTTTTTTGACACAAAGAAAAAACCGGCTCCTAAGGGAGATGACGATGGACGAATATGTCCCTTTTCCAAGGACTCCTTTATATATTCTCGCATAGCAGTATGTTCAGGCACAGACAGATTAAATAAACGACCCTTTGGGTATTTACTACCCGGAATTAAATCTATAGCACAATCGCACTCACGGTGCGGAGGTAGTGAACCCAGCTTGGGTTCTTCAAAGACGTCACGATAATCAGACAGGAACTCAGGGATTTCAGAGGGAATAGATGATGAAATGGACACCAAAGGTACGTCCCCATGAGTCCCCTTACATCCCCAGCTCAACACAGACATAGCTCTCCAGTCAAGGACTGGGTTGTGAGACTGCAGCCATGGCAATCCCAGCACCAAATCATCATGTAGATTATACAGCACCAGAAAACGAATAGTCTCCTGGTGATCCGGATTAATACACATAGTCACTTGTGTCCAGTATTGTGGTTTATTATTAGCCAATGGGGTGGAGTCAATCCCCTTCAGAGGAATAAGAGTTTCCAAAGGCTCTAAATCATACCCACAACGATTGGCAAAGGACCAATCCATAAGACTCAAAGCGGCGCCAGAGTCGATATAGGCGTCAGTAGTAATAGATGACAAAGAGCAAATCAGGGTCACAGACAAAATAAATTTAGACTGTAAAGTGCCAATGGAAACGGATTTATCAAGCTTTTTAGTACGCTTAGAGCATGCTGATATAACATGAGTAGAATCCCCACAATAGAAACACAACCCATTTTTCCGTCTAAAATTCTGCCGCTCGCTTCTGGACAGAATTCTATCACACTGCATGCTTTCTGGCGTCTTCTCAGTGGACACCGCCAGATGGTGCACTGGTTTGCGCTCCCGCAGACGCCTATCGATCTGAATGGCCATTGTCATGGACTCATTCAGACCCGCAGGCACAGGGAACCCCACCATAACATCCTTAATGGCATCAGAGAGACCCTCTCTGAAAGTAGCCGCCAAGGCACACTCATTCCACTGAGTAAGCACAGACCATTTACGGAATCTTTGGCAGTAAATTTCAGCTTCATCTTGCCCCTGCGATAGGGACATCAAAGTTTTTTCTGCCTGAAGTTCCAAATGAGGTTCCTCATACAGCAAGCCCAAGGCCAAAAAAAACGCATCCACATTGCGCAACGCAGGATCCCCTGGTGCCAATGCAAAAGCCCAGTCTTGAGGGTCGCCGCGGAGCAAGGAAATCACAATCCCAACCTGCTGTGCAGGGTCTCCAGCAGAACGAGATTTCAGGGACAAAAATAGCTTACAATTATTTCTAAAATTCTGAAAGCTAGATCTATTCCCTGAGAAGAATTCCGGCAAAGGAATTCTCGGCTCAGATACCGGAGCATGAATAATAAAATCTTGCAAATTTTGTACTTTCGTGGTGAGATTATTCAAACCTGCAGTTACACTCTGAAGATCCATTATTAACAGGTGAACACAAAGCCATTCAAAGATTATAAGGAGAGAGAAAAAAAAAGAAAGACTGCAGCATAGACAGACTGGCAAGTGATCCAATTAAGAGCACAGAGAAAAAAAAAAAAAAAAAAAAAAAACTCTCAGCAGACTTCTTATTTCTCTCCTTTCTCAGCCAAGGATTTTAACCCTTTAGTGGGCCGGTCAAACTGTCATGATCTCCAAGGCCAGAGAACTAGCATAAGCCTCTATAGGAACAAGCTCTTGGAAGATGTAACTATACTGACCATGAACTAAACCTACCGCATCATCTAGAAGTAGCCAGGTAGCATGTCCTACTTTTTATCCCTATATGCCCAGCGCCGGCCGGAGAACTAAATAATGCTAGCAGAGGGAAATATAAGACCTGACTCACCTCTAGAGAAATGCCCAAAAAAGGAGACAGAAGCCCCCCACATATATTGGCGGTGATATGAGATGAAACAACAAACGCAGCAGGAAAATAGTTTTAGCAAATTTGAGGTCCGCTTTCTAGATAGCAGAAGACAGAAAGCATACTTTCATGGTCAGTAGAAAACCCTAACAAAACACATCCAGAAATTACTTTAGGACTCTGGCATTAACTCATAATACCAGAGTGGCAATTCCTGATCAACAAGAGCTTTCCAGACACAGTAACGAAACTGCAGCTGTGAACTGGAACCAAAATACAAAAACAAAACATGGACGAATGTCCAACTTATCTAGTAGATGTCTGGGAGCAGGAACAAGCACAGAGAGGCTTCTGATAACATTGTTGACCGGCAAGCATCTAACAGAGAAGCCAGGTTATATAGCGACACCCAGATCTAATCAGAACAGGTGAACAGGGAAGATGATGTCACAAGTTCAATTCCACCAGTAGCCACCGGGGGAGCCCAGAATCCAAATTCACAACACGCGACCAATCACAAGCCGTGACGTCATCGAATGGTCCTTCACGCGCTCATTCTTAAGAAGGAAGGCTGCCGGAAAGAAGCCGAAGGTGAGTATATTCCTATTAGGTATATACTCACCCTCGAAAGCGCCCTGCTTCTTTCCGGCAGCCTTCCTTCTTAAGAATGAGCGCGTGAAGGACCTTTCGATGACATCACGGCTTGTGATTGGTCGCGGCGGCCCACGTGACCGCTCAGCAACCAATCACAAGCCGTGACGTAATTCTCATGTGCTAAATTCCTAGAATGAGGAATTTAAGGACCTGAGAATTACGTCACGGCTTTGTGATTGGTCGCTGAGCGGTCACGTGGGCCGCCGCTGCCAATCACAATCCGTGACATCATCGAAAGGTCTTTCAAGCGCCATTCTTAGGAACGGAAGATGCCGGTTACCAGCGGCAATGTCCAGGCTGCGTCGGAGAGGTGAGTATATCAATATTTTTTATTTTAATTCTTTATTTTACACTTAAATGTGGATTCCGATACCGATTTCCGATATCGCAAACATATCGGAACTCGGTATCGGAATTCCGATACCAGATTCAGAAGATCGCCGACCTCATGGCCGACCCCACACAGGGGTCAGGTCGGGCTTCATGAAACCCGACTTTGCCAAAAGTCGGCGACTTCTGAAAATGGCCGACCCGTTTCGCTCAACCCTATTCGTGACGCCACCTGTGGTATTCGGTCAGTGGGGACTGACGTTGCTTTAAGGGGTCCTCTGGGGTGATGTTATGGCTAGATGGTATAACTTCCTAAAGATGAAGTATATCCCCAGGGCTCCCGATGTGTAGATGGAAGATGGTGAATGGTGCAGTAAAGAACGAGGACGCAGGTTTGCAGTCTCTTTACCTTGTTTACTGAACACTTCAGGCAGCCACAGTCCAGGGCACCAGATCACAGGGCAGGCAGGGTCCGGCCGGCTTGGAAGGGAATCCAGAGTCCCCTTTACTAAATGGAGTTAAAAGCCTTCCTCTAGCGCGGTGGTGTTGTAAGTCCCTTACTGCCTATGGCTTCAGATAAGGTCCTCACAGATGTTCTCTCTCTGTCCCTTGTATAGGATAGGACATAACCCGTATGACTGGTGACTTGGGCCTGTTTATAGGGACTCTAGCACGCCCCGGGCTCTAAAGGTGTCACTGTGTCTTCAGGTGTGTGTGGGGACAGATAACTTGCAATTTGGCTGTCCTGCCGGTCTCTGCTGTAAGTCGTAGAGTCCTTACAACCTCGGTGGTCCGGCTACCGGTTATCTGCGCTTCAGAGGGAGGCAGCCTGATCTTGGCTGGTCTCCCCTGATGTTCCTCTCCTGTGCTTCGCTCTCCTGCACACTCACTGAACAATGTTCGGCTTTCTGTCTGTCTCTTCCTTCAGGGGCCGCAGTACTTCAGACTACAGGCCCCTTCAGACCTTCTGACACTCTATGTCGGTCTGCTCTCTTCTGTGTCTCTCACTTTCTGAACTGAAACTGAATTCTTTCCCTCCAGATCAGGATGTATTTATAGGGGAGCTCACCCTAAACTAGGCTTAGAGCTCCCCCTTCTGGCCTGGAGTGTGAACATGTTGTATGCATTGTGGTTACCTGATAAAAGATCTCTTTCATCGCTTCCAAACATAACATCACTCTCCCCGTGGGGAAAGCAATGCCACTGTGCCGACCAGGACCCTGGGGTGTCACAGCGTCAATGGACTGGTTTCTGCTATTGTGCATCCTAGCCAAAAATGTCTCTTTCATCATGTTGATGTGAGACCTGCATAATTGCCATGCATAGGACCCAATGACAATTAAGCCTTGCCAATAACTATGCATCCTCTCATCTTCTCATATTCACACTTACATTAGGATTACATTATGTGCTACATTAACGATCTCACCCCCCACCCACTCAGGGAAAAAATAAAACTCAAGCCAAAAAGAACTTTAAAAATGAACTTGGAAAAAATATTGAAATAGTTTGGTTCCAAGGAACCCGACTGATTAATAGGACAGCACTGAGTGGTTTACAGTAAAGACTTACAGCTATAATGCAAGATACATTTTGGAATATGATGGAATGTATTGTAACTCAAACCAGATATGTCAGGTACCTAATTAGATGAACCCTTCAGCTTTTCAGTGTGAAGGGTCAAGGCTGAGATAAACTTGATAAGATAGATGATAGACAGGGAAAATGATTAACTCAAGCCAAGTCAAATTTCAAAACTAGATGCCTATGGCTACACAGCTCATATAATTTTGTTGTCCTAACCATGGCGATCCTTGGCACTGCAGTTGGGTTTCCTACCAGACAGCGCTTACTGACAGTGGCATTGCTTCCCTTCACTGAAACCTTACATGTGGCACTTATTTGACATCCAATAAATTAATTTGTAAAGTAGTCTTCCACGAGTTTTCTTAAACTTTTCTAAACCAATTTGTCATGAGTGTGTCATGTCCTCCTGGGAGATCTGGGGTTAGAAGATTACTGCACATTGTGAATTGCAGATGTTCCATTTAGCCTGTGTGTTTGGGTCCCATATTAAATGGATTTGGTTTTCTTTGGTGCTGAAGAGGTTAACGACCATTTCTCTGCTGGTCATACACTCCATTTTTGCTGCTTCTGATCTGGTCATTATCTCTGCCTATAAAACCTGGCCAGACCCTCTCTGTCTTGCCTGTGAAAGCATTGCTTCCTAGCTCTTTGGAGACGCTGTGCTGAATTGGAGATCGTTGTTGCTACTGGAGATTGTTGCGTGATGTTTTTGTGTGTATGCTTTCCTACATTTCTATCCTTCCCTATATCTCTCTCTACCTACAGTGAGTGTTTGTATATTTGTTGTTTTCTGTTATCCCTGGTTGTCTTTTTGTCTTGTTTACCTTACATTTCTGTCCCAGGCCTGATGGGGTGGGGGAGGGGACAGATCAGGGTTTAACAGAAGCATAGTAAGGTCGGAGACTTGGGCCTCTCTACCTTCAAGAGTACCTCCAGGACAGGCATAGTTAGGGTCCCTGTTACAGTACAGTTTGAGGTCCCCCTTCCTTACCAAAGACAGTCACAGTGTGACACTATATCCTTTATCAAGACCAGCATGGTTCACGCTGGTCTTAATGAGGAGCAGTGTGTTCACCTCTTCATGAATCAGGAGTGTTAGGCTACTGGCGTGCACCTCTGTGCGTGCCTCGACACAAATCCTACTTCATTCCCTGCTGGAGTAATATTTGTGCCATAGCGAATGCTACCGCTCCCCTGTTCCACTCCAGCTCCATCCACTTCATTGGAGCTAGGTGAAAATGGATATAGAACGTCAAAAGACGCAATATTCTCCTTAAGTTAAGACAAGATTAAGCGACTTTTCAAACCTTGGGCGCCAGACTATCCCCTATACCGGTGATGTGCACACCCAAAAATACACATAAAGCAATCATATATTCCCTCTAAAGGCTCATACTCATTTGCGAGAAAAACGGAAGAGTGCAATCCGATAAATAACTAGATTGCCCTCTGACCAATGTTAGTCTATAAGTCCCCAGTCATCTCCGATTATTTTATTGGTTCAGATTGGGCTGAGAAAAAAATTGCAGCATGCTGCGATTGTCCTCATATCCCGGATGAGACACGTCAATGCAAGTCAATGAGTGTGATAAAAAAAAATTGCACGGCACTCGTATAATGTGAGTGCCGTCCGATTTTTAAATTCCCCATGTCCTTGAAAACGCGACATTTGAGCTGCCGCATACAGTAAAATTATTATTATTATTATTATAGTGCCATTTATTCAATGGCAATTTACATGTGATGAGGGGTATACATATTAAAAAACAAGCACAGTACTATTAAATTATAAAATTCCTGACTGGTACAGAAGGAGATAGGACCCTGCCCGCGAGGGCGCACAATCTACAAATCACACTGTGACCCAACAGAATAGAATAGATAGAATAGATATATACACATAGCATTTATAGATATAAATATGTCAGTCACATACAGTATATAATTAGTACAATGCTTGTGTAGCTTACTGCACATGTATTTTATTACTAAATAAATAATTTTCTGAAAAAACTGGTGTGGGGTCCCCCGAAATGTTATTAACCAGCAAAAGGAAAGCAGACAGCTGATGTTTATAGCCTGGGAAGGGGTAATAGCCTTGGAGCTTCCCAGGCTATTAATGTCAGCTCACACCTGTACTTGGCCTTTACTGGTTATTAAAATGGGGGACCCCCAAAAGAATTACGCAGAGTCCCCCTATAATTAATAACCAGCAAAAGTTAGGCAGACAGCCGCAGGCTGATATGAATAGACTAAGAAGGGGCTATAGATATTGGCCATGTCCCAGACTAAAAACATCAGCTCTCAACCGCATCAGAAATGACTTATCCATAAGATGCACCAAATCTGGCACTCAGCCTCTCTCTTCCCACTTGCACTGGTGCGGCGACAAGTAGGGTGATAGTATTGGTGTTGATGTCACTATTGTATTGTCAGGTGACATAAAGCCTAGGGGTTAGTAATGGGGAGTCATCTATAAGACGGACCCATTACTAACCCCATAGTCAAATTTTTTTTAAAATAACACCAAGAATAAAGTCCTTTATTTGAACAAATGACGCAGACTCATTTATTGACTCTAAATTAACCAAAACACCTATACTCACCACTATGCCCAATCCTCTGATGGCAATGTCTCCTGTAAAAGAATGAAAATAAAAAACAACCATATTCCTCCCCTGTCCTCCAAGAAGATAATAATCCAATTTTGCCATCGACACGTCTAACTCTGTTACATCTACATGGCATGATGCATTGTTGCATGATGCGACTATATAGCCTGCCATCCAGCAGAGACACTGAGCGTGTTATACTGGAAACATCAGCAGCCCTACTGTTCCATTGGAGACCTCCCCACAGCTTGCTGTCACTTCACGCCGTGACCGCAGAAGGAGAGACCTTCAGGAAAGTAAGAGAAATGTGGACACTGGGGTCCTTAATTATCTGGCCAGGGCTGCTCAGGATGAGGGTGAGGAGGCCTACGCGAGGAGCCTGGCCCGGTACATCCATCCCCTAGCCTGTGAGGTGAGGCAACATGTGAGAGGGTGTATTCAAATCCTTATTGATGCATGCACCCCCCCAAATGACCCGTATCAATTGTTTGAGTACATTGAGAGTTGGCAGCTGTCACCACGTAACGTCATGCGCCTTCCAAGATCTCAACAGGTGCATGCTCAACAGGGATTTGAAGCACCTCCTCCACGTGTGCCTACACCTCAACACATTCCCACACAAAACCCACCAAGGCCAGCACCTTTCCATATGGCATCCTGCCATCAACCTTCCCAATATGGCCACTTGTGCAGACCCAGTGCTGGAGGCTGGTCCCAACCTGGGTATGGTCGACATGGCCATATTGGGGGGGTATGAGTCAAGGTCATATTCCCATACTCATGAGGCCCATACTCAAAAGCCTAATTATGGGCAATACACAACTGGCCAATATGAACAAGGCCAGCATTTTGATCAGGGCCAGACATCATCCACACAGGGTGAAGGACAATTGGGCCAACAAAGTCTACCAACTTACAGAAATCTGTAAAAATAATTTCCTGTTGTTTACAATTTTGGTTAATAACGAGGTGTCTATTTTATTGTGCTGTGATAGCAATTTGTTATCTTTTGTTTAAAAATTTGTTATCCCAAGTTTCACTGGCAAAAAAAAACATATGATAGTAATATGGTGTTTAGCAAAAAAAAAAGGCTTTTGCTATAATTAAAATATATAGTCAAAAGCCAACTTAAGTTTGTTTGACCAATCATTATTACATTATCCACAAATACCATGTTCTTAACCATCTGCTAATTAAGTCAATACAACATACAGAGTTCAGTAAGTAAAGTAATTTTTTCTTTTTAGATCAAATTATATATAAAGTAACAAATTACAAAAGAGAAACAGCATTATCTTGCCAGGGAGTAGCACCCTGAAACAAAATAATTTGTATAAATATCCCTAACTTTTAGGCCAGAAAGGGGACGCCGCTGAGGAAGACTGTCATGATCTCCATGGCCAGAGAACTAGCATAAGCCTCTATAGGAACAAGCTCTTGGAAGATGTAACTATACTGACCATGAACTAAACCTACCGCATCATCTAGAAGTAGCCAGGTAGCATGTCCTACTTTTTATCCCTATATGCCCAGCGCCGGCCGGAGAACTAAATAATGCTAGCAGAGGGAAATATAAGACCTGACTCACCTCTAGAGAAATGCCCAAAAAAAGGAGACAGAAGCCCCCCACATATATTGGCGGTGATATGAGATGAAACAACAAACGCAGCAGGAAAATAGTTTTAGCAAATTTGAGGTCCGCTTTCTAGATAGCAGAAGACAGAAAGCATACTTTCATGGTCAGTAGAAAACCCTAACAAAACACATCCAGAAATTACTTTAGGACTCTGGCATTAACTCATAATACCAGAGTGGCAATTCCTGATCAACAAGAGCTTTCCAGACACAGTAACGAAACTGCAGCTGTGAACTGGAACCAAAATACAAAAACAAAACATGGACGAATGTCCAACTTATCTAGTAGATGTCTGGGAGCAGGAACAAGCACAGAGAGGCTTCTGATAACATTGTTGACCGGCAAGCATCTAACAGAGAAGCCAGGTTATATAGCGACACCCAGATCTAATCAGAACAGGTGAACAGGGAAGATGATGTCACAAGTTCAATTCCACCAGTAGCCACCGGGGGAGCCCAGAATCCAAATTCACAACAGTACCCCCCCCTCAAGGAGGGGGCACCGAACCCTCACCAGAACCACCAGGGCGATCAGGATGGGCCCTATGAAAGGCACGAACCAGATCAGAGGCATGAACATCAGATGCAGTGACCCAAGAATTATCCTCCTGGCCATATCCCTTCCACTTGACCAGATACTGGAGTCTCCGTCTGGAAACACGGGAGTCTAGGATTTTTTCCACAACGTACTCCAACTCACCCTCAACCAACACCGGAGCAGGAGGCTCAACGGAAGGCACAACCGGTGCCTCATACCTGCGCAATAACGACCGATGAAAAACGTTATGAATAGAAAAGGATGCAGGGAGGTCCAAACGGAAGGAAACAGGGTTAAGAATCTCCAATATTTTATACGGACCGATGAACCGAGGCTTAAACTTAGGAGATGAGACCCTCATAGGGACAAAACGAGAAGACAACCACACCAAATCTCCAACACAAAGCCGAGGACCAACACGACGGTGACGGTTGGCAAAAAGCTGAGTCTTCTCCTGGGACAACTTTAAATTGTCCATCACCTGCCCCCAGATATGATGCAATCTCTCCACCACCGCATCCACTCCAGGACAATCCGAGGATTCCATCTGACCGGAGGAAAATCGAGGATGGAACCCCGAATTACAGAAAAACGGGGAAACCAAGGTGGCAGAGCTGGCCCGATTATTGAGGGCGAACTCCGCCAATGGCAAAAAAGCAACCCAATCATCCTGGTCAGCAGACACAAAACACCTCAGATATGTCTCCAGGGTCTGATTAGTCCGCTCGGTCTGGCCATTAGTCTGAGGGTGAAAAGCAGACGAAAAAGACAAATCTATGCCCATCCTAGCACAAAATGCCCGCCAAAATCTAGACACAAATTGGGTTCCTCTGTCAGAAACGATATTCTCAGGAATACCATGCAAACGAACAACATTTTGAAAAAACAGGGGCACCAACTCGGAAGAAGAAGGCAATTTGGGCAGGGGAACCAAATGAACCATCTTAGAAAAACGGTCACACACCACCCAGATGACAGACATCTTCTGAGAAACAGGCAGATCTGAAATAAAATCCATCGAGATGTGTGTCCAAGGCCTCTTAGGAATAGGCAAGGGCAACAATAATCCACTAGCCCGAGAACAACAAGGCTTGGCCCGAGCACAAACGTCACAAGACTGCACAAAGCCTCGCACATCTCGTGACAGGGAAGGCCACCAGAAGGATCTTGCCACCAAATCCCTGGTACCAAAAATTCCAGGATGACCTGCCAACGCAGAAGAATGCACCTCAGAGATGACTTTACTGGTCCAATCATCAGGAACAAACAGCCTATCAGGCGGACAACGATCCGGTCTATCCGCCTGAAACTCCTGCAAGGCCCGCCGCAGGTCTGGAGAAACGGCTGACAAGATAACTCCCTCCTTAAGAATACCTGTGGGGTCAGAGTTGCCAGGTGAATCAGGCTCAAAACTCCTAGAAAGGGCATCCGCCTTAACATTCTTAGAACCTGGTAGGTACGATACCACAAAATTAAACCGAGAAAAAAATAATGACCAGCGCGCCTGTCTAGGATTCAGGCGCCTGGCGGTCTCAAGATAAATCAAATTTTTGTGGTCAGTCAATACCACCACCTGATGTCTGGCCCCCTCGAGCCAATGGCGCCACTCCTCAAACGCCCACTTCATGGCCAAAAGCTCCCGATTCCCAACATCACAATTCCGCTCAGCGGGCGAAAATTTACGGGAAAAGAAGGCACAAGGCCTCATCACGGCGCAGTCAGAACTTTTCTGCGACAACACTGCCCCAGCTCCGATCTCAGAAGCGTCGACCTCAACCTGAAAAGGAAGAGTCACATCAGGCTGACGCAACACAGGGGCAGAAGAAAAACAGCGCTTAAGCTCCTGAAAGGCCTCCACAGCATCAGGGGACCAATTAGCAACATCAGCACCCTGTCTAGTCAAATCGGTCAATGGCTTAACGACATCCGAAAAACCAGAAATAAATCGACGATAAAAGTTGGCAAAGCCCAAAAATTTCTGAAGACTTTTAAGAGAAGAGGGCTGCGTCCAATCACAAATAGCTTGAACCTTGACAGGATCCATCTCAATGGAAGAGGGAGAAAACATATATCCCAAAAAGGAAATTCTCTGAACCCCAAAAACGCACTTAGAACCCTTGACACACAGAGAATTAGACCGCAAAACCTGAAAAACCCTCTTAACTTGCCGGACATGAGAGTCCCAGTCATCCGAAAAAATCAGAATATCATCCAGATACACTATCATAAATTTATCCAAAAAATCGCGGAAAATATCATGCATAAAGGACTGGAAGACTGAAGGGGCATTAGAAAGACCAAAAGGCATCACCAAATACTCAAAGTGGCCCTCGGGCGTATTAAATGCGGTTTTCCACTCATCCCCCTGCCTGATCCGCACCAAATTATACGCCCCACGGAGATCAATCTTAGAGAACCACTTGGCCCCCTTTATGCGAGCAAACAAATCAGTCAGCAACGGCAATGGGTATTGATATTTAACCGTGATTTTATTCAAAAGCCGATAATCAATACATGGTCTCAAAGAGCCGTCTTTTTTTGACACAAAGAAAAAACCGGCTCCTAAGGGAGATGACGATGGACGAATATGTCCCTTTTCCAAGGACTCCTTTATATATTCTCGCATAGCAGTATGTTCAGGCACAGACAGATTAAATAAACGACCCTTTGGGTATTTACTACCCGGAATTAAATCTATGGCACAATCGCACTCCCGGTGCGGAGGTAGTGAACCAAGCTTGGGTTCTTCAAAGACGTCACGATAGTCAGACAGGAACTCAGGGATTTCAGAGGGGATAGATGATGAAATGGACACCAAAGGTACGTCCCCATGAGTCCCCTTACATCCCCAGCTCAACACAGACATAGCTCTCCAGTCAAGGACTGGGTTGTGAGACTGCAGCCATGGCAATCCCAGCACCAAATCCTCATGTAGATTATACAGCACTAGAAAACGAATAGTCTCCTGGTGATCCGGATTAATACACATAGTCACTTGTGTCCAGTATTGTGGTTTATTATTAGCCAATGGGGTGGAGTCAATCCCCTTCAGAGGAATAAGAGTTTCCAAAGGCTCTAAATCATACCCACAACGATTGGCAAAGGACCAATCCATAAGACTCAAAGCGGCGCCAGAGTCGATATAGGCGTCAGTAGTAATAGATGACAAAGAGCAAATCAGGGTCACAGACAAAATAAATTTAGACTGTAAAGTGCCAATGGAAACAGATTTATCAAGCTTTTTAGTACGTTTAGAGCATGCTGATATAACATGAGTAGAATCCCCACAATAGAAACACAACCCATTTTTCCGTCTAAAATTCTGCCGCTCGCTTCTGGACAGAATTCTATCACACTGCATGCTTTCTGGCGTCTTCTCAGTGGACACCGCCAGATGGTGCACTGGTTTGCGCTCCCGCAGACGCCTATCGATCTGAATGGCCATTGTCATGGACTCATTCAGACCCGCAGGCACAGGGAACCCCACCATAACATCCTTAATGGCATCAGAGAGACCCTCTCTGAAAGTAGCCGCCAAGGCACACTCATTCCACTGAGTAAGCACAGACCATTTACGGAATCTTTGGCAGTAAATTTCAGCTTCATCTTGCCCCTGCGATAGGGACATCAAAGTTTTTTCTGCCTGAAGTTCCAAATGAGGTTCCTCATACAGCAAGCCCAAGGCCAAAAAAAACGCATCCACATTGCGCAACGCAGGATCCCCTGGTGCCAATGCAAAAGCCCAGTCTTGAGGGTCGCCGCGGAGCAAGGAAATCACAATCCCAACCTGCTGTGCAGGGTCTCCAGCAGAACGAGATTTCAGGGACAAAAATAGCTTACAATTATTTCTAAAATTCTGAAAGCTAGATCTATTCCCTGAGAAGAATTCCGGCAAAGGAATTCTCGGCTCAGATACCGGAGCATGAATAATAAAATCTTGCAAATTTTGTACTTTCGTGGTGAGATTATTCAAACCTGCAGTTACACTCTGAAGATCCATTATTAACAGGTGAACACAAAGCCATTCAAAGATTATAAGGAGAGAGAAAAAAAAGAAAGACTGCAGCATAGACAGACTGGCAAGTGATCCAATTAAGAGCACAGAAAAAAAAAAAAAAAAAAACTCTCAGCAGACTTCTTATTTCTCTCCTTTCTCAGCCAAGGATTTTAACCCTTTAGTGGGCCGGTCAAACTGTCATGATCTCCATGGCCAGAGAACTAGCATAAGCCTCTATAGGAACAAGCTCTTGGAAGATGTAACTATACTGACCATGAACTAAACCTACCGCATCATCTAGAAGTAGCCAGGTAGCATGTCCTACTTTTTATCCCTATATGCCCAGCGCCGGCCGGAGAACTAAATAATGCTAGCAGAGGGAAATATAAGACCTGACTCACCTCTAGAGAAATGCCCAAAAAAAGGAGACAGAAGCCCCCCACATATATTGGCGGTGATATGAGATGAAACAACAAACGCAGCAGGAAAATAGTTTTAGCAAATTTGAGGTCCGCTTTCTAGATAGCAGAAGACAGAAAGCATACTTTCATGGTCAGTAGAAAACCCTAACAAAACACATCCAGAAATTACTTTAGGACTCTGGCATTAACTCATAATACCAGAGTGGCAATTCCTGATCAACAAGAGCTTTCCAGACACAGTAACGAAACTGCAGCTGTGAACTGGAACCAAAATACAAAAACACACAAGGACAAGAGTCCAACTTATCTAGTAGATGTCTGGGAGCAGGAACAAGCACAGAGAGGCTTCTGATAACATTGTTGACCGGCAAGCATCTAACAGAGAAGCCAGGTTATATAGCGACACCCAGATCTAATCAGAACAGGTGAACAGGGAAGATGATGTCACAAGTTCAATTCCACCAGTAGCCACCGGGGGAGCCCAGAATCCAAATTCACAACAGAAGGCCATGTGGTGTAGGCCTATCCACATTGGCCAACATGCCTTCACCACTATCAACTGAGGAGCACTCATGAATTCTTGTGAAGTTGTTTAAAACAACACAAGTTTTTATTACTTCATTAACATTTGCCTCACTCAACTGAATGGCAGACTGGAGGACCCTCCATTTGGGACACAGAATGCCAAAGGCGCACTCCACCAGTCACCGCACCCGTGAAAGTCTCAAATTAAACACCCGCCGCCGGTGGTCCAGGTTGCGACGGGGATAAAGCCTCATGACATGCCTGGTCAACTGGAAGGCCTCATCTGCCACAAGTACATAAGGGACTGCTTCAGCATTGGAGCCTGGAAGTTGTCGTGGTGATGGGAGGTCCAACTGGTTTTCACATAGCCGCCGACCCATAATGGAAGAATTCAAGACTCTAGAGTCTCCCGTTTGCCCATAGGCCCCAATATCTACAATTATAAACCTGTAGTGACTGTCAACTACAGCTAACAGAACTACAGGGAAAAACTGCTTATAATTATTGAATTGGGAGCCCGAGTTATGCGGCTTACGCACCCTGATATGTTTCCCATCCAGGGCTTGTGAGGAAAATCACAAGTGTCCTTAAATCCATGGTCTATTTTGAGCCAATCCTGCCTTTTGGGCTCGGGCACCACAAGTTCGTGTAGTTTTTCCCATATTTGAATTCATGTATCCCGCACTATGCCGGAAATAGTGGAACGTCCTATCAGAAATTCCAGATGGATTCCGGCATAAGACAATCCAGTTGACAGGAAGCTGAAAGCACACAACAAAAAAAATATTAGTAATGTAAGAATGCTTGATAGAAAGCATAGCAAAGCCGAGTAATATGAGGATATAAAAAGGCAGGAGACCAGTGTACCTTCCAAAATCTACACTGGCTACTTACATTTTACATTAGCTACATATTTGCATATGATTTTGGTTTAATTTAGTAATATAATTTAAATCAGCTGCTAGGAAATACAAAATAAAAAAAAACATCATCAACATACATATGAGAGGATGGTGAATACATACCGAAAGGTAAGGAGAAGACGCTCCTCTGCAGATATGCATTTCCGCATCCTTGTATCCTGATATGTGATTCCTGGACGTACTGTCTCCAACAAGATGTCATAGGTGGGTATTGTCATGCGACAGTACTGATAGAATGTGTCCGGATGTTTCCGCAGAGCTGTATACAGCCTGTGAAAATGGCCTTTAGTGAGGCGTTACCTGAAAAGTGGATGCACCCACATTCTTCTCCTCCTTCGCGGATCCACTATCACGGGGTATGGGTGGCCAAAGCGGCGTGACAAGACCCAGTTAAATAACACTCGCTGAGTTTGTGTGAATTGCAGGAGGTCACACATGTTGCCAAAGTACCACCAAAACACCAACAGAAGCACAGCAACAAAATGGCCATATGGGAGGGTTCCACCTGTTGTAGAGGCAATAAATAGGGTTGCTGATGATGATTTAAATTAATTGCAGGCCTCAAAACCGTTAAATGTCCATTTTGTAAGGTTGCGTGAAAAAAACGCATTACCGGTGTCATACGGATTACATACGGAGGATGACATGCGTAAAATACGCAGACACACCCTGCCTACGGATGACATACGGATCACTGTTTTGGGATCATTTCTGCGTATTACGCTTGTAAAAAACGGGCCGTATTTCCCTACGCTGAGTGTGACCCCGACCTATCAGTGTGTACATTACACACCGCTAAGATTCGGCAAGCTGCAGGAGTTGCAGAAAATGTCCTCAGGGGTGGAAAACCCCTTTAACTACCATGAATATAATAATACAAAATATGTATGTTGCCCATGAAGACATAAAAACACATTAAAAAAAGCCCTTAAAGGGAACCTTTCACCTGATACATGTAGTCCGAACCGCAGGGAGCATGACTCAGAGTGTGGCGGCACAAATGGGCCTAGGAGCTTCACGCTATGTCTCTGCGGTCTGCACTGATGATACATGCCCTACTAATTGTTTCCTTCATTGATCTGTAAGATACATCTTCTCTACCTTGTCTAACAGCAATAAATATCCTTGGACTGGTGACACCCACTGACATATAGAATAAAAAGGAACTTAGAAAAATAAAACTTGACAATTTTACAATTTATGGCTCAATGGAAAATCCAGCGATCTTTGATGAATATATTTCTGAAGATTTTCCATACAGGTAATTTGTGAAATATTCCTGAAGAGTGCTTTAGGCATTTCATGATTCCAAAACTTTTGAAGAAAAGTTGTGTCACACCTTAAAATGTACAGACCCTCCTCATACGTGTATTTGCATAGCCCCCCATGTTAACAATATTTCAGCTTTTTCTGACAAGTACAGGAGTCGTCCAGCCCACACCTATAAGACTAAATTAAGAGAAGTTTTCTGTGCAGACCTAAGAGAGGAGGATTAGCAATAACATGGGGAAGAAACCCTGTGGCTATTAACATCTGCAGCCCGGCTCCTTCTCTACAGCCCCTGATCTCATCACACATCGCTTCATTCACAGGTAAATACACCTTTCATCCGGGATTTAGTAATCATGGCGTTTACCATTTTCTGCTGTTCCTTGGCTATAGCCACGTACTGAAACCTATTGCGTTTAAGGCTTATTTTGGCAAAAAATGTTGGCTACTTTTCTTTACAAATTGCCTCAAATAATAAAATAAACATGAAAATAAAAAATAAATAAAAAATAGATTTTTTAACTTGCATACATACTGTACCATTTTGGGAATAAGTATGTCATTAATTATGTAACTATAAAAAAAAGGGGAGAAAAGAAAACATAACCTGTCTAACATGAAATACTACTACTACTAATAATAATAATAATAATAATAATAATAATAAAAATAATAGCTCACAGGGGACAAAACATATCCTGCCTAACATAATAATAATAATAATAATAATAATAATAATATTAAAAAATTATTATTATTATTTTTTTTTTTTTATTATTTTTTTATGTTAGGCAGGATATGCTTTTTACCTTGTGAGCTATTATTATTATTATTACTATTATTTTATGTTAGGCAGGTTATGTTTTTTCCTGTGAGATATTATTATTATTATTATAATTATTAGCTGTTAGTGCTGGCTAAATAGCTTGTCCAATCATTATTGTTTAACTCTGCTAAATGTTGCAAAAATATACAGTACATTTTTCAATTGCTGTATATATATATATTTATTTATTTATTTTAGTTTTCTTTTTTATAAATGTACCTTCATGTAGATATTGCTGCCACATATCTGTTATGACGCCCTCTGCCACTTATAATGGGCTGGTCTGCACAATAGCAAAAATCACTCCACTGGACATGTACAAGAGGATCTGGGTGGTCTGACTGAGCTACTGAGCATGTGTGACCATGCAGCACTGGACACATTAGGTGAACATTCTGAGAGGGAATCAAACGAACACCAGGGGGCGATATAGTGAGTAGATAATCACAATATTTCTATATAAAATCAAAAACAATAGTTATTCCATTAGAAAATTTGTTACATTTTGGTACATATTAAAGACCATCCTCATCATCGTCATCAAACAGCACATTCCAGCAGTTCCATTACTTTGCACATGCAATGTTCACTCTATGTATTGTTCAGATTTAATGCAATAAAGACATAATCTGGTGGAGGTACATGAGTACAGGGGGAGCAGAAGTCTGAGATGGAAAGACAAGGGTCTGCTCTTAGTTCAGAGTCACTGCGGTCCATCAGCTGTGTTCAATATTGCAGTATTAGCTTTAGTTGGTTGAGCTGCAATACCAAATGCTGCCTATAGACAAGAGGGGGCGCTGTTTCTGAGAAAAAAATACACCTTTGATTTTTATCTCATGCAACCCATTTAAAGGAATAGTTAAGCAATAATGACTTTGGAATATGTATTTTGATATCCCATAATTGGTTCACATCTCATCTACTCTCCAAATTATCATTCTCTAAGCTTCCACCAATTATAAGCTACAAGTTCAAAGTCCTAGAGGGACCAGTCTAAGTATTAATTAATCTAGTTATTGCCTCATTCTAAAGACATTTATGTAGGGCAGAATATGTGTGTCTGGAAACCAAATTCTTACAATTAACCATAATAACAATTATGGCCCTGTGCACACCTGGCAGATTTGTTGCATTTTTGTCGCTTTTCTTCTGCACAGATTTGTCAGCAAAGTGAATGAGTATCCTGAAGCCTCGTGCACGTGTTGCTTATTTTTGATTTCCAGATTTGGTGCAGGTATAAATCCACAGCATGTCAATTCTTTCAGCAATTCACCAATACTAATGAGTGGGGAAAAATAAGCAACAAAAACACATGTAAAAAATGCATCAAAATGCAACATGAACGCATCTATTTTACGATACGCTTTTCCTGCCAAGAGAGGCAGAAATGGTGTAGAAATTAAATCCTTTACGAGTGCACATACCCTTATACATACACATCGGTGTGCGCTTAAAGGCTCTTTTGCAAAATATTATAGGGCAAACAATTACTGATACAATTATTGGTTCCCGTGTACTTTGCATATCGTTTGCAGCATACCCCGTGTTTCCTAGGATGGATGTGCTACTGGAAATTATATTTTGTAGGTCCCATAAAAGTTGCAGTCAGCCATTGAGCTCATTCATTAGTTGTCCAGTACCATATTTACATGGGCCAATTGTTTTATTTTATTCCCACTGCACCCCTGATTATGCCCTTTTTTTTTCTTTTGTTTTAATCCGCCAATTGGTTCAAGCAATACGGATCCATTAATTTAGTGCTAATTCTTATGGTCTTTACAATGAGGCATAGTGCATAGTTTACAGAATTCTATTGGGGCATGTTTTTAGGATGCTCTGCATAATTACCCTGCAAGCACCAAGAGTAGGAATAAATGAGTAAGCGGATTTAAGAAAAAAGAGGACTCAGAGGAGCACATAAATTAAGAGCAAAAACTGTTCACTTTTGACCTGGTGACAAAACCTCTTTGAAAAAGACTTACTGTGCCATCTTTAGGAATGATAGACACCATGGCAAGCTTTTAGTCACTGCCAAGTACTCGATAGTTACAATGAAGGGATAATAACTTCTATAGAGTACTTGTCACTCAGTGCCTTAGGACTGTGTGCGTTACCAGGTCCCTAGAACTAATGGGGCCCAAGTCTATCCCTGTCCCCCAGATTATTCCTGAAGGTGGAGGCGCCGGGTTCATGTGCCTTGTTATGCTCTTATATTGACCCTTATCTGCCCCCTCCACCACCCAGAGTGGCGGAAAGCCAAAGTGTATAGGAATACAGTAACCATACAAACAAGGGAAAATGGACTGGGATAAATGAAAATAACAATCATACAAAATACACTCACCAAAAAACAGAGTGGGGCATTATAGGAAGGAGAAACAAAATAGGAGAATATGAGGATGTATACACAGACAAAACTACAAGCAACAGTCTCCTTAAGAACTCTCCAAACGCCAACTCCAACCACGAACTACTACTCCAACTCCAAACCAGGCAGTAAGAACTAACACTGGCAATTCCTACGTGCCAGTGTTGAGCATGTATAGCAGAGGGGAGTGGCCAACACTGAACAATCCAGGTAGGAAGCTTCAACTGACCAGATTAACTCTTGCACTGCCAGCAAGGAAAAAAACTGCACTGTTTAATAAGATGGTGAATTACTTCTAACCAGTGCAGGAGTTCATGAAACCAGAAGTCACGATCTTATGCCCCCTCTCTGTCGCTGTATCACCGTGACAATACTCTAATACAGAGCACTCATCAACACATTTAGGAAGTGTCTTTTGCTATAATGTACCTGAAGAAGGAGTCAACACTATTGTATGAATAAAGAACCTTTTGACACACATCCAGCTTGTGACTTTTTGACAGAACCTGCGGATTACCGATACTGTTTCTTCTCAGTTGTAAAAGTGGGACATGTTGCAAAGAGGTAGAACTGTAATTGGGCCAATTATTCTCATTATTATGTTGGTATAACTTTTTCCTTTCCAGAAAACCGAGCGTAGAGGGAACACAGGTTTTTATTAGGGATTAGGGAGTTGTGACTCTGCTTTCTTAGACACCTCAATCGCACATCTATCTAGTTATACATGGATACTTTCTTTGCTAATTTATTATAATGCAACCATTAAGACGCACCGTCCAGAACAGGGACATAGCCAAGGGGATAGCTAGCAGGGTTTGTATCCTTGGTCACAAGACACTTTTTCTAGGTCAGAGTTTTAAGATACAGGATAATGGACATAGAGGCTAGTTTTTGCCGTTGGGGGGAGTAAAGTGTAGTTACGTCATCTTATGGAATGGGGTAACAAAGCCTATGGAATCTGTAATGGTGCTTCTTCGAGACCTTAACCAGTTCTCCCAAAGACATTGCATAGTGGACAGCACAAGGATACATTTATTTTTGCTAATCAAGACTTCAAAAAAAGATAGCAAGGAAGTTGCAAGATTACCATCTAGTTTCCTTTTGATCATTCTTACAATTATTACAATACATATTTTATATAAACATCAATCACTATATTTTAGTACTAGACATTTCTTGATATGACACTATATAATCATGATATCATAAAATCTGATAGTTCTATAAAATGGAAGGCAACACAGGTTTAAACAAGACGATTGAAGCCGTTTCGAACATTTTTGTAATTTTTATGACCGCCAGCTTTGAGAAATTCTTAGCAAAACCACGGACTTGCCCCTGAGACATGTGAACTGAAGCTCTAGCTCTAGGGCTGATATATGAAGCTTAATCTGGGAATACATTTCTTTTTATCGCATGCTTCTAAAATATGTGTATCATTGCATTACTAATCGGCTATGTGGCAGATTCCAGACACAAGTATGTCCTGATATCTGGAGGCATTCTTATATAGAAGTCCAGAATACCTGTGATAGCCTTAAAGTTTAATAAACTAGTAATAAGTTTTCATTGTGCCCAAACCAAAGGCACAATGAATCGGACACTGGCTCCATAATTTTACGCAAGTATGTTTTACCGTATGGCATTTCAAAGGTAACATTTTGTTAAAAGCTGGCTGTGAACCATGGTACAGGTGACAAGTTCAGTAACTCAATCTGTGGTTGCTTCTCCCCACCCTCTTTCCCTTGAGTGACATGTCTCTCCTTATGTGTGTGTATATGTAATTCGTAAAACATACCTAGCTGAAATAATGCAGTCAGTATCTGATACATGCCGCTTGTGGTTTGGTCAGCATAAATCAGCTGTCAGGTTCTTTTAAAGTGTTCCCCAAAAATCCAATGTTTCTCCTTGAGGAGAGTGACATGTCAAACCTGACATACATATTTTTTTAAGCCATAATGCTCCTCTGGGAAATATGCACATTTTCTTTTCGGAGAGGAAGAGGACTAGAACTCTAGTGCTGCCTAAAGGAAGTAGCAATCCTAAAAGTACTTCCTATAGGTGGAACTAGAGTTCTAGTCCTCTTCCTCTCTGAAGGGACAATTTGCATATTCCCCAAAAAATAAGTTATCTTTTATGAAAAGCATAGGGATTAACTTGCTGTTTACTGGTGGTCCGAACACCAAGACCCTCCAGAGATCCTGAGATTGAGGTTCCTGAATCACCGAGAAATGGCTCTAAGGCCCTATATTGAAAGGACCAGAGGTGCACATGCTTTTATATGAATATGGGAATTCCAGAGAAAGTGGAGCGCTGTACTCAGCTATTTCTGGCAGTTCCAATAAGGATGCATAGGGACAGATACATGGGACCCCAATTGTCAGACCCCTAGCAATCAGCAAGTTATAGCTATCCTATAGAGAGGGTTTTTTTTGGAGGGGAATGACCCTTTAACAGGGAGAATACAATTAAATAAAGTTAAATAAATAAAGAAATATAAATCTTCCTTTAAATTTATTTGTACAACCAGCTGGATGTACTTTCAAACAGCTAATAATGATGTAGGTTCCTCACTGTGGTAATAGATTGAATACAGATATAAAAAAACTGATCATCACATCCAAACATAAATCAGGTCTGAACAGGTGCTTACCTAGAGTCGCCAACTCCTATGAATCAAATAGATAAGGCAGCATTCTGTAGCACTATAGCATGCAAACATAAATATGAAAATTGAATTGCATTACTGCACTAGAAATATGAAAAATTGAGAATGCTTAGTGCATAAATTGGCCAATTCATGTGTACCTGACAGCCACGTTAAGGTGATTCTCGTTGCCAGGACCTAATGCCAATCCTCTCTTAGACAGTCTACATCTCTCTGGGAACCTAACATGTATCATCTCTTGGACTGAAATCTATATCTCTGTGGAGGGGTAGAATCCTGCTGCAATTAAAAACACCTGAGGCTAAGGGGCGGAGTGCTCAGTCAGAAGGCTAATACATACAAATATCAAAAAAACTGCCCGTCACATCCAAACATAAATCAGGTCTGAACAGGTGCTTACCTACAGTCACCAACTCATATATATATATATGGTCAGAGAGCCGCGGTTCCCACGCTGTCAAAAGACAGTGTGAGTTCTCAGCTGTGATCGGAGGTATAAAGTTTACCTCTGGTCACTGGTGTCAGCGGATGGGACTATAGTTCCCATCACCGGACACCTGCTAATAACAGCAAGAGCAGGAGGGTGATGGGAGTATTCATTAGCCAGCTTCGGCGCTGTAAATAAATAATTTTTAAAAAACCCGGTGTGGGTTCCCCTGTATTTTTGATAACCAGCTAGCAAAACTCATAGCTGGGGGCTGCAACCCTCAGCTGTCAGCTTCAACAAGGCTGGTTATCAAGAATAGAGGGGTCCCCACACCATATTTTTTAATTATTTAATTAAATAATTAAAAAAAATGATGGGTCACCCCCATTTTTGACAACCAGCCTTGCTAAAGCAGACAGCTGGGGGGGTGGTATTATCAGGATGGAAATGGGCCATGGATATTGCCCCACCAGCTGTCGGGCACTTTGCTTGGCTCTTTCCACTTGCCCTGTAGTGGTGGCAAGTGGGGTTCATATTTGTGGGGTTGATATCACCTTTGTATTGTCAGGTGACATCAAGCCCACAGCTTAGTAATGGAGAGGCATCTATAAGACACTTTTCCATTACTAATCCTATAGTTGTATGGTAAATAAAAACACAGCAAGAATAAAGTACTTTATTAGAAATAAAACAAAACACACTTTTACTTTTTTATTTAAAAATAACAAACACAGTTATACTCACCAAACGCTTATTCCACCGAAACCCTCGTCTTCTGTAAGAAAACAAAAATAAAAAAACAACAATATTCCTCACCTCTCCGTAGTTCTATCCCACGCTGTAATCTATGTCTGGGGGAAAAAACAGTTTTCAACCTGGACGGTGCCAAGATGCGACCGTCCAGGCTGAGAACCACTGGTGAATATGCTGCTGCGAGCGCAGACTCAGGGATCGGCGGTGACATCATCGAGGTTACCTCCGGTAACTGTGGCTGCGTTCCCAACCGGGCTGAACTGCCGTGACCTTGGTGAGATCCCCGCTAGCACTGTGAGAAAAACTTAATTGCAGCATTTTTTCCAACACTTGCCTAAAACCTTTACGCAATACTGTGCTTCAGTGCCTGAGTTTTTATTATCAATGACAAAGGCATGGAAAACTCTTGATTACAATATGTGTAGTTTGCTGTAAAATTTGCTGACAAATGATACGTGTAAAACCAAACTTTATAACAGTGTATACATTGTGCACTAGAAAAATTTAAGAATATTCTAAATGTATCAGCGCCACCTAATGGCTGAAATGCATAGAAGCGCACACCTGGTCAATAAAAATGTTTTGGCTTCTAGCCATGTTATGTCATTACAGGAAGCCACGTATATAGATGTTACATCATTATTTCTAAATGAGGCTGATTTAAAAAAAAAAAAAAAATGATAAATTGGGGTACTGAAATACTAAAACTACACAAACAATGAAAACAATTAATTTCCCTGTCTAATTAATAAATAATTTTAGCATTTTAAAAATTATTTTTCTAGAAGTTATGGATTGTTCTTGAATTAATTAAACAATCAATCATTTTTCTTCTCAGAACAATCATGTTTCCTCAAGTTTGGTGGTTCTTCTTCTTATTACATGCCATTTCCCAGACGTCTGTGGCCCAGAATTATTTTGAAGAGAGGAGACTTGGAAGATTAAAGCCTAAAGCATTAATATCCGGCCCTGTGGATAAGGTGACCAACCTCAGTGAACAAGGTAAAAATGATGGAAATAAGCTGAGAAATAAACAATTGTAAAAGTAACTTTAGCAGGAAGTTTGTATATAGGTTTCCTAAAACTTTATTTTCAGTAAAACATTTGTAAATTGAGTTGGAACTGCTACTATGCATGGAATACTCTTGAATAACTCTTATTTATTTGTACATTATGTTCTCGCCCAGGTTTCCCCTATAAATGAGAGCCCTCTTCGAAATTTATCACACATCTAACCTGTGGTGAGGCTTAAAGGGTGATTCCCATCTTTAGGAATTATCATCTATCCTTAGCATAGGTGATGACTTGTATATTGGTATGTGTCGGACTGCATGGCCAAGTACCAGTGCCTAGAATGGGGTTCTCCAAATCCCTGTTAATGAAACGATGGCCGGCATGCATACTAGTCTCCAATTATTCTATATGGGACTGCCAGATAAAGCGTGTACTTGGATTAGTGCAATAAAGATTGAAATGAGCAATGGCTCGCTCGTGCGGCCACTTCTCTATTCAGAAGCGGCAATATAAGAGTCTCATTCTCAGAATCTCAGTCCAGCGATCAGCAAGTTATCACCCATCCTATAACAGCTAAGACTTTAAACTAATCCACAGTACATGTCATTGTTATGAGCTCACCTTGCGAGATGGATCCTCTGAGCCATAGGTCAGGGGGAGCAGCACGGTCAGAGGCTTTGGTGCAGCAGAGCAAACTTGCCAGATGACAACTGGATAAGCAAAAACTAGGACAGCAGGTATGCAGGACTGCAGACAGACTAGCAGAACAGAAAGCACCAGATAAAGCAGAGCCAGGTGTGAGGATATACAGTACATGGCAGCAGCACATGAATAAGCAATCTGGTAACTTGCTTGCAGAGATACAGTTACACACAGAAATAATTTATGTATAGGCAATCTGGTAACTTGCTTGCAGAGATACAGTTACACACAGGAGTAATTGATGTATAAGTAATCTGGTAACTTGCTGGCAGAGATACAGTTACACACAGGAAAATTTGTTGCATAGGCAATTTGGTAACTTGCTTGCAGAGATACAGTTACACACAGTAGTAATTGATGTATAAGTAATCTGGTAACTTGCTGGCAGAGATACAGTTACACACAGGAAAATTTGTTGCATAGGCAATTTGGTAACTTGCTTGCAGAGATACAGTTACACACAGGAGTAATTGATGTATAGGCAATCTGGTAACTTGCTTGCAGAGATGCAGATAGATACCTTACTTGCATAGACCAGGATATGAACAGCACTTGTATTAGCAGATATGAGTTCATTATCTGAAAGCTTGTAGCAGCAGTTGAAAATGCAACAGCACCAGGATTCACAGGACTGAGGTAGAAAGTATTTGAAGATTGCAGTCATTTGCTGAAGAAATGAGTAGACACTTGGCTAGAGCTGAGAAAAGTGGATGGTGAGGCAGACTTGTGTAATAAATGTGGTAGCTAAAAGCAATGCTTGCTGAACACAGGCACACACGGGTGCCTAAGCTGGTCTTTAAAGGCCCTGGGAGATGCTTGCAGAGTTACCCAAGGAACCCAGCATGGAGTAGTACAGATGGAGTTGGTGTTAGGAGAAGAGTGCAAGGCCCGGCGCTCGATCCGAGACAGGTGAACAATAGTCACAAATGTTTGATCGATGCAAGACCACCTCTGGGAACTTTAAACTATCTTGAGAATAGAACCCCATATCATTCTGCAGGGAGTGGAAACATAAACATTCACTTCCAATGGTATTCTGAAAATGGCAGATTAAGCATTCTGTAGCTGCCCTATTATCATCTAAGTACATGCTTTGTGATTTCAGATGAAGACTGCGTTCTGGAAATGGCTTTCCTTCTGGACAGTTCAGAAAGCGCTAAGGAGTATAATCACAACCAGGAGAAAAGATTTGTTTTACAAATGGTGGACAAGCTGAAGGGCGTTCAGCTGGATTCCAAGAGGCCGTTCAGCTGGAGGATGGCATTACTACAGTACAGCAGCACAGTGCTCATAGAGCAGACATTCAGAGACTGGAAAGGACCGGACAACTTTAAAGCTCGTATCTCACCCATTGCATATATCGGCCATGGTACATTCACCTCCTACGCCATCACAAACTTAACCCAGCTGTATATGAATGAAGGCACACACAAAAGTCAGAAGGTGGCCATACTCCTCACTGATGGGGTAGACCATCCCAGAAATCCTGATATATTTGCTGCTACTGCCAATGCCAAAAACCATGATATTAAGCTTTTCACTGTTGGAATGACATCCGTATCCAAAGAGGCAGCAAATGCTGCAAAACTCCGTCTCCTGGCTAGTGTGCCTGCCACCAGATTCGTCTTCCATTTGCAAGAAACTGAAATGGTGGATAAAATCCTCAAGGAAGTGGTAAGTAATGACCTCACTGTCATGTATTGATATAAACCTACAATTACCTAAAAATGCAATTCATTCTAGTATATAGTGGAAGCACCCATCACACAAAAGACTGTAACTTATTGAATATTAGTCAATTGCTCCATGGCACTAACTATAATCAGAGATTGATCATAGTGTGATCTGAGTCTTTTGGATGAGGAAAAGATAGGGAAAAAAAATTCCTACATTTTCTCCATTCTATGAGGCCGCGGAAATTGGACTGCACTCAGATGTCATCCGAGTGCAGTGCAATGTTTTCCAGGAAGTCCTGAAACAGACCGTCTGAAGACAAAAATCGGACAAGTGCACGCTCGTCTGCACCTGCCCTAAGGCTCATATATGACTGTGATTTTGGCAGTTTCAGTTAACTGTCTTATGTGTATGGAGGACCTGATGATATCACTGACAAATGATGGTGGGGGAAATAAATGTATCAAGTTGAATCTTAACCTCCATCCTTTTGGGTTAGGGAGACATAATCCTCCATTAGATGTGCATGCACATTTATGATATGGTTAAAATGCATAAAATGCATAAATAATGGTTGAACAGGCATCTGGTTGACAACTATTGAATTTTTCGGACACCTTAAAAGGGTTTTCCACTTTTGAGATATTAATGGTATAGCCATAGGAGAGGTCCCATTATCAGATCAGTAGGAATCTGACACTTGGAACCCCCACTTATTAGCTGTTAAGAACTCAAGCTGAGGCCGGATATAGACTCCATACATGTCAAAAGGAACTGAGCTACAGGAGCTGAGCTACAAGAACTGAGCTACAGGAGCTGAGCTACAACAACTGAACTACAGGAACTGAGCTACAGGAGCTGAGCTACAAGAACTGAGCTACAGGAGCTGAGCTACAGGAGCTGAGCTACAAGAAGTGAGCTACAGGAGCTGAGCTACAAGAACTGAGCTACAAGAACTGAGCTACAGGAGTTGAGCTACAACAACTGAACTACAGGAACTGAGCTACAGGAGCTGAGCTACAAGAAATGAGCTACAGGAGCTGAGCTACAAGAAGTGAGCTACAGGAGCTACAGGAGCTGAGCTACAGGAGCTGAGCTACAAGAAGTGAGCTACAGGAGCTGAGCTACAAGAACTGAGCTACAGGAGCTGAGCTACAAGAACTGAGCTACAGGAGCTGAGTTACAAGAACTGAACTACAAGAACTGAGCTACAAGAACTGAGCTACAGGAGCTGAGCTACAAGAACTGAGCTACAGGAGCTGAGCTACAAGAACTGAGCTACAGGAGCTGAGCTACAAGAAGTGAGCTACAGGAGCTGAGCTACAACAACTGAACTACAGGAACTGAGCTACAGGAGCTGAGCTACAAGAACTGAGCTACAGGAGCTGAGCTACAAGAACTGAGCTACAGAAGCTGAGCTACATGAGCTGAGCTACAAGAAGTGAGCTACAGGAGCTACAGGAGCTGAGCTACAAGAAGTGAGCTACAGGAGCTGAGCTACAAGAAGTGAGCTACAGGAGCTGAGCTACAAGAATAGAGCTACAGGAGCTGAGCTACAAGAACTGAGCTACAGGAGCTGAGCTACAAGAACTGAGCTACAGGAGCTGAGTTACAAGAACTGAACTACAAGAACTGAGCTACAAGAAGTGAGCTACAGGAGCTGAGCTACAACAACTGAGCTACAGGAGCTGAGCTACAAGAACTGAGCTACAGTAGCTGAGCTACAACAACTGAACTACAGGAACTGAGCTACAAGAACTGAGCTACAGGAGCTGAGCTACAGTACCGAGAACAATTACTACAGCATGAATTGAACTGTGCTGGTCTGGCTCTGGCTGAAACCAGTGCCGCAAACAGCTGATGAGTGGGTGTGCCGAATGTCGGACTCATTCCAGTTTGATATTGATGACCTATCCTATGCAGAAATGGTGATAATTGATTCTCAGGAATCGGTCCAGCGGCCATATCAGTAATCTCTGGCCTCCGGAAGGCAACCCTCTAAGCCGCCTTCTATCGGCTAGCATCACTGGCTCCTCTTTTGATTAGCCGGCCTGCTGCAAAGTCACATTTGTGTCATGCCAATGACATTGCAGGCCAGCTAATCAAAAAAGGAGCCATAGATGTGATCAGATAGGAGGTGGGTCACAGGGCTACAAATTATCGACGTGCCTGTTGGTCCTGCAAATCGTTTTGCACCATCTCTAATTCTAAGGATAGATCATAAACATCTAAATAGCGGACAAACCCTTTAAGATTCATAAACAAACTCTTGCATACTGTACAATCTCAGCAGTCTGCTAATTTGGGAAGCAGTGTACATATTTTACAAAATAAATCCTCTCCAATTTATTAACTGGCATAATTACATTAATACATCGCCCACAATATGTAATTCATACAAATAAGAAGATCCTCTGTGATCTTGAACCACTACCAGAATTTATGACTTCTACGATTTAAGAAAACGTCCCTTTAAATCAAATAACATTAAAAATGTAAGCGAGGGTCACAGACTTCACCAATATAATGTTCTCATCCTTTGTGCTATATCAGAAGATAACATTGGACTGGATTTTGTTGTCTCTTTTTATGCATCGTTTTCATTCAATTAGGCAAATTTTAGGTAAGTTAAAAGGATTCTCAGCTTTTTACAATCCATTTTTCTTAGAAAAGTGCCAAAAAGATAAGATTATTACTGACTACTCTGCTTCTGGGATTCTCATTGACTATCTGTAATGTGCAGGGTAGAAGGCAGCAAGTGTTCGACCTCCCTGCAGCTCCTCCGCGGGGTAAATGAGGTATTACACGGTGCTCATCAAATGAAAGGGCTGTCAATACAAGGCAAATACAAGTTTTAGCCCCAAATACATGTATTTAAATAAAAAAAAAATGTTCCCAGAGGCAGAAAACATTTTTAATTATATATTTTTTATATCAGAGCTTCATATAGTTACATGATAAAAGTTTGGCTGACCATGGCCAACTCTAAGGAGAAATAATTCAATACAGCTACGATCTCATTGGGAGCTGTATGAATCTGTATGCAGAGAGCTCCCCCTAGCGGTGGGTGCTATGACTATGTGATGGAAAGTAGTGGAAGTAAATCAATGCTGGCACGTGGTCTGTAGTATGTGGATACTCTTCTTATACCATTTCATCATAAAAGTGTGTAACTGAGAGTGGATGGTGCCACTCAGACCTTATCATATATTGATCATTTTAAATGTAGTTTCAAATGATAATTGTAAGGTTTTTGTTTTGTATATTATCATTTGTAAGTTTCCTTTAAAAACATTCCTGAAATGTACAACGCATGTGTAATAAAAAATTTGTATTTTGAAAAACTTTTCTTGTCCCCTGATATATTATTTTTCTTTTACAGAAAGAACTTGCAGAGGAAGGGGTAAGTTTTTTTCAGCTGTCTACTCAAGAATTTGCAGAATTTTTAATTAAAAAAAAGGAATATTATTGGAGTCCAGTATAAAAACTTATAAACACAATAATAAGAAAAAGTCCAGATGGATAATCTAGAGATGACAGCATGACAGACAGCTAGACAATCAGACAGACTGACCGATTGATTGATAGACAGAATTCCTGCAACCTGCTCAAGAAAATAATTAACACATTTTACTCATTTATATAGGACTATTAATTTCCACAGCACTTTACAGACATCATCATCACTGACCCCATTGGGACTCACGATTTTTATATAGTTCAGTCTACTGGAGATGCCACCTTAACCATTTTTCCCATCTGCATATAGTTTCCACCAGTCCTTGCCTCTGTAGCTTCAGTATAAGGCTGTTATGTGGAACAATATCAAATGCCTTTGCAAAGTCCAGATAAATCACATCAGCCACATTACCTACATGCAGATTCGCACTCACCTCCACATGGAAACCCAACATGTTAGTTAGACACAACTTATTCTTCATGAATCTGTGCTGGTTTTCAGATATATATATATATATTATTCTCTGCAATATATCTCTGCAGGTCATCTCTTATAAAGTCCTCAAAATTTTGCATACTACTGATGTCAGGCTTACCGGACAGTAGCTGTATGAATCCACCTTCTTACCGTTCTTGAATATCGGTACCATGTCAGCCATCCTCCATCTTGTGGCATCAACTGTCTTACAAGAGAGTCTAAGAAGAGGAGATACAGCAGTCTGTCAATTACTGACCTCAACTCCCTTAATATCCGTGGATGAATGTCCTCCGGCCGGGGGCTTTATCAATATTTGATTTGCTCAGTTGTAGCTTCTACTTGTGTTAAGTTACCAGAGCAGTCGGCCCAGCTCTCCATGAACCCAAACCCTTCTCTCCTGCACCAATTTGTAAGCCATTTATTTATCTCCATTAGCTCGTGGCACTGGCAGTATTTTTAAAAACTCCACCTTTGAGGTCCTGGACTTTAGCTTCCCATCTAGTTCACTGTTATCATTTCTAAGGAACTTCCAACTTCTTGTGACTTTGTCATTGGTACCAATGTCTACCATAACCGCTGGGTTTTCCCAACCTCCACCCATCAAACGGTCTCTCCGATCCACAATATGCCGAATATGAGCAACCAGCAGACAGAAAACTATTAGATCATCTCGATGGCAGATGACCATTTCAGTCTGCCTAACGATAGAGTCCCCCCCCCCACCAACATCTGTCTGGCCTGTGCCGCACTCCAGCTTCACAAGCCGGCTCGTTTACTGGGGTGTCCCAGTTCAGGACTAGACTACCTGACACTATTGCTCCTACCCTGTCTTCTAACTGTTAACCAGCCTTCCTACCTCTGTAACCCGGTCTTGCTCACTTCCACCTACCTCCATATTACTGGCTTACTGGTTAATATACAAATAAAAACTAAGTGTGCTTTCTTCACCCTTCCCTGGTCCAGTGCTGAGTTTCCAAGCTGCTCCCAGTGTCTGTTACACTCACATCAGCAGCCCTTCAGCCAATCAGTGAGCTGAGCTTGATGTAAAGAGTGAAAGGAACCGAGCAGCTCAGCCCTGATCTCTGAGTATTGGCCCTTCCTGGGTGCTGCAGCTCCTAGTCACTTTAGTAGGAGAGGTGCCGCAGTAGCCGAGATGTTCGGCTCCATTCTCGGTTTACATTCTGCCACCGCTTGAGCTGAGAACAGATGATTGGTGACGTTGCCCCACTTCGGCCCCCACTTGTCTGGTATTGATGAACTATCCTATTAGGTCATCAATAAACTAAGAATATGAAAATTTCTTTAAATTCAATGATCCATTTGCCTTTGTATCTTCCAAGTGACGTCTTACTGACTTCTCTTTGTTAACAGTGTCGGCAATCGCCTGTTTGTACCTGTGAAAAAGGAGAAAAGGGAATTCCAGGAGCCGCTGTAAGTACAGGACATATGAGCGTCACTGTGCGCCATGTCATCTGCTGCAGATGGTTTGTGACTGTGAGTCATTAAAAGTTGTGTCTCCATAGTTGCCCATCGTTATTTTACCGACCACCATTGTTGACAGTCCATTGTCTGAGGAGCTGCTAGAAAACCAATAAGGAACAATTTCTAATAACTCACAATTTATGGAAGTCATTGTTTCAGGGGGCAAAGACTGTTGACATATTTTTATGGAAAAGTTTGCTACAATTTTTTTTTCCCCAAACTTTGAACCTCCTTAGCTGTAATGTAAAATTAGCTTCACGTCAATCCCTCAACTGGCATGTGCCAAGTATAATAATGGTGTCCGTGGACCATGTGTGTCCCCATCGACCAGACAGTCATGACTGCGACATCAATACATCATATAGTTAAAGGGGTTGTCTAGTATACTATTACATTTTTACTATGAGCCTAAAAATTAACAGGCAGGTGGTTCCTAAGAAAGGTAACTACCTACCTGTTCTACCCGGTGCTGGCACAGATCGGTCACCGATTGCTCCTGTTGGTGCTTCCGCTGCGCTACATCAACAGATCGGCTCTTCTTCTGGGCGGCTCTGTTAATGGAGCGTGACTGCTGACGTCATGCTGATTGAAAGCCGGTTCATCACAGCTAGGTAGTGGGGAGCCGGCAGTCCATCAGCATGACATCAACATTCACGCTCTGTCAACAGAGCAAAGCAGAAGATTAGCCGCTGCTTCGGAATATTCATCTAAGAGGCATGGTCCTCAGGCAGCATAATCCATGCCACCCACTGATGATCCCTTGAACGTACGCAAATCTACAAGTGGTAAATGTAAGTTTTTCTCATAGCGTCCATCAGCTGATGTTGATGGGGGTTTCTGAAGCTGGCTTCATTCTAGCAAGGGCTTGTGGTGATGAAGCCCCCTCCTCTTGTCCTCACTGTTTGTTAGGCCTCATTCAGACGCCAGTTTTTTGACTAACAAGGTTCATCAGTGATTTTCATCAGATTTTCAGCAATTTCAACATTTTTTTTCCACTGATGAAAAAAAAGTTTCTCCACCTTCTGCTGTCATTCAGTGCAAAGCGGACAGTACATGGATGGCGTCCGGGTGTGGTACGATTTTTTCACAGACCCATAGACTTGAATTGTCGATTGTGATGCAACATTCGGATCAATATCGAACATGTCTCCACAATTTTGCACGGATCACTCAGACATGAAAAGAACACCATGGGCACTGTCACAAGTGTAAAAAACGGATCGCACTCGTATGTGAAAAACTGACGTGTGAATCCGTCAGTAAACAAAGGGGTGAATTTATCATGGCTGCAATTTTTTAAAGTCAGTTTTACCCGTCACTGCTTTTATTTTGGCCAAACTTAGCAACGTGTTTGAAGATGTTTCAATATTTTGTCACCTCTTTAGATTTAACACTTTTGTATTGAGATCATTTTTCACTTTTATGCCAACATTATATACTACGAACTAGAATAAGAAAAATATGTAAAAATAATTTTAAAACAGTTTTTAAAAAAATTTGATAAAATTACAAAGGTAAATAAAACAGTATAAAAATTAAAATAACCTCTTTTCCTAATCTACAAATAAAGAAATGTAAAAAAAACCAAAAAGCACATCTGTTATTTCCGTATTCGTACAAGTTTGATCTAAAAACAAGCCCTCATATAGATCCGTCAACAGAAAAAATAAATAAAAAGTTATGAATTTCAAACAATGTTAACAAAAACCAAACATCTTTAACAAAGTTCAGAATCTTTTAAAATCACTACAATAAAAACTATAACTTTAGTATTGTCTATTGGTGTAATTTTGCAGACCTGGAGAATGTTATCCGGTCGTTTTTGCTGAACATTGAAAATTGCAAAAACGAAATAAATAAAATTAGCAGAATTGTGGTTTTTTTTACCCCATCGCAGCACAAAAAAACTCATCTAATTATGTTGATGTAATATAAAAAAAAGTTATGGCTCTTGTGAAAGGAAATAATTGAAACTTAAAAATTAAAATTTGCCCAGTCGTGAAGGGTTTAACCCTCTGTCTGTCTGAGACAGATATTATTCCAGTCATATCATGTAATGATTATTGAATTGTAGCAAAATGACACAAAAAAGAAGTTTCTCAAAAAAACTTTTTTCTTGAGAATAGAAGTGTTCCTTCTGATTGTAACATAACGCAGATCTTTCTATTTTACAGGGTAAGAAAGGCCGGCCGGGTGATGATGGCATTCCTGGACAGAAAGGCGGTAAGGTGCGTATTCCTTCAGATTGGAGATCATGTAAACCCTAAAATATTAGGAAATAGGAAGTTAATCATCTGTAACAAATTTATTTCTGAAATCCTCTGAATCCTGAATCCTAAATCCTAAGCTACCGGAAGAGATACGATCTGATGGAAATGTTCATTGTAATCTGTGTATTTTTAAGTGATTGATTTGGAGACAATGGGCAATTATCTGTAAGAAATGTATCAAAATGTCACAGGGGGGATCAAATACATTCAGCTATGCCTAGAAATGCTATTAATGCCAACACCTATTAGAATCAGAATGCACAATAATTTTGCAACATTTTAATAACAATGTTGCACTTTGAAAAATTCACCTCTGCTACATCTGTATTCAGATTTCCAGCAACAGAAATCATGATCATAGCTGCAAAATTTATGGTGATTTTAAAGCCCCATTTCCAACCCCCCTAAGGGAACGGCCCATATCTTCCAGTAGGAACCCGTTAAGTACTGGAATGATCACTTTTTAACCCCATCCCCTTTTGACACAGAAGTCCTGGGAATTATCTGGGACAGTTGGCTTCTCTGTTTGTAAAGCCAGGAATGCAACATAATGTTATTTCCACTGTCTAAAATAAATAATCATGTCATTTTCCATTCCAAAATTTTGTGCAGATTAACTTCTTTGTAGCAGATCTGTGTTTTTATGATACAAATTTACTAAATTCTCTGCATAATCATGGTCATAAAAAAATAACATGTTGGGTACCCACAGCCTCCACTAGAGGGAGCTTAGGAGCTTACAGAATTACATAATCCTATGCAAAAAGTTTCTAAGCTCCCTCTAGTGGCCACTACAGGTAGCCAACAAATTATTTAATTTAATTTATTACATTTAAATTGAATTGAAATTAATGATTGTTATTAACTAATTATTTTTTTTGTCAACTTAGATTGAAAAATAATGATGCTCATGTTAAGCCATTGAAGCCATGAAATACTTTAATTTAAATAAAGTGATTTACATTATAATAGCTCTCAACCTTCATTCTTTTCATAGTATGATGAGAAACTAAAGGACAGTTCTTCTGGCCACTCCATGGAGCATCAGTCCCTGTAATTAGCATGCTTTATTAATGTTCAGTTTCTGCAGAAAGGTGTGATTTTTATAGGGACTATTTCCTATATAAGGCTATGTGCTTAATTTATTGGGTAATTTTGGGTTGACAATTGCCCTTTAAAAATGACATTATTTAATACAGATTGTTAAGTTAAATTATTTATGTATTACATTTTCAATATTGCTATATATAGCTTACAAAACTATATATAAACCCAGAAAAACACAGAAATATTGCATTTTTCACTTTTGACCACTTGGCCCAATACTAGACTTCCTGATCTGTACAGAAGACTTTTCAGTATCTTGTTAATCAATACAGGCATGGTTACAATAACAGATCTAGACCAAAAAGTAGGAATTTCAAATTAGACTTAATGATCAATGTGAAAATTGCAAGATTTTTTTTTCATTATTGGTAAAAAAAAAACAAAAACTGAAAAAAAAACCATAATTTTAAAAAATACATTTATCATAAAAACCTGATTCACACATTTTTGCAGTGATTTTTTGCTGCATCAATGTTATTTTTACAGTACCAGCAAAAGCTATGAGCTATCAGAAATCTCATGCACTCGCTTGCTTTTTTTCCTGACTGAATTGGAAAACTGTTGTTTTTTTAATCTCCATAATGTCACTTTTTTCAGTTTTTGTAGTATTTTTTCACCATAGAAAGCAATGCAAAAGTACAAAAACGCTGCAATAAGTGCAGCCATTTGTTTTTGCTGCTTTTTGGGTGAATATAGCTAAATGTATTAAATGTGTACTGTAGACAAATGGCATATGTAATGTAAAACAAATATACGACACCAAAACAGCAGCAAAACCAGCTTGTTATAAACTGCTTCTCTACTGCCAAGTGAGAAGGTTTTGTCTGCAGTAAAAAGCAACATCTGAACCAGGGGCATACATAGAAATCATGGGTCCCCATAGCAAAAGTTGTATTTGTCCCCAACCCCTTCCCCCCAAAAAAGAAAAAAAAACACATAGTCCTTCATACAGTATAATTGGCCCCACATAGTGCACCATACAGTATAATGGGTCTCACATAATGCTCCATACAGTATATGGGGCCTCATATACTGCTCCATACAATATATTGAGCCTCATATACTGCTCCATATAATATCCTCAGAGTGCTCCATACAGTATAATGCATCCCACATAGTGCTCCACACAGTATAATGACCCCACATAGTGCTCCATACAGTATAATAAGCCTCATATAGTGCTCCATACAGTATCATGGGCACCACATAGTGCTCCATACAGTATCATGGGCCCCACATAGTGATCCATACAGTATAATTGGCTCCACATACAGTATTCTGAGCCTCATATACTGCTCCATATAATGGCCACACAGTGCTCCATACAGTATAATGGGTCCCATATAGTGCTCCATACAGTATAATGAGCCCCACATAGTGCTCCATACAGTATAATGCACCCCACATAGTGCTCCATACAGTATAATGTGCCCCATATAGTGCTCCATACAGTAAAATGTGCCCCACCTAGTGCTCCATACAGTATAATGAGCCCCATATAGTGCTCCATACAGTATAATGAGTCTCATATAGTGCTCCATACAGAATAAGGAGCCCTACATAGTCCTACATACAGTATAATGGGCCCCATACATTGCTCTATACATAAAAAAATACTTACCTCTCTCCGTCCCACTGCTCTTGTCTCCCCAGCATCTTCTGACCCCCTGCACTGCTCAGCACAGAGGGTGAGCTATAGTGACATCATCGTGCCCTCTGCACCACAGTGCCGTCACAGAGCTCAGACACAGAGGGGGAATGATGGGAGTGGGAGTTGGTGTGTCAGTTGACGCTTCCGCTTCCATCATTTTTTTAACTTTATCAGCATCCAGTATGCTGAAAAAGTTGAAAGCTTGATGTAAAGGGGCCCAGTGCTGGCCTTGACGCTGGTCCCACCGACTCATGGGCCCCATAGTGGCCACGTGATCTGCTGCCATTGGTGGTACGCCACTGATGTGAGTGTAGACTAAAGCAATGAGTCATCGTCAGATGACACATTCCCTTTAATAGAAGACTTATTGCACCTTTAAAGCCACATAATTGATGATAAATGTGTGATCACTAGGGGTTCCACTACTAGGAATCCTACCCGTCACGTGTGCTGTGTTTGCAACATCTGAATAGAGTGATGAGCATTCATGTGCTGAGTTTTCACACTTTGTTGAACCATTCCTCTAGGGTAACAGTTATATTTATTGGTCACTTAAAAAATTTTTTTTTAATAAGGTGTACGGTAAATGATGTGTCTGTTCTTCTTTGCAGGGGGAATCCGGCCTCAATGGTATTCCTGGAAGAGACGGTTTAGAGGTAAAATTGTAAAATCATAGAAAAAGAAATTATCACAATGAAATTAGGATTGGGCATATGGGGTAACACGCTACAGGTAGGAGGAACATGTGGACCTACAAGATCGTGAAATGGCAGCGTAATGCGAGCCCTGTCCCCCAACACCGCTGTCAGATCATTTAAAGGGGTTGTCCACCTTTGGAGACTTTTTTGCCTAAATGCATGCATTTGGGGCTCAAAATCATTTTTGTAATCGGGTTTGATTAAAAATTTTGCACCGTTTGCCTTTTATAGCATCTGTCTTGCACTGACTGTCGCGGGCTGCAGAATGAGCTAAGAATGCGCCAGTGACTTCGTTCTAACTGACGGGAGAGTTTATAACTCTTCTATCTGTCTTGTTCTGAGCTCCTCTCAGCTGATTTAGGACCAGAGACCACGTAAAAGTTCAGTTTGCAGCAGAAAAAATAATTTGTAAAAAGCCAAAAAGGAGGAAAATTTTTTAAGAAACCCAATTGTAAAACAAATTTTTAGTCCCAAATATATGCACTAATAGACAACCCCTTTAAGGCCATGCAATGTTCCCTGGGAAATAAAATATGCAAACAACCTCTTCACTAAGAAAGAGAACTGGGTCTCCAGGGCCACCTATAAATGCAAAATATATGATATTGTTCCTGAATTAAATAATTGCACTTATTTGCTTTTCTTTGTTATAATTCTGGTGATTTTTTTATATATATAGGGAAAACCTGGATATAAAGGAGAGCAGGTAATATTTATGGCCTATTATTAATTTTACATATATGAAGACATATACAACATTAGTATAGTATACATTTTTATGCATTGTCCTTTTGTTTCATCATTTTAGATTATCCATAGCCATGGCAAAAAAAATACTGCAATAAATTACATTTTCTATAAATTACTTGAATGGGGCTGAGCTGCAATACCAGACCGGCCTGTTGACCAGGGTGGCGCTATCTCGGAAAATATCAGCTAAACTTATCAATTGGAGTTTTTTTGGTGTTTTGTACCCTTTTTTATTTTATTATAGCTTTCAGTAAAAATTCCAATAAATGAAAATTAAAAGAAAATTACTCCTTACTAATAATTTTTTTTGTTTTCATTTTAGGGAGAAAGAGGAGAATGTGGTATTCCTGGCGTTAAGGGAGATCGGGTATGTACTAAGGCCATACAAAACTATTTTTTTAGAGACAGGAGTATTTTAGAATATAATTTTTCATGTTTTTTGCTTTTCACTAATTTCAGGTTCAGATACGGCAAATTTTCAGCACAATGCTTTTGAAAGGGCTTTTATATATAACTTGCGTTCTCACGCAACAGATTATTTAGCTGGAAATTTTCAAAAACTGATAATAGTTCGATCAACAAATCCACAAATTTTCATGGTGAATCTTACCCTTTGCAATCCATGTGGATTCACTCAATTTTTCTCTTGATTATTTAGGGTCCTGAAGGTCCAACTGGTCCAAGAGGACTGCGAGGAGTGCAGGTAAGGAAACAACGACCTGGAATCTACCGTATTTTTCGGACTATAAGACGCACTTTTGTTACCCAAAATTTTGGGGAAAAGTGGGGGGTGCATCTTATAATCCAAATCTGTGTGCTGTGCTGTAGAGGAGGGGGGCAGCTCTGGAGTGGTGTCAGGGGGCTGGGGTGGGCTGCCTGCGGGTTGCTGAGACAGCAGGAGGTCCTGTGCTCCCGCTCATTAGCCTCATGTAATACAGCACCTGCTGTCTATCACGTCGATGCTGATCCTGTGCCGTGTTGATTCACAGGGGAGCAGCGAATATTACATGTGCCTGCATCTCCCCCCCACTCCCATCATGGATATGGCCCCCCGTCACTCTTATATGCCCCCCCTGTGCTGCTGGCAGGCACATGATAAAATAACAAACACTTAACTCACCTTCCCCTGAGGGCCTGTACCTGCCAGCAGCACTGGGGGGCAAATAGTGAAATAGTGCCCGGGGGGCTGTACCTGTCAGCAGCACAGGGGGGCATATTGTGACTGGGGGGGGCATGTGCCTGCCAGCAGCACAGGGGGGCATGTCCCTGCCAGCACAAGGGGGCATATTTTGACCGGGGGAGCATGTGCCTGCCAGCACAGGGGGGCATATAGTGACCGGGGGGGCATGTGTCTGCCAGCAGTATAAGGGGCATATAGTGACCAGGGGGGCATGTGCCTGACAGCAGCACAGGGGGGCATGTGCCAGCACAAGGATGGGGGTTATATAAATACCAGGATGAGGGAGATATGATTTGTAAGACGGACACTGGCATTATAAGACAGACCACCATTTAACATAAAAAAATATTTTTTTTCTCTTTTTCTTCACCAAATTTGGGGGTGCGTCTTATAATCAGGTGTAAAATACGGTAAATTCTGCACATTTGAAGCAACAATACAGAAAAGTGCAGACAACCAGGACAAAGTGTGCAAAAAATCCAGCAAGGGGTCCTTAAAATCCAGCTGTTATAGTCAATCCAATTCAAGAAGTAGAAATCACAGACGGGTTTCTGACATAAAGTATGTCCAAAACGCGTCTGTAATTTCTAATTCTTGGATTTTAATGGAATGACAGTAAAAGATGGATTTTAAGGACACCGTACTGGATGTTTTGCACATTTATTTCTATCTTTTTTTTTGCACCCAATTACATTATTCTATATGCGCCTTTTTATAGTCTAATTTATATTTGCTTGCCTGTTTTTTTTTGTTTAGCTTTTCCTTTTTACGTTTTTTGGGCCGAGTTTAGAGATTCCAAATATTCCATCTGACTCATCAAGTGCCACTTTTTAAAAAGTTGCAAAATTTGGGGCAACTCCACTCCAGTTCCCTCCCTGACACAATTTTTTCACCATTAACGTGCAACCTTTTGGGCACAAAAGTCACAACAACAGTTCAAAACAGAACTAAGCCATTTTGAAGAATATGGATTAATCCTAAAAGCGTCAACTAATACCACAAGACAAAAACCAAAGTGACTTACGAAAAAAATGTCAATGATGAATCGGGGCCTGTAGGTTGCTTGTGAATGACTGCAGGAGGAAATCATCAAGACAACAAGAAATCAAGTCCGAATGTAAAAAGTTATCTTTTAGTTATGCAAAGATTATGCTTTAAGTTTAACATCATATTAGTGAATACAATATATCTAATAAATCCTGGATATAGGAACATGATGTGATTTATCCTGCAGCAAATAAACTTTACTATTTTTTTTTTAGGGCACTCAAGGACCTCCAGGAGATCAAGGACCTGAGGGATTTCAAGGAACAAAGGTAAGTAAAAAAAATATATATAAACCAGACACATACTGTATATGTTATTAGTATTGATGAAAATGATACAAAATGTTACAATGCAATGTTGAAATACCATATACAGAATATAAAGGATCTAGCCTGGTCCTCACTGGTGTCTGTACAATGTGACTACCAGTATGGCATCTAATGTAACCGCTGCAGCCTGTGATTTGCTGCAGCAGTCACACATCCGACAAGACATCATCATAGGAGGACACGTTATATAGCTAATGGTCGGGGACAAGGGAAGGGTTACGGTGAGATGTATACACAAGCACCCTAGGCGGACTCGAGTAACAAGCACTTGCGCTCATCACTAGTTTCCTCATGGATCCATATTGAATCTGCAACTTAAACTAACATGTTGAGAATTTAATAACAGCACCCCAAGTCAGGATCTGTGCAGATTTTTTGGGGTAGTGTATGGATGAGATTTCTAAAAAGTTCCACCACTTTTCAGCTTCTGTAACATACTGTAGAATTATGACCCATAAAATCTGGATGGAGAATCCCCATTGCATACTCTCCATGTGAACATAGCCTTAGGCAGTAGTTACATTGCTTCCAGTTTCATAATATACTTTCAATGAATGAATCATTCCAGGAGTAATTAGCTATAGAAATCAAATTCCCTGCAGTCTATGAATAAACTATAGTCTATATTCTATGCCACATAAAGAAAACACAACCATGGGGATCTGTTTAAGCCATGCTGGCCCTTCATTTTCTAGCTGAGAAATTTATATAAAATAAAAATAATAGTGGGCTGCAGATCATATAAAACCTTGCTTCAATTTCTATAAAAACACTATGTAACTCAGTAACAAATCACCATTGAGGTATTATATAAAACATCGTAGAAAAAAGTGAAAACTAATGTTGTCTGTACATTGACTTCCATGGTCATTAGTGATGAGTGAACGTGCTCAGATAAGGTGTTATCTGAGCATGCCCGAGTGCTAATAGAGTATCTTGGGCATGCTTGAAAAGTATGTTTGTTAAAGGGAACCTGTCACCCCCAAAATCGAAGATGAGCTAAGCCCACCGGCATCAGGGGCTTATCTACAGCATTCTGTAATGCTGTAGATAAGCCCCCGATGTATGCTGAAAGATGAGAAAAAGAGGTTAGATTATACTCACCCAGGTGCGGTCCCGCTGCAGTCCAGTCCGATGGGCGTCGCGGTCTGGGGCCTCCCATCTTCATACGATGACGTCCTCTTCTTGTCTTCACGCTGCGGCGCAGGCGTACTTTGTCTGCCCTGTTGAGGGCAGAGCAAAGTACTGCAGTGCACAGGTGCTGGGCCTCTCTGACCTTTCCCAGTGCCTGCGCACTGCAATACTTTGAAGATGGGAGGCCCCGGACCGTACCGCGACACCCATCGGACCGGACCGCCCCCCCAGGTGAGTATAATCTAACCTCTCATCTTTCAGGTTACCTGATGCCAGTGAGCTTAGGTCATCTTCGATTTTTGGGGTGACAGGTTGCGTTTAAACAATCCCTGCATGTATTGTGGCTGTCGAACAGCCATGAAACATGAAGCTGCTGGGTCTCGAACATATTTTTCGAGTACGCCGAAGATACTCTATTAGCACACGAGCATGCTCAGATAACACCTTATCCAAGCACATATGCTCATCACTAACGGTCATATATTCACCTTCCAAGGGAAAGAAGTCATGACGTTTTTTACAACTGTTACAATGTCATTTGTCGAAATATTAAAAAATATACAGTATGATTCTAATTTTTTAAGAATAAGGGGAAAACGCAGTGTGAAATTATTAATGCAGTTCCTTTGGAATGTTGTTTGAAGTTTATTTCTTGTTCTTAGCATCACCACTTTGGGCAAGTTTTTGAAAATTTGTAAAAGCCTACAAAATATTAATAGCATATCCATAAAAAGTCTTAATGTCTGACCTGGGATGCCCCATTGATGCCTTAAAGCTGATGGTGATTATGTCATTTGATGACCAGATTGGACACATAGTACCACATAGCTACTGGATGCTAACCACAAGATGTGGTTGGCTGTGAAGAAATTCTAAAGAGAAAACCCAAGGAAAAAACAAAACAAAATGAGCATATACCCTTTAGTACATAAATAATTACATAGTTATAATACATGTAAATGACATAGGGTACTGGGTTAACACTATTTTAATCAAAAAGTGTAATAGCCATCCCACCATGACAAGGTGTTCCCAGTCAGAATGGTCCTATCCTGTCTCTAGTATCAAAACCTTACATTGTGTCAGCCGACCTCACTGTGAATAGTGGCAAACAGGACAATGGCCAACTGTTAAGCCACCTTTCCATGGAAAGCCATATAAATGAAATATCTAGCTCAGAAAAAGGGGACCACACTCATGTTTGTACAATGTACAAGAAACTACAAGAAAACCAAAGAAATGAGCCGGAGCATAAGTTGGTATACATGCAATATGTAAGAGCCCGTTCACACCGTGGCCAATTCACAGACAAAACCCAAGAAAATAAAACAAAATGAGCATGTTCCCAGTGTACAATCTGAAGACGTTTAAGTGTAATGATGGCAACAACGAGACATAGAAACACAACAGTGCTCATTGCAAGGAACAGGAAAACGGTAACACTCTCACTGAGAAGCATTGGCAAAAAAAAAAACCTCATATAAGGTTTAACTTTCCAACTAAAATTGCTACAGCAAATTGGCGATCAACTCCATTGTCCACTGGCCTGGTTTCTCTGTCAGTCTTCAGAGGCCACAGACTCAAAAGGCTACCTCAGACAGACTTGGCACAAGCCACTCCATCTGGCAGATTCCAGAGAAACCCCCGCCGTCACCCCTGGTCTTACAACGGGTTACACTAGATTGCTTCTGCGTAAAGGGCTGCCTTCCGGAGGAGCGAACCAGAGGCAAGAGGGTTCGTCACGAGGAGTCAATACTGAGAAGTCACATGAGGAACAAAACCATGAGGCAAGTGGGTGGTCGAAATACAAGCCAAGGTGAGACAACAGGAAATACAAAATAGCACACAGTAGCAAAGTATCAAAGAGACCAGATCTAGCCGAACTAGCTAAGTAACTGACAGCTAGAGACTGTCTGCTGGCGTTATAGAGGGAGGAGAACCGTTCATGGCTCCCAGCAAAGAGCTAATCATATTCCAGCTCACTGCAGCAAAACACAGGTGGATCGGAAAGGACAACTAAACTCAGCAATCTAAAAGCCAAACTCTGACGCACTGCTGGTGTCCAGCAGTATTATTAGTGTGGCACCACCTAGCAACCGGGCCAGGGGTGGCAGCAGTATGTTCAGACACAGATGTGACACCCTGCTCTCCACCGACCGGGAATACAATTGCTGGAAAGCACATGCCCAGGACACCCTCGTCTCAGTCGTAAAGGCAAATGTTCACATCATCACTACAGTCGTCTCTCAGCAACTCACAGGTACCTCTTGCGCTTTTGATCCGTTCTCTCAGCATGGGGGTCACGTCCTATTTCCTAACTGCAACAATATGTGCATGAATGTGCCCCACGCTTCATGTACCATGTCACCAAAGGTTATGACTGAATAGGAGACCTGTATCTCCAGGAGCAATAAGCCATCAGGACCAATTCCCTCAGGTGCCATATCATCAACTATCAAGACGTCATTGTACAACCACCTAAAAGGAAAAAGCTCGAATCAATCTACATAAAATAGTGCAACATATATACACATAAAAAACAACTTTACATAATGTAAATAGACTCATAAAATATCAATATATTAAAAAATCTAATGTAGATGACACCCACAGCTTACACTGATGGACAGCAGCCTCAGTAAAGATATCCCCTGCAGATAACTTTTAGGGCTCGGTCCAAGCAATGGACTTCATTGCATAGACTGTACATGGGTCTGTCAACTCGAACATGACAGTCTCATAGACATATAAGGGGCTGTCACATTCGGGTCAGAGATCCGCGGACAGTCCACGCATTGCAGTCAGTTCTCAAACCAGATGTCTGTAGAAGCCATAATCCGTAGAGTTCTCCGTAGATTCTTATTTACTCCTATTTTCTGATGCCAGCATGTATTCAGAAAGTGATGCCCTGATTTTTCATGCAACATTCATGGCACTATTTATGTTAAACTTTAATTTAAAAAATGCATCATCATGAATTAAATGCAATTTTATTAATTTGCACAGGGTGATAGAGGAGTTGCTGGACCGCCAGGAGTACAAGGTGAAACAGGGATAGGACTACCTGGACCCAAGGTAAGATAAATAAAAAGTTCCACATCCTAACAGCAGTGAAGTATGCCAATGCCTTGTGATTTATAGTTCCTCTTTAGCAAAATATGGACATGCCATAGCTATTCTCACAGACAGTAGATGATTACTAGGGGTTCCAACAGCCAGACCCCCAACGTTAAGCCCACCATTCGGGGAGCTGTGTTAAGAAATGTAGTTGTCCCAGGTGGACACAATTTAAGTGATCCTTATCAATGGTAAATCAATTAATACAAATTAATTATTTTAGGGAGACATGGGTCTACAAGGCAGACCAGGACCAAATGGGCCACCAGGAATTGGAGAACCAGGGCCAGCGGTAAGTATCTCTTCACTTTACCAATGGTTCGTAGTAAATGGAACTATTTGCCTTTAAAGAAAACATGTTAGGCTGTTAGCAAAAAAACAAACAAACATTATTAATAGTAACCTCCAGGTAAAAACAGTTTTAAATACATGTGGCAGCCCAGTTGAAAGTGCGGCTGCAGGTAGAAAATTAAGTTTTATTTTCCCTGCAGCCGCTCACTTTCAGTCATTTGGGCGGCACAGGGGCTGTGATCAGTCAGTGCTGTGTAGTGAGCGGTAACTTATCACATTCTCCGGTGCTGCCACGGTGACTGAAAGTGAGCGGCTGCAGGGAGAATATAACTTAGTTTTCTACCTTCACCCTTACTTCCAATAAGGCTAGGATCGCACAAACAATTTTCTCTCATCAGTAAAAATTGGTCTGATTATGCTACTCACACTCTGATCAGACTCTGATCAGAGTTTTATCACTGTATGATCCAATTTTCTCCCAGGTAGAGAAAAAGAAAAATTTCTCCACCTTTTCCATTCAGTCTGTCCATGAAAATCGGATCACACTCGGATGTCATCTGAGTGAGGATCGATCTTTTCCATGGACCTATTGACTTGAAGTGTGATCCGAATATCAGAGGCAAATCGTGCCGCTCGGTCCGAGGAAAAAAATTGGACATGTGCACAGCCACATTGAATAACATGGCAACGAGTGCTATCCATCAAAATGATGGATAGCCCTCGTCCGATTTTTACTGTCATATGCACAAGCCCTAAGGCTGCCACATATAGTGGTATTTACCTGCAGATCGGCACTACAGATACAGATAAATACTGTTTTGTCATTTTTTTTCCCCTGACAGGGTCCCTTTAATCTATTTTTCCTCCTGGTACAAAAATAACACCAATAGAATTGCATAGTATAATTAGTGCAGAATTTTAGAGAAAGTTTAGCATAGTCATTTTTTCTAAAGTCAGGACATATAAAAAAAAAAATAATAATAATGTATAATATGCATCTAATATATTGTTTATTGCCTATTATATCATGGTAAATTTAATCATCTCTCCGTTATAACAAACCATTGAATTAGAAAAAGCAATAATTCAGTGACTTCCCTAAACACAGATCATGCCGGGACAAGTTTCTATGATCTATCCAAATTCTAACAGATCTGCAAAAACTTCTCTAGTTGAATGTAGGCAGGTTTATAAAACCCACAAGCAGAAAATGATCTTAAATTATGAATATCTCAGATATAAGATGAGACAGATTAAGATCAGCACTGAATGAACAAAGCAAAGTTTGGCTTTTTCAGGTGGACACAATCAGGTAAACAATCGGAAATATAGCTCGCAGCCATCCTGCTTTTGTCGGTTGTCGTATTAGGAGCAACATGACAGTACCATTGTAAAACAAGTTACAACTGGACGGCCTGTAAAGAAAGGAGTGTTCCAGCCTTATAGTGCCAACTCAGCAGGTATTACAAGTGAAGAATGATATATTGTTAATGATTTCATTGTAACAGGGACCTCAGGGATCTCAGGGACTTCCAGGAGAAAGAGGACCACAAGGAGAAGGATTGCCTGGACCTAAGGTAAGTCCTACACATGAAGTGAAGGGAAAATCTAAAAAAACAGATAGTATGGACTCAATATTCATGTTCTTCATTAATATAATATTTATATACGATGTTTGATGTGCGCTTTAGACACTTTTTGCACCTTACTCTACGAGGGGGGCATAGTTTACCTGGGAGGGGAGTGGGCTGGCATGAAAGGGAAAGTGGGTTATGATGTGCCATTGTGCAAAATTATTTGACGCAAACAAAATTGATCTAAGAGCAAGTCAACGAAGATGTGATATAATGTTAGATGAGAATAAATGACAAAGAAAATGGGACAAGTTCAAGACTTATAATAATAAAAGCTTAATTTTATTAGTCAATTTAAAAAGACACGTTATTAAGATTAAGGGTCTGTGCACACATTGTGGTTTTGTCATGTTTTTCTGCACAGATTTGTTACAAAGCCTGAAGGGTTTCCTAGTACCAGCAAAGTGAATGAGATCCCTGAAGTCTCATGCACCTGCTGCTTATTTTTTACTTGCAGATTTGCAGGAGATTTAAGACTGCTTCTTAACCAGGATGATCTTATAAAACGAACAATAAAAATGCCGAACATCACCCCTTTTGGGTGGAAAATGGTTGTATTATTGTTATTCAGAAACATCATGCCACAAACATTTGACCCAACTTATTAAAAACATCCCAACATGGCAGTCACTGCGCCACAGTGATCATGCATGTGATCTCAAGGGCTAAAATTTTCCACCAAGGGAGGAGGTCAAAAAACCTCTTTGACCCACCAACCATCACCACCCAAACAAAGACAAAGCATTCTCAACTCCATCCTGTGAGCCGGTTGGCAAAATGTTGTTTCCGATAGCATTCAAATGAACGTCATCGGCCAAGAGAAGAATTCTATTGTCGCCTTCCAACATCACGGTGTTGAACCGCCACGCCGCCTGTTGAACACACAAAACAAACACCCTCATGTTAAGTAATCTGTGAGCCCCCTCCAAATACGCCAAGGAACTATCTTGGACCAGACTAAAATGCACTTTGGTGTAAACAGCTTTCTGAACCGGGTACAGTCAGCTTTTATCAAACCAATAAGTTCAGACAATTTTACCTTGCCCAGGTCATTACCGCCAGCGTGTATTACCAAAATGACTGGATTTTGGCCTACCTTGCTTGCTGCTTCTGTTCGAGCCAGCATTTGAAACCACCATAAGCCACGATAACCTTCACAATGAAAACAGTATTTGTCTGACCTAAAGTCTGTCCTGAAGGACAAACTCTCATCTCTCTACCCAATATACAGTATATAAGAATGTCCAGTTATCTAAATTGAGGATTTGTTGCATCTGAAACGATAACACCAGAACAAACATTTAACTACTCGAACAACCGTATTACAACAAGTCTGGTCTGACATATGTAAGGAAACAAGAGGACTTCCATCTACCCAACTTCTTTATTGCGTCCCCACTCATACCTAAAGCATTTGCTTCTGTGGCTGCCCCAAACTGAAAGGAATGCGTCCCGAACTGTGACGCATCCATGCCAATCTGCCTCAAGCATGACTTGAAAATGTCTTTGAACTGATAAAATGTCAAAGAGGCACCAAATTTTTTACCCCAAAATTGGCCGCAAGCAGAGTGCCTAACAACTTGCACCGAGCAGAATGAGCCATCAAAAACTTTTATCTTGAGCCAAAGCCCTTTACCATCTTGATCGGTCTTGGACCTGTGCACACAAATGTACAAGCACCCTCTGCGTATAATAACATCACCTGCTGCCAAGCCACCAGCACGCCCTGCTCTCGGGCCTACCATCTCACTGACCTGCAGTGCTACAAAAAAGGCCAGGTGAAAAAGCTACTGCAAGGAGACACGCTTCGAACAAACTATTCGAAAATGAAAAAAAAATGGCTGCCTTTGCCGCCCATCCGATTTTGGGGAATAATGCCAACCGACCCTGGAATTCCTCATCACAGCAACACCAAGTCACACCTCTGTGGAGCTTGTAGGTGCTATAAATCATATCTAGATAAACGAAAAGGTCTGCCCTTTTTTTGAGGTAACGTTGCTCAAGAATATAAGCCATAGTGGAAAACCCCTGGATCCAATCTCCAAAAGTTTCAGCCATTCTGGCCTTTTTGTCTGAACCCCGCTCACAAACTTATTCCTTATCCATCGTCACATGATTCACTGGAACGAGGGACAAAATAGCCACGAATTTGTGTTTAACAATTTTTTCCCTCATCTCTGTTGACACGTGAGTACCTAATGGAGCTACACCACAAAACATAGTATCACGAAATGCAAAACTGGAACCACGGTCTGGCAGCCCATGCAGTCAATTTCCCCTCTGTAGGACCCATATGAAACAGCCTGCCATCCCTCTGCTCCAATTTTGTAAAAAAAAATTAAAATATCAACAAAATTATCATATGTATTCAGTTGACTACAGTCAGCTGCCGTGGACCATGCCCCACTGCAGATCGACTTAACCCCCACCAGGCATCTCATGTTCCAGCTGCTGACCCGGGCTGTGGTAGTAAGATGGATCTTTCATGGATTGTAACAGCGGGTCTTGGAGTTGATCTTGGGTGTTGTCCTGTGGGTCATGTGGATCCTGCAGGTGGTCTCTATGGTATTTTTTAGTCTGGTGTCTACGTCTGCCACCTTCACGGAGAAATGATTCAATGGTGGAAGTGGAAGTAGATGATGCCTCGGACAACGATGAAGAGCTCTCCTCGCTCTTTTCCTGTGGTACTCTCTCCTGTGGTTTCCGTGACAATGAGGATGCTCCGGACGCCACTGCCACTTTCACTTCCTGTGAAAAATAAAGGAGAGTGAGAAACTGGCCTGGTACTAGGAGACCTATAGACCTGCCTCCTTGACCTTCCTGTGATCACAGCCCCTTGCCTGCCAGCCTCTGTGGACATGAAAATCTCAAGGGTGCTGGAGAGCATATCGAAACTGGTACCAGGCAGAGCTTCTCCTAACTGCTCTGTAGGATTGTCCCTCCTAATCACTAATGATTGAGGGATAAAACTATTCCCATGCATGGGATCTGATGTGAGACTCTTCCATTTTTCCCTCTCTTCTTGCTGCCTGACACATGACCCTGACTGGTTTGCAGAACTAACAGGTCATTTATGCTGGGCTTCCTACCTGAGGTGTCTTCTGCTGTAGCTCCCCTCATTGTAGGCCCAGGTTCCCGGGGATGTGAGGCCACATCCCCACCTATTCCCATGGGTGACAAGATCTGCCCATGCTGCCATTACAACCAGCAAGTTCCACATGTGCTGTAGGTGAGAGGTGAACCCCCACTCAGCATGCCCTCCCAGAGCCTGAAAGTGACCCGAAGCCGCAGGTCTTGGAATATTCGCATGGGAACTGGATGACACGCGATCCGGCATGGGGCCCGAGACCAATCTGCAGCCGCAGCTCGCATGGCATTGGGGTGGAGGCTGGGGGACAGGCGGTTCAGCGCATGCACCCTCTGATGAGGCTTACCGCAAAGTGCAAGGTAACTGTCCCATCTGTGCAGGATGGGGTCCTCAACGCGCTGCTGCTGAGACTGTGCCAGCATCTACAGGAGCGATGATGATCCCTGCTGTGCCACCCGATCTAGGATCAATCTTTTCAAGGCGTCTGTCATGGTGGTACCCGCTCTTCTCCTGATGTTAGCTGAGGTTTTCCTCAGGACAGAGGTAGGAAACAGGTGGCGGGTCCCGGCCCACCCTTATCCTATATACCTCTTCACGAGTGCCATCCATTTTTCTCATATGTGGAGAAATAAAAAAAGAGTCTCTCCAACTTCTTTTTATGACTGTCCGTGAAAACTGAACCGCACTTGGAGGTCATCCGAGTGCGGTCAAATTATTTTTCACTAACCTATTGACTTGCATTGCCGATTTTGATCCAAGGGTATTTGCGATTTTCCGTGGACCGATTTATCCAAGAAAAATCACGGGCATGTAACTGGCCCCATAGACAATCACCGGTACGAGTGACACCCATGAAAAACACAGATAGCACTCGTATGTGAAAATTGGAAATCTCAATGAGCCATTAGTGTGTCTGTATATATAACCTTTTTGTTGTCCCTAGAGATAAGTCACTGATAAAGGAGTCTGGCAGAGGCTTTCCTATAGGGAACACAAGAGCTATAGGTCTATTGAAAGTTCCAGTTTATGGAGAGTCAGGAGATATAGCAGTTGGCCGATCGATTGTTCAGTTGACTGCTAGCTTATGTGTATGAGGGGGCTTTACAACAAAAAGCAGACAAACTATTTAAACTATCGACAAAATACTTCAAAACTAAAACTAGCTGAAAAAAATATTCAATATGTTATGTATTCTGGAGTAGTTGGAAGGGGGTGGTTTGGAGTTGCTACAGATTTATCATTATCACTTGTCTTACTGCTATTTTTTGGGCTACATGCTGAACTGTTCATATCGTAGTGAAGTGGTTTTTTTTTTTGCAGGAATATTTTTTTGTGGGAGGTTGTATTATTTGTGTTTTTATAAAATGTTTAAAGTTTTCAATAAAGAAAATACAATTTAAAAAATATACAAAGAAATCCTAAAAACATTATTTCTAATTAAACAAAGCGGATTAATTTTCCTCTAGTTCTTCCGGAAGTGTTCGTGTAGACAAACTACTAATACTTACCAATTATGATGTAAAAGTAACTCACTATTTCCTTGTATAGGGAGACCGAGGATTTGAAGGACCTAGAGGAACTCGTGGACCACCAGGTCCTAGCCTTAAGGGTGATAAGGTAGGATTGTTTAGGCAAACTATTTTATTTTGATTAACTGAACCATGTGTTAAGCTATCAATATTATTATTCACTTTCTGGATTTGTAATTTATCCTTTTATGCTTGGTTTTAGTTGTTTTATTATCAGTGTCTTATCTTCTAGGGAGATTTTGGTCCTCCTGGTTTGCCTGGCCCAATTGGTTTACCTGGTGTAGGGATACAAGGAGAAAAGGTAAGACAAAAAAGCATGAAATATAGTATTAGAGAAAGGTTACTGACCCTGAATGTACAAGAAACTATCTTTACTTCTTACAGGGAATTCAGGGTCCTGCCGGGCCACCAGGTATGAGGGGACCTCCAGGAGAAGGACTTATGGGGAATAAGGTAAAATAAACTAGTAAATAATGAATAAAAGAATAAAAAAATACCATATAGCTGCAGTTTGCACACACAGTTCACATAAACCTTTCTCACTAATTATCTCTTCTTACTTAGGGAGACCAAGGTTTGCCAGGAGAATCTGGACTTCCTGGAGAAAGAGGAGTTGGTGAACCTGGAACAAAGGTACTTAGTAGCATTGTTAAAGTCTCCCGTCTAATCTACCGAGATTATGTCCATTTTTCCTTGGTCCTTATAAATAAAAGTAAAATGTAAAACAAATCAGGAGCCAATTAGCAGATTGAAGGCTCCGTTTCTGCACTACTAGACACAGTCACGTGGACAAAATCATCAGATTTTTCTTAAGTTGTCACTGTCATTTCGACAAACCTTGCATAAAGCAATAGTACACGCGCATATAAGAAACTTTGTAATATATCTTATTAAAGAACTCTGCTTCTTTCTCCACTTATAAGACACTTCTTTCGTGCCCCCTGAACTCACCGTCTACTTTGTAAAACAGCTCAAAACAAGACAGATTGTCAGTACATTGATTGTCAGGTTACAGCTCTATAACGGGGAAAAGATAATTGCGGGGCACTCAGCACAGTGCCTTCAGCAAATGTTTTTCACTTCAGTGCTGGATTCACAGCCACACAGCTCAGTATTTCTATATAATTACTTCCATGCTGCTGTTGCATCTGTCTTTTTGCTATAGACAGAAGAGCAGGAATCTATTTCTTTGTGCATACTGTGTAAGGCCATCACAGCTAGTTTCCAGCCACTGGGAGAGAGAGAAATGAAAACTAGAGATTCAGCTTGCAGAGGAGAAAACTGAAGAAATAAATGGAGGACATAAGTCATATAATGAGCAGAAATAGTGCTAATCCTCAGGTACATACACATGACAGCTTATTCTTAAAAGTTACCTGAAATAACAAGTACAATTTAAAGAGTCAAGAGCTAAAAAGTGATGTTTACGTCAGTGCCTTGAGGGAACGATTACCTTATCCTTAATACAAAGAGGAAAGCCAGAGTTAAAATATATCAAAAAATAAATTAACAGTAAAATGGATTGATATATTCTAATGTACAGCTCTACTCTTTATACTTTAGGGTGAACCTGGCTCTGCAGGATTAGCCGGATTACCCGGTTTACCAGGAGAAGATGGTGCCCCGGGACAAAAGGTTTAAATGTCTATAAATATTATATTTCTCTAGAAATTTTAATTCTAATTTGTGTATAATTCAGATTGAAATTTTAGATTATTAGCTTATATTATTATAATGAATAAATATAAAAAATAGTAAATACCATGTCTAATCAGGATGATGGTTGCTGAATTAATGTTATAATTCTCTAAATCAATTTTACATGTAATGAAATATGGTTCTTATGTCTAAAAAATATATACCGAATATACATTTTATTTTAGGGTGAGCCAGGACTTCCAGGTCTCAGGGGTCCAGAAGGGTCTCCTGGTATTGGCATACAAGGAGAAAAGGTAAGTCACAAATATTCCAATTTATGTATAAATATTATTATACAATTATGTTTAAAAAATAGTTCATCTACTGGAATCAAGCTGATGGGTCCAACTGAATATTATTACATTGCAGTAATAGTACATTATATGCATATATGTATGGATAGATAGATGCATGGATAGAAGGATAGATAGATAGATATGGGATAGATAGAGAGATAGATAGTGGCTTGAAAAAGGCTCACATCACTGAGCCGAAACGTCGCCACTTTGGGCTATTAAATAGCACCTTTTTTCACCTTTAACTGGTGTGCTGCCTCCATTTTTCAATTTTTCATCTTCTGGATATTAGATAAATTGATAGATATGGGATAGATGGATAGATAGAGAGACAGATAGATTTTTTTTCCTTTTCTTTGCCTTTTCTCTCTCTCTATATATATATATTATTGCCTTGTTAAAAACTATTGAAGAATAATCCCATGTTGTATCTTTTTCTAGGGCGACCAAGGACAACGTGGCATCCGAGGGTTGACAGGACCTCCAGGACCTGCTGGACCATCAGGACCAAAAGTAATCAAATGCCATGGTTATTAAAAAGAAATGCGTTGAGAAGCATGTATCCAGTATTTATTTTTAGTTGTATACCTGCAGCACTTTCACTCTAATCAATGTTACGTACAAAATTAATTTAATTAAATGGTTGAAACTTACTGCTGGGTGAAAGCTTTGATAGGGTTATGTCAGAGATAAAGTAAAGATCCTTGATTACAAAAAAACTTGACCCGGGACCAGGGGTTCCTTCCCTGTCCTTAACACTAGGGGATGCCCTAGCTAGCTCGCCCTACTCCCCAGGATACTTATGAAGGTGAAGATGTCGGGGCCTCCACCCTTGCCTTATCTCCTGAGTTAGCCCTCCGTCTGTTCTCTTCCCCCACCCAGGGAAGAGGGGCGCTACTGTACACTGCAGTGCACCAACCCAACAAACAAGGCAACACAAACAAGGGTTAACAGAAAACTCCAGGCATACAAAATATTCACTCACATATAACAGAAGAATGCACCGGGGCGTGGAGGTAGGGGAATAAACCAAAATAGAGAAGGATAAGGAATTACCACACAAACAAACCAACCAACAGTCACTGACAATAAGTGCTCCAACTCTCCTTCTCTTATATACTCCTCTCCCATCATTAGCCATGCAGCAAATGCTAGCTCTGACGAGGATTAGTAACAGAGCCTAGATTATAAAGGGAAAAGTAGTGGCTAACCGAGCTCAGCTGTGAGCATTGAGATTTCCAACATGGTTGATTAACCCCTGTTCTGCCAGAAGAAATAAACACATTTAAAATGAAGGAGAAGTGCTTCTTCTCAGCGCCGGAGGAGGAGCGATCAGACGCTGCAGTGTTCTATCTCCACACAAAAGCAAACAAAGCAAATTCTTCCTTGTTTTTCAGGGTGAACCTGGTGCTGCAGGACGGATTGGCTTGCCAGGTCCTCCCGGTCGAGCAATAGTGGGTCCAAAGGTAAGATCATACATCAATAAATTTGCCATTATGCGTTCATAGCTGTGTTGAAATACCTGTAAAATACTGGTTCATCATTGACGCCTAGTAGACGCCAAATCTTTTGGAACCAGGGTAACATACTTGCTTAGGTGTCAACGTAGTTCCAGTCATTAATGGCTCCATATTGCACAGCTAGAGCTGAGTTGAGGATCTTGTATTCATTTTTTCTTATTCTACACTTATTTTACATAATGTAAATGTTTCATATCTTATTTCAGGGAGACATTGGCCCACTGGGTCCACAAGGTCTTATAGGAGAACCAGGAGTTGGTATTGCTGGTCCAAAGGTAATGTTGCATTTATCAGCCATGGTTAACATTTATATTGGGGGGTTCAGAGTAAAGGAGTACAGTATATTATCCACTTTATATCCTTTCTGTTTGAAACAATATGCGGGCTCACGTCTCTGGGGGTAAGAACGAAGAACATAGAAAATCTTAAGGTCCATTTGCACTGCACAATTATGGTGATGAAATGTTCCTAGGGACACGCATTTTCTGATAATCATGCAGCCCGGGGATCACCCGAAGAATGAGCAAAATGCTCATTTGTCAGGTGACGTGATTTTTTGTGCTGCACAGAAGATCATCATTCTCGGCAGCACATCGTTCTTTGCAAACAGGACTGTCAGGAAAAATGGCAGCCCATGTACACTGAATGATCTATTACGGTTCATTCAGTGCACATCTGAAGTCGTGTCGGCTTATGTAAAAAGGCTACGAAACCGGCCCAGACATGCAAGCATGGGTCCCGTATTATATGGATAAATTGGGAACAAAATAATCTCAATTCTCAATGTTTTTATAATATTTTATAGGTTATATAATAATCTTATCAGCATGAAAAATCAATACTTTTTACAACTGTAGGGTGACAGAGGCAATCCGGGACCACCGGGGCCATATGGGCCCAAAGGAGATGGGTTTGCAGGACCTCCAGTGAGTAAATCAATTAATTTTGCTGGTTTGCAGAACATTAATTACCATGTTAAGCCTTTTGAAAATGTAAAGCCTACTAAGAAATGCTTTTCTTTGAAATCAGGGTATGCCGGGGCTTCCAGGACTTCCAGGTGAACCTGGATCAGAAGGCTTTGGACTTCCGGGACCAAAGGTATTATCAGATTTAGATATACTGTAAAAGTGATGATAAGTAGTTGGTTGGACTCCAAAAACAGTTGTCCGTTTCCTGGCAGATGACTGTTATCCATCAATATGGATTATCCTAGGAATAAAGAAATGTCCGCATCTCCTAAACATAAGCAGTTTTAAATGTTACCCTACATAATATTGTAATTAAGCAATATTGGTTATTAGCCATTAGAGGCGGGACATGTCATTACGGAATGATTCTCCATCCTTTTATTTGCCTCCTATCTACCGTAAACATCCGTTTAATTGTCACGACCCCATATGACACGTCTGTGAGTCAACCCAGCTGAATAACCAAAATGAACTATTTATTGTTAGCTGGTAAAGAAACATATCTAGAAATTTAAAGAAGACCTATCAGTTGTAAGAAATGTTTTATTTTTTTTTACCTGTAAGGTTTTCCTGAATCTGGCATTATTATTTTTTATATCCTCCATATCTCCATGCCTGAGATTTGGCCCTTTCGTCACTGGATATAGGTCTAGTCTTGTTAACCAACTGGGTGCGATCACATAGGAAAGATCTACAGACCACACCCTGTTGGCTAAAAAAGACTATATAAGGAAATAAGGTGGGTCCATAACTTGGGAATGGAGAGGAGCAATATCTAGGGAAGAATGAAGTGAAGACCTAGTATTTCCATCTTATAAAGTGAAGTCAAATTGCTAGTGTCTGCTAATAATTAAGGATTAGGGGAGGGGAATGGGTTGGCAACCTCTGGTTGTCCTCTGATCCTGAAAATGGAACAGCTGTCAGCCATCTTTGGGGAACCCTGCTCAGCTAGAATGGTGGGTACCGTGATCTGTAGGGAAAAATTGTGTAGGCAACACAGTGCTGATTCCGGTTCAGACCCCTACCAGCCATGAAGTTATGGCATACCCTAGCACTATGCCATCATTTTTTTTTATTAAACCCAATTTTTTATATTAATATTCTTCAAATGTAAATATAAATAACAATCATTCACTTTTTTTAATTGAAAAAAAGAAAAAATGAGTATATATTGTGTGTTGGCATGTGCATAATGGACAGTTTGACCTTCATGCATCAAAATGATATACATAAAACTTAAAGGTATAATCAAGAATTCATGTAGCACACCATTTATAAAGGTCGGGGACAGGAGTTTTAATGTCGCCCCTTAAACAAATACCACAATATCATGCGGTGGAGTACTCCCAACATGATCAGAACACTGAGAAATTGGAGTAACCATAAACTACCAATAGAGTTAAAACAATCATTTATTGAAAAAGTTCATGAAAACAATTACCATTAAAAAAATAATGTGTTAAATAGGGAGGAAAAAGAGTGGGGAGCAACAAGTAGATCCTCAAATGTATCAAGCAGCCCTCAAGGTACATAGTACCTATGCAAACAATCTTTGAGCACCATTCATAGTAGCAACACACAATGGCTGTAAACAAGGGGTGAAGTGAAGACAGAGGATTGCAGGTAGTATTACTTACCCATAATAGAGGAGGATCGAGATGTCCCACCAGCACAGCCCCGACGCACGTTCCCATGAAGCTTTTTCACTTGGAGGTGTGATTGCATAAAACTTAAAGGGTTGTCCGGCCTTGTGGTACAAGTCTGCAGTCACTCTATGTAACTGCAGACTTGTGAATCCTTACATTGTGCACAGTGCGTGCTGTCAGGATTCTCCGGTGCTGGCGCCAGAAGTAGGCAGTCATGTGACTGCAAATATGCGATTTACATACTTCTGCCCACATTCGGACAACACATTTCCGGCCTCGCTCAATACACTTGCATTGGGTGAGGCCATGTACATCAAGATGTTATGTGACCGCTTGAATGCATATCGCATATTTGCAGTCACGCACCTGCCGCAAACAAACAAAAAACTTAAATATGACCCAAAGTGGAAAAAGGGGAAGTTTACCTCAGTTTTCGGAAAACCCCTTTAATGATGCGATTTTATAACTTTACCAATGATTCTATTTATAGGGAGACCCAGGATTCAGAGGTCCTATTGGTCTACCCGGTCCTCCTGGTGAAGGATTGCAAGGACCTAAGGTAAGAAAACCTTTCAAAATTGACTGTATTTAAGAGGCATTGCTTTTATCTTACATTCTGATGATCAACATTTTAGAGAAGTATTTTATTAGTAAAGGTTCATCCACTGTAAAAATTAATTTGACGTTTCGACCGATCGTATGGCCTTCATCAGAACAGTGGGACTGCTTAAGAAGAATTGTCGCACAGCGCTGTTGAAATGCGCAAGATGTGTAAAGTGGATGAACCTTTACTAATAAAATGCTGCTTTATTCCTTGCATCTACTTTGGAGTGCCGAATTAATTTTTTACGTAATTTCGGAGAGGAATCCTATTCGTGCACCCACCTCAGAGGAGTGCCGCGCAGCCATTTACTTATTTTAGAGAGTTCTCTATGCAGTACAGTATGTGGCAGAGAGACACAGGATATTGAATGCCTAGATTCTAGAATTTTCTCCTTTGTCTTGAATTGGGAAAATTGTGCAAAATGCAAGAGCAAAACCCCAGACAGTTATACCGTTAAAGGGTGTAGGGAGTGCTTGATCGCTGATACGATACGGTGAAATACTTTAATATTGAAGTCTATTGTAAAATTGAGAGTCCCTATGAAGCCCTGCCACAAGCTTGGAGTATCAACAAGGCACATAATCCGAGACGTATCAGAACTAGCTCCAATTTGGTGACCGGCTGTATAACACAGGCGGCATCTGCTGTGTAGGGAGGCGGTTCAGCTCCTGAGCCCGCTCCAAGTAGCTAGAGCACACATCCACCTTATAGCGGGGGTCCAGTGGTCACACTCCCAGTAATCACACATACATCACTTACTTTGTGGTTAGGAAATAAATCTATTTAGTGGGTAAACTCCTTCAAGGAAGGACACAACTATACATTTTAAAGATAATGTCAGAACAAAAATTCAGAAAATTTCTTTTTTTTTAATTTGTTTTATGGTATTCTTGATAATTCATTAGTACCAATTTTATTTAGGGAAATGTGGGGAAATCAGGAATACCAGGTGCCCAAGGTCCTCCAGGAGAAGGGATACAAGGTCCAAAGGTAAGGAACACACTTGATCCATTGTTTTATTTTTGTCTTTTACTTTGAAAGCACAAACCAATGAACCAAAACTATTTTATATTTTGCTTCATAACTCTAAACACTTTCTACCCTTTTTTCCCAAGTAAATGTATACAAGCATTATCTTTATTTTGTCCTATTTTTTTAGGGAGAACAAGGAGTTCAAGGTTTGCCTGGGTCACGTGGTCTTCCAGGAGAGGGACTTCTAGGGCCAAAGGTGAGGACAAATTTTATTTACATGTTAAATGGAATATTTCCAAAAATCTCAGTAATAAATTGTGGCTATCAAAGTTGGGAATTGGGGTCCTCGAAATAATGGCAGAATTAAATAAGCAACTTCTGAAATAACAGGGTTCTATATTTAAATATTACGTACCTCATAATTCATACCATCACACAAAAAGTGACAAAAGATGTAATTCTAAGACATTTTTCAAATATACAGTGTGTCATTAGTAAATCTGGTAAGATTGTCTGCCCTGGGAGAGAACAACTATGAGGGGGAAAGATATGATGTGATAAACTCATAAATTTGACTTTCATACTTTTGTCACTAGTCCAAATAATCTAATATGATAAAAACCTATTTGTGTATTTTGCTCAATAATTCACCAAAGATAATTGAAAAACACAATGAACTCTTCATCGCATTCCAAAGAATGAATCTACTAGACACAAATCAGACACATATTTTCCTCACCTCTTGCTAGGAGTTTGAACTTTACTAAATATAGAATACCACTATTTATGGGCCATGTAACAAGATATCATTGTAAATTATACTGCCCAGAAAACAGAGGAAAATTAAACTGCTTCTAAATGGTTAATCTACTAGAGAAGGACACAGGTGCTTCTAAAAGTGTAATCTACTAGAGGAGAACATAGCTGCTTCTAAAGGGTTAATCTAGAAGGCAACATAATTTCTTCTAAAGGGTTAATCTACTAGAGGAGGACATAGCTGTTTCTGTCATGATCTCAATGGCAAGAGAACATAGCATAAGCATATATAGGAACTAGCTCTTGGAAGATGGGAACTGAGCTGACCATGAACTAAACCTAACGCACAACTAGCAGTGGCCGGGTAGCATGCCTACGTTGATTCTAGATGCCCAGCCCAGCCGGAGGACTAAATAAAGCTAGCAGAGGAAAATATTAGTCCTAGCTCACCTCTAGAGAAATACCCCGAAAGGAGACAGAGGCCCCCCACATGTATTGGCGGTGAGTTGAGATGAAATAACAAACGTAGTATGAAAATAGGTTTAGCAAATTTGAGGTCCACTTACTACATAGCAGAAGACAGAAAGGACACTTTCATGGTCAGCTGAAAACCCTATCAAAAAACACCATCCAGAAATTACTTTAAAACTCTGGCATTAACTCATAACACCAGAGTGGCAATTCCCGTTCACAAGAGCTTTCCAGACACAGTAACGAAACTACAGCTGTGAACTGGAACAAAATGCAAAAACAAACATGGACAAGAGTCCAACTTATCTAGTAGTTGTCTAGGAGCAGGAACAAGCACAGAGAGGCTTCTGATAACATTGTTGACCGGCAAGCAACTAACAGAGCAGCAAGGTTATATAGCGACTCCCACATCTTGATGGGAACAGGTGAACAGAGAAGATGAAGACACCAGTTCAATTCCACCAGTAGCCACCGGGGGAGCCCAGAATCCAAATTCACAACAGTACCCCCCCCTCAAGGAGGGGGCACCGAACCCTCACCAGAACCACCAGGGCGATCAGGATGGGCCCTATGAAAGGCACGAACCAGATCGGAGGCATGAACATCAGATGCATTCACCCAAGAATTATCCTCCTGGCCGTATCCCTTCCACTTGACCAGATACTGGAGTCTCCGTCTGGAAACACGAGAGTCCAAGATTTTCTCCACAACGTACTCCAACTCACCCTCAACCAACACCGGAGCAGGAGGCTCAACGGAAGGCACAACCGGTACCTCATACCTGCGCAATAATGACCGATGAAAAACGTTATGAATAGAAAAGGATGCAGGGAGGTCCAAACGGAAGGAAACAGGGTTAAGAATCTCCAATATCTTATACGGGCCGATAAACCGAGGCTTAAACTTAGGAGAAGAGACCCTCATAGGGACAAAACGAGAAGACAACCACACCAAATCCCCAACAGAAAGCCGAGGACCAACACGACGGTGGCGGTTGGCAAAAAGCTGAGTCTTCTCCTGGGACAACCTCAAATTGTCCACCACCTGCCCCCAGATCTGATGCAATCTCTCCACCACAGCATCCACTCCAGGACAATCCGAAGATTCCACCTGACCAGAGGAAAATCGAGGATGAAACCCCGAATTACAGAAAAACGGGGACACCAAAGTGGCAGAGCTGGCCCGATTATTGAGAGCGAACTCCGCCAATGGCAAAAAAGCAACCCAATCATCCTGGTCAGCAGACACAAAACACCTCAGATATGTCTCCAGGGTCTGATTAATCCGCTCGGTCTGGCCATTCGTCTGAGGATGGAAAGCGGACGAAAAAGATAAATCTATGCCCATCCTAGCACAGAATGCCCGCCAAAATCTAGACACGAATTGGGTCCCTCTGTCAGAAACGATATTCTCAGGAATACCATGCAAACGAACAACATTTTGAAAAAACAGAGGAACCAACTCGGAAGAAGAAGGTAACTTGGGCAGAGGAACCAAATGGACCATCTTAGAAAAACGGTCACACACCACCCAGATGACAGACATCTTCTGAGAAACAGGCAGATCTGAAATAAAATCCATCGAGATGTGCGTCCAAGGCCTCTTAGGAATAGGCAAGGGCAACAATAATCCACTAGCCCGAGAACAACAAGGCTTGGCCCGAGCACAAACGTCACAAGACTGCACAAAGCCTCGCACATCTCGTGACAGGGAAGGCCACCAGAAGGACCTTGCCACCAAATCCCTGGTACCAAAAATGCCAGGATGACCTGCCAACGCAGAAGAATGAACCTCAGAGATGACTCTACTGGTCCAATCATCAGGAACAAACAGTTTATCAGGTGGGCAACGATCAGGTCTCTCCGCCTGAAACTCCTGCAAGGCCCGCCGCAGGTCTGGAGAAACGGCTGACAATACCACTCCATCCTTAAGGATACCTGTGGGCTCAGAGTTACCAGGCGAGTCAGGCTCAAAACTCCTAGAAAGGGCATCCGCCTTAACATTCTTAGAACCCGGTAGGTATGACACCACAAAATTAAACCGAGAGAAAAATAATGACCAGCGCGCCTGTCTAGGATTCAGGCGCCTGGCGGTCTCAAGATAAATCAAATTTTTGTGGTCAGTCAATACCACCACCTGATGTCTGGCCCCCTCAAGCCAATGGCGCCACTCCTCAAAAGCCCACTTCATGGCCAAAAGCTCCCGATTCCCAACATCATAATTCCGCTCAGCGGGCGAAAATTTACGGGAAAAGAAGGCACAAGGCCTCATCACGGAGCAGTCAGAACTTTTCTGCGACAACACTGCCCCAGCTCCGATCTCAGAAGCGTCGACCTCAACCTGAAAAGGTAGAGCAACATCAGGCTGACGCAACACAGGGGCAGAGGAAAAACGGCGCTTAAGCTCCCGAAAGGCCTCCACAGCATCAGGGGACCAATCAGCAACATCAGCACCCTTCTTAGTCAAATCGGTCAATGGCTTAGCAATATCCGAAAAACCAGCAATAAATCGACGATAAAAGTTAGCAAAGCCCAAAAATTTCTGAAGACTCTTAAGAGAAGAGGGCTGCGTCCAATCACAAATAGCTTGAACCTTGACAGGATCCATTTCAATGGAAGAGGGGGAAAAAATATATCCCAAAAAGGAAATCCTCTGTACCCCAAAAACACACTTAGAACCCTTCACACACAAAGAATTAGACCGCAAAACCTGAAAAACCCTCCTGACTTGCTGGACATGAGAGTCCCAGTCATCCGAAAAAATCAGAATATCATCCAGATACACAATCATAAATTTATCCAAATAATCGCGAAAAATATCATGCATAAAGGACTGGAAAACTGACGGAGCATTAGAAAGACCAAAAGGCATCACTAAATACTCAAAGTGGCCCTCGGGCGTATTAAATGCGGTTTTCCACTCATCCCCCTGCCTGATTCGCACCAAATTATACGCCCCACGAAGGTCAATCTTAGAGAACCACTTGGCCCCCTTTATGCGAGCAAACAAATCAGTCAGCAACGGCAATGGGTATTGATATTTAACAGTGATTTTATTCAAAAGCCGATAATCAATACATGGTCTCAAAGAGCCATCTTTTTTTGACACAAAGAAAAAACCGGCTCCTAAGGGAGATGACGATGGACGAATATGTCCCTTTTCCAAGGACTCCTTTATATATTCTCGCATAGCAGCATGTTCAGGCACAGACAGATTAAATAAACGACCCTTTGGGTATTTACTACCCGGGATTAAATCTATGGCACAATCGCACTCTCGGTGCGGAGGTAACGAACCAAGCTTGGATTCTTCAAAGACGTCACGATAGTCAGACAGGAACTCAGGAATTTCAGAGGGAATGGATGATGAAATGGAAACCACAGGTACATCCCCATGAGCCCCCTTACATCCCCAGCTCAACACAGACATAGCTCTCCAGTCGAGGACTGGGTTGTGAGATTGCAGCCAAGGCAATCCTAGCACCAAATCATCATGTAGATTATACAGCACCAGAAAGCGAATAATCTCCTGGTGATCCGGATTAATACGCATAGTTACTTGTGTCCAGTATTGTGGTTTATTATTAGCCAATGGGGTGGAGTCAATCCCCTTCAGAGGAATAGGAGTCTCCAAAGGCTCTAAATCATACCCACAGCGTTTGGCAAAGGACCAATCCATAAGACTCAAAGCGGCGCCAGAGTCGACATAGGCGTCCGTGGTAATAGATGACAAAGAGCAAATCAGGGTCACAGATAGAATAAATTTAGACGGTAAGGTGCAAATGGAAACAGATTTACCAAGCTTTTTAGTGCGCTTAGAGCATGCTGATATAACATGAGTAGAATCACCACAATAGAAACACAACCCATTTTTCCGTCTAAAATTCTGCCGCTCGCTTCGGGAGAGAATTCTATCACACTGCATACTCTCTGGCGACTTCTCAGTGGACACCGCCAGATGGTGCACTGGTTTGCGCTCCCGCAAACGCCTATCGATCTGAATAGCCATTGTCATGGACTCATTCAGACCCGCAGGCACAGGGAACCCCACCATAACATCCTTAATGGCATCAGAGAGACCCTCTCTGAAAGTCGCCGCCAGGGCGCACTCATTCCACTGAGTAAGCACAGACCATTTACGGAATCTTTGGCAGTAAATTTCCGCTTCATCTTGCCCCTGAGATAGGGACATCAAAGTTTTTTCTGCCTGAAGCTCCAAATGAGGTTCGTCATAAAGCAACCCCAAGGCCAGAAAAAACGCATCCACATTGAGCAACGCAGGATCTCCTGGTGTCAATGAAAAAGCCCAGTCTTGAGGGTCGCCCCGGAGCAAGGAAATCACAATCCTGACCTGCTGTGCAGGGTCTCCGGCAGAGCGAGATTTCAGAGACAAAAATAATTTGCAATTATTTCGAAAATTCTGAAACCCGGATCTATTCCCCGAGAAAAATTCCGGCAAAGGAATTCTCGGCTCAGATACAGGTGCATGACAAACAAAATCTTGCAAATTTTGTACCTTCGTGGCGAGATTATTCAAACCTGCAGTTACACTCTGAAGATCCATTACAAACAGGTGGACACAGAGCCATTCAAGGGTTAAGAGGAGGTAAGAAGCAGCTAGACAGCAATTAAGGGCTAGGCAGCAAAACTCTGAGGGGAAAAAAAAAAAAAAAAATTCCCTTCAACACTTCTTTTTCTCCTGCTTCAGCCCAAACAATTAACACTTTGCGGGCCGGTCAAACTGTCATGATCTCAATGGCAAGAGAACATAGCATAAGCATATATAGGAACTAGCTCTTGGAAGATGGGAACTGAGCTGACCATGAACTAAACCTAACGCACAACTAGCAGTGGCCGGGTAGCATGCCTACGTTGATTCTAGATGCCCAGCCCAGCCGGAGGACTAAATAAAGCTAGCAGAGGAAAATATTAGTCCTAGCTCACCTCTAGAGAAATACCCCGAAAGGAGACAGAGGCCCCCCACATGTATTGGCGGTGAGTTGAGATGAAATAACAAACGTAGTATGAAAATAGGTTTAGCAAATTTGAGGTCCACTTACTACATAGCAGAAGACAGAAAGGACACTTTCATGGTCAGCTGAAAACCCTATCAAAAAACACCATCCAGAAATTACTTTAAAACTCTGGCATTAACTCATAACACCAGAGTGGCAATTCCCGTTCACAAGAGCTTTCCAGACACAGTAACGAAACTACAGCTGTGAACTGGAACAAAATGCAAAAACAAACATGGACAAGAGTCCAACTTATCTAGTAGTTGTCTAGGAGCAGGAACAAGCACAGAGAGGCTTCTGATAACATTGTTGACCGGCAAGCAACTAACAGAGCAGCAAGGTTATATAGCGACTCCCACATCTTGATGGGAACAGGTGAACAGAGAAGATGAAGACACCAGTTCAATTCCACCAGTAGCCACCGGGGGAGCCCAGAATCCAAATTCACAACATGTTTCTAAATGACTATTATTTCAATATATACTCAGTAGCTGCAATACTTAAAAGGCTTGCAGTACTTACTTTTATGGCTGCTTGTAGCCTCCTCCTGCTGCTCACAAATACACAGGTATCCATTTTACGATAGCACATATATAACTACACCCAGTATGAAGACAGCAACACATTTCTCCAGTGTTTTCATACTGCACTTTCAGCTCACATCAATGGTATCTCAAGGTTGGAAGCAGGAAGGCTCACTCAGCTGAAGAAATAGTGAGGCAGAGGAGATCCCACCTTCAGCTGACTCGAGCCTGTATTTCTTAAAACTTTAAATGCCATATTAGAGAATACTTTTTTTGTTTACTTTTTCTACATATATATATATAGGTTTCATAGTTTTATCTCCTTTTACTTCATGATTCAGCTTTCCCAGAGGTGATTGGTCCACTTAAATTTTTGATCAGCTCAGGTTCAGCTAATGAAACACATAAAGATCATAATAATTAATGGGCCACATCATATGATCCAGCAGACCTTTAGCTATTACACACTGATAGCTTATTATAAGGTTACGACATCAATCTGAAAAGTACAACTTGAAAGTAAGCCCTTGAAAAATCCCATATGGAGTCAAATAATTTCAAGGTCACAAATTCTCAATATTCAACATTACCGCATAAGGAAAAGCCCCAAATGCCAAGAGTGTATTAAATCAAAATGAATCTTTATTAGTTAGAGAAAATTAAACAGAGTAATAATAAATCCAAATAGAATCATAGAATGTTAGAGTTGGAAGGGACCTCCAGGGTCATCGTGTCAAACAGACAGATGTTTGTCCAGCTTCTGGAGACTTCCATTGAAGGAGAACTCACCACCTGTCATGGCAGCCTGTTCCATTCATTGATCACACTCAAGGTCAAAAAGTTTTTTTCTAACATCTAATCTGTATCTTCTCCCTTTCAGTTTCATTCCATTGCTGCTATTTAAATGCGAGGATACATAGTATACCTTTACATCAGCTGGATACACAAGGCATAGTGGTATCATTAATGACTAGTACAAATATAAATGTAAAGTAATCACCTGTAATACAGTTTACTTAAACAATACATCTATATAGACCAGGTCAACATAACATAAATCAATGAAACTAGTGACCAGGATAAAACATGCAAGCAATTGTGCAAGTATGGTCTACCTATAAGGTTAATATTGTGATAAATGAAGCACTTACGTGTAATACGGCTGGTTAAGTTATTTCCTCGCCACCCCAACTCGCGTTTTCTTTTCTTCATCAGGAAGTGTTAAATTGAAATCAAGGAATACAAATTTCATCCTCAAACAAAAGTTTTTGTATTACCATTTGTTGGAAAATATGGAAAAAAACCTCCAGCTAAAAGCCTTTTCTAATGTCAAATTAATATTTTAGGGTGACCGTGGATCTGTTGGTGAAAGAGGAAGAAAGGGAGATAAAGGTGACAGTGGAGAACCTGGAAACCCTGGTGATACGGTAAGGAATCCGCTTGTGCTGTAGACAATCCTGCTGAACACATGAGAATACTTCACTCCCAGGGATAAACTGTTGCGAGATATCTCTGGCTCATTCATCTCTCTGAGAGACCAAGGGATCAGGCTTTTTGAAATGTAACATCAGAGGGATACACAGGACAATGGCCCGGACACTGGTGAGAAATGTGCCATGCGCGCCAAAAGTTACCGAGCCTCATGAAGAGACCTGAGTAGTTTCGAAAGCTTGCTGCTTGTTACCATCTTTTCAGTTAGCCATTAAAAGGTATCAACCACTGAGGACTCTCAAATTTTGATATTCTTCTATCTACTGGCTAATACGGTGTAAAGTTATATTTTTCCTGTAACAAGCTATTGACATTTTTATAAAATAAACTAATCAGTAGACACAGGCTCAATGTGCAAACTGCATTATTTCCAACATTAAATGCTCTAGTTTCCCCTTTCCACTTACAATAGTCCTAAAAGTTCTCCACTTTCTTAAATCCCTAAATGTCATCTCTGCCCATTAAGTTTTTTCCCTTTAAACCTACGTATATGTGCGTGTAGTGTGAGATCCAGCGCCGTTCTTCTCCTCTTCTCAGTGACGTCACCGCTCTTCCTACTCTCCGGTGACGCTGCGCTCTGCATGACCCGGAATTGGTTTTTACAATGTAAGGCTATGGAGCATCAGAAAGGGATTTCATAGGATTTCAATGTAAAAGAGACTTCTGGCTCACGCAGAGTGATTCAGAGAGTCTGACATGTGGTGACGGCACTGAGAAGAGGAGAAGAACAGAGCTGGATCCTTGAAAAAACACTTCATTTCATATACAAATCTCCCCCAAAAGCTCGAACTACAGACTCCATGCATGACTTATATAATAAGTGTCGAGGTTGGTATCTTAACCAAGAAATATGAGTGAAGGAAAGTGGAATTGTGAACCAAGAATAACTATTTTTCATGTTACACAGGGAAGAACTGGAACTAAAGGAGACCCTGGATTAACAGTAAGTTAACTTTTGTTTTATTTTTTTATTGTAACTGAGTAGATAGTAAAATGGATATGCAAACAAATCCAGCTTTCACATCAATAAATATATATTTTTTATCTCACAGAGAGAAGATATCATTAAGATGATTAAAGAAATTTGTGGTAAGCTATAAGACAACTTAGGGATATGTGCACATTTAATTTTTTTGAGACAATCAAAAATGATGAGTTTTTCAATAGGAAACCATTTCAGGAAAGTGTGTGGCTCTTCTATGCCTTTTTGTCCTAAAGCAATTTTTGTGAGCATTTTTTTTACATTTATTGAAATATTTTGTTAACACTTTTCACCATTTCTGCAAACATTTTGTAAACTTGAGGGGTTTCTTTGTTTTGCAGGTTTTGTGGGCAACTATCTAATATTTATTAAATTTATTAAACAATTATGAAAACTCCAAAGTTTTACAAGTCAAAAATGCAGCAAAAAAGCTTTTAAAACACTCAAAAAGACACCCAGAGTCCCTTCCTATTGACATCTCTTGTAATGTATGGAAAAGCTTCATAGCAGAAAACGCCTGAAGAATGTACAGGTCATTTCATTTAAATGCTTGGCATTTTTGAAAAGCTGAAGTTAAATAAAAATTATCAAAAGACTGAATCTATGAACGACAAGTCATTTTACACTAGAAACGTATAGGAAGGGATTTTCAAGAATTTTGGGGGTGATTTTTAAGGCGTTTTATTCTCAAAATGCTCCTCAAAAAACTAAGTGTGCACAAACCCTAACTATTTTGCTTTCTATTCCTTCAAATTTAAAAGTTGACTCAACCTTAGCAATCAAGATTCAGGACATCTGCAATAGGTCTTGATACAAAGTTTGGTAATTTGATAATTAACAGAAGTTGGTGCACCATTTAAAAGGCTAAAATGTAGTTAGGAGACTTCTGCTAAACTTTTAATATTTGTACCCTGTAGGTTGCGGTGTTAAATGTAAGGAGATACCCATGGAACTTGTCTTCGTTATCGACAGCTCTGAAAGTGTTGGACCAGAAAACTTTGAAATTATTAAAGACTTTGTGACGGCCCTTGTTGACCGTGTGACAGTAGGACGGAATGCCACTCGTATAGGACTTGTTCTCTATAGCTTAGAAGTACGGCTAGAATTTGGCCTGAACAGGTTCACTACTCAGCAAGATGTAAAGCAAGCCATTAGAAAGATGATGTACATGGGAGAGGGTACCTACACCGGAACTGCCATACGAAAAGCTACCCAAGAAGGTTTTTATGGAGCAAGGAATGGGGTCAGAAAAGTAGCTATTGTCCTCACAGATGGTCAGACAGACAAGCGAGAAGCTGTGAAACTAGACATTGCTGTTCGTGAGGCTCAAGCAACCAACATACAAATGTACGCCATTGGAATTGTGAATTCTTCAGACCCAACTCAACAAGAATTCATAAGGGAATTAAATCTCATAGCTTCTGAGCCTGATACCGAGCACATGTACTTAATCGATGATTTCAACACTTTACCAGGTAAGAGGTAAAAGAAAAATCAGGTAAAAAATTGCACTGCTTGTGTTTTTTAGTGTCACTAACATTATTTGCTGTATTAATAACATCTTACATAATATTTTTCAGCTTTGGAGTCAAAATTGGTTAATCAGTTCTGTGAAGATGAAAATGGTGCTCTTATCTACAATCGAGTTGGAAACAAAATCAGCACGATGTATGCACAGAAAGGGTCTTCCAGTTCTACCTTTACTACGTTTCAAGGCAGCAATGACAAAGTCAGCACAGAAGAAAGTCTTAGGTTGGAAGAGAAACGTAGATTAGAAGAAAGAATTAGGTTAGAAGAAGAAAGGATTCGAGAAGAACGACTCCTACAACAAGAAAGAACTCGGCAAGAGGAAGAAAGACTTAGACAAGAAAGAATTCGTCAAGAAGATGAAAGACTTAGACAAGAAAGAATTCGTCAAGAAGAAGAAAGGCTTAGAAAAGAAAGAATTCGTCAAGAAGAAGAAAGACGAAGAAATGAGGAGACTTTTGTTGTTTCTCGAGAGCCACAAATTCCGGTATAAAAATTGTCAAATCATGATGTATAAATGTTATGCACTCACAAAGAGCTGATTAGAAGTATTATGTCTGGGGGAGGGGTTGTACGCACACTTTCACTGATGGGATATTAGAAATAGTGAGTTCAAAATGTGCACAAAACCTGTTAAAACCATTGGGATTAAAAGAAACAATCTGACAAATAGTGTCTTCTTTGGAGGGAGTTAAAGAGGTTGTCTGGTCAAAACCGATAAGTCCGCAGTCACTCTGTGTGACTGCGGACTGTGCACTGGGTCTTCTCCTCCCTGTCTGTTTAGCCCCGGCCCCTCCGTCTGCCTCCGGTCTGTGAATGGCCTGCGTCCTGTGTTTGAAATCTCAGCAGTGACCTGTCATTCAAAGACCGGAAGCAGGAAAAAGGGGCTGGGAAATCACAGACAGGGAGGAGAAGACCGAGTGCACAGTCCGGTCCCTGTGCACTAAAATGTAATTAGCAGAAAACTTCAAATGCTGATTGCAGAAGAACCACAAAGCAGATTTCTACTCCAAAAGTATCAATTTAATCAGTATTGCAGCCCCATTACAGCCTTGTCTTTACTTTACATTATAAAATAGTGCTGACAAAATCTATTTAAAGCAGCTATTGCTTTTCAGAAGCAAAAAACACCAAAAAGGACAATTAAAGTTGGGCACGACTTTTTATCACTGACATAGGTAACTTAATTCCATTTACTGTACATATTCTCATTCTATCTTGGTATACCAACTTAAAGACCTCCCTTTCTTTAACCTTTTCTTTTCACCCCATTTTAAAAAAACATAACACTAATAGTTTCCAATCAAATGGATCTATAGTATAACTTATAGTGAAACCTTGCTGAAGGCTTTAACCCCTTTATGACCTTGGGATTTTCCGTTTTTCCGTGTTCGTTTTTCACTCCCCTCCTTCCCAGACCCATAACTTTTTTATTTTTCCGTCAATTTGGCCATGTGAGGGCTTACTTTTTGCGGGACAAGTTGTACTTTTGAACGACATCATTGGTTTTACCATGTCGTATACTAGAAAACGGGAGAAAAATTCCAAGTGCGGTGAAATTGCAAAAAAAGTGCAGTCCCACACTTGTTTTTTGTTTGGCTTTTTTGCTAGGTTCACTAAATGCTAAAACTGACCTGCCATTATGATTCTACAGGTCATTACGAGTTCTTAGACTAGCATGACTAGGTTATTTTTTATCTAAGTGGTGAAAAAAATTCCAAACTTTGTTAAAAAATAAAAAAAATTGTGCCATTTTCCGATACTCGTAGCGACTCCATTTTTTATGATCTGGAGTTGGTTGAGGGCTTATTTTTTGCGTGCCGAGCTGGCATTTTTAATGATACCATTTCAGTGCAGATACGTTCTTTTGATCGCCCGTTATTGCATTTTAATGCAATGTCGCGGCGACAAAAAAAATGTAATTCTGGCATTTCGAATTTTTTTCTCGCTACGCCGTTTAGCGATCAGGTTATTGCTTTTTTTATTGATAGATCGGGTGATTCTGAACGCGGCGATATCAAATATGTGTAGGTTTGATTTTTTTTTTATTGATTTATTTTGATTGGGGCGAAAGGGGGGGTGATTCAAACTTTTATATTTTTCTTATTTTTTTCACATTTTTTTAAACTTTTTTTTTAACTTTTGCCATGCTTCAATAGCCTCCATGGGAGGCTAGAAGCTGGCACAACGCGATCGGCTCTGCTACATAGCAGCGATCTGATGTTCGCTGCTATGTAGCAGAAATGCAGGTGTGCTGTGAGCGCCGACCACAGGGTGGCGCTCACAGCTACTGTGGATCAGTAACCATAGAGGTCTCAAGGACCTCTATGGTTACAATGTAGAAGCATCGCCGACCTCCGATCATGTGACAGGGGTCGGCGATGCGCTCATTTCCGGCAGCCCGGCCGGAAGTGCCGGTTAAATGCCACTATCTGCGTTTGACAGCGGCATTTAACTAGTTAATAGGCGCGGGCGGATCGCGATTCTGCCCGCGCCTATTACGGGCACATGTCAGCTGTTCAAAATAGCTGACATGTCCCGGCTTTGATGCGGGCTTACCGCGGAGCCCGCATCAAAGCGGGGCTTCTGACCTCGGACGTACTATCCCGTCCGATGTCAGAAAGGGGTTAAAAACAAGTATATGATCAATTATAATAAAAAGTGGTGACAAATATAAAACGCAACTGTAGTTCTTTACAGAGTCATCCAAAAATGACCTTTTTTATCCTTCAACTTTTGTTTTATTTTGTAGCAAAAAGAAATTATCTCAATTCCAAACGTAGAGGAAGAAGAAGAGGAAGATTATGATGACGAGGAGGAAGAAATAGAACAACCTTCCTCGTCTAATAGAGGTAGTTAATGCTTTGATTTTCCTTTTCAATTCTATTACCGGTAATTTAATTTCTTATAAGTTTCCACAATTGACTTTACCTTTAAAGTAAGTGAAGGATAACAACTAGTGATGAGCGAATATACTCGTTACTCGGGTTTTCCCGAGCACACTCAGGTGGTCTCTGAGTATTTGTTAGTGTTCAGAGATTTAGTTTTCCTTGCTGCAGCTGAATGATTTACAGCTGATAGACAGCTTGATTACATGTGGGGATTCCCTAGCAACCAGGCAACCCCCACATGTACTCAGCCTGGCTAGTAGCTGTAAATCATTCAGCTGTGTCAACAAAAACTAAATCACCGAGCAGTCATAAATACTCAGAGACCACCCGAGCGTGCTCAGGAAAACCCGAGCAATGAGTACACTTGCTCATCACTAATAATAACTTTATATATTCTGTTGATAATTGAAATGACAATGAAAAATGGAAAAAAAAATAATAAAACAACACTGGCAGGTAGAAAAAGGTTACTAAGATATTAATTTCTGTTTTCTATATTCATCTTCCGTAGTAATAATTTCATCATCAGCTGAGAACGGTGGTGCTTCGACTTCAATATCATCGTCATCATCTAGGACTGTCATATTATCTCCAGGTTCATCAGAGAAAATTGAACCAATAATACCAAAAATAGGTGAGCTTTATTTACCGTATATTTACCCACCGTGGCATCAGTATTCAGTGGCACCTGCCACATGGAGGGACCTAGACCCTTGCTCCAATAAAATCAATGGTAATAATTGGGGTAATAATAGTCAAGCAGTAAACATTTATATTCTTTAATCACTTGTATTGCTTTCTAGACTACATCCAGGATGCACGTTGCAAGCTGCCATTAGATCAGGGACCATGTCGGACTTATATCATAAAATGGTATTACGATAAACAAGCCAATTCTTGTGCCCAGTTCTGGTACGGTGGCTGCAGTGGAAATGGCAATCGTTTCGATGCCGAAGATGAATGTAAGAAATTCTGTGTCTACACCATTGAGGGAGGTAAGTTTTAAAAAAAAAAATCCAGAAGAATGTGATAAAACCGGTGAAGGTAGTTTGATGATTTAGTAGACAATAAGAAGTTTATCAATAAAAAAAAACCAAAACAAAACAAAGTCGGCGCAACAGCAAATTTGTAGGGACGAAAAATATGTTGAATTTGCATAATCAACATAATAAATAATGGGAGTATTCTACTTTCAGAAAAGTGAACCCCAAACACTCTAAAATACCTCTGAGCTCCCCTCTGTTGCTCAGGTCTCCGTGTTTTGGCTGCAGCGGTGACAACAAATGAACAACATATGACACCGTTGAAGCCAAATACTGAGCTCAGCGGCTGTGCTGAGATAGACGGCATGAGCCGCTGAGCTGCTCGATGATCGCCTGCAGCAGTGATGCACGCTGTTGAAGTGACTTCACCCCTACAGCCAAAACACCGAGATTCAAACAACGGTGGGAAGTAGGCTCTGGTGCCGAGGAGGCTGACTGACTGCTTTCTTTGTTATTTTTGGTACTTTAGAGCATTTTTTGACAATGAAAACCCCCTTTAACTACATTAAATAAAAAAGCATAGTTTAATAATTCGGAAGTATGGCTACAAGATTTGGATACACAAGGTTTGTGTTATACAGGGGACATCTGTCTCTAAAAGCAGCAACCAGAGATAGCTCTGATCGCTGCTGTTTAACCCCATAAATTCTGCTTTGAATCTCTAAAAGTGACATTTAAAGAGCCATCAAACGCAATTGTGGGGTTCCAATGTTTTCCTATGGTAACTAGTGGCCTGCTGAAAGCCTTCATGACACTCATGTGTAGCCCAGCCACAGACTGGGATTCATAGCAGACCATTATTTTCCTATTTACTGCGATGCTATGATATTATTAATATAATGTTCACAGGATATTCATATAATAAATCATGCTGTCAAAAAACTGCATGGTCTCCCAACAACATAATATGTCTAGTAAGGTGAAGTAAACTCCATAAATGGATCCTAGATACTATAATATTGCAATAAATAGAAAAAGCGATCTCAGGTTCAGGTTCCCTAAGGAAACTAAAAAACAAAGTAAAGAAAAAGTTAATTAATATATATATATATATATATATATATATATATATATATATATATTCTTTAAAATTCAAATCACTCCTTTTTCCCAATTTAAAAATAAAGAAACTAAAAAATAAAATAAAAATTGCTGTGTTTTTATTGGTCCAATCTATCTAAATATCAAATTATTTAAAAGGCAACTGAAAGGTCCCATGTACCCCAAAGTGGAAACAATAAAAATAACAACTCGGCATATAAAAAACAAGCCTTCATTAAGTTGTGGCTCTTTTTATTTTACAAAGTTCTGAACTTTTGTTAACCACTAAAATAAAAAATAAAAAGCTATACAAATTTAGTATTTTTGTGATGGTGCTGCCCTGGAGAATCAGGTCATTTTTACAATGAGTGGTGTGAAAGCAAAATCCCAAAAACGATGGTGGAATTGTGTTTTTCAACAATCAATGCATTTGGAGTTTTTCTTCACATTTTTCAATGCAGTATATGGTAAAATGAATTCAAAACTACAACTCATCACATAAAAAACAAGCATATCGCTATTTCGAGAGAAAAATTTACAGCTCTTGGAAAACGCAAAGTTACTCAGCATTGTATATACTCGATCCATATGGAAACTGTACAAAAAATGTTACAAGATAAACCATATAATGTTCATCCATATAACATCGTTATGGTGTTTTTGTTTTCCTTTCACAGAAAAATAAGGTGGAATAAAGCGAGGGAGGCTACTCTTGAAACTGAAGGATTCAATAAACATTTCCTTAAATGCGCCAATTCACCATCAGTGCCGTTTATGACATCATAGATTTCATTTTTTTTACCTTCATTTCAATGTTATGACGACTTCCATGTCTCAGGGTTTCTGATCTTAAGGCTGCCATACATATTACATGAATGTCGACGAAACCTGTTTAATCTTGGAAATACTCTCCAGCCGTTTATGTATATGGTAGTGGCCCAACTCCTGCTTGACATAAAAAGTCATAAGAAAGAAGTATTGGGCATGTTGAATGTTAGCATGCCCCATCTTTTTTTTTCTCAAGGAAGATAAGCCAACACAAGACTTCATGTGGATGGTGGGTCATCAGGAATAGTTGGCTGAAAGAATGAGTGTTCAGCTGAAAGATATCTCAGAGGGACGACCAACGCTATGAAATATTTTATTCACCTGAATTGAAATCACTTAGTAGGAGATTTTTTTTTTATTCTGTGAACAGATGTCCCTTAGGATGTACCATATTTAATTTTAAACCTCCATATTATACCATATTTATAGCTGTTTTCCTTACAGTTATGCCGTCTTTTGGAATTACTACAAATGGTAAATGGGTTTTCCAACCTTTTACATTTATAGAATATCAAAATGATAAACCATAAATGTATGATAGATACAGGACCCACCATTGGGACTTAAAAAGAACCTTTCACTATTTAAACAGAGAACCTCCTCCCATTGCCACTTATCAACTGATTCTGGAACTGTTTTTCTTTGTCTTTTGCACCCCTCCATTCCAAAGTCATACCCCCTGGTAATAATTGTGCACATTTTTGCCATCAACCAAGTGGGCGTGTACCACAGAATGTCTCTGTAGGCATTTGCTTTTTCTCTTCTAATGGTAGCCAATCAAACCACAGAGAATTAACATGTTATACAGCCCATGGTTGAAAGAAAAATTTGCATCTCTGGGGGGGGGGCATAAGTTTGGAATAGTGGGATACCGAAGAAAATGAAAAACTGTTCCTGATCCAGAGGAGTAGAACCAGTTGGAGGAGGAACTCAGTTAAAGTGGGTGCCCTGGACTTTAACATTTATGGTCTATCCTTAGGATAGAGTTGAAAAAACTTGGCACTCACACCATCCCCACGATTCCTTAAGCGCCAGCTGTCCACGGGTTCCTCCTCCCTCCTTGCAAATGGCATCCAGGCAGCCTGAGTCCTTCTTTAAGTACCACTAGACGACAAGACAGCTACACTGGAATATAGAAATTCTGCATCTAGACCAGTTCTGATGAAGGTCCAAACCAGGACCGAAAACGTTTGACAACAGTTATTATTTTTTTGGATGCACAATAAATGGAACCTTGTTTATTATACTTTATTCTCTCGTGAGTGACAAGTTTTTTCAACTTTCTTGACTACGGGCTGAATACCCTACTTGGGCACCACATTCCCTATTTTCAAGAGTGCTGAGAATATTAAGAATTACTATCCTTAGGATAGGCCATCAATGTCTGATCGGTGGGAGTGTGACACCTCTCGCCACCTCGCCGATCAGCTGTTCCCAGTGTCAGCCAGAACTGCACAGCACAACTTCACGGACTGAATACCCACTATTCCATCAGTCCAGTCTCACAACTGAGCAGTTCCAGCCACCACCAACATCAGGAACAGTTGATCAGCGGGGGTGGCAGGTTTCCCATCTCCCTCAACCAGACATTGATGACCTATTATAAGGATATGCCATCAATGTTAAAGTCTCAAACAATCCCTTTAAATATAAAAATCTATAACTATCTTGCTGCTCTGCTGTCAGAGGAGAGGTGGCCGATCATGCATGACTTTCTTCATTCATTTTTATACGAGAGTTCCAGAAATTGCTGAGAACCTGCTCGGCAACTTTTCATACCTCCCATAGAGTGCCAAGTCACCTTCTCCATGCCTACCAAAGCCAAGGAGACACAGGGGCAAGGCTATGGGCAAACTGAAACTGAAAGTTGTGGAGAGAGGAGGAGGGGTGAAGGATTTTCTGTATACTTGCATGCAAATGGGTCACTGGATAATCTGGCGACTAGTGATGAGCGAATAGCATGGTTGCTCGGGTCTCGCCGAGCATGCTTGGGTGATCTCCGAGTATTTGTTAGTGCTTGGAGATTTAGTGTTCGTTCGCCGCAGCTGAATGATTTACGGCTGCTGGACAGCCTGAATACATGTGGGATTTCCCTAACAAACAGGCAACCCCCACATGTACTCAGGCTGGCTAGCAGCTGTAAATCATGCAGCTGCAGTGACAAAAACTAAATCTCCGTGCACTAACAAATACTCGGAGATCACCCGAGCGTACTCGGGAAAACCCAAGCAACGAGTATACTCGCCCCTCACTATTGGCGACTATAATGGCTAAATTTAATTCAAACTTCCAGTCGCCATTTACAGTAGGAAAAACAGCTCTGAAGCACAAACTGCTGCCCTAACAAGTCAAATGCTAATGAATATTCATTAGTGCATGTAGGTTTATATATTTATGTCTACTTTAGAGGGAAACTGTCATATTGAAAATGTCTGATCTGCAGGAGAAGAGTCCAGTGGGAGGTTCTACTCAGTGATTGACAGTCTTCCCTGTATCTATGTGCATGCAGAGATAGCTGTCAATCACAGAGCAGGACCGCCCACTGGACTCGTGTACATACAAACACCAGGGATTTCTATTAATAAAATACGAAATTTTATACTGAATCTTTTCCAACAAACCTATATATCACTCTGCTCAGCTTCTCCTCTATAGCCACAGATTGCACCTCATGCACAACATGACAGGTTCCCTTTAAAGACGTCTTGTGAATTTATGTTTTTTTGGTGCTGAACTAATTATGTATATTATTCATTAAATGAACTGTACACTATTACTGTAGCAAAAATACTATGTAGTCATAAATAGTAGTTTCACTAGGCTAATTGAAATGCACTGAATGTGTTTTATGCTTCTAATTATCAAATATAAGTTATTTTTATAATGTCTCTTAGGACAATTTTTACATTAGTACAAAAAAACCCATATTACGGTTGCAAGTCCAGATTAACGATGGGTGGAATAACGCAAAATGAAGGCATCATAGATATCAAAGGTGATGCCAGTTGTGTAAAACTGAGCCCTGTCCATATCACATAGGACTGTCCCACAGGCATCCACACTGCTGTACACATGAATGTAACCTTCTGATAGGTGTACATATCACGACTTTTTATAGAGTAGAGGTGCTGTTTTTGTTTTGTGCCACTCTTTAAGTCCATTAAAATGATAAATTAATAAAAAAAATCTATGGTTTTTATGTTTTTTTTTGCATGTTGAACAATGTACAGTAACTTTTTACCCAGTTGACTGTGTAAATATCATCATTGCTCCATTGGTTTCTGAATACGAATTACGAGAATCAATGTACATACAGGTTGAGATTTGTGGACTGAACAAGCCCTCACCAATCTTCTACAAATCCATACTTTCCATCAGATCCGTATTCCCCTTTCCTCAGATATAGCCATCTTTAATACTTTTACATGTCATTTGTGCATTGCTAGATGTATCACCAGCAAAGAAGCACTCAATGTTCTTGTTTTAAATGCATTTTACTTTTGAGAACTTTTCCTTAATCGCCCGGCTCCTACAGACTTGATGCTAACCAATGTGACCTGCCACATTATTACTACTTGTTATCAATATTAATTAACTAGACGGTGGCCCAATTCTAACGCATCGGGTATTCTAGAATATGCATGTCCACGTAGTATATTGGCCAACCACGTAGTATATTGCCCAGTGACGTAGTATATTGCCCAACCACGTAGTATATTGCCCAGTGACGTAGTATATTGCCCAGTGACGTAGTATACAGCACAGAGCCACGTAGTATATTGCACAGCGACGTAGTATATTGCCCAGCCACGTAGTATATTGCCCACTGACGTAGTATATTGCCCAGTGACGTAGTATATTGCCCAGCCAAGTAGTATATTGCCCAGTGACGTAGTAAATTGCACAGCAACGTAGTATACAGCACCGAGCCACGTAGTACATTGCCCAGCAACGTAATATATTGCCCAACCACGTAGTATATTGCCCAGTGACGTAGTATTTGCCCAGCCACGTAGTATATTGCCCAGCGACGTAGTATATTGCCCAGCGACGTAGTATATTGCCCAGCCACGTAGTATATTGCCCAGTGACGTAGTATATTGCCCAGTGACGTAGTATTTGCCCAGCCACGTAGTATATTGCCCAGCGACGTAGTATATTGCCCAGCCACGTAGTATATTGCCCAGCCACGTAGTATATTGCCCAGTGACGTAGTATATTGCCCAGTGACGTAGTATACAGCACAGAGCCACGTAGTATATTGCACAGCGACGTAGTATATTGCCCAGCCACGTAGTATATTGCCCACTGACGTAGTATATTGCCCAGTGACGTAGTATATTGCCCAGTGACGTAGTATACAGCACAGAGCCACGTAGTATATTGCACAGCGACGTAGTATATTGCCCACTGACGTAGTATATTGCCCACTGACGTAGTATATTGCCCACTGACGTAGTATATTGCCCAGTGACGTAGTATATTGCCGAGCCACGTAGTATATTGCCCAGTGACGTAGTAAATTGCACAGAGACGTAGTATACAGCACCGAGCAACGTAGTACATTGCCCAGCAACGTAATATATTGCCCAGCTACGTAGTATATTGCCCAGCCACGCAGTATATTGCCCAGCCACATAGTATATTGCCCAGCCACGTATGTCACAGGTTAAAAAATAAAAAATAAACATACTCACCTTCCGATCCGTGGGCCCCTTGTAGTTCTAACATACTCACCTTCCGATGCGAGGGCCCTTTGTAGCGCGCGGCTGCCGCCATCTTCCGTTCCCAGGATGCATTGCGAAATTCCCCAGATGACTTAGCGGTCTTGCGAGACTGCTAAGTCTTCTGGGTAATTTCGCAATGCATCGCCGGGAACGGAAGATGGCGGCCGTCGCGAGCGGCTCGGCGGACTACGGAGGGTGAGTATAGCAGATTTTTTTTAATTATTATTTTTAACATTACATTTTTTACTATTGATGCCGCATAGGCAGCCTCAATAGTAAAAAGTTGGGACACACAGGGTTAATAGCGGCGGTAACGGCGTGCGTTACCTGCGGTATAACGCAGTCTGTTACCGCTGGCATTAACCCTGTGTTAGCGGTGACTGGAGGGAAGTATGCGGGCTCCGGGCACTGACTGCAGGGAGTAAAGAGCGGCCATTTTCTTCCGGACTTTGCCCGTCGCTGATTGGTCATGGCTGTTTTGCCGCGACCAATCATTGACTTGGATTTCCATGACAGACACAGGCCGCGACCAATGAATATCCGTGACAGACAGAAGGACAGAAAGACGGAAGTGACCCTTAGACAATTATATAGTAGACACCTGTGGAGATATCACTCATGGTCATATGTGACATCATCAAATACAGGAGGCCATTGTTACCTCACCGCATGATGTCACAATGACTGTGGGTCTATAAAAACAGGTGTTCTAGGGGCAAAGGCTCATTTCAGAAGATAAAGACGACGAGAGCGGAGGATCCAGGATCATGGACTCGGGTTCTCATTTCAGGAGATGAAGACGAGGAGAGCGGAGGATCCAGGATCAAAAACAAAGATTCTTATTTCAGGAGATGGACATGAGGAGATTGGAAGTTCCTGGATTGAGGACACAGGTAAATTAGAAACCTTACAGGGATATAATTTAGTGAACTTAGTGCCAACATGGACCCTCCAATTCTACAGATTGTGGCTGTAAGGTTCTAGATTTCTTCAGTCCTTGCTGGTAGAATCTCTAGACTTGGGTGATGAAGGTTCTTTGTGAGGTCACACAGCGGAATGTTGGACACTGAGAGTTCTATGCAGCAAACATGGGGACATCAGAGAGGTCAGCACAAAGATCGCACCTCGGATGGAGACGCTACTGTAGCTACTTCGGTCAGTAACACTTCAAGTGGTATATGTAGCTAGTACAGATTGTTGTTGGTGGTTCTGTCACCTTAATTTAAGATTATTGGGCCATAAATGCCCCATTATTCCCCCATATGGGACAGAGGTTGGTGCATATACATTGGGGAAAAATACATTTATTTATTTACTTTCTATTTATTAGATTTTTTTACCATTTTATTGTACTACTTATTTAACTTATATATAACTGCATTTACAACATTTTTTTAAAATCAAATTTAGTACGCCATTTTTAAGTGTCTACTGTACGTCTAAGCTTAAAACTGCAGAGAAAAGGGGGCTTGTTTATCTGGCATAAAGTACAATATATTTATGATGCTTTTATACAGGTTTTATGCCAATACTTCCCCTCATATTATTATTTCTTTCTTACCAGGGAGAGAATCTGGATCCTGGAAGGAAGATTGAAGAATCTAAAGAGAGCCACACGATTGTTTTTTGTTAATCATTTATTATGTCTGCACATGATATTTGTTGTCTTATGATGTCATTATATGCTGATTATATGGATCTAATCCTGGGATCAGTGCATCATGACATCATATTGTTTAGGTGTCTGCTGTCTTATCCAACGGTATAAGGAGTAGAACATACATATTTATATGCTTTAGCACTACAGAGTGCAACTTTATTTGTTTGCCAACTGTATAATGGTCCTGATATGATGCAACAATCCTATGTCTGTATATTAAGGGGTAGTGTTCTGTGTGTGTGGGGGTAGTGTTCTGTGGGGGGTAGTGTTCTGTGTGTGTGGGGGTAGTGTTCTGTGGGGGGTAGTGTTCTGTGTGTGTGGGGGTAGTGTTCTGTGGGGGGTAGTGTTCTGTTTTTTTTTACAGGGGAGATGAACATGGCCAAGCTATGAGCTTCAGGGTCTGATCTGATGAGGAAAGGTAAGGCGACTTACCAGGACAAAGAAGATCTGCTATCCAGAAACGAGTCTCCATATTGAATATCATTGCTGTATATATATGTCAGTTAGTTAGTTGTAGTATGGCGCCTTGATCCTGGGTTCTCGAACTGATCGCCTTTTCCCGGGGTCAAGAAGGAATTTTTTCCCTGTAACACACATTGGCTGAACGTGTCCAGGTTTTTTGCCTTCTTCTGGATCATTGGTCTTAGGTAGAGGTAAAGATTGTATTTAATAAAATATGTTTAAAATCAATGATCGGTCTCCTTATGTCTTTATTTTATACAGCACTCGGGTAGTTGTATATGTTTTATTCTCATTTTTAGGAAACATGGCTGCCACAATATGAAGGCAAACAGAAATAAGAGGACGGTAATTATATGTTTGCTTTTGTAATGTCTCTATTTATAATGTATAAAATAGAGCCTCACACAAGATATCTGCAAAGGTGGGAATTATTAACCTCGTAGATAATAATTGCAGAGTTAATTTACCATATTTATATTAAACTTCCATCTAAAGTTAGTTGGACTAAATTGAACAAAATTAATAAAATTAATTAAAACGCAAATCCTTCCTAATACCACTATTAATGGCACATCCCTCCTAATAACACTCTTAGTGACATGTCCCTCCTAATAACACTCCTAGTGGCACATCCCTCCTAATAACACTCCTAGTGGCATGTCCCCCTAATAACACTTCTAGTGGCACGTCCCCCTAATAACACTTCTAGTGGCACGTCCCCCTAATAACACTTCTAGTGGCATGCCCCTATGCCCCTCCTAATAGGGTATAAATTGCTGATTGCCGGTGGTGTGACTGCTGAGACCACCAGTGATATCAAGACTGGAGATTTAGAACCCCAATATTGGGGCTCTGCAATCCTGTTCTCAATTGAGAGGAGATTTGAGTCGCCCGACAGGGCCGCGGGGTACCCGGTATCGGGTCCGGTGTTCACAGGGTGATGTCATGGTGGTGGTCCGTGGCCCTGGGTGCCCATGTAAAAGGGGAAATTGAATAAAGTTTATGTTCGTGACGCCACCTGTGGTATTTGGTCAGTAGAGACCGACGCTGCTTTAAGGGGTCCTCTGAAGTGTTGTTATGGCAGCTAGATGGTACAACTTCCCACAGGTGAAGTATATCCCCAGGGCTCCCGGTGTGTAGATGGAAGATGGTGAATGGTGCAGTAAAGAACGAGGACACAGGTTTGCAGTCTCTTTACCTGGTTTACTGAAGACTTCAGGCAGTCACAGTCCAGGGTACCAGATCACAGGGTAGGCAGGGTCCAGCTGGCTTGGAAGCGAATCCAGAGTCCCCTTTACCAGGTGGAGTTAAAAGCCTTCCTCTAGCGTGGTGGTGTTGTAGTCCTTTACTGCTTATGGCTTCAGATAAGGTCCTCACAGTTCTTCTCTCTGTCCCCATATAGGATAGGACACAAACCCGTATGACAGGTGACTCGGGTTTTTTATAGGGTCTCTATCATGACCCGGGCTCTATATGTCACTGTGCCTGCTGGGTATTAGTTCAGACAGGTAACTTGCAGTTAAGCTGTCCTGCCGGTCTCTGCTGTAAGTCTTACAGTCCCTTACAACCTCGGTGTTCTGGCTACCGATTATCTGCTCTTCAGAGGGGGAATAGTTCGTTCACACCTGGTCTCCCCTGATATCAATCTCCTGTGCTTCGCTCTCCTTCACGCTCACTGAACGATGTTCTTTCCTTCTGTATGTCTCTTTAGGAGCTGTAGCGACTCTGGCTACATGGCTCCTTATACATTCTTCCTGCCTCAGACTGCTCCAGTCTGCTTCCTGGAACTCTCTGCTACTTTCTAAACCCTTTCCCTCCAGATCAGAATGTATTTATAGGGTAGTTCACCCTAAACCAGGCTTAGAGCTCCCCCTTCTGGCCTGGAGTGTGAACATGTTGTATGCATTGTGATTACCTGATCAAGAAGATCTTTAATCGCTTCCAAACGTAACATCACTCTCCCCGTGAGGAAAGCAATGTCACTGTGACAACCAGGACGCTGGGGCGTCACAGATTTATTGTCTATGGGACAGCCAAGTACAGTGCTCGGCAATTTTCAGCAGTCTTATAAACAATGAATGGAGTGAAGACCGAGCATGACCATTGTCACGTACACACTTCTCAACACATGACAACGGGTGCACCAGCAAGGGTTAATTTATCTCCTTTCATTGAATCCAATGCTCAACCTCTGTTTTAGGCTATAAAGTGAGCATAAATCACTATTTTTCTATAGGTGCCCTGAGGAAGGACAGTGGACTCTGAAACATGTCGACAATAAAACTGCAATTTTATCTATTTATCTACTATAACTCGTGTCATAACTCCAGAGAGCACAGAAACACTTCCAGTTCGGTTACTTTTATAACTCACACCCTACACAGTCCACACACCCCGATTACTTAGCGTGCTGCCACCACTCATCAAACACACAGGGTGATAAGTCCCCAAAATATATTACTGTCTGACAATCAAAAGGTCACACAGTCTCTGAAAGCCTATGGATTCTTCAAAGCATACAAGGATCAAACTTATTAAAGATTTTAAACTTTCATATAAAAATATAGAGTGCTTACAATAAAAGATATGAAAAGAATAAAAATGAAGTGACAAAATGATGCAAAACAGTTATAAAACAAAAAGGGAGAAATAACAGAAATATCTAAACGTTTCCGTCTACAGTTATCTTTTGTTTCCTTGAGGGAAATCACGTGTCATTGTTGCGACATGTGATGACGGCGCCCAATCAGTGCTGGCATCATTGTCCCCGCCTTCGGAGAAATCAAACATGAAGAGGAAGTCCGGACTGCAGCTGATCTCTGACTTCCTCTTCATGCTCAATTTGACAGGAAGCGGGGACAGTGACGCCAGCTCTCATTGGGCACCTGCGTCACATTTCACAACAACCAGAAGAGGAGCACCAGGAGACGGAGTGCCAACATCGCGGGAACGGTGTAAGCACGGGATGAGAGTAAAAACTTTATTATTTTCTGGGGACTAAGCGAGGGGTATGAGAAGAAGTTGTCCAAGTAGTGGATAACTACTATAACTAGTTATTTTGCTGATATTATAGTTTCCCTAACGATTATATATTTCCTTCACAAAGATTTCCACTTAATTCAGGACAGGGGCTCACTAGGAGGTCTGGTGTTCGGACCCAGCAGTAAGCAAATTATCCCCTATCCAATAACTGGGGTTGTGGAGACACAGCATTTGTATTTTAATTAACCGCGTTATGCCCACGTTAAAAGGAGAGCAGGCATTCGGCGGGATGATCCCTGGTCCATGCGGTTTAGGCTAGCGGACCGGGGCGCCTGCCAACTTCCCACGTCTCCACATGGGAATAATTTCATTTTTTAGGGGAATAACCCTTTAAACTATATCTAAGCTCATAGCATGGTTTACAGCTCCTCAGTGTCCTCTCTGCTCTTGAACATCCCCTTTCTAGTGTTCACATAATACAGAGCTCCCAACTGTCCCTCACTCTGCGGGACTGTCCCGGTTTTCAGCCTTTGCCCCGCACTCCCGCACGGGATGCTCTGCTTCCCGCAGATAGCAGAAGCAGCCGACACGCCCCCTTGTGTTAATCCATGCCCCTTACACTTCCGTATGCAGTGCAGTATGTATCAGCCGGTCATCCCTGTCAGCCGGTCATCCCTGCACCCACAGAGCCTTACACCACATATTGGCTGCTCTGTGCGCACAGGACCTGTGATGAGGTCACAGGAGGGGAGGAGTCAGGGGTCACATGATCGGGACCTCCGTGGATTGCAGGACTCAGCTGTGGCACTGGTTGCCAACTTGCCATGGTGCTGCTGGATGAGGTAAGTAAGCTGCCTTGTGTGGGGTCAGGAGGTGTTTACAGTGTGGATGTAGCAGACAGTGTGTACGAGGTCAGCTGTATGGAGTGGAGCCGTGTGTGTATGAGGTGTATGGAGCAGAGCAGAATGTGTACGAGGTGTACGGAGCGGAGCGGTGTGTGTATGAGGTGTACGGAGCGGAGCCGTGTGTGTATGAGGTGTATGGAGCGGAGCCGTGTGTGTATGAGGTGTATGGAGCGGAGCCATCTGTGTATGAGGTGTATGGAGCGGAGCTGAATGTGTACGAGGTGTATGGAGCGGAGCTGAATGTGTACGAGGTGTATGGAGCGGAGCCGTGTGTGTATGAGGTGTATGGAGTGGAGCCGTGTGTGTATGAGGTGTATGGAGCGGAGCCGTGTGTGTACGAGGTGTATGGAGTGGAGCCGTGTGTGTATGAGGTGTATGGAGTGGAGCCGTGTGTGTATGAGGTGTATGGAGCGGAGCCGTGTGTGTACGAGGTGTATGGAGCGGAGCTGAATGTGTATGAGGTGTATGGAGCAGAGCCATGTGTGTACAAGTTGTACGGAGCGGAGCTGAATGTGTACGAGGTGTATGGAGCAGAGCCTTGTGTGTATGAGGTGTATGGAGCAGAGCCGCGTGTGTACGAGGTGTATGGAGTGGAGCTGAATGTGTACGAGGTGTACGAAGTGGAGCCGTGTGTGTATGAGGTGTATGGAGCGGAGCTGAATGTGTACAAGGTGTATGGAGAGGAGCCGTGTGTGTATGAGATGTATGGAGCGGAGCCGTATGTGTATGAGGTGTACGGAGCGGAGCCGCGTGTGTACGAGGTGTATGGAGCGGAGCTGAATGTGTACGAGGTGTACGGAGTGGAGCCGTGTGTACGAGGTGTACGGAGCAGAGTCGTGTATGTATGAGATGTATGGAGCGGAGCTGAACGTGCACGAGGTGTATGGAGCGGAGCCGTGTGTGTATGAGGTGTATGGAGCGGAGCCGTGTGTATATGAGGTGTACGGAGTGGAGCCGCGTGTGTACGAGGTGTATGGAGTGGAGCGCGTGTGTACGGAGCGGAGCCGTGTAGCAAAGTGTACGGAGCGCAGCCGCATGTGTAGGAGTAGATGTGTGGCCATTATTGCCACAAAAGTTGCAACACATGCAAAAGTTGCCTCACACAACACTTGCACATACTCAAAACGCACCACACATAAAACTCGCCACATGCAAAACTTGCCATGCGCAAAACTTGCTGCACACAACTTGCTACACTAAGGCTACTTTCACACTAGCGTCGTACGACGCACGACGAATTGCGTCGTTGCGACGTACCGACGCAAGCAGTGAAAGCACCGCACAACGGGGCCAGCGGATGCTGTTTTTCAACGCATCCGCTGCCCCATTGTGAGGTGCGGGGAGGAGGGGGCGGAGTTCCGGCCGCACATGCGCGGTCGGACATGGCGGACACGACGCACCAAAAATGTTACATGCAACGTTTTTTGGTGCCGACGGTCCGACACAACGCGACGCAACCGTCGCACGACGGTTGCGACGTGTGGCAATGCGTCACTAACGTTAGTCTATGGAGAAAAAACGCATCCTGCAAGCAATTTTGCAGGATGCGTTTTTTATCCACAACGACGCATTGCGACGTGTAGTGCACGACGCTAGTGTGAAAGTAGCCTTACCTGTCACATGCAACTCGACACACAAAAAGTTGCTACACGCATGTTGCCACACAAAACTCATCTCACAAAAGTCGCTACATGCATGTCGCCACATGCAACTCAACACACACAACGTGACACATGAAACTCGCCCTAAAACACACACACAAGTCTGGTATTATCCTTCAAAAATAAAAATCTGATTAATAAGCAGACAAACCACAAGAGCAACAAATGTACCATATAGGAATCCGGCAGCTGTCAGTCACATGACCTGTCTATTATGTGTATGTGTGAGCTAATATATACTGCCAGGGGGGGGGCTTCCTGTTGGCTGGGGATTTATCAGGCTGCCAATTTAGCGTACAAATACTGAGGTAAAAATACTGAGCAAATAACGTGTGAACGAGGTCTAATACAGGAGGAGATGACACAGGTATATACTATATACAGGGGAGATGACACACAGGTATATGCTATATACAGGAGGAGATGACACACACATATATACTATATACAGGGGAGATGACACACAGGTATATACTATACACAGGAGGAGATGACATACAGGTATATACTGTATACAGGAGGAGATGACACACACATATATACTATATACAGGGGAGATGACACACAGGTATATACTATATACAGGAGATGACACACTGGTATATACTATATACAGGGGAGATGACATACACGTACATACTATATACAGGAGAGATGACACACAGGTATATACTATATACAGGGGAGATGACACACAGGTATATACTATATACAGGGGAGATGACACACAGGTATATACTATATACAGGAGGAGATGACACATAGGTATATACTATATACAGGAGGAGATGACATACAGGTACATACTATATACAGGAGGAGATGACATACAGGTACATACTATATACAGGGGAGATACAGGAGGAGATGACACACAGGTATATACTATATACAGGGGAGATGACACACGTATATACTATATACAGGAGGAGATGACACACAGATATATACTATATACAGGAGCAGATGACACACAGGTATATACTATATACAGGAGGAGATGACACACAGGTATCTATATATATAATTGTCTAAGGGTTTTTCTGTCTGTCTGTCCTGGAAATCCCGCGTCTCTGATTGGTTGAGGCCGCCTGGGTCTCGACCAATCAGCGACGGGCACAGTATCGACGTAGATGTCATAATGGTTGCTATGGCGACGATGATGTCATAAACGTTGCCTCAACCAATCAGCGACGGGCACAGTCTGACGCGAATTCTAGAATCATCATTGTCCATATACTACGGGGACATGCATATTCTAGAATACCCGATGCGTTAGAATCGGGCCACAATCTAGTATACTATATACAGGAGGAGATGACATACAGGTACATACTATATACAGGAGAAGATGACACACAGGTATATACTATATACAGGAGCAGATGACACACAGGTATATACTATATACAGGAGGAGATGACTTACAGGTATATACTATATACAGGAGGAGATGACACACGTATATACTATATAAAAGAGGAGATGACACATAGGTATATAGAGGAGGAGATGACATACAGAAGGTATATACTATATACAGGGGAGAAGACATACAGGTATATACTATATGCAGGAGATGACATACAGGTATATACTATATATAGGAGGAGATGACATACAGGTATATAGTATATACAGAAGAGATGACATACAGGTATATACTATATACAGGAGGAGATGACACATAGGTATATACAATATACAGGAGGAGATGACATACAGCAGGTATATACTATTTACAGGGGAGATGACATACAGGTATATACTATATACAGGAGATGACATACAGGTGTGTACTATATATAAGGGAGATGACAAACATGTATATACTGAGGGGAAAATGAGAGGTGTGAGGTGAAAATGAAAAGATGTGAGTGCAAAATGAGAGGAGTGAGGGAAAATAGTGGAGTGATCGGAAAATGACAGATGTGAGGTCGAAATGACAAGTGTTAGGGGGGAATGAGAGGAGTGAGGGGGAAAATAAGAGGAGTGAGGGGAAAAATGAGAGGTGTAAGGGAGAAAATGAGAGACGTGAGGGGGAAAATGAGAGGCGTAATGGCAAAATAAGAGAAGTGAGGTGCTATAACTAACCACAGATATTTACTATGCCCAGGTAGTAGAGAATAAAACTTGGCAGACAGCCCCTTTCTGAAATACAGGTTATCCCTCTGTTTCTGACACCTGCAAAAGAAAGTGTTGAAAAAAAAGAAAGAACAGGATTGGGAAAAAAAAACTAGAATAGTAATCTACTATATAATTGTCTAAGGGTCACTTCCGTCTTTCTGTCTGTCTGTCTGTCACGGATATTCATTGGTCGCGGCCTCTGTCTGTCATGGAAATCCAAGTCGCTGATTGGTCGCAGCAAAACGGCCACGACCAATCAGCGACGGGCACAGTCCGGCGGCAAAATGGCTGCTCCTTCCTCCCCGCAGTCAGTGCCCGCTCCATACTCCCGTCCAGTCAGCACTCACACAGGGTTAATTGCAGCGGTAATGGACCGCGTTATGCCGCGGGTAACGCACTCCGTTACCGCTGCTATTAACCCTGTGTGACCAACTTTTAACTATTGATGCTGCCTATGCGCATCAATAGTTAAAAGATCTAATGTTAAAAATAATAAAAAATATAAAAAATCGTTATATACTCACCGTCCGTCGGCCCCTAGGATCCAGAACCGGCCTTTCCCGCTCCTTGCGACGCTCCGGTGACTGCTCCATGCATTGCGGTCTCGCGAGACCGCTACGTCATCATCTCGCGAGACCGCAATGCACTCTTGGTTTCGGAGCGCCCGAGGAGCGTCGGTAACCGCTTCGCTTGGATCCGGGGCCAAAGGAAGGTGTGTATATAACTATTTTTTATTTTAATTCTTTTTTTAACAGGGATATGATGCCCACATTGCTATATACTGCGTGGGCTGTGCAATATACTAAGTGGGCTGTGCTATATACTACGTGGCTGGGCAATATACTACGTGGGCTGTGCAATATAATACTTGGGCTGTGCAATATACTACGTGGGCTGTGCTATATACTCCGTGGGCTGCTATATACTACGTGGGCTGTGCAATATACTACGTGGGCTGTGCAATATACTAGGTGGCTGGGCAATATACTACGTGGGCTGTGCAATATAATACGTGGGCTGTGCAATATACTACGTGGGCTGTGCTATATACTCCGTGGGCTGCTATATACTACGTGGGCTGTGCAATATACTAAGTGGGCTGTGCTATATACTACGTGGCTGGGCAATATACTACGTGGGCTGTGCAATATAATACGTGGGCTGTGCAATATACTACGTGGGCTGTGCAATATACTACGTGGGCTGCTATATACTACGTGGGCTGTGCAATATACTACGTGGGCTGTGCAATATACTACGTGGGCTGTGCAATATAAGTGGGCTGTGCAATATACTACGTGGGCTGTGCAATATACTACGTGGGCTGTGCAATATAATACATGGGCTGTGCAATATACTACGTGGGCTGTGCAATATAATACGTGGGCTGTGCAATATACTACTTGGGCTGTGCAATATACTACGTGGGCTGTGCAATATACTACTTGGGCTGTGCAATATACTACGTGGGCTGCTATATACTACGTGGGCTGTGCAATATACTGCGTGGGCTGTGCAATACACCATGTTCCAAATTATTATGCAAATGACATTTTTCTCGGATCTTCCTAAATGGTCGGTGCAAATGACAGTCAGTCTATAAAAGTCATCACCCGTTAGAGTATACATCAAATTTTATTGAAGAAACCTCCCAATGATAACAGTATAATCTCCAAAATGAATAAAACCTCTAAATGCACTGTTCCAATTTATTAGGCACAGAAGAATTTCTAAACATTTGATATTTTAAAGACCTGAAAATGCTCATTTGTGGAATTTGCAGCATTAGGAGGTCACATTCACTGAACAAAAAAGCTATTTAACTTCAAAACATCCTAACAGGCCAAGTTACATGTTACCATAGGAGCCCTTCATTGATATCGCCTTCACAATTCTTGCATCCATTGAACTTGTGAGTTTTTGGAGAGTTTCCGCTTGTATTTCTTTGCATGAAGTCAGAATAGCCTCCCAGAGCTGCTGTTTTGATGTGAACTGCCTCCCACCCTCATAGATCTTTTGCTTGATGATACTCCAAAGGTTCTCTATAGGGTGGAGGTCAGGGGAAGATGGTGGCCACACCATGAGTTTATCTCCTTTTATGCCCATAGCAGCCAATGACTCAGAGGTATTCTTTGCAGCATGAGATGGGGCATTGTCAGCATGAAGATGATTTGGCTCCTGAAGGCACGTTTCTGCTTTTTATACCATGGAGGAAAGTTGTCAGTCAGAAATTCTATATACTTTGCAGAGGTCATTTTCACACCTTCAGGAACTTTAAAGGGCCCTACCAGCTGTTTCCCCATGATTCTGGCCCAAAACATGACTACTCCTCCACCTTGCTGACGTCGCAGCCTTATTGGGACATGGTGGCCATCCACCAACTATCCACTACTCCATCCATCTGGACCATCCAGGGTTGCTCAACACTCATCAGCAAACAAGACTGTTTGAAAATTTGTCTTCATGTATGTCTGGGCCCACTGCAACAGTTTCTGCTTGTGAACACTGTTTAGGGGTGGCCGAATAGTAGGTTTATGCACCACAGGAAGCCTTTGAAGGATCCTACATCTTGAGGTTCGAAGGACTCCAGAGGCACCATCAGCTTCAAATAACTGTTTGCTGCTTTGTAATGGCATTTTGGCAGCTGCTTTCTTAATCCAATGAATTTGTCGGCCAGAAACCTTCCTCATTATGCCTTTATCTGCATGAACTCTGTTTGTGCTCTGTTTCAGTCACAAATCTCTGCACAGTATGATGATCACTGTTTTAGATTTCTGAAATATCTAATGTTTTCATACCTTGTCCAAGGCATTGCACTATTTTACGCTTTTCAGCAGCAGAGCGATCCTTTTTATTTCCCATATTGCTTGAAACCTGTGGCCTGCTTAATAATGTGGAACATCATTTTCAAAGTAGTTTTCCTTTAATTAGAATCATCTGGAAAACTAATTATCACGTGTTTAAGATTGATTTCAGTAATCCATTGAGCCCTGAGACACAATACCATCCAGGAGTTTATTTGAAAAACAAAACAATTGCATAATTTGCATAATAATTTGGAACACAGTGTATACTACGTGGGCTGTGCAATATAATACGTGGGCTGTGCAATGTACTACATGGGCTGTGCAATGTAAAACGTGGGCTATGCAATGTACTGCGTTGGCTGTGCAATATACTACGTGGGCTGTGCAATATACTACGTGGCTGTGCAATATACTACGTGGGCTGTGCTATATACTACGTGGGCTGTGCTATATACTACGTGGGCTGTGCTATATACTACTTGGGCTGTGCAATGTACTACGTGGGCTGTGCAATGTACTACGTGGGCTGTGCAATATACTGTGTGGGCTGTGCAATATACTACGTGGGCTGTGCAATATACTACGTGGGCTGTGCAATATACTACGTGGGCTGTGCAATTTACTATGTGGGCTGTGCTATATACTATGTGGGCTGTGCTATATACTACGTGGGCTGTGCTATATACTACGTGGCCTGTGCTATATACTATGTGGGCTGTGCAATATACTACGTGGTCTGTGCAATGTACTACGTGGGCTGTGCAGTATACTGCGTGGGCTGTGCTATATACTACGTGGCCTGTGTTACACACTACATGGGCTGTTATACACTACGTGGGCTGTGTTATACACTACGTGGCCTGTGTTATACACTACGTGGGCTGTGTTATATACTGCGTGCGTGGGCTGTTATATACTACGTGAGCTGTGTTATATGCTATGTGGGCTGTTATAAACTACGTGGCTGTGTTATATGCTATGTGGGCTGTTATACACTCAGTGGGCTGTGCTATATACTATGTGGCTGTGCTATATACTCCGTGGGCTGTGTTATATACTATGTGGCTGTGCTATATACTCCGTGGGCTGTGTTATATACTACGTGGCTGTGCTATATACTCCATGGGCTGTGCTATATACTACGTGGCTGTGCTATATACTACGTGGCTGTGCAATATACTATGTGGCTGTGCTATTTACTACGTGGGCTGTCATATACTACATGGCCGGCCGCGAACAATCAGCGACAGGCGCAGTCCGGCCGCGAATTGGCGCGGAGATTTGAACCACGCTTCGCTAATTGGTTGCGGCCGGCCGAATCCTGTGTATTCAATGTATTATTGTAAAATCTTCGTAAATAAACTACATACATATTCTAGAATTCCCGATGCGTTAGAATCGGGCTACCATCTAGTGTCCTATATACACTTACTGTAATTAAAGGGGTTGTCCAGGCTGAAAAGTCTGTATTCCCTCTATGTGACTACAGAATCATGAGTGGGTGATGTGCTCACTGTCATGATTCCCCTGCATGACTAGCGGGAGCGGGCAGTGGTCACATGACCACCTGGTCTCGCTGTTGCCGAAGAATCCTGACAGCGCGCACTGTGAGAATTCACAATTGTGCATACACAAACCTGGACAACCCCTTTAAGCCCCCCTTACACTCACCCCCCACAGAAGATCCACAAATCAACACTGGTAGTGGCAATATTTGGTAAAAATGTTTTTGTTGCCTGTTGCAACCAATGACAACACAGCTTTCTTTTGAAGATCACTATAAGAAAAGCAACACTGTGATTGGTTGCTATTGGCCACAAAATCAGAACTTTTTTTCTTACTACATTTCATATGTAAAAGTAACTTCTCTCTCAGTTTTTGCTTGAAACGACAGCCCAACCTTTTTAACTATCTTCAAAATATGTTGAATTCAATGCACTGTATCTACGGCCAGCTTTGGCATCTGATTTTTTTTGTAAGAAACCTAAATTTTGAGCCGCTACAAAACTCCCACATTTGTTGGAACTTGGAAGCAGACAACCTTCACTACGCATGCGCTTGAAAACTTCTATTCCGCATGCGTCAGACGCTATTAGGCTGAGCGCATGCGCTGTACGGAACTCGTCCCCTTTGCTCACGACTGTCTGGTTGCCTTGGTAACCGGAGGTGCTACACTGTGTTCAGTCCGTACAGGCCGGAGCGCAGCATGTTGTCCGTTCTGGACGCCCTGTGGGAGGACCGGGATGTCCGCTTTGATATATCACCGCAGTAAGTGGAGACCATGAAGTGATGTCATCCAGTGGAAAAGCCTTGGTTGTGTAGCACTAGAAGTCGCAGCATGCCTTAGGACAGAGGTCACGTGACTTGCCTGCATTCCTCATGTGATTATTTGTAGTACTCCTTGTCATGTTTACAGGGCCTGGCCCCCGGGGCCCCTCTCCTCGGCCTATAGAGCTGTATGGGGGCCATATGACTTTCTGGTTAATTTTTATTCCACTTTTTCGAAGAAGGAATAACGAAGCAAAACCAAACCCGAGGCCGCCATTATTATTTATTTTATTGCTTTACACACAGTGTGTGGGATAATTATTACACTGTTGTATTAGTTCTGAGCGTTACGCACACGCCGATACCAAATCCGCTACTTGTTTACGTTTTCATAGTGTTCCGCAGAAAGTGGGGTGATATTACTTTTAGAATAAATATGTTATTTGTATATAATATAATGCTCTAGTTTTTCTTACATTTTTTATTAGTCCTCCAAGGGGACTTGTATAATACGCTGCCATATTGTAGCGGTGCATGGTCATCTGATCTGGAGTTGGTAAGGCTGTTTGGGTTTTTTTCTGTGATTTTTTTTTTTTTTTTTTTTTTAATGTTCTGTCCTATGTGAGCCATATTGTAATGGTGTGCGAACATGGCAGACTCGGTGGCTTCAGCAGTAGGGCACTGGCTGGATGACAATATCATCAATACCCCATTTCCAACCTCTTAAAGAAATCTTGTCACCTGGTCAGAAGTTTCCAACTTCTCTTTTTTTGTTCCTTCTGCTCCCCTGAATATACTAGATTTTTTTTGTTCAGGAGAGCAGCAGGAATAAAATAAAAGAAAAACTCAGCCAGTTTTGACCAGGTGACAGGCCCTTTTTGGGTATGAGCAAACAACTTCTTTTTAGGCCTCCTTCACACTTACTGGAAAAACCAGGACTGGTGAGATCCGTGTACATCTGTGACATCAGTGTGCCGACCATGTGTTACATCCGTGTGACACGTACCAGCAGCTGGGAACAGCAGTACAGTTCACGCTGTTTCCAGGCATCGGCCGGCTTCTGAGGCAGCTCTCATGATTGTCTCGTGCTCGCGCTGAGATCAGCACGACCAGGAGATAATGATGGGAGTTGTATTCATCAGCATCTGTGTCCCTACAAAAATGGCATGGGCTGCCACGCAATTTTCATAACCAGCAGAGGGAAAGCCCACAGCTGTGGGCTGATGTTAATAACCTGGGACAAGTGGCAATACCCCATATGGTTCCAGGCTATTAATAACTGGTCACAGCTGTTTGATTAGCCTTTCCTGGTGAATTTATGTGGGACCCCAGAAAAAAAAATGATGTAGGGTCCCCCCAGAAATGAAAACCAGCAAAGGCTAAACGGACAACTGTGTGGTGATATTAGTAGTCTGGGAAGGAGTCAGAGATATTGCATCCCCCGTACTCCCACACTCCCAACATCAACCCTCAGCCACCTCAGAAATGGCGCATCCATAAGAGGGGCCAAATTTGGCTCTTAGCCTCGCCCTTCCCACTTGCCCTGGTGAGGTAACAAATGGGGTAATAGGGTTGGGGATGATGTCAGCTTTGTCTTATCAGGTGACATCAAGCCCAGGGGTTAGTGATGGAGAAGTGTCTATAAGACGCCCCCATTACTAACCCCATTGTCATATTGCAAAAAAAGACACAGCCAGAATGTAGTCCTTTTTATTTGCAATGAAAATCAACCCCTTGTTTTAGACATTTATTTAAAAATAAAAAGCACAGTTATATTCACCTTACGCCTAAGGATACTTTCACACTGGCGTTAACTGCATTACGTCGCAATGCGTCGTTTTGCCGAAAAAACGCATCCTGCAAAAGTGCTTGCAGGATGCGTTTTTTCTGCATTGACTAACATTAGCGACGCATTTGCGACGCAATGACACACGTCGCAACTGTCGTGCGACGGTTGCGCCGTGCTGTGGCAGACCGTCGGGAGCAAAAAATGTTACATGTAACGTTTTTTGCTCCCGACGGTCCGCTTTTTCCGACCGCGCATGTGCGGCCGGAACTCCGCCCCCACCTCCCCGCACTTCCCTGCACCTCACAATGGGGCAGCGGATGCGCTGGAAAAATGCATCCGCTGCCCCCGTTGTGCGGCGGAGACAACGCTAGCTTCGGGAACCTCGGCCTGACGCACCGCGATGGGCCAAGCCCGACGCTAGTGTGAAAGTAGCCTTATCCACCGATGCCCATGTCCCCTGTAAAAATAAAAAAATAAATAACCATATATTTCACCTGTCCGAAGTGCAGATAAGACATACTGTCCCACACCGTAATCCATCTGTGCGATATGTGGTTTTCAGCCTGGATGGTGCCATGATGCCACCTTCCACGCTGAAAACCAAGGGAGAATGAGCAGCGTCAGTGATGTCATCCATGTGTCTTCAGTGCATGTATGCAGCACTCATTTTGTCAGTGCCACGCAAAAAACTGACACACGGCCCGTGTGAAAAACCTGACATGTGCACCACCATTGAATACAATGGGTGTGTGCATGTCCGTATTTGTGACCCTTAAAAAAAACAAACAAAAACGGACCGCAGACAGACATAAAGAACAGACGTGTGAAGAAGAAGGCCTCAGGCAGATTATGTCTGGAGCGTTCCTGAGAAAGCAGTGAGAAATAGGAACATTGTGCATGGCAGTGTAAAAAACCACTTGCCTTGCACGTGTTCCGTCTTTTATCTCTTCTTTTAACCGCTTCGGGCTTTTGAAAGCTGTGAAGTGCTAAAAGAATTGACCGGTCCATTCTTCCGGCACCCAATTGGCAGCTGCCACTATGTTATATATGAAATATAAAAAGAAAATGCACCACAACAGACGTTAAAAAAATCCCTCATTTTCTTGAAGCGTCTGCTTATTGCAAAAACGACACAGTTTAAAAGACATTGTGTGCACATGTCCTTTAAGTGGGGTCATCACAGCTGACAGCAGCAATGCTAGCTTCAGCCGCAGCAGTTACATTTGGGAGGCAGCTGTATAACACAGCGAGCAGCACAAGAGTCAGGCGGCCGTACAACTCGGATGAGGATCGCAATTCAATGCTTGGACTGACCGGCGGCTCTCCTGACTTGAGTGTGACAGCTGCATAGAAACACATGCTGCCACATGCTGGGTGAGGAGAGCTGACAGCCAGTCCGATCTTTGTGTTGCGATCCTCATCTGAGTTATGCGGCCGTCTGATTCTGCCTTCATGTATACAACAAGCTTTCCATATACATGGAGGGTGCTCCATCAGAGGCCATATAATTGGGCTATTGCTGCAATATAAGCGAGAGTGTTTTCATTCACTGACAGCAAATATCTTGAAAGTGGTGAAGAATTAAAGGAGTTTTCCAGTTTTGGAAAACCTATTGCCCCCGGCTGCATTTCTTTAAAAAAAGCAAACATCTCACGCTTTCCGCACCCTTCCTCGATCATCGCTGAGTCTCCGCTCCTGCTCTGTGTCTGTTATTGTCTACAGCGCTGATGTCACGTCAACAGGGCTACAATCAGTGAGTCTGAGCAGCTCGCGGCGTCAACTTGGGCAGAGCCGCTGAGATCCGTTATTTCCTGTTGATGTGACATCAGTGCTGCGTGAAATAACGCACATCAGGAGTAGCGGTGTCAGTGCTGGACCCGGGGAGGGCAAGGCAACCACAGCTTATTTAAATCACACTGCAGCCGCTTGCAGCTATCTATAAAGACATCCTGGCCGCATCGGGAATGGCGTCTTGGTTAGCATATACTAGGAGGAGAAAGCGCATCATTTCTGGGCATAGCTGCAATGTTATAATACATTGGTATTTCCAAACCAGCAGCCACTGTCCTTGTAGATAATCTTATTAGGAGTCTAGGAAATAAGAAGCTTCAAATAGCCGGTGAAATCCGCTGACGTGGAGATAAGTGCTTGTACACTAATATGATAAACCAGTGCAGTGTCAGACAATAAGTTTATGCTTTTTTCGTTAAACAGTACCTGTCTGGTTGGTTTTGGACCAGAAACCACCCCATGCCTTATTGCATGAACTTCAAAATTCACCGCACTCTCTGTTGATTAATTACGCCAAAATTGTATCATTTTATTAGTATAAACTAGGAGCGTAACAGAATATTGCAGTATATGCTATTAACGTTTCGGCTCAGCCAGAGCCTTTGTCACGTATTCGCTGTGAAAAAAAGAAAATACGTGAAAAAACAAAATAAAGTAAATAACATAAATAAAATAACATAATAAATTGTGAAAACAAATTTGGGTCGTCCTAAAAGTCAAAAAGAAGGAAAAAAACATGTCGACCAACAGAAACATACAAGGACGTCTGTAGAAGTGACGAATCGGGGATCGAGTGTCAGAGTAGAGCACAAAAGATCCAGCGTATCCTGCGGATAGGGATGGTATAGTGAGTACCAATAAAATATAGGGTATGGACATTGCCAGAGAGAAAGGAGGTGATCAAAACAAATTGCAGGTACCATACATGCAGATCATTATACATTAGCATTAACATAATAATCATCAAGACCTATTGTCTGAGACAGTCGCATAAGTAGTTACCTTGTTCCAGTTAGGAAATAGTGTGCAGAGAGGGAAAAGTCCCAGCGGTGAGAAATAAGCTCTGCAGAAGATAGTGAACAAGGGTTAGCTAGTATAACCAAGTGGAAATGTGCCCATAGAAGCTGATAAAATACCTTCTGTGACCTTCTGATTATTATGTTAATGCTAATGTATAATGATCTGCATGTATGGTACCTGCAATTTGTTTTGATCACCTCCTTTCTCTCCGGCAATGTCCATACCCTATATTTTATTGGTACTCACTATACCATCCCTATCCGCAGGATACGCTGGATCTTTTGTGCTCTGCTCTGACACTCGATCCCTGATTCGTCAGTTCTACAGACGTCCTTGTATGTTTCTGTTGGTCGACATGTTTTTTTCCTTCTTTTTGACTTTTAGGACGACCCAATTTTGTTTTCACAATTTATTATGTTATTTTATTTATGTTATTTACTTTATTTAGTTTTTTTGCGTATTTTCTTTTTTTCACAGCAAATACGTGACAAAGGCTCTGGTTGAGCCGAAACGTTGTTAATCGCATATACTGCAATATTCTGTTACGCTCCTAGTTTATACTAATAAAATGATACAATTTTGGCATAATTAATCAACAGAGAGTGCGGTGAATTTTGAAGTTCTATTGTATCAGGGCCATAGATCCATTACACCTGCACCTCACCTTATTATAGGCTGAGTGCACGCCAAATAACCCTTTCCTTATTGCATGAACTGACAGTGTTTCTTATTGGCCCAGTATGCCAAATCTGATACAATCAAGACACCAAAATCAAGTTTTAAAATGATCAAGTCTGTATGCAGATGAACATTGAGGAGGCATATGGGCGGTGACAATATCCAGAAGAGTCACATAGTCCAAGCTCCAACCCCTCCCTTCCTGGTCTGATCATCATCTGCTCTGCCTCACTACCTGCCTCCTCTCGCTTCTGCTATTGCCTTGTATCCCCTGAGCATGCACAGATTGTCTTTAGAAGGGGCGTCCCATAAACAACATTCATCAGCTAGTCTCAATTCTTGAGGAAATCTGTAATGTAGCCGAAACGTTGCTTCTTGGATTATAATATCACATTGGAAAATATGTAGTGCTGCATCCCTTCTCTTCCCTTATCCTGTAAATTTTTTTTATTATGAGACACCTTTTAAGGAAATACACTGCTCAAAAAAATAAAGCGAACACTTAAACAACAGAATCTAACTCCAAGTAAATCAAACTTCTGTGAAATCAAACTGTCCATTTAGGAAGCAACACTGTTTGACAATCAATTTCACATGCTGATGTGCAAATGGAATAGACAACAGATGGAAATTGTTGGCAATTATCAAGACACCCTCAATAAAGGAGTGATTCTGCAGGTGGGGACCCCAGACCACATCTCAGTACCAATGCTTTCTGGCTGATGTTTTGGTCACTTTTGAATGTTGGTTGTGCTTTCACACTCGTGGTAGCATGAGACGGACTCTACAACCCACACAAGTGGCTCAGGTAGTGCAGCTCATCCAGGATGGCACATCAATGCGAGCTGTGGCAAAAAGGTTTGCTGTGTCTGTCAGCCTAGTGTCCAGAGGCTGGAGGCTCTACCAGGAGACAGGTCAGTACACTAGGAGACGTGGAGGGGGCCGTAGGAGGGCAACACCCCAACAGCAGGACCACTACCTCCACCTTTGTGCAAGGAGAAACAGGAGGAGCACTGCCAGAGTCCTGCAAAATGACCTCCAGCAGGCCACAAATGGGCATGTGTCTGCACAAACAGTTAGAACCCGACTCCATGAGGATGGTCTGAATGCCCGACGACCACAGATGGGGGTTGTGCTCACAGCCCAACACCATGCAGGATGCTTGGCATTTGCCACAGAACACCAGGACAGGCGCCCTGTGCTCTTCACAGATGAAAGCAGGTTCACACTGAGCACATTTGACAGACGTGACAGAGTCTGGAGATGCCATGGAGAGCGATTTGCTGCCTGCAACATCCTTCAGCTTGACCGGTTTGGCAGTGGGTCAGTAATGGTGTGGGGTGGCATTTCTTTGGAGGACCGCACAGCCCTCCATGTGCTTGCCAGAGGTAGCCTGACTGCCATTAGGTACCGAGATGAGATCCTCAGACCCCTTGTGAGACCATATGCTGGTGCGGTTGGCCCTGGGTTCCTCCTAATGCAGGACAATGCCAGACCTCATGTGGCTGGAGTGTGTCAGCAGTTCCTTTAAGATGAAAGCATTGAAGCTATGGACTGGTCCGCCCGTTCACAGACCTGAATCCGATTGAGCACATCTGGTTCATTATGTCTCTTTCCATCCACCAACGTCACATTGCACCACAGAATGTCCAGGAGTTGGCGGATGCTTTAGTCCAGGCAAGGGAGGGGATCTCTCAGGAGACCATCTGCTGCCTGTTATGATCTGGTGGCCTAGGAGCAGCATGGACGAGCTCTGGAGTAGGTGGCCTCTATACTGACCGCAGACCCTGAACTTAACACCGCAACTATAAGTAGCCGTGGGATGTTCTTGTCACTCCCTCGACACCTCGTCACAGCCGGACTAGTTACCCGTAAAGAAAGAAACAGGAAAACTATCTTGCCTCAGAGAAAATCCCCAAAGGAAAGACAGCCCCCCACAAATATTGACTGTGAGAGGAGAGGGAAATTACAAACGCAGACTGAAAACAGAATTTAGCAAAGGAGGCCACGCTACCTAGAAAGAAAAGACAGGACAGAGTACTGTGCGGTCAGTATTAAAATACTACAAAAATCCTCCACAGAGAATACAAAAATCTCCACACCTAACTAAAGGCATGGAGGGTAACTCTGCGACTCCAGAGCTTCCAGCTTGGCTGAATAAATCCTTACACAGACAAAGCTGGACAAGAAAAAACATAGCAATTCACTGAACTATAAAGTCCACCGCATGTAGACTGCAAAAACAAAGCCAGGACTTATCTTTGATGATTTGGACAATCCAGCAGGAGAAACCAAGCAGAGATGTGAATCCTCCATAAAAACAGTGGACAACTGGCACTCACTAAAGGGTGAAGCCAGACTAAATAGCCCCGTCCAAAGTGGAAGCACCTGATGACTGCTGTGAAGGACAAACAGCAGCACTACCACTTATAACCACCGGAGGGAGCCCAAGAGCAGAACCCACAACAGAATTCACAACAGTACCCCCCCTTGAGGAGGGGTCACCGAACCCTCACCAGAGCCCCCAGGCCGATCCGGACGAGCCAAATGGAAGGCACGAACCAAATCGTCAGCATGAACATCGGAGGCAACAACCCAAGAATTATCCTCCTGGCCATAACCCTTCCACTTGACAAGATACTGAAGCCTCCGTCTTGAAAAACGAGAATCCAAGATCTTCTCCACAACATACTCCAACTCCTCATCAATCAACACCGGGGCAGGAGGATCAACAGAGGGAACCACGGGCACCACATATTTCCGCAACAAAGATCTATGAAAAACATTATGGATGGAAAAAGAGGCTGGAAGGGCCAAACGAAAAGACACTGGATTGATAATCTCAGAAATCCTATAAGGACCAATAAACCGAGGCTTGAACTTCGGGGAAGAAACCTTCATAGGAACATGACGAGAAGACAACCAGACCAAATCCCCAACCCGAAGCCGGGAACCCACACGCCGACGACGGTTGGAAAAACGCTGAGCCTCCTCCTGAGACAACACCAAATTGTCCACAACATGAGCCCAAATCTGCTGCAACCTGTCAACCACAGAGTCCACCCCAGGACAATCAGAAGACTCAACCTGCCCTGAAGAAAAACGAGGATGAAACCCAGAATTACAAAAGAATGGTGAAACCAAGGTAGCCGAACTAGCCCGATTACTAAGGGCAAACTCGGCCAATGGCAAGAAAGCCACCCAATCATCCTGATCGGCAGACACAAAGCATCTCAAATAACTTTCCAAAGTCTGGTTAGTTCGCTCGGTTTGGCCATTTGTCTGAGGATGAAATGTGGAAGAAAAAGACAAATCAATGCCCAGCTTAGCACAAAAGGACCGCCAAAACCTAGAAACAAACTGGGAACCTCTATCGGACACAATATTCTCCGGAATGCCATGCAAACGAACCACATGCTGAAAAAACAACGGAACCAACTCAGAAGAGGAAGGCAATTTAGGCAAAGGTACCAAATGAACCATCTTAGAAAACCGGTCACAGACCACCCAGATAACAGACATCCTCTGGGAAACAGGAAGATCCGAAATAAAATCCATAGAAATATGCGTCCAAGGCCTCTCAGGGACCGGCAAAGGCAAAAGCAACTCACTGGCGCGGGAGCAGCAAGGTTTGGCCCGCGCACAAGTCCCACAGGACTGCACAAAAGAACGCACATCCCGTGACAAAGAAGGCCACCAAAAGGACCTACTAACCAAATCTCTGGTACCAAAAATCCCAGGATGGCCAGCCAACACAGAACAGTGAACCTCAGAAATCACTTTACTAGTCCACCTGTCAAGAACAAACAGTTTCCCTGCTGGACAGCGATCAGGTTTATCAGCCTGAAACTCCTGAAGAACCCGTCGCAAATCAGGGGAGATGGCAGAAAGAATCACCCCCTCCTTCAAAGAAGGCACACGGTTTCATCAAGGAACCATCAGAATTCCTCTGAGACAAAACGGCCCCTGCCCCAATCTCAGAAGCGTCAACCTCAACCTGAAAAGGAAGAGAAACATCCGGCTGACGCAACACAGGGGCAGAAGTAAATCGGCGCTTAAGCTCCTGAAAGGCAGAAACAGCCTCAGAGGACCAATTAGCTACATCAGCGCCCTTCCTCGTCAAATCGGTCAGGGGTTTAACCACACTGGAGAAGTTGGCAATGAAACGGCGATAAAAATTAGCAAAGACCAAAAATTTCTGAAGGCTCTTCACGGATGTGGGCTGGATCCAATCATGAATGGCCTGAACCTTAACTGGATCCATTTCTATAGATGATGGAGAAAAAATGAAGCCCAAAAAAGAAACCTTCTGTACTCCAAAGAGGCACTTAGACCTCTTCACAAACAAGGCATTATCATGAAGGACCTGAAATACCATCCTGACTTGTTTCACATGAGACTTCCAATCATCTGAAAAAATCAAAATATCATCCAAATATACAATCATGAATTTATCAAGATAATTCCGAAAAATATCATGCATGAAGGACTGAAACACAGATGGGGCATTAGAGAGTCCGAATGGCATCACAAGATATTCAAAATGGCCCTCGGGCGTATTAAACGCAGTTTTCCATTCGTCACCCTGCTTAATACGAACAAGATTATATGCCCCTCGAAGGTCAATCTTAGTAAACCAACTAGCCCCCTTAATCCTGGCAAACAAATCAGAAAGCAAAGGCAAAGGGTATTGGAATTTGACCGTGATCTTATTCAAGAGGCGATAATCGATACAGGGTCTCAAGGAGCCATCCTTCTTGGCAACAAAAAAAAAACCTGCTCCCAATGGAGAAGAAGATGGCCGAATATGCCCCTTCTCCAAAGACTCCTTTACATAGCTCCGCATGGCGGCATGTTCAGGCACAGACAGGTTGAAAAGTCGGCCCTTAGGAAACTTAGAGCCTGGAATCAAGTCAATAGCACAATCACAGTCCCTATGCGGTGGAAGGGAACTGGACTTGGGCTCATCGAAAACATTCTGGAAATCTGACAGAAACTCAGGAATTTCAGAAGAGGGGGAGGAGGAAATTGACATCAGAGGAACGTCACCATGAACCCCCTGACAACCCCAACTAGTCACAGACATAGATTTCCAATCCAACACCGGATTATGTACCTGTAACCATGGAAACCCCAGCACAATAGCATCATGCAAATTATGCAACACCAGGAAACGACAATCTTCCTGATGGGCTGGCGCCATGCACATGGTTAACTGTGTCCAAAACTGAGGTTTATTTTTAGCCAATGGTGTAGCATCAATGCCCCTCAAAGGGATAGGACTCCGCAAAGGCTGTAAGGGAAAACCACAACGTCTGGCAAATTCTAAGTCCATCAAATTTAAAGCGGCGCCCGAATCCACAAATGCCATGACAGAAAATGACGATAATGAGCAGATCAGGGTCACAGATAACAGAAATTTAGGTTGTACAGTACTGATGGTAACGGAATTAGCGATTCTCTTGGCACGCTTAGAGCAATCAGAAATAACATGAGCAGAATCGCCGCAGTAAAAGCACAACCTATTCTGACGTCTGAATCCTTGTCGTTCAGCTCTAGACACAATCACACTGCATAGGCTCAGGACTCCGCTCGCAAGACAATGCCATAGTGTGCACAACTCTGCGCTCGCGCAAGCGCCGATCAATTTGAATGGCCAGAGACATAGAATCACTCAGACCTGCAGGCGTGGGGAAGCCCACCATAACATCTTTAACAGATTCAGAAAGACCCTTTCTGAAAATTGCCGCCAAAGCATCCTCATTCCACTTAGTAAGCACAGACCATTTTCTAAATTTCTGGCAATATGATTCTGACACTTCTTGACCCTGACACAGGGCCAACAAGGTTTTCTCAGCATGATCCACAGAATTAGGTTCATCATACAATAACCCAAGCGCCTGAAAAAAGGTGTCTACATTAAGCAAGGCCGGATTCCCAGATTCCAGGGAAAATGCCCAATCCTACGGGTCGCCACGCAACAGAGAAATGACAATTTTTACCTGCTGGATGGGATCACCAGAGGAACGGGGCTTCAGAGCAAAAAACAGTTTACAGTTATTTTTAAAGCTCAAAAATTTGGACCTGTCCCCAAAAAACAGATCGGGGGTAGGAATTCTAGGCTCTAAAACAGGAGTCTGCACGATATAATCAGAAATACCCTGTACTCTAGCAGCAAGTTGATCCACCCGAGAAGCAAGTCCCTGAACATCCATGTCAGCGCCTAACTCTTGAGCCACCCAGAGGTGAAGAGGGAAAAAAAACACAACAGAGTACAGAAAAAAAATGGCTCAGCACTTTCTTTCCCTTCTTTTGAGATGCGGTTAACTCATTGTTGGCCAGTTGTACTGTTATGATCTGGTGGCCTAGGAGCAGCATGGACGAGCTCTGGAGTAGGTGGCCTCTATACTGACCGCAGACCCTGAACTTAACACCGCAACTATAAGTAGCCGTGGGATGTTCCTGTCACTCCCTCGACACCTCGTCACAGCCGGAGGACTAATTACCCCTAAAGAAAGAAACAGGAAAACTATCTTGCCTCAGAGAAAATCCCCAAAGGAAAGACAGCCCCCCACAAATATTGACTGTGAGAGGAGAGGGAAATTACAAACGCAGACTGAAAACAGAATTTAGCAAAGGAGGCCACGCTACCTAGAAAGAAAAGACAGGACAGAGTACTGTGCGGTCAGTATTAAAATACTACAAAAATCCACCACAGAGAATACAAAAATCTCCACACCTAACTAAAGGCATGGAGGGTAACTCTGCGACTCCAGAGCTTCCAGCTTGGCTGAATAAATCCTTACACAGACAAAGCTGGACAAGAAAAAACATAGCAATTCACTGAACTATAAAGTCCACCGCATGTGGACTGCAAAAACAAAGCCAGGACTTATCTTTGATGATTTGGACAATCCAGCAGGAGAAACCAAGCAGAGATGTGAATCCTCCAGAAAAACAATGGACAACTGGCACTCACTAAAGGGTGAAGCCAGACTAGCCCCGTCCAAAGTGGAAGCACCTGATGACTGCTGTGAAGGACAAACAGCAGCACTACCACTTATAACCACCGGAGGGAGCCCAAGAGCAGAACCCACAACAGAATTCACACCAGCTGCCTCATCAGGAACATGCCCAGGCGTTGTACAGTAGGGAGGTCATACAGGCACGTGGAGGCCACACATGGAGGCCACACACAATACTGAGCATCTTTTCCATGTCATGAGGCATTTCCACTGAAGTTGGATGAGCCTGTAAATTGATTTTCCACTTTGATTTTGAGTATCATTCCAAATGCAGACCTCCATGGGATATTCATTTTGATTTACATTGATACTTGTTATGTTTTATTGTTCTGAACACATTCCACTATGTAATGAATAAAAATTTGCAACTGGAATATTTTATTCAGAGATGTCTAGGATGTGGTATTTTAGTGTTCCCTTTATTTTTTTGAGCAGTGTACATACGTGATAAGTCCATAATGTCACTAGATGTTGGTAGTTAATGGTGGACATGTGAAGTTGGGCAGGCTCCACAGAACATAATCAAGGAACACCTTGTGCACCTAGAACAAGGGATCTAAGGGGTAATGTTTCTCCTTATGGAGAGTGGCATGTCAGAGTGAGGAGACTTATAGGCCATGCATGTTCCTCTGACAAAATAAATCTGAAAATTGTCTCTTCAAAGAAGAGGACTAGAACTCTAGCCCCACCTCTTAAAAGTAGTGATCCTAAAAATCAATATAAAAAATGTAATGAGCCTTGCCATATAACTTAGGATAAAAGTCAAACCAGAATTTTAATTTGCAGACAAGGTGTTTCGATGTGTTGCCCCTCATCAGTGCAAAGTATGAGATCTAATTTTGCTGAGTGAGAAGCATAAGACTGGGATCTAAGGGGTTAAGGTTTCTTCTTGTGGAGCGTGATAATCCAGGCCTGGCAAGTCAGAGTGAGGAGACTTAAAGGGGTTTTACCACAAACAAAATAATCAATCGATCTTGGAATAATAATAATTTCCACAATTGGATGTGTATAAATAAAATGTTCCTGTGCTGAGATAATCTTATAAATGTGCCCCTGCTGTGTACTGTGTAATGTCTGTGTCTGACTGTACAGGAACATGGTCTGATCATACTCCTCAGCTCCTGGACGCTGAACAATTTGCCCTGTATGAGAAGTAATTTTCATATAGGAATATGTCCTATCTAGCATGATTATGATATCCTGATCACTTTTATATCCTTTATCTGTGTATAGTAATCATTGGGCTCTGTATTTCAGACAGATGAAGATGAGACCAGGAGAAGCGCTGATAGACTGCTTAGACTCTATTGAAGACACCAAGGGGAACAATGGAGACAGAGGTATCTTTTGTTCTTAATTAAAATTTAAGAAATATTTTTTTCCTTTTTTCTTATTGGTGTATTATTAATTTACTTACTCTGATAACTATGTGTTGTTGCTTTTTTGCAGGGAGGCTTCTGGTGTCCAATCTGAGAATCATTTGGCATTCAATAGCCCTGCCCAGAGTTAACCTGGGTACGTATTCTTACTGTCAATGCATTTGGACAGTTCATACAAAAACTGCATTTAATCCCTTCCTAACTATTCGATTTTTTTTTTCTTCTTTTTCTTCAACATAGCCGTTCAGGGGCTTGTTTTTGTTTTTGTTTTTTTTTCTTTTCAGGATAAATTGTAGTTTTGAATGACACCATTCATTTTATCATTCAGTATACTGGAAATGGAATCAAAATTCCAAGTGCGGTGAAATTTGTGCAAAGAAAGCAATTCCTCAATTGTGCAATGTTCAGTGTCCAGTAAAACAGATCTGGCAATAGGATTAAGGTCAACACAATGACAATGACTTATATGGTTTCTATTTTATTTAAGTGTCAAAAAAAATTTGTAAAAACTAAACATAAATTCATTTGTATTTCCATTTTCTGAGACATGTAACATTTTTATTTTTACATCAATAGAGCTGTGTGAGGTCTCATTTTATGTGTGGTGAAACCAATTTGATATAAATACAACATTTTGGCGTTTCGATTACATTTCTCATTATGATGTTAGTTAATTTAATATTTTATTACACCAGATTTCTACAGACACAGCAATACCACCCGTTTTTTTTTTTGTTTTTTTTTTTACTTTTCTTAATTTCTGTATTTTTTATGAAAGAAAAGGGGGCGATCTGAAAATTTACATTTGTTTGATTTTTCTTTCAAAATTTTCAAAAATTTATTTTTATTGACCTTAATTTTTATTCCCCTTAGAGAACTTGATCCTAATATTGCGATAATGTGAAATCGTGCAATATGTTGTAATAATCACTATGAATGCCAGCCACTGGCTAGTCTTCATAGGAGCACCTTCATCAGGTCCCCTTGACAACTGTCATTTGCTTCATGGGGTGGCCCCTGGGAGCATAAAACGGCGTGCTTCCAGACCATATACTTTAACAGATTGACAGCAGCATTTAAGGGGTCAACAGCAGCGGGAAAAACACAGCTCCACTTACTACTGTATGACGCACTTTCCCTGAGATAAAGCGACACGCGAAACGCGCGTCGGGGTGCCGCCACCACATAAAGGTAATGTCCCAACATTATACTTACATCTAAGTGATTTTGGTTACAGTACTGCTAAAACCTTTATGTTCTACTAGATGGTGGCCCGATTCTAACGCATCGGATATTCTAGAATATGTATGTCCACGTAGTATATTGCCCAGTCACGTAGTATATTGCCCAGTCACGTAGTATACAGCACAGAGCCACATAGTATATTGCCCAGCCACGTAGTATATTGCCCAGTGACGTAGTAGATTGCCCAGTCCCGTAGTAGATTGCCCAGTCCCGTAGTAGATTGCCCAGTGACGTAGTATATTGCCCAGTGACGTAGTATATTGCCCAGTGACGTAGTATACAGCACAGAGCCACGTAGTATATTGCACAGCCCATGTAGTATATTGCCCAGCCACGTATGACACAGGTTAAAAAAATAAAAAATAAACATATACTCACCTTGTCGTGCAGGACCTGTCATGACGTCGCGGTCACATGACCGTGTAGCGGTCACATGACAGTGACATCACGGCAGGTCCTTTCCGCGCAGGCGCGCAGGACTTGTGATGACGTCGCGGTCACATGACCGTGACGTCATGGCAGGTCCTTCTGCCAGACCACCCGTGCGACCAGAACGTGCCGGTTGCATCGCGAGGAGCGGGAAAGGCAGCGTAGGTGAGTATATAATCATTTTTTATTATTATTTTTAACATTAGATGTTTTTACTATTGGCGCTGCATAGGCTGCGTCAATAGTAAAAAACGTGGTCACACAGGGTTAATAGCGGTAACGGAGTGCGTTACCCGCGGCATAACGCGGTCCATTACCGCCGGCATTAACTCTGTGTGAGCGGTGACCGGAGGGGTGTATGCGGGCGCTGGGCAGTGAGTGCGGGGAGTAAGGGGACTGTGCACGTCGCTGATTGGTCGCGGCAGCCATGACAGGCAGCTGCCGAGACCAATCAGCGAACGAATAACCGTGACAGAAAGATGGAAGTGACCCTTAGACAATTATATAGTAGAGTAGATGGTGGCCCGATGCAAATGCATCGGGTATTGTAGAGTATGTATGTCCACGTAGTATATTGCCCTGCCACGTAGTATATTGCCCTGCCACGTAGTATATTGCCCAGCTACATAGTATACAGCACAGCGACGTAGGATATTGCACAGAGCCACATAGTATATTGCACAGCTTTGTAGTATATTGTCCAGCCACGTAGTATATTGCCCAGCCTTGTAGTATACAGCAGAGCCACGTAGGATATTGCCCAGCCTTGTAGTATACAGCAGAGCCACGTAGGATATTGCCCAGTGACGTAGTATATTACCGAGGCACGTATGTCACAGGTCCAAAAAATAAAAAATAAACATACTCACCTAACGATCCGAGGGCCCCTTGTAGTGTATCATACTCACCATTCTTGTCGCTGCTCCTCCGCTTCCCGCCTCTCCTCTTCCTGGGATCCTGTGCAGATGGTAGTGCTCGGCTTCAGGAAAATGGCCGCGGGATGCCGCGCATGCGCAGATCGAGATCGCGGCGGCCATTTTCCTGAAGCCGAGTTCCATTGCAAGTGCCAGGGCTGGTGGGAGCAGGACCTATGAAGACGTCCCAGTCACATGACCGTGACGTCACGGCAGATCCTTGCCGCACACCAGCCCTGGGACGGGACCTCACCGCAAGCTGACGCTTGTAATGGAGCGGTCCGGGGAGCGTGGCGAGGAGCGAGAAAGGCGGCGGAGGGTAAGTATAGCAGGTTTTTTTTTTTATTATTATTTTTTAATATGCATATTTTTACTATTGATGCTGCATAGGCAGCATCAATAGTAAATAGTTGGGGGACATACAGGGTTAATAGCAGCGGTAACGGAGCCCGTTACACCGCGGGCCGTTACCGCTGCCATTAACCCTGTGTGAGGGAGATTACGGAGCGGGCGCCGGGCAGTGAGTGCAGGGAAGTAGGGGAGGGACTAATCGGACTGTGGCCGTCGCTGATTGGTCGCGGCAGCCATGACAGGCAGCTGCCGAGACCAATCAGCGAACGAATAACGGTGACAGAAGGACAGAAAGACAGAAGTACCCCTTAGACAATTATATATATAGATAAAGCCCACGTGGTTCTTTATAAACAAATCTCATTGGGGTTAGCAACCCCTTTAAAAGACAAAGTTCATATATACCTTCTTCAAAAACCTGTTTTTCCCTTTTTTTTACTGCAGCTTGGTATGAGCTATTTATTACATACACCCTGGAAGCATGATGAGACCATTGCATATGTTAGGTGGTCATTTTTCCTTGGGTTCTAAATACTGCTGGGAAGCTTTGATTTTGGCTCCCTTTATACTTTTGTTGCATCCATAGACCCTTGATGCTACTTTGTTAATTGAAACACCTTTTTCAATGATTTTTTTTTCACGCTTTTTTTCATTAATATTATTTTTCCTTTATTTGGTGGCTTTTCTTTTTGCATAATATCATCCCCACTGTGTACTAAAATACATTTAGAACTTTTAAAAAATATACATTTTTTTAAAAATATTTGTTTCAATAAAAATTATGTAATTTTAGGGCTTGTTGCTTTCCTGCCCTATTATTTGATGTTGTTTTGATTTTGGAAGATTCGCCGCTGGTCAAGGCTGTATTTTTCTTTGATGTGCTTTACTACTGTATGAGTAATGCTATGCTTTGTAACAGCCATCATTAGCTGAGAACGATGCAGGATCAGCTTCTGAGCCTGCATCAAAGACGTAGACCTAACATGGGAGATGCCAGTATATCCAGTGTCAGGAGATAAGTAATAAAACAAGAACCCAGAACATTTCGGCTGCTATCTTTCCCCCATAATGGATATGAGAAATGTTAATTTCATTTTTTCCAAATGTATATATTTTTTCTTTTTTTCCAGCGGTTGGCTACAATTGCATAATAAACATTACCACAAGAACGGCGAACTCAGTAAGTGTGGCCAATTTTATATGATTTAGGACTAAAGACGCCTGTATTAGGAAATGATGCATATCTAAGCTGTTTTCATGCAAGTTTCCAAAATAGGGATGAAAAATGCAATATGGCTGAAATCTGTGAATGCGGCATTTTCATCTTCAATTTCTTCTGATTTTCGTAACAAGTCATGATAGTTGTGGTTTATTAGTTCTGTAGTTGGTCTATGTATTTGTATGTTTATGATATTTTTCCTGTTCATCATTAGAAATTAAGAGGCCAGACGGAAGCCCTGTACATACTGACTAAGTGCAACAACACTCGCTTTGAGTTTATATTCACAAATGTGGTACCCGGGAGCCCCAGGCTCTTCACTTCTGTTATTGCTGTACATAGGTAGGTGGATTTTTTGTTTTTTACATTTTGCTAAATTTATAACATGTGAAATGGTGCAATCCTAAATAAATCTCTGCTGGTCTAGACCTGGAATACACAGCAGATTTTGCAGAGAGAATTGGTGGCGTATCTGTCCCGTGTGCTCACACCTTAAGGCTATCATTCAGCTCTGATGTTTAGGTGGTTGCTTACCGTATTTTTTGGTCTATACATCGCACTGGACCATAAGACGCACCTAGTTTTTAGAAGTGGGAAATAGGAAAAACAAGTTTGAAGGAGTAAATGGGGGTAAAATATTTAATAACATGTCTGCTGACACTGTTATGGGGAAGATCTGCTGCTGGAGGGCCTCAGGTTGTACAACACTCTTGTATGGGGACACAACCTGTGTGACTCTGCAGCTGTTGCCAAAGTACAGCTCCCATCATCCCAACCTGTCCAAGCACGATGGGAGTTGTAGTTTTGCAGCAGCTATAGGGCCACATTGACAGGTGGTCCTGCAGTGGAATAAAACAAGAGGCTCTTACAAATCGTGATGACAGAACCTGTATCGTGACAACAGAACCTGTCATCACAATTTGTTTGAGCATACTTTTTTAAATTTAGTGCTAGTGCCGCCCTTACTGTGGTCTGTGCTTGTACATATTCATGTCCTGTCCGGCCCTGCGCTTAGTTACCCGATGTTTACCCTTTTTACAAGCGAACACATCGCTGGATCGGTGTCACACACAACGATCCAGCGATGTCAGCGGGTGATCAAGCGACGAAAGAAAGTTCCAAACGATCTGCTACGACGTACGATTCTCAGCTTGATGTCTGATCGCAGTAGCGTGTCAGACACAACGATATCGTAACGATATCGCTAGAACGTCACGAATCGTGCCGTCGTAGCGATGAAAATGGCACTGTGTGACGGTACCCTAACAAGAAAAAGCCTACTGCCAAGGTATGCACACCAATAATACTACATGAGGTTATAAAAATACAAAGCTAGTTTTATTGAACAATCCAAAAACATCACAAACAATTAAAACATAATTAAAAAATACACACCATCCATAATACACAGGAATAGAGATCAAATAACAATATATAATACAGCCCCCCCATACAAAATGCCCCAACCCCAAACTAATGGCTCATGGGGAAATAAAGGTACATATAGAAACGGGCAACATATGATGCAATTGGTAAACACACGCCAACAGGCTGTGTAAAGCATGTATGAGACCGTTACCCAAGATTTCATGTGCAAAGTAAGCCAAGAAAGGGGAAGGGAGGGGGGAGAAAGACAAAGGGTTAATAGTAACCCATGAGTGAAAGTACCAAGCTAGATCTCAAAGCTATATAAGGAGGAAACCCTCCATAGAATACAACCTGGTATAATGGAGCGATGCCCACGCGTATCGCCTGACAAGCAGGCTTCGTCAGGGAAGATCAGATTGGGCTCTTGGCTCATGATGAGCCGAGATTTCTATCCGTGGATGAGCCTCCATTTTGCTGCAGACCGCCGTTGGCTTCCTGCAGCGGCGACCTTGCTCCTGCCTCCTTTGACCCCACTCCACCACCAACACCGCCACCACAGCAAGCCATGTATGCAAAATTCAGACTATAAGACGCACCCCCATTTTCCTCTCTAACTGGGGAAAAAAATTATTTTTATAGTCTGAAAAATACAGTATGTGTCCTACTTAGCATCATTTTTTCCAGGTTGTCTATGTTCTTTTTTGATCCCTTTTATGATTCCATTGTTCATTTTTAACAATGTTCCTTTTGTATTTTCGTAGAGCTTATGAAACATCTAAAATGTATCGAGATCTCAAGTTAAGAGGGGCACTGATCCAAAATAAACAACTCCGACTCCTACCACGGGAACAAGTTTATGACAAAATCAATGGAGTCTGGAACTTATCCAGTGATCAGGTAATAAGGGTATACGACCTATTAAATTACACTTTATTCACAAAAATAAATCCTCGAAAAACAGAAGACACAGCTTTTATGACCAATCCCAGCTCCCATGATTTGTCATGGCGAGGGGGTTATTGTTTAGCGTGTGGGACGTTTGCAGATATTTTCGTCTAGAGACTATTATTTAGCGGAGGACAATTCTGAATTATACTGAACTGTTACAACGTTATCAAACGTCTTGGATGCTGTAGTTTATATGAGATCAGAGAAAAATTACAGTAGCGCCTCATTGCACATTGTGGCCATGTATCTTTTTTAGCTGCGGTTTTGTGAAATGGTGGTATAACTAAATTGTTTTTGCTTCATTTTTGGAAAATAGCAACAAAAACAATGAAGTTTTGCAACAATTTTAGAAAACTGCAACCAGTATTGCACTGCAGCTATAATGTGCTGTCGATATGTGAACTAAGCTCATGAATTATTGATGATTCTGGTTGACTTGTTGACTAAAGTGTGACCCCCTTCCCGATATCCTCCGTACATGTATTGTGCTGTCAGGAACATGATATATTTGATTGTCTATGATCATGCACACTGAGCTCTGCTACGTCCATTAAAGCTGAGACACACGCTGCGGGCTTTCTGACCCCTTTCCTCCCAGCCCTTGCTCCCTGCTGACAATACAGCTGTAACTTGAAACTCCAGTGTGGGACTCTGTCCCCCGTCCCTCTCGAATGCAGTAGTGTGCAGAAAACCAGTCCTTTGTCTGAAAACCATGTGCTCTTCTGTTCATGTACAAACTTTAGTAAGGCATAACTTGACCCCAATTAGTGACAGAGATATGAAAGTTATATATTTGGTATCTGCATCGGCCGGGCCATAGCCCAGTGTGTTTTCCATTTTCCTGTACCCTTGGTATCCGAGAAACGAAATACTGCAAACCAGCGGTGCATAGCCAGGCCATGTTTGGTCTTAATAAAATGCTAGTCACAAAACAAGATCAATGGTGATTCCGTCATCGTTATACGAGGTTGCATCCTGGAACTACGGTGGAAATGAATGTTCCATAACTCTGAGTCCCTCTGAGAAAGTAGGCGTGCATTCCATAGCCCCGCCTACTCAGTGATGTCACGACCAAGGGGTATAAGACCCTGAGAGCTCAGTTTTCACTGGCCTTTGACCAGGAAGCTAGCTGAGAGACGCTCTGTAATGCATCTTGATGTATCGCCCCTCCCCCAAGCAACATGGTCTGCCATGAGCTGAAATTACATAAGGAACTGTAAGTGTTTTTTCAACTTTAATCCTTTTTTATTTGTAATTGTCTGTACATACTATATTTGTCTTCTTTTATAATATCCTTTTACCATTTTGTAAACACTACCTACCTTTTTGGAGTAAAATATATCAAATTACTAGCTTCTTTTCTCCTTGCTCTATAATGTACTGTCACGTCCTCTGAAGTGAATTACGCTACTAATTTGGGTTGGCTCCGGACCCATTGTTAGTTAAGAAATCGGAGCTGGTGGCATCGGATTTGTCCTGTGAGTTTGGAAGACCTTGTAGCGACGGATGGCGTTGATAATTATTGTTCCCGCCTGAGTGGTAGTAGTTAAATCGCCCTCGCTGCAGTGTTCCCATTAGCCAGTACAAAGTAAGGCAGCCTTTCTGGCAACTAATTATCCTAGGTGCAGTACCCTGTCTGACATGAGGGTAAGGGGGGCGCCAGAGAGCTGCAAGTTCCAAAATGGAACTGGGACGTGGGATATAGATAAATCCCCTTCAGAAAGAACCAGGGGCAACCAAACAACCCCGGTTCATGACATTAGTGTAAGCGGTGGGGATGATAAATATATCCTCCCTGTGATCCCTGACAGGTGCAAGTTTACGACTCGGGTTCCGTACTTGGTTGGGATCTGCCAGGTAAAATCAGCATTTGGAGCTGAATACGGCTGTCAGTCTCTTATAGCGGCATTTAATGTGCTCAGTCCCAGGGGTGTGCAATTCCAGTGGTTTGTCATGTTCCGTTTTTGCCGATGGGCTACCACGTTTGTACTCCTGTGAAGCTCAACTACAGGGTGGGCTTCATAGGTGACCATCATTTTAGTTGTATACTGCGATACAGTTGTATTGCAGAATAGAGAACAATCAATCGGGCGAGTGCAGCTTCTAAAGAAACACAAAAAAAGGAGGAAGAAAAATAAGTTTTTAAATATTTAGAAAAAAAATAAAAATCCAAATTGCCCCCTTTTTCCTCTTATTAAAAATAAATATCTAAAAAAAAATGTAACTGTCAATCTAAAATTATTTAACCCATACCGTAAATAAAAAAAAAAAAAAAACTGGAAAAGCTTGAATTGCCGTTTTGTGGTTGCCTCACCTCCGCAAAAAAATGCAATAAAAGTGATTAATAATTGTATGTAACCCAAAATTATATAAATACAAATGTGAGTTTGACAGAAAAAAAATCTCATAGGTCTATTGACGGAAACAATAAAAAATTACAGGTGGTACAAAACAAAATTTATTTTTTCACAAATTTTGCAACTAATGTAATAATTAAAAAAAACTTCAAGTTTTTCAACATCACAACGTCAGGCCGTTGCAGGTGGTATTGTGAGCAGCCTACATGCCCTAAACGTGTAACCATAGCCTGCAGCATCTCCTATCGAGCACATCTGGGACTTCATTGATCGGGAATTGCAAAAGGAGCTGCCAGCAGTGGATCTTGATGATTTCCACGCCCAAGTGTATTCAGCGCGGCAGAACATTCCTCAGACAACCATTTGTAACATGATTAATAGCCACCGAGGCTGTAAGTGCAGGGATTGTTGTATGTGGCGCTCATACTCCATGCTGAATAAATCGAGATGTTTAGAAAAATTGATTCTAGTTTTTATCACTTCTATATAATTAACAAGTCTACCGTTCCTGTGATTTACATTGGCTGTTTTCCTTTAAGGTTGCTTACCGTTTTGATGAAGAAGTCCTTCACATCAACACTCGGAAGCATTACATTTATAGTTATTAAGCCATTGTTTTCTCTTCACTCCATATCCTCACATCCTTTTTTCTTCTTTCACAGGGCAACTTAGGCACGTTCTTTATAACTAATGTCAGAATAGTTTGGCATGCCAACATGAATGACAGTTTTAATGTCAGCATCCCTTACCTTCAAATTGTAAGTTAATGATTTTTCTGGATTTTATTATTAGTAAATCTGATCACACGTCAATTTACTGTTTGTAAGTTGGTGACTTGATCACAATAGAAGACAGAATTAACCAGGCAGTGTAATTAAAGGGTTTTTCCACTACTTCGATATTGATGACCTATTCTTAGAATAGGTAATATCAGATTGGTGGGGGTCTGACACCCACCCGGCACAATGATCAGCTGTTATTGGCTCTGGTGATGGCTGGATGCAAGTAGTGTACAGAGCTGGAAAAGCATGTGCTGCTTGTATCCAGCCACCACAAGAACTGATAACAGCTGATCAGTGGGGGTGCTGGGTGTCGGACCCCCACCAATCTGATATCGATGACACACAGCATTTTTCTGCCCCAGCAAAGTGTATGAGACTTCTGAAGTCTCATGCACACGTTGCTTATTTTTTCCGTTCAGATTTGGAGCAGTTTATAATCTGCAGCGTGATAATTCTTTGAGCATTTACTCTGTCGCCTCATTGGGGGACACAGGACCATGGGTGTTATGCTGCTCTCCACTAGGAGGCGACACTGTGCATAATCTGAAAAAGATTAACTGGCTCCTTCTCTGCAGTATACACCCCTGGACGGCATCAGCCTTCTCCAGTTTTTGCTTAGTGTCGCATAGGAGGCACACCTAGATTTTTTTTTCTTTTACTCCGTTTTTTTCCGACGGATTACAGATGAAGAAAAGAGCGTCTCCTGTGAGATTCCCGGCATGGCTCCTTCTCGGCCCCCTATTACAGGGTGCCCGGTTGAAGTAGAGATGGCTATTCGCCATGTTGCTCCTTCCCCAGTCCCTCGGGTGCTGGTTCGAAGTCGAGACCCCCCCTCCTTCCCCAATTCCTTTTGGTTTCTGGGTTGAGGTCGAGGCGAGGATAAAGGCCCCTGAAGGTGACAGCAGCACCCTCCCTATCCCCCTCTGGGGGTATTAGGTTGAGACGCCTCAGGTAGGGCCTGTACAGGCAGCATCCTACAGCTCCCAGCAATGGGCCAGCACACTGCGCCTGCATCCAGGGACCCCAGCCCAGCTGCGGCCTCTTGTTGGGGCCGGGGGGAGTGCAGGCAGGCATGGCACAATACAGACACAGGGCTCCCTGCGCCCCTGTCTCTGCGGCAGCACCAGCTCTATACTGTCTCAGGGGGGCCCCTCACCGGGCCCCCCTTCGGATTACAGCCCCACCGCTATCCTGCCTTTAAATCCGGAGGGGTCCGGTTCAGATCCGACCCCCTCCCGGACTTTCGCGCCGGCCTGGAGCCCTTCTGGGCATCAGGCATCTAATTTAGGCCCCGGCTTCGGCCTAGCTGTAGCCGCAGCCTCCTCTCCGCCCCCCCGGCCCGCCCCCCGGATGACAAATATGACACTCTACAGTGTCATAAAGGGGGTGGATCAAGACAGAAAGGGCGCGTTTTTACACAGCTTTGCCGCCTTTTTTCTCAGCTCTCCGCCCCCTTCTCCCCCTGCATCTTCTCCTCGGCGGCCATTTCTACTGCAGCAAGGATTAACCCTGCATCTCCCGGTCAGCAGGACCAGGACTAGGCCAGCCAGTCTCCGGGGGGCACAGGACTGTGGATCTACGGCACTGGACCTAGGGGCAAAACTGGTGGGGTAAGATCACAGCTGGGTTGTTTTACTCGGCTGTGAATCCATATTCCCTATAAGGCTCCCCTACAGGGTTCTCTGCAGTAACGTCCTCTGCATAGCAGCCCTTCTGCACTCTGTGCACTATGCCGGGCTCAAGGTCCAAGAGAACCAGGCAGGACTGCTATTATGCATTCTGCACAGCCTGCAGGAACGCTCTCCCCAGTGGCAGTATCTACCCACACTGCCAGGACTGCACTCAGACTACTGTGTCAGAGCCCCAAGAGGCCCCTGCCAATGCTTTGGTGCCAAATGCCACGCCGGAATGGGTCTCTCAGATGTCGCAATCTATGACGCAGTCTATAGATAACCTAACCACCACATTGCTTCAGGATCTGCAGAGTCATGCCTCGGCTATGACTGTTACCCAGCAAAGGGAGAGCTTGGCTCAGGGACAGGACGACCCTGGCACATCCACGTCTAAGTCAGGACGCAAGCGGACCCACAGTCCATCTACATCATCCCATAGCACTCGGTCATCCCTTTCTAGGGAGAGACATCGTAGTTCCAGGTCAGCTAGACCGTCCCCTTCCAGGGACAGACAACGCAGATCTCCGCAATCCCCGACTAGAGAAGGCCTCCTCCCCACCTCACCCAGCAGGGGACGCCTCAGTGATACACAGGATTCAGAAGACATCTGTGACTCCAACTCAGACAAGGGAACGGAGGGGTCCCTGATCCCAATCCCCCTAGTAATACTGCTCTAGTTGAGGACTTAATCTCTTCCATCCATTGGGTGCTGGACATTTCTGATCCGCCACCAGTGACACCAGAACACAAGATTTCCTTTGAAGGACCTCTGAAGCCGCCTAAGGTTTTCTCTAACCACCCAGAGTTTAAGGCGATCCTTAAAAAGCAGTTCTCACAGCCTGAGAAAAAATTCGCTAATCGCAAATATCTAGAGGCGAGGTACCCCTTCCCGCAGAAGGATACCAAGGAGTGGACAGACCCACCTGAAGTGGACCCCCCAGTCTCTAGACTAGCAGCACAGACCCTCCTTTCACTGCCAGATAGCTCAACCCTCAGGGACGCAGCAGACCGGCAGGTAGAACACCAAGCGGTTCAAATAGCAGTCGTAGCAGATTACATGCTTCATGCAGCTCTGGATTCAGCAAGGGGTGTAGCGGGGATAGCCTCAAACGCCATCACAATTCGGCGTATCCTCTGGCTGCGGGAATGGAAAGCCGATGCAGCCTCAAAGAAGTCCCTCACGCACCTCCCCTACCTCAGTGGGCGTCTTTTGGTGAACAGTTGGACACAATGATATCCAACGCCACCAGGGGTAAGAGTACCTCTCTTCCCCAACTAAAACCTAAACACACTTACAAGAAACGTAACCAAACTCGATTCCGATCCTTTCGGAATTCTTCGGGCTGGTCCGTCTCGCGTCCAGCACAAAATCGTAACCGTTCCCCACGCAGGAACAACTCACGATCAACGCAAAGGTCGGACAAGACCTGGCAGTTCAAAGCAGCCCAGTCTAAACCTAGAGGAGGAAAATCTCAGACTTTCTCCTCAACATGACTCATGGACCCCGGAAGACACCACACCGGTAGGCGGCCGACTTTTGCTCTTTCATCAAGTCTGGCTGCCTATTACAGAAGACAGGTGGGTCAGGGAACTAGTGTCTTCCGGATACAAAATAGACTTCACCTCCAACCCACCGGACCGATTCTTCCTCTCTGTCCCCCCAAAACCACCGGTCAAGGCTCGTGCCTTCCGGAAAGCGATCTCCTCGCTTTTTCAAGCAGGAGTCATAGTACCGGTCCCCATGGCCGAGCGCTTCCAAGGGTTCTACTCCAATCTTTTCGTAGTTCCCAAGAAAGGAGGCAGCGTTCGGCCCATACTGGACCTAAAACAACTCAACAAATACGTACGGGTCCGTCACTTCCGCATGGAGTCCCTTCGGTCCATCATTGCGTCGATGGAGAAGGGAGAATATCTCGCCTCCATAGACATACAAGACGCATACCTGCTTATACCGATTGCACCTGCTCATCAAAGATTTATCAGGTTCGCAATCGACCAGGACCACTACCAGAGTGTTTACCAAAGTCATGGCAGCCACCATGGACGTCCTGCACTCCAGAGGCATAGTAGTCGTTCCATACTTGGACGATCTACTCATCAAGGCTCCCACCTTCAAGGTCTGCGAGCTCAGCGTCTCAATCACAATCGACACTCTGAGTCGCATGGGTTGGTTAGTCAACCTACAAAAGTCACCAACCCCGAGTCAGTCTCTGACCTTCCTGGGAATGCTATTCAACACCTCCAGGGGTCTAGTGCTCCTTCCCAAGGACAAGGTACTGGCTCTCCGTCTAGGAGTTCGCACTCTCCTCCGCAAACCCCCTCGATCCCTCCGGTTTGCCATGAGAGTCCTCGGCAGGTTGGGGGCAGCAATAGAAGCCGTCCCATTTGCCCAGTTTCATCTCAGGCCTCTCCAACTAGCCATCCTCAAGTCCTAGGTCAAGAACCCTTTCTCTCTCGACAGGGAGTTCCGGCTAAGGTCGTCAACCAAGAGGTCCCTGCACTGGTGGCTCAAGCCAGCCTCGCTAGCAAAGAAGAAATCCTTTCTCACAGGTCATTGGAAAGTTCTGACCACCGATGCGAGCCTGCAGGGTTGGGGTGCAGTGCACCTACACCACAGGGCAAGTGGACCCCAGTGGAAGCGACCATGCCCATCAACATCCTGGAAATTCGTGCCATCCTCTTGGCATTGAGGGCTTTCCATCACTTGCAGCCTCTCACATCAGAATACAGTCGGACAATGCCACGGCTGTGGCATATGTGAATCACCAAGGGGGGACCCGCAGTACCCAGGCGATGCGAGGAGTGTCCCATATCCTCCACTGGGTGGATGACACCGGGTCGGTTCTCTCGGCGGTCCACATTCCAGGTGTGGACAACTGGGAAGCAGACTTCCTCAGCCGACAAGAAATAGATTCGGGAGAGTGGTCTCTCCATCCCGAAATTTTTCGCCATATCTGCCATCGCTGGGGGACCCCGGATGTGGACCTAATGGCATCCCACTTCAATGCCAAGGTCTACAACTTCATGGCCAGAACACACGATCCGCTTTCTCTCGGAGCAGATGCTCTGGTTCAGGACTGGACCCAGTTCCAGCTTCTGTACATTTTTCCACCTCTCCCCCTGATATCCAGAGTGGTGAGGAAGATCAAACAAGAGGGAGTTCCAACCATCCTAATTGCACCGGACTGGTCCAGACGTACATGGTACGCCGACATCGAACAACTTACAGCAGACGCCCCCTGGCGTATCCCCGACCGCCACGATCTTCTATCACAAGGCCCGTTCTACCACCAGAACTCAGGGGCTCTCAATTTGATGGCGTGGCCCTTGAGACCTGGGTTCTAACCCAATCAGGGCTCTCGCCGGACGTCATTGGAACCATGATCAGGGCACGGAAGCCAGCCTCTGCCAAGATTTATTACCGTACCTGGAAAGCTTCCTTTACCTGGTGCGAATCTCGTGGCCAGACCCCACTCCCTTATTCCCTACCCAAAGTACTTGGTTTTCTCCAATCGGGTCTGGAGGCCAAGCTGTCATTAGGCTCGCTTAAGAGGCAGGTGTCAGCCCTCTCAGTGCTTTTTCAAAGGCGCATTGCTACCAAGCCGCAAGTAAGGACTTTTCTTCAGGGGGTTTCCCTATTGGTTCCCCCCTACAGACGACCACTAGAAACGTGGGACCTCAACCTGGTCCTGACAGCATTGCAGGAACCACCCTTCGAACCCCTTAAGGAGGTCCCGCTCCGCCTTCTCTCCAAGAAGGTGGTTTTCCTGGTGGCAATCACCTCACTACGCAGGGTGTCTGAACTGACAGCACTCTCCTGCAGACGGCCCTTCATGGCCTTTCACCAGGACAAGGTAGTTCTTCGTACGGTCCCATCCTTCCTTCCAAAGGTTGTGTCCAACTTCCACCTCAATGAGGAAATTTCACTACCATCCCTTTGTCTGGTCCCGGTTCATAGAGTGGAGAAGGCTCTGCATACGCTTGACCTCGTCAGGGCATTGCGTATATACGTGTATGGGACTGTGTCCTTCCGGAGGTCTGATTCTCTTTTCCTCCTTCCGGAAGGTGGCCACAAGGGTCTGCCAGCTTCCAAAGCTACCCTTGCCAGGTAGATCAACTCCAACATACAAGAGGCCTACCGCCTTAACAATTCTCCTCTTCCAGCCAGTATTACGGCACACTCTACACAGGCGGTAGGGGCCTCCTGGGCCATTCGGCACCAGGCTTCGGCACAACAAGTGTGTAAGGCGGCCACTTGGACTAGCCTACACACGTTTACTAAACACTACAGGGTTCATACCCAGTCCTCAGCGGACGCGAGCCTGGGTAGATGTGTTCTGCAGGCGGCGGTACCCTAAGTATAGGGGCCTGTCTGCACAATATTCGTCCATTGCTTCCCACCCAGGGACTGCTTTAGGACGTCCCATGGTCCTGTGTCCCCCAATGAGGCGACAGAGTAAAGGAGATTTTTGTGTACTCACCGTAAAATCTCTTTCTCTTAGCCTCTAATTGGACGACACAGCTCCCACCCTGTTGGCTTTTCCGGGCCGTTGTAACTGTTGAGTTCTCATATTGTTTTCTTGACTCGTACATAGTTGCCTTCTTACAGGCATAATTATGTTATTCATGTTACATAGTTGCCTTCTTACAGGCATAATTATGTTATTCATGTTACGTTCCTCCTACTGCTTTTGCACAAAACTGGAGAAGGCTGATGCCGTCCAGGGGTTTATACTGCAGAGGAGGAGCCACAGTTAATCTTTTTCAGATTATGCATAGTGTCGCCTCCTAGTGGACAGCAGCATAACACCCATGGTCCTGTGTCCCCCAATTAGAGGCTAAGAGAAAGAGATTTTACGTTGAGTACACAAAAATCTCCTTTTTGCAGTGTTTTTCACCCATCTTAAGGCTATGTTCACATGCAGTGTTTTTTATGCAGATTTTTTATGCAAATAAGTACCTGCTTTTTACCACACTAGCAAAATGTATGAGATTTCAGATATCTCATGCACGCTCTTGTTTTTTCTCCTGAGTGAAAGTGAGAACTGCAGCGATTTTCAAATCTGCAGCGTGTCCATTCTTTCAGCGTTTTTTTTTCTCCCATAGAACGCAATGGAAAACGTGCTTTGCTGTGTTTTAGCAACCTTTTTTTGTAGAGAAATCATACATGTAATCTGCAACAAAAAACATCCAGCAAATTCTGTGTTTTGAAAGTGGTGTTTTTGCTGCCAAGAGAGCAGTTTTGCTGCAGAAAAAAACACCACATGAATATAGCCTAATGAATGGGGAAACCGACGCCTAAAAAAAACTATCAAAAATGCATGTTTTTTATGCAGCTTTTTTGATGCAGAAAATTCTTAAAGGGAACCTGTCACCCCCAAAATCGAGGGTGAGGTAAGCCCACCGGCATCAGGGGCTTATCTACAGCATTCTGTAATGCTGTAGATAAGCCCCCGATGTATCCTGAAAGATGAGAAAAAGACGTTAGATTATGTTCACCCAGGGGCAGTCCCTGCTGCAGTCCGGTCCGATGGGTGTCGCAGTCCGGTCCGGGGCCTCCCATCTTCATAGGATGACATCCTCTTCTGGTCTTCACGCTGCGGCTCCAGAGCAGGTGTACTTTGTATGCCCTGTTGAGGGCAGAGCAAAGTACTGCAGTGCGCAGGCGCCGGGCCTCTCTGACCTTTCCCAGCACCTGCGCACTGCAGTACTTTGCTCTGCCCTCAACAGGGAAGACAAAGTACGCCTGTGCCGGAGCCGCAGTGTGAAGACCAGAAGAGGACGTCATCCTATGAAGATGGGAGGCCCCGGACCGGACCGCGACCCCCACAGGATCGGACCGCCGCCCAGGTGAGTATAATCTAACCTCTTTTTATCATCTTTTAGGATACATCGGGGGCTTATTTACAGCATTACAGAATGCTGTAGATAAGCCCCTGATGCCGGTGGCCTTAGCTCACCCTCGATTTTGGGGATGACAGGTTCCCTTTAATGTGTGCACATTCCCTTGGTTCAGAAGGCTTTAGTGTGTACAATGCATAGAAAGAACACACGGGTGCACAGCCTTCATCTTCACTACATATTAACTATTACATTTCATGTATTGCTTATGCATGTATTTAGGGATTAACACGTATTTTTTTTTTTATTTTTTTTTTAACCAGCGATCCATAAAAATACGAGACTCCAAGTTTGGTTTAGCGCTTGTGATTGAAAGCTCCCAGCAGGTAAAAGTTATTACTAAGTATTGTAGTATTTGGTTGTATGTTCAGGTGCAGTGCTGGGTGCATGTTGTTAAATGTCGTTCCCATCTTAAAAAGTGATGGCGTGTCTATAGGATATGTTAAGGAGATCCCAACCTCTGTGACCCCAACAGATCCTGAGAGTGAAGAGGCTGTGGCTCGGATTCAGCACTGCGGCCTCTTCAGTCTTTCCCTACTCAACGTCGCTCTGTCCTATGCAGGGAAACTGCAGCATAGCATAAGTGAATGGGGCCACCTGCAATGCCGGAGTTACTAAAGTACCTATTTATATAAGATATGTCAGTAGATCAACAGATTTTATTCACTTTCCGGCTATCTTACAGTAAAATGTAATAGACTGTGATTCCTTGTATCTTAGACTCATCATATGCTCACCAAATATTAATGTGATTTTGATAATGTATTAAGGTAAAATAAATACTGTATATTACGTTAAATAAGTAGATTAATAACCTTTCCTGAAATTTTCTTTTTCAACGTTTTGTTGATGTTTCTGTTGTTTTGAGTGTTGTATTCATTAGTCTTGCCCTTGTCTCGTGGTTTAGAGTGGCGGCTATGTGCTCGGCTTTAAAATCGACCCAGTAGAGAAGCTCCAGGATTCTGTGAAAGAGATTAATTCATTGCACCGAGTCTACTCCGCAAGCCCAATATTCGGAGTAGAGTATGAGATGGAAGAAAAGGTAACTTGTCACTTTTTCTTCTGAACCATTTTTCATGATTGACATAAATCTCAAAGCGGAAGTGAAAAGCAATGGCCTCAACGAAAAGTGCTGCAGGCCTTTGGGTTTGGGAACTTGTACAATTCGCATCTCGTGGACCCTATACTATGCCTTGTATAGCAGATGTTCAGTTAAAAGCTATCTCTCTTGACTTTCCCATACACATGAAAATTCGGCTTGGCTGAGTATTCATGAGTCATAGGGCTCATATTCCTTTGCAAGAAAAACAGACGAGTGCAATCCGATAAAAAAAATATATGTCCCTTCTCATCTGCAATTCAGCTCAGGCTGAGAAATCGCAGCGATTGTCCTCGTATCTCGGACGCGAGTCGCCAATGCAAGTCAATGGCTGTGAAATGTCCTTACTGCTGCGTGCAGTAAAATCACAGCGTGACACAACAAAATAAAATAGATATAAAGATGTCAGTTAAATATATAATTAGTACAGTGCTTGTGTAGCTTAATGTACATGTATTTAATTACTAAATAAGTTTAAAAAAAAATGGCGTGGGATCCCGCAAAATTTTATTAACCAGCAGAGGGAAAGCAGACAGCTGGGGGCTGGTGTTTATAGCCAGGGATGGGGGTAAAAGCCATGGAGCTTCCCAGGCTATTAACATCATCTCACAACTTTATACTAAGTCTTTACTGGTGATTAAAATGGGGGACCTCATAAAAAAATGACTTGGTGTCTCCTTATAATTATTAACCAGCAAAGGCTAGACAGACAGCTGTGGGCTGATATTAATAGTCTAGGAAGGGGTCATGGATATTGTCCCTGTCCCAGACTAAAAACATCATCTTTCAACCGCCCCAGAAAAGGCGCATCCATAAGATGTGCCAATTCTTGAGTTTATCCTTGCTCTTCCCACTTGTTCTGGTGTGGTGGCGTGATGTCAGTTTTGTTTTTTGTAGCTGACATCAATCCAAGTAGTTGGTAATGGAGAGGCATTTATAAGACGCCCCATTACCAACCATTGTGGTTGGTAATGGAGAGGCATTTATAAGACGCACCATTACCATAATCATCTAATATATAATTGTCTAAGGGTCACTTCTGTCTTTCTGTCTGTCCTTCTTTCTGTCTGTCACGGATATTCATTGGTCGCGGCCTCTGTCTGTCATGGAATCCAAGTCGCTGATTGGTTTTGCCAGCTGCCTGTCATGGCTGCCGCGACCAATCAGCGACGGCCACAGTCTGATTAGTCCCTCCCTACTCCCCGCCAGTCAGTGCCCGGCGCCCGCTCCATACTTCCCGCAGTCACAGCCCGCTCCATACTCCCCGCAGTCACCTCTCACACAGGGTTAATGCCAGCGGTAACGGACCGCGTTATGCCACGGGTAACTCACTCCGTTACTGCCGCTATTAACCCTGTGTGACCAAGTTTTTAATATTGATGCAGCCTATGCAGCATCAATAGTAAAAAGATCTAATGTTAAAAATAATAAAAAAAAATAAAAAAATCATTATATGCTCACCTTCTGCCGCCTTTCCCGCTCCTCGCGACGCTCCGGTGACCGCTCCATGCAAGCGGCAGGTTCCGGTGCCAAGGATGGTATGCGAGAAGGGCCTGCCATGACGTCACGGTCATGTGACCGCGACGTTATCACAGGTCCTGCGAGAAGGACCTTCCATGAAGTCACGGTCATGTGACCGCGACGTCATCACGGTCATGTGACCGCGATGTCATCACGGTCATGTGACCGCGACGTCATCACAGGTTCTGCGCTCATACCAACCCTGGGCCCGGAAGCTGCCGCGTGCACCGCACACAGGGCCAGGACTTCAACGGGCCTTCGGAAGGTGAGTATATGTTTATTTTTTATTTTAAGTCTGTATACTACGTGGCTCTGTGCTGTATACTCCGTCGCTGTGCAATATACTACGTGGCTGGGCAATATATTGCGTCGCTGGGCAATATACTACGTGACTGGGCAATATACTACGTGACTGGGCAATATACTACGTGGACATGCATATTCTAGAATACCCGATGCGTTAGAATCGGGCCACCATCTAGTATTGTAAATAAAATAAAAAAACACCCTGAATAATAATCCTTTATATCAAACAAAGACGATTGTTTTTATATAAAAAAGCAAATTTATAGTCACCTTACTGCCCAATCCACTGAAGCCAATGTCCCCTGTAAAAGAATTAAAATAACAACCATATGCCTCCCCTGTCCTCACCTGACACTCGTCCCACTTTTCTGGACCGATATCAGTCCGTTTTTGTCTTTGTTTTTTACTGTGATGGGTATGAGCCCTTAAACTAATGAAGGGACAGGAGTAAATGTGGTGCGTAACCCGCTGACTTGCCTTTTGGGCTGTATGGATGATGTTGCTACGGATGAGTGGAAGGTTGACTATTGCAAGATTGTTGTATGCTGCGATGAAGCTTATTGCGATACATTGGTTGGATGATAGACCACCAGGAAAAAAGGAATTTATAAACAAAATGCATTTTATTGTCCTCATGGAAAGGAATATATACATCAAGAGAGGTCAGAAAACATAATTTGAAAATGTGTGGGGCGGATGGATGGATTACCCAGGCATGGCAGTCTGTTGAGTTGATGTACAATAGAATGGGGGTCGTTTAGTTGCTTCTAGGGGGATTTCTACATGTACAGGTGGGCTTTTGTAAAGATTGGTACCATCTTGCAAGAGGTGATGTTAGATGGTTTTGATGGATATCGGGCAAGGGATTGAGGGGAGAGGGGGGTTGGTTACAGGGTAAGGGTGTTGTTTAGTAAAATGAAAATGTATTAATAGGTCTTGTATTCATTGTACCTGTCTGGAAATTGTGTCAGACTGTGTTACTGGCGTGTCATATGCTTTAATAAAAACTATGTGATTTAAAAGAACAAAAAATAATGAAGGGAGGAACAAAGGAATCAGGTTTTTACCCTTGGACTGCTCAATAAATGGGAGAGTTAGAAAGTCCTACATTTGACTGACAGCTGGACCCCCAAAATCAGCTTATTGTATAGGGGTACTTGTATACATTAATCACTGAGTAGATCACAGTGCATGCGGAGCAGAAGGACAGGTCTTTCCAGCTCTAATCTGTCACTTTTATTTATTATAGGTGACATGGCTTCTCCGTTTTGCATGTTATAAAACTTTAGTAGTTGCTTAAAAATATATTAGACCTCATTTATCACAAACATAGAAAGTTACTGGAAGGCTTATGTGTAGTCTACAAAACTGCTGGGACATAACTGCTCTGTGAGTCACGATAAAGGTCTTTTCAAGAATCTCTGTATAATGTCCTGGAGGAGATTAGCTGTACCATAAATAAAATGACAAGCTGCAGTGCTGTCATTTGTTCATGGAGACGTGCCTTCTACTCGGTGGACACTTCACTTACACAGTTCATGACTTGGCATGACTCCTGTATTTTGTGTGAGGGTTGAAATCCTTTTCTAGGATCCTTGACTATTAAACAAAGCGGCAGGTTGCCACAAAGAGCTTCTCTTTTTCTGTAGACGCACCAAATAGGTGAGGTAGATGGGTAGTCTATTGATTTTGGATCATTATACCTGTGGTTGTGCTTTCCAGTGTGATATTTTTTCTGGCAGTGGTGTAACTAGAGTCCGATAGGCCCCGGTGCAAGATTTGGACAGGGCCCCCTACCTTCACCGCATGTTGATTAGATGTATGGGCCCTTGTAGCGTTCTAAATCTTATTTCTTTTTCCCACCAGCTCATTTTCCTATTCTTTTGCATTTTTGTCACACTTAAATGTTTCAGATCACCAAATATTCAAATTGCCTCTTCTGAGAAAAAGAGGACTTAAACTCTATAGCGTCACCTGTTGGAAGTAGCGATCCTACAAGTCACAATCAACCCTTTAACGAGTCGTGCAACGTGACTTAGGATAAAAGCCAAATCAGTACCTCAATTCGCAGACACAGTGTTTCGGGCTGTCGGCCCTCGTCAGTGCGAAGCATGAGAACTGATTTGGCTAGGTGAGAGGCTCTGGAGTGGGGTCTAAGGGGTAGCGTTTAGGTCGAGATCGTTGCGCCCCTGTTTCATGGTGTTGGTGGAAGCGCAAAGCTGTTGATCTGGATGAGCAATTCTAATGCAGCACGGACAGGTGGTACTGGAGCACCAGGTCAATGTGGGGGGAACAAAATTGGCAGATGTGGCAGAGCAGGAACAATTACAACTGGATCAGCTGAACTTTAACAACCGCAGCAGAGCTGGTTCAGCGCATGCGGATTTCTTGCAGAAAATGTCCGGTTTTCTTCAGAAATCCTGACGTGTGCACATAGCCTTACTCTTACTAGTCGTTAGATAACTTTCCTGTATCCCAGCGCTGTAGGGCAGAACAATGCCTATCAGGGGTGTACATATTTCTTGTAGATATGCTGCTGTATGTTCAGCATGAAATCTCGTTTCTTTTCAATGTATGACTGATCGCTCGTTCAAATGTATATAGACGTTTTCCTGCTCTAGATAACTAGACTCCTGAGTGAAGGCGATGCTTACATGGTTTTCAACCTTGCTGACAGTACGAAGGGTGAAATCTGTGGCATGGCTGCAATGAAATTCTGCAGCTTTTCCATTGCAAAAAATCCATCTCATGTAGACACACACTAACTAGTTTCACACTAGCGTTTGGCATGGCTGCGGAGGGCTGCGGACTTCCTCCGTGAAGACCCGCCCACTGCCGCGCCTCTTCCTTCAGCTCCGCCTATGGCTGCATGCATCCTGCGTACCCTATCTTTAACAGTGGGTACGCAGGCCATGCGGATGTATGCGGATGCCTCCGCATGCGTAGTTTTCACGCTGCGCCGACCGCAACAAATTGCAACATGTTGCATTCGGCTCAGGTTGGCGCAGCGTGAAAACGACGCCTGCCGAGGCATCCACATACATCCGCATGGCCTGCGTACCCAATGTTAAAGATAGGGTACGCAGGACGCATGCAGCCGTAGGCGGAGCTGAATGAAGAGGCGCGGCAGTGGGCGGAGCTTCACGGAGGAAGTCTGCAGCCCTGCCAAACGCTAGTGTGAAACTAGCCTAAGACTTTTAACCGATACAGAAGGGTTTTTGGGAGGCATAAAACAAAGGTTTACAACAACAACAAAAACTATTCCTTTTTGTTTTATTTTTCAGCCCCAGGCACTGGAGGAGCTAACGGTTGAACAGGTTCAGGATGATGTGGAGATAGAAGCTGATGAGCACACTGATGCTTTCGTGGTAGGTGGTTAGAAGCATGTCCACCCTAGAGGCCCCCATGTATATTAGATGGTTATTGGCCAAACGATGCTTCACCTGATCATTCATCAGCCAGCTCCGCCATGTCTCATTTCTATTTCTGGGAGAACAAAACGATCGGCAGTCTGAAATCAGACATCTCCCCTGACAATCACTTGGCTCCCACCATACACATCAGAGTGTCAGCCGAATCTGACGCTAACATCTGCTGCTGTCAACATTAGTCTAATGTTTTTGGTAGACTTAAACTACTAATATTGAAATACAGGCTATAGAATGCTGACAAAAAGTCCTCCCTGTGTGTCTCATATCGGATGCCTTGTTGCTGAGAAATCATCTTATCACTTTACACTATGTTCCAAATTATTATGCAAATTACATTTTTCTCAGATTTTCCTAAAAGGTTGGGGCAAATGACAGTCAGTCTAATAAAAGTCATCACCCGTTAGAATATACATTGAATTTTATTGAGAAACCTCCCAATGATAACAGTATAATCTCCAAAATGAATAAAAACTCAAAATGCACCGTTCCAAATTATTAGGCACAGTATAATTTCTAGACATTTGATATGTTTTAAAGAACTGAAAATGCTCATTTGTGGAATTTGCGGCACTAGGAGGTCACATTCACTGAACAAAAAAGCTATTTAACTCCAAAACATCCTAACAGGCCAAGTTACATGTTAACATAGGACGCCTTCTTTGATATCACCTTCACAATTCTTGCATCCATTGAACTTGTGAGTTTTTGGAGAGTTTCTGCTTGTATTTCTTTGCGTGAAGTCAGAATTGCCTCCCAGAGCTGCTGTTTTGGTGTGAACTGCCTCCCACCCTCATAGATCTTTTGTTTGATGATACTCCAAAGGTTCTCTATAGGGTTGAGGACAGGGGAAGATGGTGGCCACACCATGAGTTTATCTCCTTTTATGCCCATAGCAGCCAATGACTCAGAGGTATTCTTTGCAGCATCAGATGGTGCGTTGTCATGCATGAAGAAGATTTTGCTCCTGAAGGCACGTTTCTCCTTTGTATACCATGGAAGAAAGTTGTCTGTCATGATCTCTGCAGGCAGAGATCATAGCAAGCCTATAGAGGGACAAGCTCTCGGAAGATGGAACTATACTGACCATGAACTAAGCCTGCCGCGCAACTAGAAATAGCCAGGTAGCATTTCCTATTTATCGCTAGATGCCCAGCTCTGGCCTAAGACCTAAATAGCTAGCAGAGGGAAATATAAGACCTGGCTCACCTCTAGAGAAATATTCCAAAGAAGACAGTAGCCCCCCACATATAATGACGGTGAGTTCAGATGAAACAACAAACGCAGCAGGAAAATAGTCTTAGCAAATTTGAGGTCCGCTTACTAGATAGCAGAAGACAGATAGTATACTTTCATGGTCAGCAGAAAAACACTAACAAAACACCATCCAGAGATTACCTTAAACTCTGGCATTAACTCATAACGCCAGAGTAGCAATCCCTGATCAACGAGAGCTTTCCAGACACAGTAACAAAACTTCAGCTGTGAACTGGAACAAATAGGCAAAACAAAACATGGACAAAAGTCCAACTTATCTAGTAGTAGTCTAGAAGCAGGAACAAGCACTGAGAGGCATCAGATAACATTGTTGACCGGCAAGAAACCACCAGAGAAATGAGCTTAAATAGCGACACCCACTACTGATGGAACCAGGTGAAACAGGAAAGAGGATGACAAGTCCAATTCCACAAGCGGCCACCGGGGGAGCCCAGAATCCAAACTCACAACAGTACCCCCCCCTCAAGGAGGGGGCACCGAACCCTCACCAGATCCACCAGGGCGACCAGGATGAGCCCTATGGAAGGCACGAACAAGATCAGAAGCATGAACATCAGATGCATTGACCCAAGAATTATCCTCCTGGCCGTAACCCTTCCAGTTGACCAGATACTGGAGTCTCCGTCTGGAAACACGAGAGTCCAAAATTTTCTCCACAACGTACTCCAACTCACCCTCAACCAACACCGGAGCAGGAGGCTCAACTGAAGGTACCACAGGTACCTCATACCTGCGCAATAACGACCGATGAAAAACGTTATGAATGGAAAAGGACGCAGGGAGGTCCAAACGGAAAGAAACAGGATTAAGAATCTCCAATATTCTATAAGGGCCGATGAACCGAGGTTTAAACTTAGGAGAAGAGACCCTCATAGGGACAAAACGAGAAGACAACCACACCAAATCTCCAACACAAAGCCGAGAACCAACACGACGATGACGGTTGGCAAAACGCTGAGTCTTCTCCTGGGACAACTTCAAATTGTCCATAACCTGCCCCCAGATGTGATGCAATCTCTCCACCACCGCATCCACTCCAGGACAATCCGAGGATTCCACCTGACCGGAGGAAAATCGAGGGTGAAACCCCGAATTACAGAAAAACGGGGACACCAAGGTGGAAGAGCTGGCCCGATTATTGAGGGCGAACTCTGCCAATGGCAAAAAAGCAACCCAATCATCCTGGTCAGCAGAGACAAAACACCTCAGATATGTCTCCAGGGTCTGATTAGTCCGCTCGGTCTGGCCATTAGTCTGAGGGTGAAAAGCAGATGAAAAAGACAAATCTATGCCCATCCTAGCACAGAATGCCCGCCAAAATCTAGACACAAATTGGGTACCTCTGTCAGAAACAATATTCTCAGGAATACCGTGCAATCGGACAACATTCTGAAAAAACAGAGGAACCAACTCAGAAGAAGAAGGCAACTTGGGCAGAGGAACCAAATGGACCATTTTAGAGAAACGGTCACAGACCACCCAGATGACAGACATCTTCTGGGAAACAGGCAGATCTGAAATAAAATCCATCGAGATGTGTGTCCAAGGCCTCTTAGGAATAGGCAAGGGCAACAGCAGTCCGCTAGCCCGAGAACTACAAGACTTGGCCCGAGCACAAACGTCACATGACTGCACAAAGACTCGCACATCTCGTGACAGGGAAGGCCACCAGAAGGATCTTGCCACCAAATCCCTGGTACCAAAAATTCCGGGATGACCTGCCAATGCAGAAGAATGTACCTCAGAGATGACTCTGCTGGTCCAATCATCCGGAACAAACAGTCTATCAGGCGGACAACGATCCGGTCTATCCGCCTGAAACTCTTGCAAGGACCGCCGCAGATCAGGAGAAACGGCCGACAAAATTACTCCCTCCCTAAGGATACCTGTGGGTTCAGAATTACCAGGAGAGTCCGGGTCAAAACTCCTAGAAAGGGCATCTGCCTTAACATTCTTAGAACCCGGTAGGTATGACACCACAAAATTAAAGCGAGAAAAAAATAAAGACCAGCGCGCCTGTCTAGGATTCAGGCGTCTGGCAGTCTCAAGATAAATCAAATTTTTGTGGTCAGTCAATACCACCACCTGATGCCTAGCCCCCTCGAGCCAATGGCGCCACTCCTCAAACGCCCACTTCATGGCCAAAAGCTCCCGATTCCCAACATCATAATTCCGCTCTGCGGGCGAAAATTTGCGAGAAAAGAAGGCACAAGGCCTAATGACGGAGCAGTCGGAACCTTTCTGCGACAACACTGCCCCAGCTCCGATCTCCGAAGCGTCAACCTCAACCTGAAAAGGCAGATTCACATCAGGCTGACGCAACACAGGGGCAGAGGCAAAACGGCGCTTAAGCTCCTGAAAGGCCTCTACAGCATGAGGGGACCAATTAGCAACATCAGCGCCTTGTCTGGTCAAATCAGTCAGTGGTTTAACGACATCCGAAAAACCAGCAATAAATCGGCGGTAAAAGTTGGCAAAGCCCAAAAATCTCTGAAGACCCTTAAGAGAGGAGGGCTGAGTCCAGTCACAAATAGCTTGCACCTTGACGGGATCCATCTCAATGGAAGAGGGAGAAAAAATATACCCCAAAAAGGAAATTTTCTGGACCCCAAAAACGCACTTAGACCCCTTCACACATAAAGAATTAGACCGCAGAACCTGAAAAACTCTCCTGACCTGCTGGACATGAGAGTCCCAGTCATCAGAAAAAATCAGAATATCATCCAGATATATTATCATAAATTTATCCAGAAAATCGCGGAAAATATCATGCATAAAAGACTGGAAAACTGAAGGGGCATTAGAAAGACCAAAAGGCATGACCAAATACTCAAAGTGGCCCTCGGGCGTATTAAATGCGGTCTTCCACTCATCCCCCTGCCTGATCCGCACCAAATTATACGCCCCACGAAGATCAATTTTAGAGAACCACTTAGCACCCTCTATACGAGCAAACAAATCAGTAAGCAATGGCAATGGGTATTGATACTTAACAGTGATCTTATTCAGAAGCCGATAATCAATACATGGTCTCAAAGAGCCGTCTTTTTTTGAGACAAAGAAAAACCCAGCTCCCAAGGGAGAAGAAGATGGACGAATATGTCCCTTTTCCAAAGACTCCTTTATATATTCCCGCATAGCAGCATGTTCCGGCACAGACAGATTAAACAAACGACCCTTGGGATATTTACAACCCGGTATCAAATCTATGGCACAATCGCACTCACGGTGCGGAGGTAACGACCCAAGCTTGGGTTCGTCAAAGACATCTTGATAATCAGAGAGGAACTCAGGGACTTCAGAGGGAATGGACGACGAAATAGAAACCAAAGGTAAGTCCCCATGAATACCCTTACATCCCCAGCTCAACACAGACATAGCTCTCCAGTCCAAGACTGGGTTGTGAGACTGCAACCATGGCAATCCCAGTACCAAATCGTCATGTAAATTATACAGCACCAGGAAACGAATAATCTCCTGGTGATCCGGATTGATACGCATGGTTACTTGTGTCCAGTATTGTGGTTTATTATTAGCCAATGGGGTGGAGTCAATCCCCTTCAGAGGAATAAGAGTCTCCAAAGGCTCTAAATCAAAACCACAACGATTGGCAAAGGACCAATCCATTAGACTCAGAGCGGCGCCAGAGTCAACATAGGCGTCCGTGGCAATGGATGACAAAGAGCAAATCAGGGTTACAGACAAAATAAACTTAGACTGAATGGTGCCAATGGAAACAGACTTATCAAGCTTCTTTGTACGCCTAGAGCATGCTGATATAACATGAGTAGAATCCCCACAATAGAAACACAATCCATTCTTCCGTCTAAAATTCTGTCGCTCGCTCCTGGACAGAATTCTATCACACTGCATACTTTCTGGCGTCTTTTCCATAGACACCGCCAGATGGTGCACCGGTTTGCGCTCCCGCAGACGCCTATCAATCTGAATAGCCATTGTCATGGACTCATTCAGACCTGCAGGCACAGGGAACCCCACCATAACATCCTTAACGGCATCAGAGAGACCTTCTCTGAAAGTTGCCGCCAAGGCGCACTCATTCCACTGAGTAAGCACAGACCATTTACGGAATTTTTGGCAGAAAACTTCAGCTTCGTCTTGCCCCTGAGATAGTGCCATCAAAGTTTTTTCTGCCTGAAGTTCCAAATGAGGTTCCTCATAAAGCAAGCCCAAGGCCAGAAAAAACGCATCCACATCGCGTAACGCAGGATCCCCTGCTGGCAATGAGAAGGCCCAATCTTGAGGGTCACCCCTGAGCAAGGAAATCACAATCCTAACCTGCTGAGCAGGGTCTCCAGCTGAACGAGACTTCAGGGACAAATAAAGCTTACAATTATTTCGGAAATTCTGGAAGCTAGCTCTATTCCCTGTGAAGAACTCCGGCAAAGGAATTCTCGGCTCAGATACCGGAGCATGTACCACAAAATCTTGTAAATTTTGTACTTTCGTGATGAGATTATTCAAACCCGCAGTTACACTCTGGAGATCCATTATTGTCAGGTGCACACAGAGCCATACAGAGATTAGGAGGAGAGAGAGAAAAAAGACTGCAGCAAGGCAGACTGGAGGAAAAAAAAAAAAAAAAAAATTCCAGCAGACTTCTTATAACTCTCCTTTCTCAACCTGGGTCTTTAACACTTTATTGGCCGGTCAAACTGTCATGATCTCTGCAGGCAGAGATCATAGCAAGCCTATAGAGGGACAAGCTCTCGGAAGATGGAACTATACTGACCATGAACTAAGCCTGCCGCGCAACTAGAAATAGCCAGGTAGCATTTCCTATTTATCGCTAGATGCCCAGCTCTGGCCTAAGACCTAAATAGCTAGCAGAGGGAAATATAAGACCTGGCTCACCTCTAGAGAAATATTCCAAAGAAGACAGTAGCCCCCCACATATAATGACGGTGAGTTCAGATGAAACAACAAACGCAGCAGGAAAATAGTCTTAGCAAATTTGAGGTCCGCTTACTAGATAGCAGAAGACAGATAGTATACTTTCATGGTCAGCAGAAAAACACTAACAAAACACCATCCAGAGATTACCTTAAACTCTGGCATTAACTCATAACGCCAGAGTAGCAATCCCTGATCAACGAGAGCTTTCCAGACACAGTAACAAAACTTCAGCTGTGAACTGGAACAAATAGGCAAAACAAAACATGGACAAAAGTCCAACTTATCTAGTAGTAGTCTAGAAGCAGGAACAAGCACTGAGAGGCATCAGATAACATTGTTGACCGGCAAGAAACCACCAGAGAAATGAGCTTAAATAGCGACACCCACTACTGATGGAACCAGGTGAAACAGGAAAGAGGATGACAAGTCCAATTCCACAAGCGGCCACCGGGGGAGCCCAGAATCCAAACTCACAACAGTTGTCAGTCCGAAACTTTATGTACTTTGCAGAGGTCATTTTCACACCTTTAGGAACCTTAAAGGGCCCTACCAGCTGTTTCCCCATGATTCCGGCCCAAAACATGACTCCTCCACTCCTTGCTGACGTCGCAGCCTTGTTGGGACATGGTGGCCATCCACTACTCCATCCATCTGGACCATCCACAGTTGCTCGACACTCATCACTAAACAAGAGTATTGGAAAATTAGTCTTCATGTATGTCTGGGCCCACTGCAACTGTTTCTGCTTGTGAACACTGTTTAGGGGTGGCCGAATAGTAGGTTTATGCACCACAGCAAGCCTTTGAAGGATCCTACACCTTGAAGTTCGAGGGACTCCAGAGGCACCAGCAGCTTCAAATATCTGTTTGCTGGTTTGTAATGGCTTTTTAACAGCTGCTCTCTTAATCCGATGAACTTGACTGGCAAAAACCTTCCTCATTCTGCCTTTATCAGCACGAACATGTCTGTGCTCAGATTCAGCCACAAATCTCTTCACAGTATGATGATCACGCTTAAGTTTTCGGGAAATATCTATTGTTTTCATTCCTTGACCAAGGCATTGCGCTATTTGATGCTTTTCAGCAACAGAGAGAACCTTTTTATTTCCCATATTGCTTGAAACCTGTGACCTGCTTAATAATGTGGAACATCATTTTTAAGTAGTTTTCCTTTATTTAGAACCACCTGGAAAACTAATTATCACATGTGTTTCAGGTTGATTTCAGTGATCCATTGAGCCCTGAGACACAATACCATCCACGAGTTTATTTGAAAAACAAAACAATTAAATCTTTACGACACTTAAATCCAATTTGCATAATAATTTAGAACACAGTGTATATAAATTACCTCTTCCAGGCTCTGGGGAGGGCGCTGCCTGAAAGATAACTGCCTCCAGAGCTTAATGGTTACCAGTGTCACCAGTGTGATGTTTAATGATTACTAGAGTTGAGTGAATATGTTCGAAAACAATCGCAGAATCCAAATTTGCCGTATTTGTGCCAAATTTATGTTTGATGTTCGTTTTCTGAACAGATTCGTTCTTTTCTACTCCCATTGACTACAATGTCATTCGGCTGTGTTCAGCGAATATTGCAAATACAATATTTGTCAGCAATCGTAATCCGAACCGAATATTGAAATACTTGCTCAGCTCTAATGGTTACCAGTGTGATGTTTAATGGTTACCAGTGTTATCAGTGTGATGTGTAATGGCCGCTCTCTGCTCCCCTGATCTCACTGCAGAGCTGTGTGTGATTATAACACATCTGTAGGTTCCTCTTAGCTTCCATCTCACAGGCAGAAAGGGTTGCAATATTAATACCTACTTGTATGTAGGAATATCAAAGGTATTCACAAACCACTCACACATATAAAAGAGGAAGGATCAAGTAGAGAGGAAGGTGGATCTGGTAAAGGGCCAAGTTCGCAGCTCACACATGTTAAAAATGTCTCCCTTATAGAAGTAAACTTATCCAATGCAATTGGCCAAAACAAAGGAGCATAAGTATACACGTCACAAAACACTGTTACTGCTTACCCATGTTTTAAATTAGAAACCACCTCAGCCTCCCCGACGCGCGTTTCACAAGAAATGCTTTTTCAATATATGGGAGCCATTTTTAACATGCGTGAGCTACGAACTTTGCCCTTTACCAGATCCTCCTTCCTCTTTAATTGATCCTTCCTCTTTTGAATATTAATTTTGTCATTTGTGTATAGTTTTAAATATGTGCAAGAAGATTTTTTTTTAGACATATATTTTATATATGTGTGAGTGGTTTGCAAATACCTTTTGGTATTCATATGTAGGTATTAATTTTGTAGGAATCCACTCCATTTATGGTTTTCTATAAATTGATGGTGAGACTGATATGAGTATGTCTCTAGCCAAAACTAGTATTTATTTAGAGAGGTGCAAAAAATGTGTTTGCAAGAAGACAAATTTCATTTCTCCTGTTCTGTGTTGCTTAATTAGAATTTTTCAATGTAGAAAAACAAGTATGATAATAATTAAAACAACATGCAATTTCACACTCTTCATTTACCACCTCTTTCCCATGGTGTCAGTATGGACAGTATGTCACCGTTGTGACCAGTGTTTTAACATACAGTGTTCATACTATCCTTGGGATTTCTTAGAACATTATACAACCATTTTAACACTGGAATCGGACATTATAGAAGAAGAAGTAAAGCTAGAAGGAGAAATATAAAGAATTTATTTGATTGCCAAATGTTGAACCTGTTTCTAGAAAAAACGCGTGTGTTCAGACATGGAATTTGTGGATCACAAATGTTCTACTGATGCAATATTTTTTTCCATTTTTTATAGGCTTATTTTGCAGATGGAAACAAGGTAAGTTTCAGTATTTGTAGCGTAAAGTGTTAGACTATCCTAGCAGATTTATTCAAGTTTTTTTTTCCTATCCTTCAAGCAACAAGATCGTGAGCCAGTCTTTTCTGAAGAACTTGGCCTCGCCATTGAGAAACTAAAGGACGGTTTCACTCTTCAAGGATTATGGGATGTCATGGTGTAATATTTTTTTTCCCAACAACCTGAAAAAAAAAAAAAGTAAAAAAAAAATCTAGAGATCATGAAATAACCAAACAACTTTGTATCTTGGGTTAAAATACATTTTGTAAGAGTCTTACTAGTTCACTCTTGAGTGGATCTACTACTACATCTGTTAAATATGTTACATACTAGTCCACCAGAATGACCTGTACATACCAGTATATCTATCATCATAGGAACTACATATGAGACGGTACACGTCAGGAAATTTCTATTTATATATTTATTTTGGATCTAGGAAATTATAATTTTTAAGTCCTGCTCCGTCTGTCATTTACATATTTTGATATTTTGTTTATTCCCATTATTTTTTTTAAACATTGTAAAATAAAGCAATGTTATGTAATGTAATAAAGCTTGAAAAATGAAATCTCAACATTTATTTCTGTTGGTGTTTTTTCTTTGTTGGGATGATATTAACATGTTGTTTAGTATTTTTTCTTTTTTGCATGCTCCTTTTTTTTTAGATGTTCCAGTGCCCCCATAATAGTGATCGCAGTAACAGTTAGCTACTATTGCGCTTGCTCCACAGTTATAGAGGTATTCCAATCTCCATAATCCTATCCCATTATGTAGTAGTTGTAATAATAATATTATTGGCAAATATCTCCAACTAGAAATGTAGTATAGTCCTTCTGATTCGCTATGTTGTTTACTTCATGGGAAGGTCATTGCAGTAGCTTAGATATCCATGGTTACAACCACTAACTGTCACTATATGAGTAGTTCTAACCATGGATACCTAAGCTACTGCAACGCCCTGCACATGGGTTAAGCAACATAGGGAATCAGAAGAACTATACCACATTTCTAATTGGAGGTATTTGCTAATATTATTATTATTGCATCTACTACATATTGGGATAGGATCTTGGAAGTGTGAATACCCCTTTTAAGGTATATTGTCTTTGTCTGTGACATACTGCTATTCCTATTCTCTACTTTGCTCAATGCTAAAGTGTGCAAGACCCCACCGACTGATGGCATTGATTGAAACATAACGCTTTATTTAATTCGACAATGTATGCTTGCGAGGAGGCAGTTTCCCACGCTAAGTCCACACCTTCAGTAGAACACTTTGGTGATTTGAGAACTGCTTGTCACCATCCTTACATGGTCACTGTCGTTTTAAAAACTGCTTAAATAAATAGAACAAGTGAATAAAAGAAAGTTTGTAATAAAAAAAATATATATATATATATATATATATATATATATATATATATATATATATATATATATATATATATATATACACATATACTTTAGTCCCTACTTTTGATCCTTCTTTTTTCTTCCCTTGCCTCTTGAACTTACTGAGGATGAGATTACTACTGCTTATTGAAGTCTGTAGAGATGAGAGATCCAGAGAGAAACTCTGATCATGTTGCTGCTTTGTAGTGGGTGCATTATCTAATCCCAGAGCAGGATGTACAGCTGTACTGCTCAATACTTATGTCCTCCATGCAGCTGCTGCTTCTAAAGTCAAACTGCATGGAGACAGAAGATGTTGTACTGGCAAAAATATTGCAGTATATCTTATCAGTAAAATATGCTTCTTTCCATACTGGTGAGCCACTTCTTCCCTGCATCTTGAAGTTACTGACAGATCAGATTACTACTGTTTACTGAAGTTATGAAGTGGGAAGAGCCGAGTGAGAGAAAGAGACAGAGATACATCAATCATATATCTGCTTTCTGGAATCACACTGTTTAGGACTGCTATATAATACACTGCTCAAAAAAATAAAGGGAACACTAAAATACCACATCCTAAATATCTCTGAAATATTCCAGTTGCAGATTTTTATTCATTGCATAGTGGAATGTGTTCAGAACAATAAAACATAACAATTATCAATATAAATCAAAATGAATATCCCATGGAGGTCTGGATTTGGAATGATACACAAAATGAAAGTGGAAAATCAAATTACAAGCTCATCCAACTTCAGTGGAAATGCCTCATGACAAGGAAAAAATGCTCAGTAGTGTGTGTGGCCTCCAGGTGCCTGTATGACCTTCCTACTGTGCAACACCTGATGAGGCGGCGGATGGTCTCCTGAGGGATCTCCTCCCAGACCTGGACTAAAGCATCTGCCAACTCCTGGACAGTCTGTGGTGCAATGTGATGTTGGTGGATGGAGCGAGACATGATGTCCCAGATGTGTTCAATCGGATTCAGGTCTGGGGAACGGGCGGCCAGTCCATAGCTTTAATGCCTTCATCTTGCAGGAACTGCTGACACACTCCAGCCACATGAGGTCTGGCATTGTCCTGCATTAGGAGGAACCCAGGGCCAACCGCACCAGCATATGGTCTCACAAGGGGTCTGAGGATCTCATCTCGGTACCTAATGGCAGTCAGGCTACCTCTCGCGAGCACATGGAGGGCTGTGCGGTCCTCCAAAGAAATGCCATCCCACACCATTACTGACCCACTGCCAAACCGGTCATGCTGAAGGATGTTGCAGGCAGCAGATCGCTCTCCACGGCGTCTCCAGACTCTGTCACGTCTGTCACATGTGCTCAGTGTGAACCTGCTTTCATCTGTGAAGAGCACAGGGCACCAGTGGCAAATTTGCCAATCCTGGTGTTTTGTGGCAAATGCCAAGCATCCTGCACGGTGTTGGGCTGTGAGCACAACCCCCATCTATGGACGTCGTGCAATCAGACCATCCTCATGGGGTCGGTTTCTAACCGTTTGTGCAGACACATGCACATTTGTGCCCTGCTGGAGGTCATTTTGCAGGTCTCTGGCAGTGCTCCTCCTGTTCCTCCTTGCACAAAGGCTGAGGTAGCTGTCCTGCTGAGGGGTTGTTGCCCTTCTACAGCCCCCTCCACATCTCCTGGTGTACTGGCCTGTCTCCTGGTAGTGCCTCCAGCCTCTGGACACTACACTGACAGACAGGAAACCTTCTTGCCACAGCTCGCATTGATGTGCCATCCTGGATGAGCTTCACTACCTGAGCCACTTGTGTGGGTTTCAGAGTCCGTCTCATGCTACCATGAGTGTGAAAGCACAACCAACATTCAAAAGTGACCAAAACATCAGTCAGAAAGCATTGGTACTGAGATGTGGTCTGTGGTCCCCACCTGCAGAACCACTCCTTTATTGAGGGTGTCTTGATAATTGCCAATAATTTCCATCTGTTGTCTTTTCCATTTGCACAACAGCATGTGAAATTGATTGTCAAACAATGTTGCTTCCTAAGTGGACAGTTTGATTTCACAGAGGTTTGATTTACTTGGAGTTATATTCTGTTGTTTAAGTGTTCCCTTTATTTTTTTGAGCAGTGTATAATCCATGCTGGTGTTGCTTCTAGAAATGTGATATAGTGACTGGAGAGTAGGAATACCTCATATCTGTGTGTGCTGTGTATGGGAGACATCATAACAGTTAATCTCCACCCACTAGCTCAGAAACAACTGAAAATTAGAGAGATCCTGCAAAGGAGAAAATGCAGGAAAGTCATATTATGGAAAGAAATAAATACAACAGATAATCCTAAAGCCATCTAAGTAGTCAGGATAATTTTTAAGTCTTCCAGTATATTACAATGTACTATTTGGCAACCACCTGTCTGGATTCTGATACTACCCCACAGTTTTGGCATCCAGAAAAAAAACTCTCCTTTAGAAATATGATAGAAAGGATCGATGATGAAGAAATCTGCCTGAAATTCGTACTTGGTTTATTTGAGTAATAAATAATCGGTGTAGCTGTATAATAATTTGTTATATGTTTCTGTAGCAGTCTCATAGTAACTAGGGATAAATGCAAACCAATTAAACTACTTGTAGATTGGTGGATGGCGTCAGGTCAGATGTTTCCTCCCCTGTAAGATGTTTAGCATTTTTTTTTCCTTCTAGTGTGGTGAGAATTAAGTTGTTGTCATTGTTGTAATCGGCGCACTACAGCTGCCGTTCTTATAGATCACCGGCCACCTTATAGCATATGCTCAGCTAAACATGGACGCATGAGTTCTTTCCTCAGCTGTTGTTTTAGCAGCTGACTGTCTCGGTGCGGTATAACGGGTGTGACAGTTCTGCGGCAGAATTAAGTGGGAAAACATTACTTATAGGTGAGTGAATTGTTTAAAAAAAAAGCATTAAAAGGGTTTCGCAGCATACACCCATGGTTACCTGTGTCCCCCAATGAAGCGAGAAAGAAAAGGGTTTTTACAGCTTTTCCTTAGAATAAGCCACCAATATCTGATCTTTTGGGTTTCACTCTCAGCTATGTCATTATTATTATGCTTTGCTTATACAGTGCCATCATATTCTGCAGCGCTTCACAAATATTAAAATCACTGTCCCCATTGGGGCTCACAATCTAAATTCCCTGTCTTTTGTAGTGTGGGAGGAAACCGGAGAACCCGGAGAAAATCCACATAAACATGGGGAGAACATACAAACTCCTTGTAGATGTTGTCTTTGGTGGGATTTAAACAGTGCTAACCACTGAGCCACCATGCTCCAGCTGACTACAGGGGCTGTGGCACTACCAAATGTACAGTGATGGTCCATTTTTCCTTCAGCTGCCTCTTTACCTGACAACAACAGTATGAAATGAATGCCCTATCCCAGCCGAGCCAAGGTTTCCCAGGAGTTATCAGTTTCCCTGACCAGGGATTCCCCAGCAAACAGTATCTGTCACTTGGATATCAGGTAAGGCAAACTGATTTCAGCCAGCTCCAAGATGCTTTGCAAAAAGTAGACATGTTCCAAAATAGAAGCAGTAATTTAGCTCCAAACTTTTTGGACGGGTTAAGTGTGCAAATTGTGGGTGTGAGTGACTCCTTGTGCAGCTCCATGCACTCGTCATAGAGGACAGGTCGCCCGCTGGTTACTTGCAGTAGTCGTTTTCAGACTAGAGCTTGCTGCAATTTTTTTTTTCAAGTGGACTAGAGGTCTGTGTGGAATATCACACGTATGACTATAATTACTCCCATGTTCTGTCTGTAGTACACATGGACCAAAAAAATGTTCAAATGTTTATCTGTTCCGACACCAAGCATTTTTGAGGCAGAAACAGCATTATGGTTTCCCCAGGAGTGGAAATATTTTCAGGTGTTCCTCTAGGTTAATAAATTTAGGGATCACTGGCATAGCCTAAAAGTGATTGTCGGAGCCTTGTTACTTCCATTGAAAAATACCAGAAAGTAAGTATTGCCAGTGTCTGATCAAGGAGAAAATACATTTGCCTGAAATCCTGTTACTGACCATCTCCAACATCAATCTCCAGTGTCTTGGATCAGAGAGGGACGTGGAAACAATTGCTACCATACCAGGCAATCCAAATCTGGAGGGTTGTCTGATCTCTTACTCATTGTGCGTATGACGCTGTCTGTTCAGATACATTAGTGATTTCACTTCTGCAGATCCTTTATTTAGAGGGAACTAAATTTAGAAACATTGTCAGCGACTTTTGCTGCCAACATACATGACATGGCTCTCTAGAGACCATTAGTATAGGGAAACATACCGAAAACAGATAAGTCTGACATGAGCTGTTGAACAACCGTAACTGATGAAAAAACTAATTTTAGGGACAATGTTCCATCTGCAAAACACTTCTTGGTACTTTCCACTATGGAAGACGTAAGTTGGTTTCATAATTACAACATGTACAGTCCAAGTACGGACCACAATTTCTAGAATGGCCTTTGGACTCCGGACCCAAACTCAACAGCCTCACTGCTGATTTGGGGTCAGATGTCCTGCTGATGTTCCGAACATCGTGGTCCATGTGAATGGTGAAAACTGGCACTGACTAAAGTAAAAAGAAAAACCCTGGTAGAGTAAGATGGGGCTAATTTATTAATGGACACACAATTCTTCATAAATGAAGCGCATTTCTGGCAGAAAATCAAAACTACCCTAGCCATGGGCTGGCAAAGATGTGGGCTATTATTGTGGGTTCTCCTGATGGAGAAGTGTCACTTAAAAATGCGTAGATCAATAAACCACATTTGTACGTATCTTGTCTCCTGTTCATTACTGAACCTTCAGATTTTAACCCGCTCTTCTCCAGCTTTATATGTTCTTCACATGATGAATCTGCTGCAATCCTTTTTCTAAGATTGTATAGGGGGTTGAGACTTCACAATCCAAACAGTTGAGCATAACTGCCCTTTGTCTCCCTGTTTTTCTGTTCGTTGCCTTTCCAGCTTCTCTTACTTGCTATTATTTTCTGGGTGTGAGAAGCTAGTCCTTATCCCACCAAGCTCTGCCCTCGTTTTTGGACCAAGGTATGAGTGGAGGAAAAAGGTAACAAATATGGTTAAAAAGGCAAACTCGGAAGTCTAAGTAATCCAAAGTTTCATATTTAGATTCTGCTTTGTTGAGTTCAATGGCTTCATCAAAGGAACATCAGAATACCATTTTTGAAACAGAAGACCCAACGTAGTGCTGTCCGGGAACCGGGACATGGATTAGACCCCGCCCAATTTGTTTGCAGATCTGTGCATATACAGTGGGGCAAAAAAGTATTTAGTCAGTCAGCAATAGTGCAAGTTCCACCACTTAAAAAGATGAGAGGCGTCTGTAATTTACATCATAGGTAGACCTCAACTATGGGAGACAAACTGAGAAAAAAAAATCCAGAAAATCACATTGTCTGTTTTTTTCACATTTTATTTGCATATTATGGTGGAAAATAAGTATTTGGTCAGAAACAAAATTTCATCTCAATACTTTGTAATATATCCTTTGTTGGCAATGACAGAGGTCAAACGTTTTCTGTAAGTCTTCACAAGGTTGCCACGCACTGTTGTTGGTAAGTTGGCCCATTCCTCCATGCAGATCTCCTCTAGAGCAGTGATGTTTTTGGCTTTTCGCTTGGCAACACGGACTTTCAACTGCCTCCAAAGGTTTTCTATAGGGTTGAGATCTGGAGACAGGGTAGGCCACTCCAGGACCTTGAAATGCTTCTTACGAAGCCACTCCTTCGTTGCCCTGGCGGTGTGCTTTGGATCATTGTCATGTTGAAAGACCCAGCCACGTTTCATCTTCAATGCCCTTGCTGATGGAAGGAGGTTTGCACTCAAAATTTCACGATACATGGTCCCATTCATTCTTTCATGTACCCGGATCAGTCGTCCTAGCCCCTTTGCAGAGAAACAGCCCCAAAGCATTATGTTTCCACCACCATGCTTTACAGTAGTTATGGTGTTTGATGGATGCAACTCAGTATTCTTTTTCCTCCAAACACGACAAGTTGTGTTTCTACCAAACAGTTCCAGTTTGGTTTCATCAGACCATAGGACATTCTCCCAAAACTCCTCTGGATCATCCAAATGCTCTCTAGCAAACTTCAGACGGGCCCGGACATGTACTGGCTTAAGCAGTGGGACACGTCTGGCACTGCAGGATCTGAGTCCATGGTGGCGTAGTGTGTTACTTATGGTAGGCCTTGTTACATTGGTCCCAGCTCTCTGCAGTTCATTCACAAGGTCCCCCCGCGTGGTTCTGGGATTTTTGCTCACCGTTCTTGTGATCATTCTGACCCTACGGGGTGGGATTTTGCGTGGAGCCCCAGATCGAGGGAGATTATCAGTGGTCTTGTATGTCTTCCATTTTCTAATTATTGCTCCCACTGTTGATTTCTTCACTCCAAGCTGGTTGGCTATTGCAGATTCAGTCTTCCCAGCCTGGTGCAGGGCTACAATTTTGTTTCTGGTGTCCTTTGACAGCTCTTTGGTCTTCACCATAGTGGAGTTTGGAGTCAGACTGTTTGAGGGTGTGCACAGGTGTCTTTTTATACTGATAACAAGTTTAAACAGGTGCCATTACTACAGGTAATGAGTGGAGGAAAGAGGAGACTCTTAAAGAAGAAGTTACAGGTCTGTGAGAGCCAGAAATCTTGATTGTTTGTTTCTGACCAAATACTTATTTTCCACCATAATATGCAAATTAAATGTTAAAAAAACAGACAATGTGATTTTCTGGATTTTTTTTTCTCAGTTTGTCTGCCATAGTTGAGGTCTACCTATGTTGTAAATTACAGACTCCTCTCATCTTTTTAAGTGGTGGAACTTGCACTATTGCTGACTGACTAAATACTTTTTTGCCCCACTGTACCAGGGTATAGAGAAGGATAACCTTTGGCACTCAATAAGTCCACATTATTTTTTCTTTGGAAAAGTAGATTTATTGATGAACAGCCGACTATAGACCAACAGACATCATAATTTCCAACGTTTCGGCAAAGTCCATCCCCCTGGGCCACAGGACGCACGCCGACACTATCTTCATTGCAGCAAGTAACGCTGTCTCCCTTATAAGCTTATTGGCTTGTGATATTCCACGAACAGTATTGACCCTTTACAGACTTTCTTGAGAAAGGCAGATTTTGCCGAAACGTTGTAAATTATGATGTCTGTTGGTCTATAGTCGGCTGTTCATCACTAAATCTACTTTTCCAAAGAAAAAATAATGTGGACTTATTGAGTGCCAAAGGTTATCCTTCTCTAGTCTTTACTTATTCCTTTGAGCACCACCTAAACTTGATGAGTGCGACATTTCTGACCTTGTTATTATACCAGGGTATAGACCATTGAGCTCTCTAGTTCTAAACCGAATATCCTTATCTTTATAAAGGATATACATTCCCCATAGACATAAGTTAACTTTTCTACAGTTAAAGATCTGCATTTGCACTATATAGCACATGCATATTAGATAAATGATTGTGCCTTCTTAATCAATGCAATGTTTCCTTATTGATCTCCATAGAAATAAGGTTATGTTCACACCTCGCAGATTTGTTGCAACTGTTTCATACATCCGAATGTGGTTTACAAAGAAAATCTATGCACGTGGCACAGAAACTGTCCCATTCACATGCATCAAACGGATTTCCTGCAACAAATCTTCCATATCTGAACAGCTATAGCTTAATTTTCTGTAGACTTCCCTGGATACGCACTATGACTCTAAAGAGAATAGCATTCAAAAATGTTATCTTATCATCGCAAGAGTTTTACAAAGTTCTCTTCCCCCTAGTAACAACCAAAATCTACAGTTGTTTCTTTCAGTCTGTGACAGCTGCAGGAGCCATACCTCTTTCCAAATTGGCCAACGTGAATTCCATATTGTAAGAGCCTGTACCTATATTTAGCTGGTAGGCTTAAATTGCAGAGAGTTAAAGCTTGGCACAGTTCATAGATCAGTCCTTTTACTGCTTGACTTGGGAGCTGACAACAGCTAAGGCCTTCTTCTTTCTCCTTCGAGCCCCCTGCTCTTCAAAAAAAAAAAAGATGGATCCCAGCCGGGAACTAAAAGAAGAACTTCGGCTTTATCAATCTACTCTTCTCCAGGATGGACTGAAGGAACTTCTAGATGAAAATAAGTTTGTTGATTGCTTCCTAAAAGCTGGAGACAGAAGTATACCTTGTCACAGGCTGATCCTTGCATCCTGTAGTCCTTACTTCCGGGAGTTCTTCTTGTCTGATGAAAGCGAAGAGAAGAAAAAGAATGTGGAGCTGGACAATGTTGACCCATCTGTGATGGAAGCCATTCTTAAGTACCTATACTCTGCTGATATTGACCTTAACGATGGCAATGTCCAGGATATTTTTGCGTTGGCCAGTCGTTTCCAGATCCCATCCGTCTTCACCGTGTGTGTCACCTATCTCCAGAGACGCCTCTCACCTACTAATTGTTTGGCTATCTTCAGGTTAGGTCTCCTTCTGGACTGTCCACGTCTTGCAGTCACTGCGCGGGACTATGTGTCTGATCGATTTGGTCAGATATGTAATGAAGAGGACTTTCTGCAGCTTGCTCCACATGAATTGATAGGCGTTATTTCTAGCGATAGTTTGAATGTCGAAAAAGAAGAAATTGTTTTTGAGGCCGTGATGAAATGGGTGAGGACCGATAAGGAGAACAAAGTGAAAAGCCTGGCCGAGGTCTTCGACTGCATTCGATTTCGTCTTATGGCCGAAAAATATTTCAAAGATCGTGTAGAAAAGGAGGAGCTGCTTAAAGGAGATCCTGAAATCCAGAAAAAGATTAAGGTTATTAAAGATGCCTTTGGAGGCAAACTGCCTGAACCAACCAAAGAGGCAGTAGATGGTGATGTTGGGGATGAAGACTTACTTCCTGGATATCTCAATGACATTCCTAGACACGGCATGTTTATCAAAGATCTTATCATAATGGTCAGTGACACGGCGACAGTGGCCTATGATCCTCTAGAAAATGAATGCTACTTGGTAGCTCTATCTGAGCAAATTCCAAGAAATCATTCCAGTATCGTCACCAAATCCAAGCAAGTGTACGTCATTGGTGGCCTGTATGTGGATGAAGAAAGCAAGGATAATCCTTTACAGTCCTACTTCTTCCAGGTACGTGGAATTGATGTGACTGTCTTGTGTTTACTAGCATTTAAACTTTTCATTTTGTGGGTTTACCCATTTTAATTCTTGTCCATCATAGTTTATGGAATAAACACAAGATACATGAGTTTTAATCATACTAAATTGTAGAAATAATTTAAAGTAGTTGGTCAAGGAGGATCAATCATTGGTGGTTCAACTTCAGGGACCACCACCGGTCCTGAGATTAGTATCCCTCCTGTGCGAATGGAGCAATGGCCATGCATTAAGACAACTTTTCCATTTATTGTCTATGAGACTCACAGACATGGCAGAGCAATGTACTCAGTAATCACCCATCAGTCCCATAGATAGTGAATGCAATGATGGTGAGCATGCAAGTCCATTTCTTCATTCAAATGCGTAGACCCCAAAAATCCATTCTCAAGATCAGTGGGGTTCCCCTTGTTCACACCCCAAACACTAAGGCACCTAGGGGCTGAGTCATTAAGACTAGCAATTAAGTTATGTATCCCAGTCTTAAACATGCTGCTTATTGATTTATGCGCAACTGTTAATCGTCACTCACAGGGACTGGGGTACACTTCTATAGTAAGTTACGCCATCATAACTTATGATTGGCATAGCTGACCGAAACTGGTGTGTAAATGCCAAATATTGCAGTATTTTTGTGCCAGAATTTTGCGATAAACACCTTAAAGAATCAGCTCCCTAGCATCTTTCTTGTGGACAGATGATGTAGTGGGACAATGCCTTTAAAGTAAATATTTACCTTTTAACTCTATATTTTTGGATTAAACATGCTATGTTGATTAATGTCCCAATATATATTTAGAGCTTTCTGTTTTTTTCTGATACAAAGCTCCAAATACCCAGCGTAGGCATTCCGTTTCAGAAAGCAAACAAAGTGTCACCCATAATACATCCTCCATGTGCTGTCTGTGCCAATCATGGAAGTGCAAATTCGGCCCCAGCTGGTAAAATAATTCCATTGAAAAATGACGAATCCACTGACCCAAAAAATAAACTTTATAGGCAAATTTTTTTTTTTTAAAGATTTTTGGCACGTGGTTATTTACTTTCCATAGGCAGATGGATGAGGGTCTTTATAGACAGACTATTAAGGTCATGGTAAGCAGGAATTAAGCTAAATATATAGTACATGGAGGTTCGCTTCATGCATTATCCCATGTGGTCAGTCTACATATTCGATCATCCTTGAAGTAGAGTTTTGGCTTCTAATGACCAGTTTGAAGTTTTCTTTGCATTTATTCATTCCCGCTGCAGAAGTCTGAGAACAAGACGTTATAAGGTGTTTATAGATGACATGGTCCATCATTGCGTGTGTGACATTAGATGATGGTCAGAGGTTCTTACCCATCTCAGGGATAAAGAGGAGAGGTCAGAATGCAGCCAAACAAAGGGAAGGGCAATGGAGCACGTCATAAAAACAATTCAGTTGTTTTCTTTTACCCATGTACATGGAAAGCTTATAACTAAGAGCAACTTAAATGGTTGTTCTCGTTTCCATTCATCAGGAGCGCCCTCTTGCCTCGTGGCTTTCTGCTGGCCGGGGATGGTGCTCTCCTGATTGATTGACAGTTCGGAATGGCATCATCGTTACACTTCTGGTCCAGACTGTGTGCTCTCTGATGCTGATGCTGTGAGCAGAGGTAACGTTGCCTCTGCAGCACCGGAAGAGCTCAGTGGAACGCAAGCTGGCCGGATCCAGCAATCTACACAGCTTCAGAGCAGCGCTTGTAAACGCTGTGCTCCTTGCTTAGGAGACTGGCCACCACTAATAGACTGCAGTAGTGGTTGGTAACTATGGCAATGAGCTATGAACAAAATTAAAATTCCCTCTGTTCATGAGAGCATTTTTAATAAGTAAATTGCAAAGTTACTTTCTGGCCTAACTGTTTTACATTGGTAACTATGGGCAAATAACTATGTACCACATTTACTGCTAATAAATCTTCCCATGGATAGATTTTGTGAGAACTGACCCTCCTCTTAGGGAATATGTCAGCAGGTTTTTGGTATGTAATCTGACAGCAGCATGATGTAGTGGCAGAGACCCTGATTCCAGCGATGTATCACTTACTTTACTGGATGCTACAGTTGTGATAGAATCCCTGTTTTCTCTGCTGCGGATATAGCAGAGCTAGGAATGCAGAGCCCTGTATAACCCTGCCCATGTCACTGATTGGTAGCTTTCTGTGTGCATAGGCAGAAAGCTGCCAATCAGTGGTGGGGGCAAGGGTGTGATTCAGACGACACGAGACAACTAGTTCTGTAGTGATAGTATCCTGCTGATAAAACACTGATTGTATTGAAACAGTAAAACACAGCCTAGTAAGTGACACATCACTGGAATCAGGGTCTCTGCCCATGCTGCTCTCAAATTGTATAGCAAAAGTCTGCTGACAGATTCTGTTGGAGTCTTATTAGCAATGGCTCATGGAAGAAAAAATAAGCTAATTAGAAGAAAGTAAATCTGACAAGTGCCATCTATTATAGAGTGTTGTGAGATAGTTTCTTCTTCTAAAGAGAGCAAATATGCAAACGACTACAGAAGTACATATGTCCCATTGATGTAATATACAGGTTTCTATATTTCCTTCTGTATTGCAGCTGGACAGCATTGGTGGGGAATGGATCGGACTGCCGCCACTACCATCGGCCAGGTGTCTATTTGGCCTTGGTGAAGCCGACAACTGTATCTATGCCATTGCTGGCAAAGACCTACAGTCTGAAGAGTCACTTGATACAGTGTTTTCGTATGATGTGAAGTATGTTGTATATAGTTACCAAGCCCCTTACTATTTGGCACTTTACCTCTGAAATATTAGTAAGTTTCTTTATACCTTTTCAGATTAGTGGCTTGGAAGGAGGCAAAGAAACTTCCCATCAAGGTTTATGGGCATTCTGTACTATCACATAATGGACTGATCTACTGTTTGGGAGGAAAAACAGATGACAAGTAAGTGTACGGTACGATGTAACGGAACATGGACTCCCCAGTGTATGTGAGGATGACGATAGAACTTGCCAACTTTTTGGGTTGTCTGTCGAATTGTTATTGGATATTCATGCCTTCTTTTTAAAGCCAAGCCCTTCAAGACCATTTTTTTCCCAAGCAGTCTAGGTGGCACATGAGAGATTTATCAACTCATCGGGGAATCTTGGAGAGTTCCCCTTCTTCCAGGAGCCTCAACATGTTTTGGGAGAGTTGGCAATTATACACATAGTGTAAAATAAGGTGCTTTCTACTCCAAGAATTTTGGCAAAAGTTTCCTTTTGAAGGTTTTTAAGATGCATAATACTATAGTGTTGGCATCAAAGCCTATAGACTCCAGTCACCAAGCACCATCTTGGCCCATTTGATATTGGATGGTCATGTGTACAACACTATATATAAAATGTTCAGAATAAATGGATATTTTCTTGTGATACAGCTAGAGATCATAGAACCTGAGATTTGTTTTTCATGTTTCAGGAAATGTACTGGAAGATTGTTTGCGTTCAACCCCAAGAAAGGGGAATGGAAAGACCTTCCTCCAATGAAAACCGCTCGCTCCATGTTTGGCGTCGCCGTCCATAAAGACAAGATCTACGTCGCTGGTGGTGTCACAGAAGAAGGACTGACCGCAGCAGTGGAAGCCTATGATATTCCCACCAACAAGTGAGTAATGGAGACAGATGCTCCTTCTTTTCCTACCTATCTCAATAATTCTCAGATACGACTATCAGGACACCCAGGTTTATTATATCAGAGCATGAAACCACAAATATAAATCTACATTAGAAAACGCCCTTTGAGAGCATTATAGAGCCACAGCTGAAGGTGCCCATAAACATCAGAGCAAAGTCCATCCACTATTGATGCCACTCTTGGACAGGTAATATCAGGTGAAAGATGGATCTGGCATGTTTTATTTGCACCCATTCCATTTGTTTTCGGGGAAGATAAGCCATCATCGGAAATGCCTGGCTGCAGCTTACTCCCCCATTCAGAACACGTACATTTGGCTGAACTGAGCGGGCATGTGTATGAGGGGTCAGGAGAAATAGTTTTCACCTAAACTTGTGTTCAACCAACAGTTATTAAAGATGTACGGCCAATTTAATGGGGACATGTTGGCAACTGATTAATACTGCCCAAACCACAGGTAGCGCGAATCCGAGCATGGTGAGGCCTTCTCCGTTGTTGCAGCAATGTATGTTTCACTCTTAAATGCTGCAGTGTTTCAGTATTTCACGGCCAGGGATGTGATTAGGATGACGAGTCCAAGAGACATGTTACCGGTGACTTCTCCCCACTCCACTCGATATGCACATTGTTAGACAGTGAGAAGCTGTCAGGAGCTTGCCTTTTGGAAGAGGCATCCCCAGCCGCCGTTTTAAAGTACATTGGAATATGGATATAATAACAGAGATGGCCTCTGAATCCTGCTGCTCGTGGTTCAGTAGCACGACATGTTCCCTTTAAAGGCTCATAAGGGTATTGTACACCCAACGTCCTTTTCAGGAGAATTCTGTGTGGAACCTGCCTAAAAAATACTCAATAAACAACTTGCCGTGCTAATTTAGCCTTTTTCAGCTTCTTTTAACTACTTCAGGCTTTGAAAGCTCAAAGAACTGACCGGTCCTTTCTTCTGGTGGCTTCTGTTTTTGAAAGCCACTCACTAATTTAAAAAAAGACGTTGGCGGCAAAGGCAGAAGAAATTACAACGAAGACAATTCAGAAAAAACTCGGTCAACATTTTCCCGGAAGTGTCTTCATATGGCAAAAAACTAATTAGGTCTATGAGAAGCCGTGTACACACACTGTACCCTAAAGCTATGTGCACATGGAGTGTTTTTACTGAATTTTTGGATCAGAAATGACAAGTTTTTGACAAGTTTTGAGATTTGACGGAGATATGGAGGATTTCCACTCAGTTCCTTCTCCAAAACCTATTTTTTTTAAAAAAAACCAATGTGTGAACATAGCCTAACAAAGAGCAACTTTCTCTAGCAATGTGTGAAAAGTCAGACCTACAGCAGCGTTTATCTGGAACGATGACTGGTAAGACATATAATGGATATGAAACTTCACAGAACATCCTGGGTAGTTATCAATTACCACTGAAGATGAAGCCAAGCCGAGAGATAAGTGATGAGCAGCTACAAAAGAAAAAGGGTCACAGTGTCATGTAGTAGCCTTCCGGGCACATTTATATGAGTGACACATCCTACAGAACTCCCAAGAATGAATCTAATCCTGACCGTTCCCACATCTAGGCATCCATTAAACCCTTGGCTTTACGCGCGTGAGATTTGTAGACAGAACACAACGCGCTCACCGGGGACTGGTGGAAAGATGAATTCAATATAACGGAATATTCCACATCAAACATGGCACATAGAAACTTCTACCAGTCCTTGACTAATTATTTTCTTATTGCCCACAAGTCCGCAGTTTCCATACTGACTATGAATACAGGCTTTTCTGCCGATCCATCAAGTGACCGATCGCTTTATTTTTCACTTTGCCTTTTTTTTCTTCCTCAGATGGGAAGCAATATCAGAATTCCCACAGGAAAGAAGCTCCATAAACTTGGTCACTTCAGCGGGATCTCTGTATGCAATCGGGGGATTTGCAATGGTTCAGCTGGAATCAAAAGAATTTGCACCTTCAGAGGTCACGGATATATGGAAGTAAGTAGAGCCGACTTCAAAGTGAAAAACACATCTATAAAAAGCAGGTGTTATCATATTTATGGACCACTGTAAATGCTGCAAATGTCGGAAAGTTGGGGGGTTCCAACTGTCAAGCCCCATTTATTAAGAAAATGTAGATGAGGGGGGATAGTGCCAGGGGCTGCATCTGGGCAAAGACTGGCAGAGCGGTTGTAACACGTGTGTATGGCTCTCTCCATGAAAGTCTATGGAAATTGACACTCATAGTAAAATATACTTTTTGCAATATTGGGTTTTAGAATATGAGAAACATAAGAATGTATATAAGGTATAGTACGGCTAGGACTACATGGTGTAACTCCATCCGAAAAAAAACAATCTTACCAAAGAGCAAAACTCTAGAGACGTGCCATGTTCTGTATTTTTGCTACATTTCTGGTCCGGCACATGAACACACTGCACATGCATGGGAGCAATTTTGGTGAAATTGTGAGATTTCTTTTAATACTGTGTGATATTCAGCGCTGATTCTTTATAGTGCGATACTTCTCAATCCTGTGATTTGTTGCAGAAATTAGGCCAAACAATCCATTTTATACATGTGATAATAATAAGATTGTTCTGAGTATGTGCATGGATTTCTGCATACCCCATGCAGATGAATAAGACTGTGGACAGCTGCACATGACTTTATTTTCCAGCAAAACATTGCATCGTTTTTGTACCAAGATTATTCTATGGGGCCGTGCACATATCCGATTTTTTTCCTCGGACCAAAATGGTCCAAGGAAAAAAATGCAGCATACCGAAGTTGGATCCAATTATTGGATTGCACTCGGCCATGCAAGTATGGTTATGATTAATACTTGGTTACTAATTTTTATTTTTTTTTAATAATTGTCAAAAAGTTGTGTTGTCCTTCTGTGACTGTAGGGGTCCATATGACTGGTTTGGGGGATCATTCATACAAGCAATCTAACATATTACTTGCCTAATTATACAATGAGATGTCCATTTTTCACTTTTTTTTCAAAGCCTGCACAGAAATTGGCTTTTGTTGATTTTTTTTGTTTTCTTTTACGGATATGCACATTTTTTTATGTGTATTTTACCCATTCATCTCAACGGAAACCTTAAATCTGCAGGTTAAACTGCTGACTGGTCATCGTTTTGTCACATTTTTGGGGTGTTTCCACAACCAAAACCTGCACAAATACCTATGAATACGTGTGGAAAATATGCAGATGCAGAACCGACACGTAAAATCTGCACCAAACATACAAAGTGTGAACCTACTCTAAAGAGGTTAGCTTCCCCCAAACAACCCCTATTTAAATAGAAGCTGACTCTGCGATCAGTCGATCACTGCAGGTCTGGCTTTTCTAACCCCTGGTGATTGTCGTCTGGTTATACATCTTTCCTGCTTGTTTGCCATTAAAATGAGTTGTCATGTAGGGTAATCTGTGTCACAATGTGCACAAATACTGCCTATGGCCATAGGACGGTCAGGTGGGCTGTACGTTGTAAAGCCCCCATTCACATTAGGCCAACATCAGCTGAACCTGCTGGTATCAACAGGTACTATGTGGGGCCTCCCGACAGATGCTGTTGGTGAAGATAAGGATTCGGCTTGTCCAATTTAGGACTGCTGACCCTTTTGTTCTCGATGACATAAGCCACTGCCAAAGGAAAATGACAGCGGCTCTTTCATACAGAACTCAGAGTGAGTGCTCCTAGGTATGGAGGAGTCGGGAGTGATGAGCGAATGTGCTTGGATAAGGTGTTATCCGCCATGCTCGGGTGCTAATCGAGTGTCTTCAGCGTGCTCCAATAACGTGCAAGTCCCCACGCCTGCATGTCTCACGGCTGTTCGAAAGGCACAACATATGGAGGGATTCCCTAACAAACAGACAATCCCTGCATGTGTTGCGGCTGCCTAACAGATGCGAGACATGCAGTCGCAGGGACTGTAAACTATTTTTCGAGCACGCCGAAGACACTCGGATAACACCTTATCCAGGCACGTTCGCTCATCACTAGTAGCCACCATTTGTCCGACAACCATCCACTATGTGGAAGCCCCTAACCACATTGTCCATCCAAATTAAATGTCTGTGTCCTGTGTTTCTCCAGGTTTGAAGACGACAAGAAGGAATGGAGTGGGATGCTGAAGGAAATACGATATGCCTCTGGAGCCACCTGTCTTGACTCTCGCCTTAATCTTTTTAAGCTGACAAAGCTGTAAGAATAGAATCTGGTCTATGAAGAAACCATCGATTAACGTACTGCAAGATTTTTGTTCATTACTAATTGTTTAAAATTAAAGGTTGTACATACATTTATAGTTAAATTAATAAAGTTTTGGAAATCAGATAATCCTATTCTCATATTTTGCGTATTCACACGCTTCCTACGTATTAAAAAGCTAAGCCTTCATCCGGACATCCGTTTTTCACGTACATGTTCTATCCTTACCTTCACGGATATATCAAGTGCCCATTATAAGCTATGGGGCTGCTCACGTCTGTGTTGTTTTGCGGACCATGAGTTTGTGAAAAAATCACGGGTACATTAATGTTATCGATCTGAGTCTCGGATCACAGTTAGCCATTACTAGCCGTGTGCTATGAATAGCATTGCTATGGGCAGGAGAAGCTTTGCAATTGTTTCATTACATTTTTTTTTTGACATTCATGAAATACTGATGGTAAAAAATGACACAAAATATGACCCACGGACCAAACACTGATGAAAATTGGTGAGTTTTGTGTATGAGAAAAATCGAGACTGAATGACGCCTTACAAAGACCCTTTCTCTAAAAAGGAAACAAGTCTGTCTAATACACTTGGCCGGATTAACACATAAGCCAGAAAATGTCCAAGGTAGAGAAAGACCAGTGGAGACCAAGTTCACACTGGTGGTCAGACTGCTACTGAAAAAAAAAACGCTTTGCCCCATGATGGATACAAACTCTTGGATAAGTGGGGGTTCGTATGGTTATTGTTTGGAAGGCCTTCATTATAGCAAAAGAAAAATAAAACCAACATGCTGCACTTTGCCTCAGTTATAATTTACACTCCAGCCACTGGGGGCAGCAACGTTTAGTAATGTTGCCTCCCCTATTGGAAAGGCTCATGGCAGGGCACTGGAGCCCGGACAAGGTATTATCTACATAGGGTGCTGGAAACTGAGTTTTGCACTGTATATGTGGCAGATATGTGGCTAGGGAGTCATTAGGTACCTACTCTAATAATGTGGAAGCCACCTATTGGGGCGGGCTCCAGGTATTGAATAAATCTTGTAAGGCATTTTTTTTTTAATTATAATGACCAAAATCTACATGGTTGTAGCCATTAGCTTCCTCGCCGAGCCTCTGTGATCAGAAGAGATGGAGGCATCGGATGTGTACAACAGCACGGAGATCCAAAATGTTGCTCATAAGCTGAAACTTCTAGTACAAAGCAGCTGTCCAGACCTAGGGTGCTTTCACACTGTGTTCGGCACCCATTCGTTGGCCCCGTCAAGGTTAATGTCCAAACCCCCCACAAAAAGGGATACGGACGTATACACCAATGGGACCATAGACTATAATGGTGCCGGCAGTGGGGATGTGAGCTCTGCCGTGCATCATTTGTGCTCCTGCTGGAGTCGGGCACAGACGTAGTAGACTGCATCTGAGTGTCCACCTCCAGTTGGCGTACATGACCGAAAATTATGCATGGCAGAGGGCAAATCCGCTCTTCCGACACCATTATAGTCTATGGCACCGTCAGCTCATAGGTCAGGATCCCGTTTTGCGGAGGGTTCGGACGTAAGCCAGGATGAGGCAACCAAACGGATGCCCGGACAGAATGTGAAAGCATCCATAGGAACAGGCTACCTGGCAAGACTGGTGAGACATGATGACGGTGTTACACTGGGATATTGCATCTAATGATTTTTCCATTTGTGTTGCAGCCCATGACCGCTGTAAGAAAAAAATCCAACATGCAGGTTGCACATACACGGTGAAAGGCAAATCACCTGCAATTTGTCTGCAATTTTCTACACTCAAACTATAACAAACATTTCTGCTGGCGAGACTTGTTAGAACAGTGTAATCTTTTGGTCCTAGACTTGGACATGATACCGGAGCTCTCTCTCCATACACAGTACCGCAGGTACTCACCAAGAACAAAAGGATCGGCAAAAATCAGACATGTTGGATCTTATTCTGCCCTGACCTCACCGGTCAGGGCAGAGTAGAGGGGCCGCCATACACATTAGACTGTTGTCCGATGCCGCTGATATCAGTGGTTTTGGCTGACATGAGGGCCTTTATTCTTACCCCTGATAAGCAATCCGCACAGTCAATGCACTATAGCTGATATCTTCACAAAGCCCCAGTCCACGTCATGGCTCTCTGGGCGTGGACAGGAGCTGCACGAATTTCCTGCACTTCTGGGTTCCCTAGCGCAGCGTCTGATTACCTGGCCTGGCGTGATGTCATTGTGCAGCGTGAGGTCATATGCATGGCGCAGAGGTGATGCGTCTCTGGCCTGTCCAATCATAAACTGAGCCTGGGATCCTGGAGTTTAAGGAAACTTGCGCAGGTCCTATCCACGCCCAGAGAACAAAGACGTGGACCGTGACCAGGGGCTGCACAAGGCGACCCTCTTATCTCTATAGGGAAAAGTCTTATTCTCATTTTTTTTCCCTATAAACACGGCGCATACGGTACATAATATGGTACATTAGAAATAAGCTAATTATGCAAATTGTCTCTTCAAAGAGGAAGAGAACAAGAACTCTAGCGCCACCTATTGGAAGGTAGCAATCCTACAAGTCAATGTTGACCCTTTAACGAGCCTTGTCACATGACTTAGGATAAAGGCCAAGCCAGAATCTCAATTTGCAGACACTGTGTTTCGGGGTACTGCCCCTCGTCAGTGCAAAGTGGAGATCTGGTTTGGCTGATTGAGAGGCGTCTGACCGGGATCCAAGAAGTATTGTTTCTCCTTGCGGAGATTGACATGCTAAGCATGCCGAGATGAGGAGACTTAAAGCCGCAATGCTCCTCTGGGAAATATGCAAATTATGCAAATTGTCTCTTCAGAGAGGAAGAGAACTAGAACTGTAGTTCCACTTATTGGAAATAACAAACACTAGTAACGGTCATGTAATAAAATATTTTATAGTTTTCCGTTATATGACAATAAAAATGTACAACTAGTGTCAAATATCGGCATAAATCTTCTTCCGGAGATATTGCGTCTGTAGGTCTCTTCCATTCCCCGTCAGTGGTTTCCATTCATAACTGGGAATCTGTGAGACAAATAAAATCTGATATTAGGACTAATAGTGTGGAGCATCTGAGGACTGGATGAAGATGTGGACGCTCAATACTGGTTTCAGCAGTCGCTGACTTTTTGTATTGGCGGAATGAGTAATTTACTTTTTTTTTTTACTTAGTAAAACAGATAGTGAAACATATTGTTACTTTCAAACCATTTTTTTCTGTTTTAGATTTGTTTTTCTGTACATGAATATGGGGGCAGCCAACGGGCCTGAGCTGCAAGATATACCATCAGTGCGCCAGTCTCCGTGACCTGTGATCTCTGCAGCATAGGAAGTGTCAGCCGGATGTAAGGCGTACTTTGCCACAGTGAAAACTGCAAGATATCAGGATCACTTCATTATTCTAATTATTATTGCCTTCAACCCCCTAATTTTAATATTTGCAATTTTATTTTTCCTCCCCTTCTTCTGGACATCAGAACGTTATTTTTTTTATAATTACTGATTTTTTAGATATAGCCATATGGGGGCTTGATTTTTTTTTTTTAAAGCAGAGTTGTAGTTTTGAGCCCCTCCATTCATTTTTCTATATAATATACTGAAAAATGGGAAAAAATTCCAAGTGAGGTGAAATGGTGGAAAAAAAACTGCAATTTCACCATTGTTTCCTTTTTTCATTATGCATTTTTTTTTATCGCAGCGCTAAAGTGGTGCCACTAATATATGTTCCCTGCCCCTAGTCTTATACTAACCAGCCGCCATCTTCTTTTGTTCTTGGTGCTGCTTTTTTGTGTATGTTCCACTTCTGGCCTTGGCATACAAACACTGATGCAAAATACTGACTAAATACTGATGTGTGAATGAGGCTTAACAGATAGAAGAAGCTTGGAATTTTTTTTTTTTTCATACAAGAAAAACGGATGCCACGCTGACGGTAAAAACAGACTGTTAAGGAAGAGTCAAACTACAGAACTCCCTGGAGATTGTTGGAGGTTACATGTCTGTGCATTTCTTTATTTCTTACTCTCTGACAACTGAATCCCAGAAACGTCTAAGGTGGAGTTACGGCTGCTCTAACAGGACAAAAGGACCAACAATGGATGAAAATCAGATCCGGTACTGATCAAATTCTTAATCATTTACTGTGCAGCCTCCTTCCACCCAGGCACTGTGCAGCCTCCTTCCTCCCCGACCCTGTGCAGCCTCCTTCCACCCCGGCACTGTGCAGTCTCCTTGCACTGTGCAGCCTCCTTCCACCCCGGCACAGTGCAGCCTCCATGCACCCAGGCACAGTGCAGCCTCCATGCACCCCGGCACTGTGCAGCCTCCATGCACCCCAGCACTGTGCAGCCTCCTTCCACCCAGGCACTGTGCAGCCTCCTTCCTCCCCGACCCTGGGCAGTCTCCTTGCACTGTGCAGCCTCCTTCCACCCCGGCACTGTGCAGCCTCCTTCCACCCCAGCACTGTGCAGCCTCCTTCCACCCAGGCACTGTGCAGCCTCCTTCCTCCCCGACCCTGTGCAGCCTCCTTCCACCCCGGCACTGTGCAGCCTCCTTCCATCCTGGCACTGTGCAGCCTCCTTCCACCCCGGCACTGTGCAGCCTCCTTCCATCCTGGCACTGTGCAGCTTCCTTCCACCCCAGAACTGTGCAGCTTCCTTCCACCCAGGCACTGTGCAGCCTCCTTCCACCCAGACCCTGTGCAGCCTCCTTGCACCCCAGCACTGTGCAGCCTCCTTCCACCCAGGCACTGTGCAGCCTCCTTCCACCCAGGCACTGTGCAGCCTCCTTCCACCCAGGCACTGTGCAGCCTCCATCCACCCCGGCAATGTGCAGCCTCCTTCCATCCTGGCACTGTGCAGCCTCCTTCCACCCCAGCACTGTGCAGCCTCCTTCCACCCAGGCACTGTGCAGCCTCCTTCCACCCCGACCCTGTGCAGCCTCCTTCCACCCCAGCACTGTGCAGCCTCCTTCCACCCCAGCACTGTGCAGCCTCCTTCCACCCCAGCACTGTGCAGCCTCCTTCCACTCCAGCACTGTGCAGCCTCCTTCCACCCCAGCACTGTGCAGCCTCCTTCCATCCCAGCACTGTGCAGCCTCCTACCATTCCGTCTCTGTGCAGCCTCCTTCCACCCCGGCACTGTGCAGCCTCCTTCCACCCCGGCACTGTGCAGCCTCCTTCCACCCCGGCACTGTGCAGCCTCCTTCCACCCCGGCATTGTGCAGCTTCCTTCCACCCAGGCACTGTGCAGCCTCCTTCCTCCCCGACCCTGGGCAGTCTCCTTGCACTGTGCAGCCTCCTTCCACCCCGGCACTGTGCAGCCTCCTTCCACCCCAGCACAGTGCAGCCTCCATCCTCCCCGGCACTGTACAGCCTCCTTCCACCCCAGCACTGTGCAGCCTCCTTCCACCCAGGCACTGTGCAGCCTCCTTCCTCCCCGACCCTGTGCAGCCTCCTTCCACCCCGGCACTGTGCAGCCTCCTTCCACCCCGGCACTGTGCAGCCTCCTTCCATCCTGGCACTGTGCAGCCTCCTTCCACCCCGGCACTGCGCAGCCTCCTTCCACCCCGGCACTGTGCAGCCTCCTTCCACCCCGACACTGTGCAGCCTCCTTCCACCCCGGCACTGTGCAGCCTCCTTCCACCCCGGCACTGTGCAGCCTCCTTCCACCCCAGCACTGTGCAGCCTCCTTCCACCCCAGCACTGTGCAGTCTCCTTGCAAACAAACACTGTGCAATAGTGTAACCATAGACCAAGTATAATTATACAATAATTTGCTATGTACCTGAATGACGTGATATCCTAATATCTCCAAATGCCTTTTTTTCATTGCAAATTGTCCTTTTAAATGTGTATTACTGCAAAAGGCCTTGAGACCAAGCAATTCCACTGCAAATCTGTAACATAAATAATAATTAAAAATATATATATTGTTTAAAGGGAACCTGCCACGTTGTACATGCAGTCCGATTGGTGGACAGCACTTTATAGAGAAGGAGATGCAGACAAGGATGATATATAGGGCCAGTATGTGGTGGTAAACTGTAAAATTAATGGTGTATTGATGTGCATTGCGGCAATGTATATTCCGCCTCCATACTCAAGTAAGAAGATAAGAGGTGCTGGAGAGGGTAGAGCGTTGGGGTCCATTACCACTTCTAATTATTGGCGATCTCAATAATATATGTGATGACTTTTGGGATAAAAATAAAACCCCCCAGAATAGGACGGTGGGACATGTCACTATGTTTGGGACCTATGTCCGGGAAGTAGGTATGATCGATTTATGGAGAGTTAGACATACTGGGGAAAGGGGGTATTCATGTTACTCGCCAGCTCATGGTACTTTGTCTAGGATTGATTTGGCGCTGGGCAACTGTCTGATGGACACGATGGTGGGGGATGTGAGATATTTGCCTAGGGCTCTCTCAGACCATAGTCCAGTTGAAGTGGAGTTTCGACCGGTGGGGAAACGAGCCGGGAGCAGGAGGGAGTGGAAAATTCACCCTTATTGGCTACATAATATAGATTTGGAAAAGGTAAAGCAGGAGTTGGTGGAATTTTTTGAGATAAATGAGGGTAGTGCGGACGCTCTTACTGTGTGGGAAGCCATGAAAGCATACTTGAGAGGGCTGCTGTTTAGGGATATTAGCAGGTGTAAGCGGAAATCGAGAGAGGCAGAGAAATTGGCACTTGATGGGTTGAGGATAGCCGAAGACGAGATGATAATAACAGGATCTTTGGAAGCTGGGAGGAGGTTAAAGGCAGCGCAGAGTCAGCTGGAGGAAGTTTTGCTGGGTAAGGCTGAAAGGAAAAGGGAATTCATGAATCTGGCTTATTACCAAGAGGGCGAATCTGTGGGTCATTTGCTGTCGCTGGTGGCTTCTGCCCAGAGAAGTACTTCTTCGTCCATTCTCTGGTGTCGGGGAGCGGTATTACTGTCTCTGGGACTTCAGAGATTTTGGAGAGTTTCGCGGATTTTTATGCGGACCTATATTCCTCTCGGGTTGATGGGTCAATGGAGGAGACGGTGGCGTTCCTTGAGGAATTGGAGCTCCCAAGGTTGAGTGATATAGATAGAGAGGACTTGGAGGCTCCCATTACGGAGGAGGAGTTGGGTCGCGCATTGCAATCTATGACTAATGGAAAGGCGCCTGGTGTACATGGATTTCCTGCTGAAATTTATAAAAACTTGGGGGAAGTGTTGATCCCTAGATTGAAGGCGGTCCTGGAGGAGGCTAGGGATAGGGGAAGTTTACCAGCATCTATGCGAGAGGCCATAATAGTGGTGATTCCTAAGGAGGGGAAGGACTTGACACTGCCGGATTCATACCGGCCAATTTCCTTGCTCACCATAGATGTTAAACTCCTGGCTAAGATATTGGCGATGAGGCTGACAAGTGTCATTTCTGGCTTGGTGCATTCAGACCAGTCTGGCTTTATGCCCGATAGGTCCACTGCGATTAATCTACGAAGGCTATTTATGAATTTGCAGCTCAGATCCGATAACTGTGGCCAGAGAGTTATTGCATCTTTAGACGCCCACAAAGCGTTTGATAGTGTGGAGTGGGGGTATCTTTGGCAGGTGTTGCGGAATATGGGGTTTGGACCGCAGTTCATATCTTGGATTCGGCTGATGTACTCTATGCCGATGGCCAGGGTCAGGGTGAACGGGGAGTTATCACGGACCATACAACTAACTAGAGGGACTAGGCAGGGGTGTCCACTCTCTCCTCTTTTGTTTGCTCTGGCTGTGGAGCCACTGGCTGCTAAACTTCGACGGTCTGATGAGAAGACTGGGTTTAAATATGGGAGGATTGAAGAAAGGGTGGCATTGTATGCAGATGACATTCTTTTGTTTTTGGCTGACCCGGGTGCGTCCTTGGAGGGAGCCATTGGGATTATTGAACGCTTCGGATCATTGTCTGGACTTAGGATAAACTGGAGTAAAGGTACCTTCACACGAAACGACTTTGTAACGATATCGCTAGCGATCCGTGACGTTGCAGCGTCCTCGCTAGCGATATCGTTTAGTTTGACACGCAGCAGCGATCAGGATCCTGCTGTGATGTCGCTGGTCGCTGAATAAAGTCCAGAACTTTATTTGGTCGTCCGATCGCCGTGTATCGTTGTGTTTGACACCAAAAGCAACGATACCAGCGATGTTTTACACTGGTAACCAGGGTAAACATCGGGTTACTAAGCGCAGGGCCGCGCTTAGTAACCCGATGTTTACCCTGGTTACCAGCGTAAATGTAAAAAAAACAAACAGTACATGCTCACCTGCGCGTCCCCCAGCGTCTGCTTCCTGACACTGACTGAGCGCTGGCCCTAAAGTGAAAGTGAAAGCACAGCGGTGACGTCACCGCTGTGCTGTTAGGGCCGGAGCTCAGTCAGTGTCAGGAAGCAGACGCTGGGGGACGCGCAGGTGAGTATGTACTGTTTGTTTTTTTTACTTTTACGCTGGTAACCAGGGTAAACATCGGGTTACTAAGCGCGGCCCTGCGCTTAGTAACCCGATTTTTACCCTGGTTACCCGGGGACCTCGGCATCGTTGGTCGCTGGAGAGCGGTCTGTGTGACAGCTCTCCAGCGATCAAACAGCGACGCTGCAGCGATCGGCATCGTTGTCGCTATCGCTGCAGCGTCGCTTAATGTGACGGTACCTTAAGTCTATCTTGTTTAAGGTGGATGATGTTGGGGGGGAGCCACTGGAAGATGGGCGACTGAAGGTGACGAGCCAATTCAAGTACCTTGGCATATGGGTATGTATGCCTGTTACTGATTATATACATAGGAATATGACTCCAATCTTGGGTGTTCTGAAGGCAAAAGTGGATGCTTGGCTTAAGCTGCATTTATCTGTGGTAGGTAGGGTGAATCTTATTAAAATGATTCTGATGCCGAAAATACTGTATATTTTGCATAATGCACCAGTGTGGATACCGCGCGGGAAATTTAGACAGATCAACTCTCTGTTTAGGAATTTAATATGGGGGAGACAATATCCGCGGATTAGACTGGAGACACTTCAGCGACCCAAGGACGATGGGGGACTAGCATTGCCTAACCCTGAAATATACTTTCTTGCAGCACAGAGTCAGCATCTAAAGGGATGGGCGCTTGAGGGGTCTCTTGGAGCAGTACAGCGGTTGATGGAAGTGATGACAAAAAGAAAGCCAGTAGTACAATGTTTGGAGGATGGATCCTTGGGAGCTCTGGGGAAATTATACCCGACTGTGTTGTTGATACGTAGGTTGTGGGGTAGATTGAGACATATACGCGGGATCACGGACTTGACGAGATTCTCTCCGCTATGGCATAACAATAACTTACAGGAGTTTGAGGCACTGGGGATACTGACAGAATGGCAGGTCAAAGGGATTCAGTACGTGTATCAGATACTTGAGCGAGGTGAGTTAAAATCATTTTCCCAATTGCAGGCGGAGTTTGGTCTGGGGACTGCGGGGGAGTATCAGTATTTGCGGATGTTGCATGCTTTTAGAGCTCAGAATAGGAGCGGAGATATTAGAATTCAAAGAGATATAGTACTGGAGTATGTGTGTAATGAAGGGTCTACTGGGGGGGGGTTATATCTACTTTGTATAAAGATCTGCTACATACTTTCCTGTTGGGATTTCCGATAATGGCGAGAGCTAAATGGGAAAGGGATCTGGGTCCAATGGATAAAGAGACTTGGGAGTCGGTGCTAGAATGGGTCCCTAGACTGTCAGTGAGCGAACCATATAGACTGTCACAGCTCTATGTAATACACAGGGTCTATAAGTCTCCGATAATACTATATAAGGCAGGTTTGCGTGATAATTCCGAATGCCCAAGGTGTAAATCTACGGATGCGGATATATTTCATATGATGTGGACGTGTCCGAGACTGGCTGCATTTTGGTTAGTAGTTTTGAGTCGTATGGAAGGTGCGTATGGATGTGTGGTGCCAAGAGATCCAATTGTGTGCCTGTTGGGATGCGTGGATGAGATTGGAGTAGATAGTAACCTAAAGATAGCTATTGCCAGACTGTTATACATGGCTAGGAAGGTAATAGCTCGAAATTGGATCAGGGAAGAACCGCCGTCAAGAGGAGAATTCCTACAATATGTGAAACAAGGCCTGACACTCGAAAAGGGGTTTTACAAAAAGAAAGGGAAAATCGAAGTGTTCAATAAACTGTGGTCTCCGTGGATCGCCATGGGATAGGGATAGGGGTATTATACAAATTGAATGAACTACGATCCCTAATTAATGGCATTGTAAAGTGTGGCTTACATTAGGGGCTGGGGGATTAGTTATCCTTTTGTTTTACTGATGGAGGTGTTAAGCAAGATGGGCTGTCTTGTTGGGTTGGGGTGGGGGGTGTTGGGATCAAAGGGAGTTGTTTGAAGGGGGGGGGGGAAATTTTGTATTGAAAATACGAATGTAACATCTCAATCATCTTGTTATTCTTAATAAAAACTTATTTGAACTAAAAAAAAGGATGATATATAGGTTTATTGGAATTTATTCAACATAGCTTGTATTTTATTAATTGAAATATCTTTTGTTTGTACATATGAGTCCAGTGGGCGGTCCTGTGAGTGATTGACAGCTATCTCTGCATACACAATCATAAATGGGGAAAATGTCAATCACTGAGTAGGACCTCGTATACACACAAACATCATGGATTTGAATGAATAAAACACAAATTTTACTGAAAGTTTTCCCGCAATAAATGTAAGCTCCTCCTGCTGTTTATCATTCTGTCTAGAGATTATATACACCAGATACCACTTTTGACATGACAGGTTCCCTTTAAAGGTGTTTTCCTGGATGATAATAATAATGATTATACTTATCACATAAATCTGTTTCTTTCTCCTCCAGGACTGATCTTTCACTCACAATTCATGGGTAAAATCTACATTCAGCAAAGACAGATTTTCCCATTGCTGAGATAGGAGATGGTAGTTGGTGCTTTTAAAATTCTATGGAGAAGAGGGAGGAGCTGGAGACAGTCAGACATTCTGCTGCAAGTTCTCCTGAAACGACACTTACAGTTCTCCATAGAACTTTATGAGCACCAACTGTCATCTCAGTTATGGGAAAATCTGTATTCACTGGACAAACTGTAACTGTAAATTGGGAATGATCGATCATTCCAGGAGGAAAAAGAATCAGATTTCTCAGATAAGCGATATACAAAGTTTCTTATTTTAATGTGTACTATATATGTAAAAAAAATTAAACCAATCTTTACTCTTTAATATACAAGTGTGAAGTTACTGCTAAAACTTGAGAATCAGATAATTATATTAATTCTAAATAACATAACAGAGGGGACGCTTACCGCTGCATTTGAGCCCAAATTTTGCTAAATATTTGTACTGTAAATGCCGATGACACATACAGTACATCACTATTTTATATTATTTATTATATTATTTTTTGTTCTTATACCAAAACTTAAAAATGAAGAGAAAAGGGGGCATGGCTAACCTTTATAGTGTAAAGTACAACATATCTATGATTGCATTTCCATATGAAAGTCGCATGTTTTAGACGGGTCCTAATTGTCTTGAAGCTGCAGTTTGGGCAATATTCTGCATTAATGGGTGACATTTGACACCTTTGTCTCCAACTATTTTCTGGCCAATTCACAGATTTTAAGTCGCAATTTGCAGAAAAAATTCCGCTCGGACTTGAGACTTTTGACTCATTGGCTCTTATCGAATATGGAGAAATATAGTAACATGATTAAAAAGCGGCTGATGTATTTTTTGTCAAATTTATCCATCAGGTGCAACAATGGCAGTTGAATTAGTGCAGTAACCATTTGGTGCTAATTGCGCCATTTTTGATAAATGTGGGTCCTTTCCCCATACCCAGGAATTAGACATTTGGGTGGTAGAAGTAAATTGAAGAAAAAAAAAAAGAAAGTTGGGGGAGTGATCGAGTGCAAAGGTTAGAATGGGAACAAATATTGTATGGGTGCGATACTGAGTCCTTCCCAAAATATCATGGAGACATAGATGCTGACCTCCGCGCTCCTTCTGGTGACTGACTGCCAAGTTCACTCATCGTTATCGCATTGTCCGGCTCCTGGTATGGAATTGGCTTTTTATCCTTGTCCAACATGAATTCAAAATCTAAGGAAATAAAATATATCACACTAATAGAGTAAGTATGTGGACACCGTCATAAAGTGTGAAAAGCATTACTTCCAGAAACAGTGCCACACCGGTCTATAGGTTGTGCCGGGTATTGCACCTCAGCTTTACAGAAGTGAACGAGGTTTAGCTTCGATATCACATACAATCCAAGGCCACAGTCACAAAACCATAGATCTTCTCATCCAGGAGAATTGGGTCGATTGTGATAATGACTCTCTGATCAAAGCGTCAGCACGGTGTGAGCCGATTCTCTTGGATAAGAGAATTAGAGCACACTGTCCGGAAAATATGGAGACCAAAATGTCTCCATCTTCTCCACTCGATGAGTCCACGGAAATGGAACTGCACTCGAATGTCATATCTGGTGTAAATGCTGCTGTTCTCCAGCGCTTGTTGCTTTTCTTTTGTTCCTGAGATATGTCCTCCTCTTCCATGTATGAAAAAGGAGATTTTTGTGTACTCACCGTAAAATCTTTTTCTCCGAGTCATCATTGGGGGACACAGGACGAATGGGTGTTATGCTGCTGCCACCAGGAGGACACTAAGTTAAACACACACAAAAGATTAACTCCTCCCCTGCAGTATACACCCACAGGCTGGACAATCCAGAGCCAGTTCGGTAACAAAGCAGTAGGAGTAAACCAGTTAACAAACAGACAACATGTCATAGTCAAAACACAGACTGAAAAGAACAATTGAGCCAACTAGGCTAACAGGGAGGGTGCTGTGTCCCCCAATGATGACTCGGAGAAAAAGATTTTACGGTGAGTACACAAAAATCTCCTTTTCTCCTACGTATCATTGGGGGACACAGGACGAATGGGACGTCCCAAAGCAGTCCCTGGGTGGGCCAACAAGAAGTTATAAATGCTGTGCGTGCCTACGAGCTACAGATGAGACACTGCCGCTTGTAGGATTCGCCTACCGACGGACGCGTCTGCCGAGGCCTGAGAGTGCACATGATAGTGCTTCGTGAATGTATGCAGGCTGGACCATGTAGCAGCCTTGCAGACCTGCGCTGCCGATGCCTGGTGCCGGATGGCCCAGGACGCGCCGACTGACCGGGTAGAATGAGCCTTGATCCCCGGAGGTGCGGCGTGACCCTTGACACGGTAGGACTCTTGGATGGCGGAACGAATCCACTTGGCAATGGAGGCCTTGGAAGCAGGTAGTCCCTTCCGTGGCCCCTGCGGAAGAACGAACAAGGCGTCTGACCTACGGAGAGACGCAGTTCTGGAGACGTAACGTCTAAGACCCCTCACTAAGTCCAGAGTGTGGAGCGCCCTTTCCGTGCGGTGGGAAGGAGCAGGGCACAGTGAGGGAAGGACAATCTCCTCATTAAGATGGAAGGAGGAAACGACCTTCGGAAGAAAAGTCGGACATGTCCGCAGAACCACCTTGTCCTGGTGGAACACAAGGAAAGGAGGTCGGCACGACAGAGCTGCCAGCTCAGAGACACGTCTAATAGACGTGACAGCCACGAGGAAGGCAATCTTCCAAGACAAGAACAGCAAAGACACTTCATGCAAGGGCTCAAAGGGGGGCTCTTGAAGAGCACGGAGAACTAGGTTCAGGTCCCATGGTTCCAAGGGCATCTTGTAAGGCGGAGCCATATGAGAAACACCCTGGATGAAGGTCCTGACCTGCAATCTGTTTGCAATCTTTCTCTGAAAAAGAACCGAGAGAGCAGAAATTTGGCCCTTAAGAGAGCTGAGAGCAAGACCCAAGTCTACGCCTGATTGGAGGAATTCCAAAATGTGAGGGATAGAAAAACGGAGGGGGAAACGTCCCCGCTTCCTGCACCAGGTGAAGTATACCTTCCAGGCGCGGTGGTAGATGCGCATAGAAGAAGGCTTGCGTGCGCGGAGCATGGTAGATATCACCGTCTGGGGCAACCCCTTCTGCCTCAGTACCCAGGACTCAACGGCCACACCGTTAAACACAGGGCCTCTGAGTTCGGGTGGTAAATGGGCCCTTGAGACAGGAGGTCTGCGCGACTCGGCAGCCTCCAAGGTACGTCTGAGACCAGTTGAACCATCTCGGCATACCATGTCCTGCGCGGCCAGTCCGGAGCGATGAGAAGTACTGGGATCCGTTCTGCCTTGATCTTCCTGATCACCTTTGTCAGAAGAGGAATTGGGGGAAAGATGTATGGGAGTCTGAAACCCTGCCATGAGAGGACGAGAGCGTCGGCTCCGAAGGCTGAGGGGTCGTGAGACCTGGCCATGAAGACGGGAACCTGGCAATTGAGGCGAGATGCCATTAGGTCCACGTCCGGGGTCCCCCATCGAGAGCATATCTGGTGAAAGATTGCGGGATGGAGAGACCACTCTCCGGGATCGAGGCTGTGGCGACTGAGAAAGTCCGCTTCCCAGTTTTCCACGCCTGGGATAAAGACTGCTGAGAGTATGGAATGATGTGTCTCGGCCCAGCGGAGAATTAGCGTCACCTCGACCATGGCCGCCTTGCTGCGAGTGCCCCCTTGGCGGTTGATGTAGGCTACCGCAGTGGCGTTGTCGGACTGGACTCTGACCGCACGGCCGGAGAGGAACGGCTGAAAATGATGGAGAGCCAGTCTGATTGCCCGAATCTCTAGGATATTGATGGGCAGCTGGGACTCCTGCGGAGACCAGCGACCCTGAGTCGAGTGACGCTGGAACACTGCACCCCAGCCGAAGAGACTGGCGTCCGTTGTGACAACCAGCCAGTGCACCGGAAGGAAAGACTTCCCCCGAGTCAGGGAGGACCTCCTGGTCCACCACCTGAGGGACTGTCTGATTGGGCGAGAGAGAAGGAGACGGCGGTCGAGCGAGGCGGGATTCCTGTCCCATAGTGCCAGAATGGCATGTTGTAAGGGACGGAGGTGAAAAACTGCAAAGGGCACTGCCTCCATTGCCGCCACCATCCTGCCGAGTACCCTCATGGAGAAGCGTAGGGAGTGAGAGCGAGGTTGAGTAAGCTTCCGGACTTCTCTCTGAAGAGTGGATACCTTTTCCGGAGGCAAAAGTACTAGACCCTGAGAGGAGTCTAAGATCATTCCCAGGTAGGATATGGTTTGGGCCGGGACTGGGGAAGATTTTTTGAAATTGATTTTCCAGCCCAGGCGCAAAAAGGTATTTATAGTGACGTCTACCGCTTCTGAACAGGACCGGAAAGAGGGGCCTTTTATGAGGATGTCGTCCAAGTAGGGCAACACCACTATGCCCCGAGCATGTAGAATGGCCACGGCAGCTGCCATGACCTTGGTGAACACCCGAGGAGCAGTGGCCAGCCCGAAAGGTAGGGCGACAAACTGAAAATGGTGCCCCTGGACCGCGAAGCGGAGGAAGCGCTGATGAGACGGTAGGATGGGAATGTGCAAGTAAGCGTCTTGAACATCTAGAGATGCAAGGAACTCGCCTTCTTCCAGAGAGGCAATTACCGAGCGGAGGGACTCCATACGGAATTGACGTACACGGACGTACTTGTTGAGGAGCTTGAGGTCCAATATTGGACGTACTGAGCCGTCCTTCTTTGGTACAATGAAAAGATTGGAATAGAAACCTTGGTACCTCTCGTTCTGAGGCACCGGGATGATGACCCCGTCTTCCCATAGCGATCTTATGGCCTGAAAATACTGACGGACCCTTGCTCTGGGAGGAGGGGACTGGAAGAAACGAGATGGGGGAAGAGAGACAAACTCTATCTTGTAACCGAAGGACACTAGGTCGCGGACCCATCGGTCGGGAACTACCGAGAGCCACGCGTCCCGAAAGAAGAGTAGGCGGCCGCCAACTCTGTCGGTGTCCTTTGGCGTCTGCCAAGAGTCATTGAGGTGGAGACCTGTTGGGTCTGGGCCCCCTGGACCCCTGTTGTCTGGGTCTGCCTCTCCAAGAGGGAGAAGGTTTGTAAGATGGCTGGGAGGTTCTGTCCTTGCGCTGACCTCTCCCGGCGCCGGGTGGCGCGGAGGGAGAATTGGACCAATTGGAGCCGAAACGGAAATATCGGCCTCGGCCCTGTTGGTTGCGAAAGGGACGAAAGGTCCATTGCTGGGGAAGGAATTTGCTCTTTCCCCCTGTGGAGTCTGCGATAATTTTATCTAGTTTGTCCCCAAAAAGGCGTTCGCCCTGGTATGGAAGGGACGTGAGAGATTTTTTGGATCCTGAGTCCGCTTTCCAGTCCCTGAGCCAAAGGGATCTGCGGATCGTGACAGCATTGGCCGCTGCCTGTGAGGCACAATTGGCCGCGTCTAAGGATGCGGAAACTACAAAGTCCCCCGCTCTGGCAATCTGAGTGGCCAGGTGTGAAACCTCGGGGGGTAAGTCGGCGTGTAGAGCTGTAGAGGCTAAAGACTCGGCCCAATGGGTCATGGTTTTTGCAACCCATGTGACGGCAAAAGAAGGGAAGAGAGAAGCCGAAGAAGCTTCAAAAGCCGAGCGAGCCATCTGGTCAATTTGTCTATCAGTGGGATGCTTGATGGACGCGCCCTCGGAGGAGGATAGAACCGCCTTGGTGGCTAGCCGCGACACTGGCGGGTCCACGGAGGGTGACTGAGACCACTCCCTAGCAAGGTCCTGAGCAAACGGATACTTCAATTGCATAGCCTTCTGACCTGAGAAGCGTTTATCCGGACGGACCCTGTGGAGATCAACAATGTCCTTAAATTGAGGATGCGTAGGAAAAAATCTATGAGCCTTTGTGGTTCGCCCGAATGACACGGGATGAACCGCCTTGGACGGGGTTTCCTCCTCTAACTGTAGCGTCTGACTTACCGAGTCTATGAGAGAATCTAGGGTCTCTTGGTCGTGACGATACTCTGGGGAACAGGACACGCTGGATGCGTCGTCCAGAAAGGATTCCCTGCTATGAGCTGGGGATGAGTGACGAGAGACTTCGCTCTCTGAGCCGGAGGGCTGATCACGGACCGGAGATATTACCCTGGACTTCTTTCTAGATGAGAGAGGGCTTCTGGAAACGGTACGACCTCTAGGCCGAGAGGGGTTTTTAGGCCGCGTTACATCATCCGTGGAAGCGCCCTGGGTAAGGGACGGGTCACGGAGGGACTGTATCGTCCTTTCCAAGGATGCCACAGATCGAGCGAGGGAGGACGCCCATGCGGGGGTACTAGGCTCACTACATTCCGGGTCAGAGGCCGGAGTATCCTGTGCCGCAGACATTTCGCAGACGGAGCACAGCGGGGTAGTGTGACCTCGGGGCAGAGATACCTTGCAGGAGGTGCACACAGCAAAAATAACAGAGTGGGTCTTTCCAGTCCGTTTTTGCCTAGACTGTGACATCTTTGCCATAAAGTGAGCGTACTGGCAGGGGAAGAGACAATCCTAATGAGTGCGTCTCACCAAGTTCCGCGGTGCTTGGCAGAGAGATCCTGAAGTCCTGTGCGCTGTGGTGCTGCAGAGCCGCCAGCGCACTTCCTGGTCCAAGATGGCCGCCGAGATGTGAGAAGGGCGCTTCTCGGGAACGAGAAGCGCCCAGAGAGGGAGAGAGAGAGGGAGGGGGGCGTGTCATGGGCGGGCGGTGGATTCCCTGCTATGCGCGTCGGAACGCTGCCATTGCCACAGAATGTCCGTGGTGGAATCCGGACCAGGGACGGTAAACAGTGCCACCGCCCTAACAGAGCGCCGAATTGCCCGTGCTCCGCGGCTGCAGCGCCGCATTAGAAAGTGGATCCCTGAACGGGCGGTCCCCTGTCAGCTGGTCGGCCCCCGCACTTACCTTGTGCGATGGGGCCGATGCTCCATCCACCTTCACCTTAGTAGGGAGAGGGTGGAGAGCTTCTGCCGCCGTGCAACATCCGCTATGTTCAGTGGTGATGCAGTGGGCGGCTGCACGGACGCCATGGCATTCTGTCCGGCTGTGCCCTGGCTCCAGGAAACTTAGGTGGATGATTAGTCCCCGTGGTCGCCTGACAGGGAGGGAGGGAGATCGGAACGCTAGGGAACCGTCGCCACACTGGAAAGTGAGCCAGGGCTGGCATCCATCGTCGCGGGAAAGGATACAGGAGGAACGCTCCATGTACTTGCCCGTTGTTGGTGCGGGAGAGATCAGAGCTGAAAATTTGCCTGTCGCTCCCTTCCGTTAAAAACAAAAATTGGTGGGGTCCTGAGGACCCAAGTGCCTCCTGAGACACTAAGTAAGAACTGGCTCTGGATTGTCCAGTCTGTGGGTGTATACTGCAGGGGAGGAGTTAATCTTTTGTGTGTGTTTAACTTAGTGTCCTCCTGGTGGCAGCAGCATAACACCCATTCGTCCTGTGTCCCCCAATGATACGTAGGAGAAACATAGTATTGTTAGCCAGGAACCTCACGAAGAGGTCATAGAACAACTGAGGGCTACGCCCACTTGGCTAACAAGAGGGGACAATACCTCAGGGATGGAGAGGAGCAGGAACAGAAGGAAACAACTTCGGATTCTTTACCAAATTTATGACAAGTGACCGGTCCTCTTTCTGGTCACTGATGGGGATCTCACCGGACTGATGGGGATCTCACCGGCTGTAACCCCCCAAAGACCTAATAGTTATATAGACTGCATATACAGTCATGGCTGAAAGTGTTGGCACCCTTAAAATTGTTCCATAAAATGAAGTAATTCTCCCACAAAATCACATTGAACACCTGTGGAGAGATCTTAAAACTGCTGTTGGGAGAAGGCGCCTTCACTTATTAGAGACCTGGAGCCGTCTGCAAAACCAGAGTGATCCAAAGCTCCAGCTGAGAGGTGTAAGGAGCTTGTTCATGGTTATAGGAAGCGATTGATTGCAGTTATTTATTCCAAAGGGTGTGCAACCAAATACTAAGCTGACGGTGCCAACAATTTTGTCCGAACCATTTTTGGAGTTTTGTGTGAAATTATGTCCAATTTGCCTTGTTTTCACATTTTTTTTGTGATTTTCCAACACACACAAAGGAAATAACCATGTGTATAACAAAACGTGTAATTGCAATAATTTTCTGGGAGAAATACTTCATTTTCTGGAACAATTTGAAAGGTGCCAATACTTTCGGCCGTGACTGTATACGGAGTTAGTGCTACATATGTTAGCCTGGGACATCTGTGCGCACTCTCCTTACACTTCCTACAACATAGGATGGCGATAACCTGCTATTTAGTTGGACATTGGAGAAGCCCCTTCACAGTCCGCTGCCACCCGTGTGCATCATCTGTACACCGAGATCTTACCTATGGAATAAGAGTACGGTGTTGTCACCGAGACCTTCGTATACCACGCTCCTCCTAAGATTTCCTCCAACAAGTCCTGCAGCAGCTGGCCCATGGAAGTCATCTCTGCAGGACACAAGCACATTATAATTATTGGGGCTCCATTTGGGGAGGTTTATAGGATGCTCTATTTATTTTGGGCCATTGTATTACTGCCACGCTCTAGATCCGAGGGTCTCAACCTCTGGTACATTTACTGCATGCTTAAAGGGGGTTTCCTCAACTTCCAGTGGAGCTCCCCGCTTCTCTGCTTTGCCCGGGCAGGAGATGGGCTCCCGTTTGACAATTTGGACCAGCAGCATCGTGGCCCAAACTGCGCTCTCCAGGTTCTACAGACAGAGACAGCTTTACCTCTGCCGCATCGGAAGAGCAATGATGCAGAGATCCTGCCAAGTATTAAAGCAGCACTTCCAAGTCCTATTGGAAAGAGCTTGTAAGAGCGGCGCTCCTTGTCTAGGAGACAGGCCATCACATATAGCTGGCAGACAATAATAAATAAATACCATGGCACAAAGGTACCTAGATAGCTTGAAAAGTTTCCCAAGGCAACAAGAAGTACATAAATAAATACCTTTGTTCTTCAGAAAGCAGAGGATTTTTAATAAAACGTTAAAAAAACACCTTTTCAATAACTCAATAAATGATATCCAGGCACATACACAAGGTCAGAAACTTACCTTTTTTCTTCATGTGCTGACAATATGGCTCATGAAACCAAGGAACCTGATATTCGGGGTGCTCGATGCAAACCGCACGATTCAATTCCATAAGATAGTGGCGAAGATTCATGCCCTGAGCAGGGGGAAACGCTGAAACAGAACATTTTATGGAAGGTATCGGTGAAGGCATCGTCAGTACGGACCTACTGAAAGGTACAAGACCAACGAATCAAGGACTAAGATCAGATTGTCAGGTCAGTCCCTAATTACTGAGGTTCTGCCCAGACCCAACACTCTACTGGGGCAACTTACCAGTGCGTACACCTGACAACAACCAGTATCTGTACCATTAGGTTGTAAAGAAAGACTAAGCAATGAGTGATGTGATCACAAGACCTACCTTGTACGACAGTACAGGATCTACAGCCCGGGAACCTGTAGGCACTACTAGGACAACTCCTTCATGTTCCTCATATTTGGTCCTGTTAAAATAAAAACACACTCGCCGGTGCCGGCGCTGTTCCAGCGGGGTTGCCACTCGCGTTCTAGGGCTTGTGTAAGGTTGTTATGTCACAGGAGCCCTGTGCCCAATCAGCGCCGCCATCATTGTCCTCGCCTTTGGACATACTGACCATCAACAGGAAGTCCGGGCTGTGGCTGCGCTCTGACTTCCTCTTCATGCTCGATTTGTCTGAACTTGGGGACAGTGACCCTAGTGCTGATTGGCTGCAGAGGTCACGTCAAATATCAACATCATGTGACCACCTGGAGACACAAGGCCAATATCACTGGAACACAGCCGGTCTGGTAGGTGAGTGTGAGTCTTTTTTCTTTTTTTTTTCCTTAATCTGCGGCAATTTAGCATTTAAGAGGAGATGTCAAATAGTGGACAAACCCTTTAAGCTGCTCATACACATGCGAAAGCTGTCGGACGATCAAGCTCCCATCATATACATGAACATGCAAATTCTCGTAGATTTTCAATGACTAGGGCAACCTGCCCGACCCATATGACCTCCAACATCACACATCGGGTGAGAGTAGAGACTCCCCCAAACGTGAGACTGTCGGCCAATCCCAGCAGGTTCGGCTGACTTTAGTCCAATGTGTGGGGGTTTTCAGATTCATCACTAGACCCCACCTAAAGTCATTCAATTCTGACACCCTCTGTGACACCTGCATATTACTACATGATGAAAACATTTTACAGATCACGGACAGTATGAAAAAAAAATAAAAAAAACATATATAAATATCTGTATATAAAGAAAGAGCGAGAGATAAAGAGATAGAGAGCGACAGAGATACAGAGAGCGATAGATAAAGAAATTAGATAAAGAGATAGCGAGCGATACACGAAGAGATAGAAGGATAGATAAAGAGATAGAGAGCAGACTTACATTTCAATTGGGCATCTAGCTGGCGTAAGAACGTGATGTTGAATATCGCATTTATTAATTCTTTTGGAAATTGTTTTGCCAAAGCAAAATTGTAACAGATCTGCATCAAGCATGAAGGACTCAACAAATCTATGCAAAAAAAGATAAGAAAAACACTTTTAATAAATATATAACTTACCGTAATGGAATAGTGAAGTGCTCAGTCTCCACTGATTTATCCCTATGCTGCATCACTCAGCTACCTGGATATACAGGGAATTGCAACCCTCAGCGACCTGGCTGCGCAAGGAACTGCAACCCTCGGGTACCCGGCTGGGCAGGGAACTGCAACCCTCGAGTACCCGGCTGTGCAGGGAACTGCAACTCACGGGTACCAGGCTGTGCAAGGAACTGCAACCCTCGAGTACCCGGCTGTGCAAGGAACTGCAACCCTCGGGTACCTGGCTGTGCAGGGAACTGCAACCCTCAGGTACCTGGCTGTGCAAGGAACTGCAACCCTCGGGTACCTGGCTGTGCAAGGAACTGCAACCCTCGGGTACCCGGCCGTGCAGGGAATTGCAACCCTCGAGTACCCGGCTGTGCAGGGAACTGCAACTCACGGGTACCAGGCTGTGCAAGGAACTGCAACCCTCGAGTACCCGGCTGTGCAAGGAACTGCAACCCTCGGGTACCTGGCTGTGCAGGGAACTGCAACCCTCAGGTACCTGGCTGTGCAAGGAACTGCAACCCTCGGTGACCTGGCTGTGCAAGGAACTGCAACCCTCGAGTACCCGGCTGTGCAAGGAACTGCAACCCTCGGGTACCCGGCTGTGCAAGGAACTGCAACCCTCGGGTACCTGGCTGTGCAGGGAACTGCAACCCTCAGCTACACGACTGTGCAGGGAACTGCAATTCACGGGTACCAGACTGTGCAGGGAACTGCAACCCTCAGGTACACGGCTGTGCAGGGAACTGCAACCTTCAGCTACACAACTGTGCAGGGAACTGCAACTCACGGGTACCAGGCTGTGCAGGGAACTGCAACCCTCAGGTACGCAGCCGTGCAGGGAACTGCAGCCCTCGGGTATCCGGCTGTGCAGGGATCCGCAACCCTTATCTATCTGGTTGTGCCAGGTCCTTTTACACTGAACGGGGTTTTCGGCAGCAGCTGGAAGGGCAGCTCTGCAGAGAAAATGTTAAAGTGCTGCCTCCCATTCAATCTCAGGATTAGTAGCAATGATACAGTGATGTCACATCCTACTATGTGGGAATACCACTTTAAAGCCCAACCTACTGCGAGCAGCAGTACTAGTATTAGTGACTTGTATATCACGACACCTACCCTTGTGCTCCAGTACATGTTGGAGACATACATTAAAAAATTCTCCGCCTTGAGGTGGCTCATAGTTCAGGAAACTAAAGGGACGTAAAACTATAAGGATGCTGGATGGATGAATCTAAAAAGGGGATAGATAAAGAAAAGGGTTAGGAGGAACAAAACTGTATTAAAGGGCATTGTCTCACGCACTCTTCCCCTTTCCACATAAACATTATACAGGGGGTCACATTATGAAATACCTTGGCAATATCCTCCATGGTCACTGCAGCAATGGTGTGAAAAACTGGGGCTCGTGCATTGTTCATTTGACATAAAAAGATGGAAAGTTTAGTGACGTTCCTCCAGGTGACCGTATGCAGCAGCCGCTGGCAGATATCCAACAATCCCTCAGTCAGTTCTTCGGTCATCCACTGCCGGGTCTTAAGCTGCAAAATTTCCTCCAGCAGAAGATCAATGCTGTCCGTGTGCTGGAGTCTTTCCACAGCACAGCTGTTCAGGTTGTTGAGGAGCTCCCTGTACGTTTTATGGTGGTTTCCAAACCCACGAGGCGTTCTACACAACTGCAGGAGTAGGACAGCAATCTTTTCCAGGCTTGGTAAATTGCACTGCTGGATTATATCACCAATTCTAGAGAGGACGGCCTCATCCACCTGGTGGAGGTTCAGTAGAGCAAGTGCTTTGGCCATTGTGGCCACTTCAGAAGGCACAAAACTTGCCATTAAATTCCTGCAATAATGAGAAAATATTTAGGAAGTTTTAGTTTAGAAAAATCACAAAAAAACAGGATGACACTAATAATCCTGCCCAAATTCCCAACTCTATGGGTTGAACAGGTCAGAACCAGTAGATGTAAGAGCCAGAAGTGTCTTCTTTGACAATGCACCCAAGTATCAGCATTTGCACCATAAGGTGCAGTAGATGGCCATGGAAAGTGCAAAAAAGGGGGAGAGAAGCTTGGAAATGTTGAGGGTTCCATTGCAGATATATTTGGCCTTACAGGCCCAGCAAAAAGTGAACATTGTCCTGAGAGCCGAACCAGCTGCTTCAAAGTAAGACTACATGAAAGATTAAACTCTCTGGTCGCTCAAGTCTTACATCTGCCAAGTGTAATGTTCTGCCTTTCCCCAGATGGGGAATCAATGGTCTACCACTGGTGACCACCACCATATTACCAGTGTGTTTTCCAGTAAAGGACACATGACATCTACAGTAAGAGCAGTCCAATATGACTAACCAGATTAATCGCTGCTTTCGGTATAAATAATTATACACAATTTACCAGCTGGTGTAGTAGATTCTGAGAAATCCAACAGACTCCACATTCGTGATCTGCAGGTTTCTGAGTCTGTGTGTTAGAATAATTAATAGGAAGGGGATGTTCACAATAATATCAGTGTGGAGATCAATTAATGAGGTCAATCATTCTGTGAAGAAGCAGGTGGGAATCAGGTGGCCCTTATTTAAGGGTGAAGCCAGGACATGTTGTACATGCATTTCTCCTTGAAAGCCTGAGAAATAGGGATTTTTGTGTACTCACCGTAAAATCCTTTTCTCCGAGCCATTCATTGGGGGACACAGACCATGGGTGTATGCTGCTGCCACCAGGAGGCTGACACTAAGTATTACAAAGAAAGTTAGCTCCTCCCCTGCAGTATACACCCCTCTGCTGGCTCCCAGCTAACCAGTTCGGTGCAAAAGCAGTAGGAGATCAATAACAACATATAAGCGTATAGCATGTCACATATATGAGAGTATAACATATCAAATGATAAAAATAAATACAAATAATAATAGGGAGGGAGCTGTGTCCCCCAATGAATGGCTCGGAGAAAAGGATTTTACGGTGAGTACACAAAAATCCCTATTTCTCCTTCGCCTCATTGGGGGACACAGACCATGGGACGTCCCAAAGCAGTCCCTGGGTGGGGACAACATCAGATCAGGCCGTGTAACCACTACTTACAAGTGCGCCAAAGCGGCCTGCAAAGTCCGCCTGCCCAGACTCACATCTGTGGAAGTGTGTGAATTATAGTGCTTCAAGAATGCATGCGGACAGGAGGAATTCGCAAGCTTGCGGTCGTGCTTGCCGACGCCTGGTGCCTAGAGCCCTGAGACAGGGAGATAGGCTGACATCTAGCACGGAAGGACTCCTGGATGGTGAAAAGAATCCACCAGGATAACGTGGCCGATGAACACGGCTAAACCCTTCCTGTGACCGTCGGGAAGCCTACTTACCATCGAGAAGCCCAAGCAAAGTGTCCAACCTTCGGAAGGACGCCGTCCTCGATACGTACCCACTTGGAGCACTCACTTCTTCCAGATTATGGAGAACCCATTCCGTTGTGTGGACTGGAGCCGAAAGAGATGGGAGGACGATGCCCCTGCAACAGTGGGAATACAAAACCACCTTGGCAACGAGGGAAGGGGATGGCTTGAGGGCAACGATGCATTGATGGTAATAAGGAAAAAAGACTGAAAGGAACAGAGTGGCAAGCTCTGAAGACTCATCAGGATGACAAGAACGCAGAGAAAAAAGGGAAGTGACGTTCCCTGATAGTAAAGTCTTTCTGGATCGAAAAAGGAGTCTACTGTAAGATCCCCAGGACCATTAAGGTCCCCCAGATCTAACGGTACGCGGTAGGGAAGAACTACAGGTGAAGGCTCCCTGCGAGAAGGTCCATATTTCCAGTTTTGACGAAATAAGACGGAGAAATACTAGTACCGCAAGCGATAAAACCTGACATGGTCAGTGCGGGTCTCCCGGGATCACTGGGGGCCTTTTCTGCTTCCAAAAAGATCTCAAGACGTAGTGGAAGAGGAGTTATGGAAATTGGTACCGTGGAAGAAACGGAGCATGCACTGCGATGGACTTGGATCTTGAAGCCAAACCATGAACTGGAGTACATAGGCGTTCAGCTTGGACGCCATCCGACCTACATCTGGAGTACTCCAGTGAAGGCAGATGTGAAGGAAGACTTCCGAGTGAAGTTCCCACTCACATGAGGAGAAAACCCTGACGGCTGAATATGTCAGCCGCCCAGTGTTCTACTCCAGGGACATGTACTGTTGAGATCACCGAATGATAGATCTCGGCCCATCAGAGAGTGCGAGGTACCTCGGCCATGGCGCTTGACTGTGGGTACCTGCGAGATGATTGACGTATGGCACAGCCGTGGCATTATCCAAATTGAAGACGGATGGTTGACCCGCCTAAGGGCAGTGGACCTGCTGTAGGATTAGCCGTACTGTTCGGATCCCCAGAGAAATGATCGGGAGAAGAAGACGGGCATTGGTATCCCTAATAACCATTGGACCAGAAGAAGGCTCTGGATGAGGAAGGAGCTTAGAGACTACCTTTTGAAAGCCTGATTGACTTGCTGAAAACGAGCGGAGCAAAAGAAAACTACTTCCGTTTTCGTCTTATTGCTCAGAACCCTCCTAGCTAATTGAATGAACCGAGGGAATGAGTGATCAAGTGCACAAGCTCCGTGTTGAAGGGCCATGACCTTGACTCGAGAGAGAGAATTACCATCCTTCTTGTGCAGGATCATCGTCAAAGAGGATCTGCTGGGCTGGGAATGAGGAAAAAACTTGTCTAAGTTTAGCTGCTAGCCCAAGTGAGAGGGTATTGCAAGTGATAGACGACTTAGCGTAGTCCTTGTAGAGCGGCTAGAAAGTCGACCGAGTAGGGCAGGACGACCATGTTTCTAGGGTGCAAGAAGCACATGACAACTGCTATGAGCGTTGCGACCACTGTGGTGCGGTAGCCAGGCTGAAGGGCGAGGTCGTGACTTGAAAATGCTGTTCGCGAATGGAAAGGAGAAGAGATAATTGTAGAGGGGAAAAAAGTAGGCATGTGAGGGTAAGAAAACCGAATGTCGAAGGATGCCAGAAAACTCCACTTTTTTTTTTTTTTGTTGTTGAAGTAATGGCTGAGCGGAGGAACTGCATCTGAAAAAGGAGGGCCTTGTCAAAGGTTGTTAGAAGTTTGAGGTCCAGGAATGATCATACTTTTCATTTTCTCCTTCGTGAAACCAAGATCTCTTAGATCTAGACTGTCCAGGACAATGCTTCTACTGCTGGATGGGTCTGTAGAAAAAATACGATCCCTTGTTAGTCTCCCGCTCAGAAGATTTGATTTGAATTGAAGTAGATAAGGTCTCTGACCAGGAGACTATTGGTCAAGCAACATCATGTGGCGCTAAAGAAGGGTAGAGCGCTGAACCCGAAGCCACAAGACAGAACGAACCAGATTTGCTATCCGACCGTCTGTGGTTTTTTAATTGATGATACATCGGGCAGGGATACTGGTAGGTATACCACAAGAAATTCCACCCGGTTAGACTGCCAAGTGGCAGAATGCGGGGCTGCAACCAGCCGGCCTCTTGCCATCCTCGTGCAGAGTAGAAAATTAGGAACCTTCGATCCACCATTCTGTTAACAGGGACGTGGAGAGGAATCGTCCGCTTTCTTGCATCATCCCCTAAATTGATACAAAGGGGGGTGCTCGGACGCCAAAGATGTGTGCCTCTGTACATCCCCAGAGTTGAGGTCCCCGGGTGGACAGGGCAGGTTGTTTGGCATTAGGCCTGGATGCAGAAGAGGATACATGGAGGCGACACTGCATGTGTTCGTCTGTTGAAGATGTGGGGGGAATCGGTGCCCTTAAAAGGACCCGTCGCCCATAAAAATCAGACCAGGTATGGCAACCTACTTAGCGGCTTCTGTCCAGTGAATTGCTCGTCGATTTGTTGATGGTATAAATAGGAGAGTCCCTCCTTTTCTGAAGCTCTTGCAATCCAAGGCAATATGCGATCCATATTCAGCGTTGTTCTCAACAAATCATGGGGGAGAGATTAGGAAATGAAAAACTTCCGTTTTGCAGACGCCTGTACGTTTTTCTAGAACACTTGCGGCCCCTGCTAGCGGACGCTCCCATGTAGGAGAGGGACCATGTATCTCGGTCCTGCGAGCACTCCGAGCCACAGAGGGTTCACAGAGGGATTCAATCTCTTGGTCTGAGAAAACCATGGGTTGCGGTTAGGGGATGAGTGGCGAAGGCTCCAGAGCTCAGTTAGGGTGACCAGCTTCGGATTGATGATGTGCCCTTAAGACCAGTAAATACTGGTCATGCGCCTTTAAGACTAGGGAATACTGGTCGTGCGTCTTTAAGACCAGGGTATACTGGTCTTGTGCCTTTAGGAGGAGGGCATGCTGGTCATGTGCCTTTAAGAACCAGGACATACTTGTCATATGCTTTGAAGACCAGGGCATACTGGTTATGTGTCTAAGTCCAGGGCATATTGAACACGTGCCTTTAAGACCAGGGCATACTGGTCATGTGCCTTTAAGACCAGGGCATACTGGTCATGTGCCTTTAAGACCAGGGCATACTGGTCATGTTCCTTTAAGACCAGGGCATACTGGTCATGTGTCTTTAAAACCAGGTCATACTGGTCATGTGCCCTTAAGACCAGGGCATACTGGTCATGTGCCTTTAAAAACCAGGTCGTACTGGTCATGTGCCTTTAAGACCAGGGCATACTGGCCAAGTGTGTAAGACCAGGGCCTACTGGTCATGTGCCTTTAAGACCAGGGCATACTGGCCAAGTGTGTAAGACCAGGGCATACTGGTCATGTGCCTTTAAAAACCAGGTCGTACTGGTCATGTGCCTTTAAGACCAAGAAGTACTGGTCATGCGTCTTTAAGACCAGGGCCTACTGGTCATGTGCCTTTAAGACCAGGGCATACTGGTCACGTGCCTTTAAGACCAGGACATACTGGTCATGTGCCTTTAAGACCAAGAAGTACTGGTCATGCGTCTTTAAGACCAGGGAATACTGGTTACGTGTTGTTAAGACCAGGAATACTGGTCATGAGCCTTTAAGACCAGGGCATACTGGCCATGTGCGTAAGACCAGGGTATGCTGGCCATGCGCCTTTAAGACCAGGGAAAACTGGTCACGTGCCTTTAAGACCAGACAATACTAGACATGCGCCTTTAAGACCAGACAATACTGGACATGCGCCCTTAAGAACAGACAATATTGGACCTGCGCCTTTACGACCAGCCAATACTGGACATGCGCCTTTAAGAACAGACAATACGGGACATGCGCCTTTAAGACCAGACAATACTGGACATGCGCCTTTAACCCCTTAATCCCATATGACGTACTATACCGTCGAGGTGGGGTGGGCCTTAATTCCCGGTGACGGTATAGTACGTCATACGCGATCGGCCGCGCTCACGGGGGGAGCGCGGCCGAGTGTCGGCTGCATATCGCAGCTGACATCCGGCACTATGTGCCAGGAGCGGTCACGGACCGCCCCCGGCACATTAACCCCCGGCACACCGCGATCAAACATGATCGCGGTGTACCGGCGGTACAGGGAAGCATCGCGCAGGGAGGGGGCTCCCTGCGGGCTTCCCTGAGACGATCGGTACAAGGTGATGTACTCACCTCGTACCGAACGTCTTCTCCCTGCAGGCCCCGGATCCAAAATGGCCGAGGGGCTGTATCCGGGTCGTCCTGCAGGGAGCACTTCCGGGTCGGAGCAGGCTGCAGATGAAAGCTGCAGCCTGCTCCGATGAAAGTATGATCGCAGATCTGATAGAGTGCTGTGCACACTATCAGATCTGCGATCTGTGATGTCCCCCCCTGGGACAAAGTAAAAAAGTAAAAAAAAAAATTTCCACATGTGTAAAAAAAAAAATAATAATTCCTAAATAAATAATAATAAAAAAAAATATATTATTCCCATAAATACATTTCTTTATCTAAAAAAAACAAACAAAAACAATAAAAGTACACATATTTAGTATCGCCGCGTCCGTAACGACCCAACCTATAAAACTGGCCCACTAGTTAACCCCTTCAGTAAACACCGTAAGAAAAAAAAAAAAAAAACGAGGCAAAAAACAACGCTTTATTACCATACCGCCGAACAAAAAGTGGAATAACACGCGATCAAAAAGACGGATATAAATAACCATGTTACCGCTGAAAACGTCATCTTGTCCCGCAAAAAATGAGCCGCCATACAGCATCATCAGCAAAAAAATAAAAAAGTTATAGTCCTCAGAATAAAGCGATGCCAAAATAATTATTTTTTCTATAAAATAGTTTTTATCGTATAAAAGCGTCAAAACATAAAAAAATGATATAAATGAGGTATCGCTGTAATCGTACTGACCCGACGAATAAAACTGCTTTATCAATTTTACCAAGCGCAGAACGGTATAAACGCCTCTCCCAAAAGAAATTCATGAATAGCTGGTTTTTGGTTATTCTGCCTCACAAAAATCGGAATAAAAAGTGATAAAAAATGGTCACGTGTCCGAAAATGTTACCAATAAAAACGTCAACTCGTCCCGCAAAAAACAAGACCTCACATGACTCTGTGGACCAAAATGTGGAAAAATTATAGGTCTCAAAATGTGGAGACGCAAAAACTTTTTTGCTATAAAAAGCGTCTTTTAGTCTGGTTTCACACTTGCGTTTTTATCTGCATGCGTTTTTTAAAAAAACCGCATGTGTGAAAAAATGCATGTAAACGCGGTAAAACGCATGCGTTTTTATAGAAAAACACAAGAAAACAAGAAAAAAACAAAAAACCCTAACCCTACCCCTAACCCTACCCCTAACCTGAAATACGTGGCACTGAAATACGTGGCACTGAAATATACGTTTATATACGTATATACGTATATAAGTGCCACGATATTTCAGTGGCCACGTATTTAAGTGCCACGTATTTAAGTGCCACGTATTTAAGTGCCACGTATTTAAGTGCCACGTATTTAAGTGCCACGTATTTAAGTGCCACGTATTTAAGTGCCACGTATTTAAGTGCCACGTATTTTCGTGCCACGTATTTTCGTGCCACGTATTTACGTGCCACGTATTTTTCAGTGCCTGAAATACGTGGCACTGAAATACGTGGCACTGAAATATCGTGGCACTGAAGTATTTACGTGCCACGTATTTTTCAGTGCCTGAAATACGTGGCACTGAAATACGTGGCACTGAAATACGTGGCACTGAAATACTGTGGCACTGAAATATCGTGGCACTGAAATATCGTGGCACTGAAATATCGTGGCACTGAAATATCGTGGCACTGAAATATCGTGGCACTGAAATATTGTGGCACTTATATACGTGGCACTTATATACGTGGCACTTATATACGTGGCACTTATATACGTGGCACTTATATACGTGGCACTTATATACGTGGCACTTATATACGTGGCACTTATATACGTGGCACTTATATGCGTGGCACTTATATGCGTGGCACTTATATACGTGGCACTTATATACGTGGCACTTATATACGTGGCACTTATATACGTGGCACTTATGACTGTCAGAAAATGTTCAGTAAACGGTTAGGGGTAGGGTTTCAGGTAGAATTGGGGAGTTTCCACTGTTCAGGCACATCAGGGGCTCTCCAAACGCGACATGGCGTCCAATCTCAATTCCAGCCAATTCTGCGTTGAAAAAGTAAAACAGTGCTCCTTCCCTTCCGAGCTCTCCCGTGCGTCCAAAAAGGGGTTTACCCCAACATATGGGGTATCAGCGTACTAGGGACAAATTGAACAACAACTTCTGGGGTCCAAGTTCTCTTGTTATCCTTGGGAAAATAAAAATTTGGGGGGCTAAAAATCATTTTTGTGGGAAAAAAAATATGTTTTATTTTCACGGCTCTGCGTTGTAAACTGTAGTGAAACACTTGGGGGTTCAAAATTCTCACAACACATCTAGATAAGTTCCTTGGGAGGTCTAGTTTCCAATATGGGGTCACTTGTGGGGGGTTTGTACTATTTGGGTACATCAGGGGCTCTGCAAATGCAACGTGACGCCTGCAGACCAATCCATTTAAGTCTGAATTCCAAATGGCGCTCCTTCCCTTCCGAGCTCTGTCATGCGCCCAAACAGTGGTTCCCCCCCACATAGGGGGTATCAGCGTACTCAGGACAAATTGGACAACAACTTTTAGGGTCCAATTTATCCTGATACCCTTGTGAAAATACAAAACTGGGGGCTAAATTTCATTTTTGTGAAAAAAAAATAAATAAATTTATTTTCACGGCTCTGCGTTATAAACTGTAGTGAAACACTTGGGGGTTCAAAGTTCTCACAACACATCTAGATAAGTTCCTTGGGGGGTCTAGTTTCCAATATGGGGTCACTTGTGGGGGGTTTGTACTGTTTGGGTACATCAGGAGCTCTGCAAATGCAACGTGACGCCTGCAGACCAATCCATTTAAGTCTGCATTCCAAATGGCGCTCCTTCCCTTCCGAGCTCTGTCATGCGCCCAAACAGTGGTCCCTCCCCACAAATGGGGTATCAGCGTACTCCAGACAAATTGGACAACAACTTTTGGGGTCCAATTTATCCTGATACCCTTGTGAAAATACAAAACTGGGGGCTAAAAAATCATTTTTGTGAAAAAAAAAAATAATTTTTATTTTCACGGCTCTGCGTTATAAACTGTAGTGAAACACTTGGGGGTTCAAAGCTCTCAAAACACATCTAGATAAGTTCCTTAGGGGGTCTACTTTCCAAAATGGTGTCACTTGTGGGGGGGTTTAATGTTTAGGCACATCAGGGGCTCTCCAAACGCAACATGGCATCCCATCTTAATTCCAGTCAATTTTGCATTGAAAAGTAAAATAGCGCTTCTTCCCTTCTGAGCTCTGCTATGCGCCCAAACAATGGTTTACACCCACATATGGGGTATCGTCGTACTCAGGACAAATTGCACAACAACTTTTGTGGTCTAATTTCTTCTCTTACCCTTGGGGAAATAAAAAAATGGGGGTGAAAAGATCATTTTTGTGAAAAAATATGATTTTTTATTTTTACGGCTCTGCATTATAAACTTCTGTGAAGCACTTGTTGGGTCAAAGTGCTCAACACACATCTAGATAAGTTCCTTAAGGGGTCTACTTTCCAAAATGGTGTAACTCGTGGGGGGTTTCAATGTTTAGGCACATTAGGGGCTCTCCAAACGCAACATGGCGTCCCATCTCAATTCCAGTCAATTTTGCATTGAAAAGTCAAATGGCGCTCCTTTGCTTCCAAGCTCTGCCATGCGCCCAAACTGTGGTTTACCCCCACATATGGGGTATCAGCGTACTCAGGACAAATTGTACAACAACTTTTGGGGTCTATTTTCTCCTGTTACCCTTGGTAAAATAAAACAAATTGGAGCTGAAATAAATTTTGTGTGAAAAAAAGTTAAATGTTCATTTTTATTTAAACATTCCAAAAATTCCTGTGAAACACCTGAAGGGTTAATAAACTTCTTGAAAGTGGTTTTGAGTACCTTGAGGGGTGCAGTTTTTAGAATGGTGTCACACTTGGGTATTTTCTATCATATAGACCCGTCAAAATGACTTCAAATGAGATGTGGTCCCTAAAAAAAAATGGTGTTGTAAAAATGAGAAATTGCTGGTCAACTTTTAACCCTTATAACTCCGTCACAAAAAAAAATTTTGGTTCCAAAATTGTGCTGATGTAAAGTAGACATGTGGGAAATGTTATTTATTAAGTATTTTGTGTGACATATGTCTGTGATTTAAGGGCATAAAAATTCAAAGTTGGAAAATTGCGAAATTTTCAAAATTTTCGCCAAATATTTGTTTTTTTCACAAATAAACGCAAGTTATATCGAAGAAATTTTACCACTAACATGAAGTACAATATGTCACGAGAAAACAATGTCAGAATCGCCAAGATCCGTTGAAGCGTTCCAGAGTTATAACCTCATAAAGGGACAGTGGTCAGAATTGTAAAAATTGGCCCGGTCATTAACGTGCAAACCACCCTCGGGGCTTAAGGGGTTAAGAACAGAGAATACTGGTCATGCGCCTTTAAGAACAGAGAATACTGGTCATGCGCCTTTAAGACCAGACAATACTGGACCTGCGCCTTTAAGAACAGACAATACTGGACATGCGCCTTTAAAACCAGACAATACTACATGCGCCTTTAAAAACCAGACAATACTACATGCGCCTTTAAGAAGGGAGAATACTTGCGCGTTTAATGCCTTGATGTAGAGTGGTTGTGCCCCCTTAATGCTAAAAATCGTTGCCTCCGTGTGAGCCGGCCGGGTGGACCAAGATGGCCACTGTGAGCTGCAGAGTAGATAAAATCTCGCAGAGAGCGAGAAGCGCCAACTCGGGGGGCGGAGCGACGGACACGATGCTGAATAGGCCCAAGCCGGGGCCTAAATTTCTGTAGCAGGCAGGCGACACCAGCGGGGCGTTTCAGGAGACTTCCAGGATGCGGCCTACACATCGGCCGAAGCCAGGGGCTAAATTTTTGTAGCCGGCCAGAGCGTTACCTCAGAGAGGTGGGCCACAGGAAAGTGGCTGAGGCTGCCTGCGCCTTTATGGATATCCCTCTGAAGATGGATCCACTCACCATCGTTGCGCGTCCCGGCATGGAGCCGCCGCGGATGTGGGTTTCAGCGCTGTTCTGTGCAGCGTGGACGGTGCAGGGATAAACCTCAATCCATCATCCGTTTGTTAGGGAGGAGGAGAGGAACCGTCCGCCTCCTTGTACCATCCGCTCTTAATAGTGGTGGTGCAGTGGGGGCTGCTCGGACGCCACGCTGGATTGTGCCTCTGTACAGCCGAGGGTAAAACCTGGTGGGCAGGGCTGAATGTCCGGCAATAGGCCTGGCTGCAGAAGAGGATACTGAAGGTGACACTCCAGTGCTCGTCTGATAAGGGACGGGGAGATCGGTCCCATGAAAGGGCCGTCGCCCCTAGAATCAGCTCAGGCAGTGGCTTCCCACGTCGCAGGAGAGGATACGGAGAGGTGAAACTCCCGTGCTCACCTGTTGTTGGTTCGGGGGAGATCGGAACATGAAAGAATCCGTCGCCCCCTTCGTCCGGTAAAAGGTAAAAGTAAAAAGATTCTTTGGGTCTGAATAGCAGACCAGTCCGTGTGCCTCCTACGGACACTAAGCAAGAACTGGTTAGCTGGGAGCCAGCAGAGGGTGTGTATACTGCAGGGGAGGAGCTGGGAGCCAGCAGAGGGTGTATACTGCAGGGGAGGAGCTGGGAGCCAGCAGAGGGTGTATACTGCAGGGGAGGAGCTGAGAGCCAGCAGAGGGGTGTATACTGCAGGGGAGGAGCTAACTTTCTTTGTATTACTTAGTGTCAGCCTCCTGGTGGCAGCAGCACACACCCATGGTCTGTGTCCCCCAATGAGGCGAAGGAGAAATATGGGTTGTTCGAGACATCGTTCAGAAGAACAGTGTACTTTGATTAAAAAGTTGATTGGAGAGGGTAAAACTTATAAGGAAGTGCAGATAATGATCGGCTGTCCAGCTAAAATGATCTCCAATGCTTTATAATGGAAAGCCAAACCAGGAAGATGTGGAGGAAAACGGAAGACTGCCATTCAAATGGATGAAGAATAGCCAGAATGGCAAAGGTGCAGCAAATGATCAGCTCCAGGATGATCAAAGACCGTCTCAAGTTACCTGTGAGGACTGAGACAGTTAGAAGACGCCTGTGTGAAGCTATAATACGGCATACTATTGATGACAGTCACCAGGGGCGACAACCGCCCACATAATACGGCATACTAATAGTGACACCTGGAGCTACGACCGCCTATATAATACGGTATACTAATAGTGACACCTGGAGCTACGACAGCCTATATAATACGGTATACTATTAGTGACACCTGGAGCAACGACCGCCTATATAATACGGTATACTATTAGTGACAGCTGGAGCTACGACCGCCTATATAATACGGTATACTATTAGTGACAGCTGGAGCGACGACCGCCTACATAATACGGTATACTATTAGTGACACCTGGAGCGACGACCGCCTATATAATACGGTATACTATTAGTGACAGCTGGAGCTACGACCGCCTACATAACACGGTATACTATTAGTGACACCTGGAGCGACGACCGCCTATATAATACGGTATACTATTAGTGACACCTGGAGCGACGACCGCCTATATAATACATTATACTATTAGTGACACCTGGAGCGACGACCGCCTATATAATACGGTATACTAATAGTGACACCTGGAGCGACGACCGCCTACATAATACGGTATACTATTAGTGACACCTGGAGCGATGACCGCCTATATAATACGGTATACTATTAGTGACAGCTGGAGCTACGACCGCCTACATAACACGGTATACTAATAGTGACACCTGGAGCTACGACCGCCTATATAATACGGTATACTATTAGTGACACCTGGAGCTACGACCGCCTATATAATACGGTATACTATTAGTGACACCTGGAGCGACGACCGCCTATATAATACAGTATACTATTAGTGACAGCTGGAGCTACGACCGCCTATATAATACGGTATACTATTAGTAACAGCTGGAGCTACGACCGCCTATATAATACGGTATACTATTAGTGACACCTGGAGCGACGACCGCCTATATAATACAGTATACTATTAGTGACAGCTGGAGCTACGACTGCCTATATAATACAGTATACTATTAGTGACACCTGGAGCTACGACCGCCTATATAATACGGTATACTATTAGTGACACCTGGAGCGACGACCGCCTATATAATACGGTATACTATTAGTGACACCTGGAGCTACGACCGCCTATATAACACGGTATACTATTAGTGACACCTGGAGCGACAACCGCCTATATAATACAGTATACTATTAGTGACACCTGGAGCGACGACCGCCTATATAATACGGTATACTATTAGTGACACCTGGAGCGACGACCGCCTATATAATACGGTATACTATTAGTGACAGCTGGAGCGACGACCGCCTATATAATACGGCATACTATTAGTGACAGCTGGAGCGACGACCGCCTATATAACACGGTATACTATTAGTGACACCTGGAGCGACGACCGCCTATATAATACGGTATACTATTAGTGACAGCTGGAGCGACGACCGCCTATATAACACGGTATACTATTAGTGACACCTGGAGCGACGACCGCCTATATAATACGGTATACTATTAGTGACACCTGGAGCGACGACCGCCTATATAACACGGTATACTATTAGTGACACCTGGAGCGATGACCGCCTATATAATACGGTATACTATTAGTGACACCTGGAGATACGACCGCCTATATAATACGGTATACTATTAGTGACACCTGGAGCGACGACCGCCTATATAATACGGTATACTATTAGTGACACCTGGAGCGACGACCGCCTATATAATACGGTATACTATTAGTGACACCTGGAGCGACGACCGCCTATATAATACGGTATACTATTAGTGACACCTGGAGCGACGACCGCCTATATAATACGGTATACTATTAGTGACACCTGGAGCGACGACCGCCTATATAATACAGCATACTATTAGTGACACCTGGAGCGATGACCGCCTATATAATACGGTATACTATTAGTGACACCTGGAGATACGACCGCCTATATAATACGGCATACTATTAGTGACACCTGGAGATACGACCGCCTATATAATACGGTATACTATTAGTGACACCTGGAGATACGACCGCCTATATAATACAGTATACTATTAGTGACACCTGGAGCGATGACCGCCTATATAATACGGTATACTATTAGTGACACCTGGAGATACGACCGCCTATATAATACGGTATACTATTAGTGACACCTGGAGATACGACCGCCTATATAACACGGTATACTATTAGTGACACCTGGAGCGACAACCGCTTACATAATACGGTATACTATTAGTGACACCTGGAGCGACGACCGCCTATATAATACGGTATACTATTAGTGACACCTGGAGCGACGACCGCCTATATAATACGGCATACTATTAGTGACACCTGGAGCGACGACCGCCTATATAATACGGTATACTATTAGTGACACCTGGAGATACGACCGCCTATATAATACGGTATACTATTAGTGACACCTGGAGATACGACCGCCTATATAATACAGTATACTATTAGTGACACCTGGAGCGACGACCGCCTATATAATACGGTATACTATTAGTGACACCTGGAGATACGACCGCCTATATAATACGGTATACTATTAGTGACACCTGGAGCGACGACCGCCTATATAATACGGCATACTATTAGTGACACCTGGAGCGACGACCGCCTATATAACACGGTATACTATTAGTGACAGCTGGAGCTACGACCACCTATATAATACTGCATACTATTAGTGCCACCTGGAGCTACGACCGCCTATATAATACGGCATACTATTAGTGACACCTGGAGATACGACCGCCTATATAATACGGCATACTATTAGTGACACCTGGAGCGACGACCGCCTATATAATACGGTATACTATTAGTGACACCTGGAGCGACGACCGCCTATATAATACGGTATACTATTAGTGACACCTGGAGCGACGACCGCCTATATAACACGGTATACTATTCGTGACACCTGGAGCGACAACCGCCCACATAATACAGCATACTATTCATGACATTGTGACCTGGGGTGACGACCACTTATATAATACGGCATACTATTAGTGACACCTGGAGCGACGACTGCCTATATAATATGGAATACTATTAGGGGCATAGTGACCTGGGGTGACAACCATTTATATAATAAGGCATACTACTGGTGACATAGTGACCTGGGGCGATGACCACCCATATAATACAGCATACTACTGATGACACCTGGAGCGACCACAGACTATATAATATAGCATACTAATGGTGACAGTCACCTAGGGCGATGACCGCCTATACAGTTAGGCACTGGGTCACTAGTGTTTATTGATGATGTGACACAGGACAGAAGCAGCCGAATGAATTCTGAGGTATTCAGAGACATACTGTGTGCTCAGATCCAGCCAAATGCAGCCAAACTGATTGGTCGTCGTTTCATACTACAGATGGACAATGACCCAAAACATGAAGCCAAAGCAACCCAGGAGTTTATTAAAGCAAAGAAGTGGAATATTCCTGAATGGCCAAGTCAGTCACCTGATCTCAACCCTATTGAGCAGCATTTCACTTGTTAAAGACTAAACTTCAGACAGAAAGGCCCACAAACAAACAGCAACTGAAAACCACCGCAGTGAAGGCCTGGCAGAGCATCAAAAAGGAGGAAACAGCGTCTGGTGATGTCCATGAGTTCAAGACTTCAGGCAGTCATTGCCAACAAAGGGTTTTCAACCAAGTACTAAAAATGAACATTTTATTTAAAATTATTGAATCTGTCCAATTACTTTTGGTCCCTTTAAAAACAGGGTGGCATATGTTAAGGAGCTGAAACTCCTAAACCCTTCATCCAATTTTAATGTGGATACCCTCAAATGAAAGCTGAAACTCTGAACTTCAACTGCATCTGAATTGTTTTGTTTAAAATTCATTGTGGTAATGTCTATAACCAAAATTAGAAAAATGTTGTCTCTGTCCAAATATATATTGACCTAACTGTATAATATGGAATACTATTGATGACAGTCACCTGGAGCAACGACCGCCTATATAATACGGTATACTATTAGTGACAGCTAGAGCGCGACCGCCTATATAATAAGGCATACTACTGGTGACATAGTGACCTGGGGTGACGCTCGCCTGTATAATACAGCATAATATTGGTGACATAGTGACCTGAGGCGATGACTGCCTACATAATATGGCTTACTATTGGTGACAGTCACCTGGGGAGACGACCGCCTGTATAAGTCCATGAAACCCATAGGAGCCATAGTCCCCTGAGGACGGACGACTCCATCGAAACGCGTATGATAAGTTCTCTCCTCGATCCATGGACTGTTCAGTAGCGGGTTGGGATTTTCTTTTAAGTTCACATAATGCAGTTTGCTTTTTTTTTTTATCTGTTTTATTTTTTTGTAAATAAAATCCAAGAAACATCTGGTGGAAGATAATAATTCTCTAAAATTAGAAAGTAAAATGTCTGAAACTGATAATGGGTAAATCCTCCCCATCAGCACTGGTGACACCCTGGAGAGGCGATAAAGCACAGCAGAATTTACGGGGATCTTACCTCTGCAGATGTCCTTGTAGTTCTTTCAATAACTTGGTGTTTTGATAGGACAGATGGGCCGCGGCCTCAGTTATATAATACAGCTGGATGGGTTTGCAGATATCTAGATATTTCTGTAAGAGGAGGAAAATTCTAAAGAAAGAAAAAGAAAAACAGTTTAGGAAATGCACATTCCCGCTACGACTAGTGCCTGATAACGACTGCTCGGACCTCAATGTACAACCCACGGTGAAGGAGCCACCTCCATGAAGCCCCCCATGGGAGACCAGAAAAGTGGGCACCAAGTAAATAGAACTTTAAGTGTGGATCAACATTAAAAGGATAGTCCAGGCATATCAGGTCATCAATATCAGACCAGTGGAGGTCCGAGACCCCAACAATCAGCTCCGGCCAGATGTACACAATGTGCCCACCCGGCACAGCCCAGCTCTTTACTGTCCTCCCCCAGGTACCGTAGCTCGAAGACAAGCTCCTATATAAAGTCCTGGCCCCATAACGCCCCCATTGTTGACACTTCTAGGGTTTTAGGAAGTAACAATAGCAGTAAAACCAAAATTCCTACTTGTGGATGAGCGCGTTGTTTTTACAGTCCATTTCCACCATTGCTTTCAGGACGAGCAGCAGTCGGCTCAGGTTCATCTCATCAATGAAGGTCGGAAGCTTTTCTTCAAGTCTGGAGGGAAATGAAGATCATTTTGTAGACGTTTCTATAGAGAAATGACTTAGAGGAGCAGATCACCATTTCCCAGAAATTAAATCATCAATTTAATGGGGTTTTGTCTTGTATAGCCCATTTACTTGGTATAGCGGACCAACAAGCAATGGGCGCATTCAGCACCTGCGTCAAAATGAGGCAGACGTGGTAAAAAAAAAAAAAAAATCACTTTACTTAAAAGGGGTATTCCCATCTCCAAGTTCCTATCCAATATGTAGTAGGTACAATAATAATAATATTAGCAATTAGAAATGTAGTATAGTTCTTCTGATTTGCTATTTCTTTCCTCATGTGCAGGCATTGCAGGACCTTCAGTATTCATGGTTACGACTACTGATATAGTGACAGCTAGTTTCTAGTGGTCGTAACCATGGATAACCTGACACCTCCGTGAGAAGGCAGCTGTTTTGTCTTGAACAAGACTGAATTGAGGCGTTTTTTTCTCCAGAGTGGATGGTGAGTTCAGGAATGAAGGAGGGAGAAGTGGCTCATAAGTGGAGAAAGAAGCTATTTCTCTAATAAAATATATTACTTTTTTTGTGCAAAGTTTGATTAAACGAGAGTCAATCTTTAAGGATGGACATTAAACCTTAGAAGACATTTTTTCGATGTATGCCAAGTACTCGGCCAAGGAGAGATGGATGCGGTTTCTGACACTGACCTGTCTCTTATGGGATCAGATGACATTCTGCTTAAGGCATCAAACAGATCTGCAAAAGTCTCGGGATCATTGCACGTCTTGATCATTTCCACCAGCCTCGGCTTCGCCCTAGCTGGGAAGTCCAAACCGTTGAGCCGCAGCTGATGATACAGGCCGGTGATGTTACACAGGTTTTTGGCGTCCATTGTTCCAATATTCTGTTTGAAGTAGTTGTCGTATTTCTCCAGCAGGGAGACGTATGTGAACTTGTACTTATAAAAAAGCCTTAGCACCCTGAACGCGTGCCTGATGGCGGACGGGTCGAGTCTGTGGATGACGGACTCTGTCTTTTCGATTAGTCGTTCTTGCAGGCTCGGCGAGCTTACTGCTTGCAAACAGACCAGGAGACGGGACAAAGACCTACAGAGCAGAGGAAAGGTTACGTCTGATGTGACATTAGACCAGATAATGACTGCATATAGTACAGTGATACAAAACAGGACAGCTAAAAAGACGGGGGCCTCAAAGGGGTTTTATGGTTCTGGAAAATCAGTGTCGGTCCAGCTGCAGTTTGGTTTAAAAAGAAAAAAAAACTTTACTCACCCTCACCCGGTCCAGAACTGAGTCTCCACCACTGCACCCGGACTCCATTATTGGGTGCAGTGCCTAACCAATCACTGAGCTCTGAGAGGCTCATGCCGAGACACAGGACTCAGTGATTGGCTGCTGCGCTGCTAACATTAAGAGACACTAGGAGCTGCGTTAGAGATACAGCACTGGACCCAAGGAGGGTGAGTAAAGCGCAACAAAGTTTTTTGTTTTTCTAAATCGACTGCAACCAGAAAAGTGGAGTTTTCCGAAACTGGAAAATCCCCTTAACATAAAATTTTACAATCTAAATCCACATCTAATGAGAAATAACTTGAAGAGCGCATTTTGTTTTCCGCTCCATACACAACTAAAGCTGCACCTGTCGCTTTGGAGAAGCAATTTTCATCCTCATATGACAACCCTTTAACAAATTGGTTTTGTTACGATTTTTTTTTTTTTTTTTTTTTTTTTTTTTTAGCTTCCTTAGGTGAAAACCCAAGCATGTTGGAGGGTTCAATAAATAAGAAATCCATAAATCTTGCACAGAATTAGAAACCAATGGCTGCTTTCTTCCATAACCAGCGCCCCCCCCCCCGGTGACGGCAGTCTGTGTGTGGTATTGCCACTCACCCCCATTCACTTTCATTGAGCTGAGCTGCATTTCCACACCGATCATACGGAACGGGGTGGTGCGGTTTTGGAAAAAAGTAGGAGTTTTTCTAATTTTCTGGTTAAATAAACCGAGGCTAACAGATTCACTTGTTATCTTACCACTAATATAAAAATACCCCATAAAGTCACTGTCACGGATACCTCTCTCCGCGCTGCCGATAATTCGTTACTTACCAGAGGTCAGTACGTGACTTGGGGTTGCGCCTGCAAGGGTTAGTTTATTTCCCCTCTCTCAGTCCAGCATTCAACCTCTGTCCTATGCTGTAATGGGAGCATAAATCACACACTGACCCAGGCCACACACCCTGCTCATGCACGATGCCACCACTCACCAACACACACGGGCGATGAGTCCCGGAAATATATTCCTACTGTCTGCCACTCATAACGCTATAACAAAGTTTAAGGCTATGGATTCTTTAGAACATACAAGGTTCAACTTGTTAAAGTTTTATGCTTTAATACAAAAAGGATCAGTGCTTACAGTAAGAAAAAGGTATAAAAATATGATAATAAAAAGACATACAACTATGCAAAACTGTATAAAATAAACAGGAGAAAACTTACAGAAATAGCTAACTTGTAGTCTGCTTCTGCTCCCTGAGGGTAGGATGAATACAGTCTGGATCACATCAGCTTCCCAGACTGCCCTCACATGTGAACAATTTTGAATGCATACAAGCCAAATTTATAGGCTTCGTGCACACGTTGCGGTTTTTGATGCGGATCCGCAGCGGATTTGACGCTGCGGACCCGCTGCAGTTTTCCATGCGGGGTACAGTACAATGTTACCCTATGGAAGAAAAAACCGCTGTGCCCATGATGCTGAAAAATCCGCGCGGAATCGCAGCGAAAAAAAAGAAAAAGCATGTCACTTCTTTCTGCGGATTCCGCAGCGGTTTTCAACATGCACCAATAGGAAAGTGCTGTTGAAAACCCGCAGAGGAATCCGCAGAAGAAACCGCAGGAAAATCCGCAGTGAAAACCACAGCGGTTTTGCACTGCGGATTTTCCAAATCCGTTGCGGAAAAATCCGCAGCAGAATCCGCATCGTGTGCACATACCCATAGAGTCACCCTGGAGGTCAGATTTCTAGACCAGCCCCTCAAGTTGATATTCTAATTGCTTGTTTTTGATTGGACCACGGCCGTGCCCCCAATGAATATATTATTTTCTCTGAGATTCTTTGTGTAAAGGTACCTTCACACTAAGCGACGCTGCAGCGATACAGACAAAGATGCCGATCGCTGCAGCGTCGCTGTTTAGTCGCCGTGTGGTCGCTGGAGAGCTGTCACACAAGACGGCTCTCCAGCGACCAATGATGCCGAAGTCCCCTGGTAACCAGGGTAAACTTCGGGTTACTAAGCGCAGGGCCGCGCTTAGTAACCCGATGTTTACCCTGGTTACCAGCGTAAATGTAAAAAAAAAAAACACATACTCACATTCAGGTGCCCGGCGTCCGCTTCCCTGCACTCCTCCTGCATCCTGTGTCAGCGCCGAACATCTCCGGCATCTCCCACAGAGCACAGCGGTGACGTCACCGCTCTGCTTTACAGCCGGCACTTACACAGGATGCAGGAGGAGTGCAGGGAAGCGGAAGCCGGGCACCTGAATGTGAGTATGTGTTTTTTTTTTTTACGTTTACGCTGGTAACCAGGGTAAACATCGGGTTACTAAGCGCGGCCCTGCGCTTAGTAACCCGATGTTTACCCTGGTTACCAGTGAAGACATCGCTGGATCGGTGTCACACACACCGATTCAGTGATGTCAGCGGGAGATCCAGCGACGAAATAAAGTTCTGGACTTTCTTCTCCGACCAACAATGGCACAGCAGGATCCTGATCGCTGCTGCCTGTCAAACAGAACGATATCGCTAGCCAGGACGCTGCAACGTCACGGATCGCTAGCGATATCGTTTAGTGTGAAGGTACCTTAAAGCTTCCCACAGATAGTGTCAGGCTGTAATTGACATCTCTCTTCTAAAGGACTAGGAGGTGTCAAATGTTCCCTTTCTTCTTGGTTCCCAGCACGACCCCCTGGTGAGATTGGAGACAGAAGTCTGCTGCCTCAGGATAATACATATTAACACCTGGGTGAGACATGCAGCCTTCAGGACAGATGTTACATTATTACTAGTCACACAATAAACCTATACATAGTTCACTGCACACATATATATATTTATACATATTTCACTACAGTCACTGATATCTGCGACTATAAAAACGTGTTAAAGGGAGTGTCTATTTTTAATTCCGGTATTAAAATGTATTCAAAGTGTTGTAAAAAGAAAACAAAAAAAGATTTTCACCTACAGGACATTGATCATTTCCTGCCTGAATCCGCCTGTCTACCTATTCCCTGCAGGTGATGTCTCCTGACCGCTGCAGCCAATCAGCAAACACTAATCGGTTGCAGCCTTGACAGAGTACATTTTGTGGCTCAAAAATCTCAAATTCACATTATTGATTTTTTTTTTTAATTGCTATATGCTGTAATTTCAAAGCGATTTCAAATGGCGTCAGACATGTTTTCCTGCATATACATAGTTATATGAAAATGTCTTGCTAGTTTTGTAATGATTTATCGCTAGCAAAAACAGCTAAAAAAAAGAGGAAAAAAAAAGGAAATTAATTTTCTACTTAATGAAAACTTATGAAACTTTCTAATAAACTTTGAGACTTGAAGACTTAGAATTTCCTCCATTGTCAGGATCTGTGCTCTACGTCAGGTTCTCTCTGTATCACTGGCCCGCAGGTCCATACTTACTCAGGGTCATTGGCGTCCTCCAGATTCCGGTCCACAATCCCGGCTATCTGTCCCATAAGTGGACTTGTGGTCAGATCCTGTTTTTTCAAGCATACAGCAAACTTTGCCAATGTTGGAAAATCAAACCTGGGTATAAAAAAGGAAATCCTCATCACAAGATGCGGATTTACACTCGCCGCAAAACTTTACACCATTTTGTGTTCCAAACCCCCACTTGGACAAGCGTGAGGCCCTTTCTGGAAAAAGAAAAAGCAGGCAGTCGCTCCAAACCATGGGCGTCCCATTTAAAAATCTCTTGTGAATGAGCTCTCAAAACAAATCAGATGAAAAATTCACAAAAAAAAAACCAACAAAACAAAAAAACACAAATATCTGCGCTACAGTTCCATCTAACAAGAACCTATAGAATCCAGGGTTGGATGGACTGCAAAGACTTGTTCATACAGTACGAATTTGCTGCAAATTTTCACTCCAGTAGCAGCAATGTGAACAATGTTTCGAAAATCTGATCCACTTGCGGTGGAAAACTTCCTTGTGGAAACTAAATTTCACAGGGTTAATTGTGATGTCAATTCTTTTGGTAGATTTTCCCCATGGATTTCACTGTTTAAGCCACGTTCACACGATCAGTATGTGGTCAGTATCAGAGGAAAAGTATAAGGGTGTGTGTCCACGCTCAGGATGGCCGGCGGTATCGCCGGAGCGGCGAAGCCGCTCGGCGCTAAGCCCCGCCCCCTTTCTGAGACGCGATCATGCCGGATGTGTACTGTACACATCCGGGATCATCGCACCCCTCGCCATAGGACCCTGTGATATTACTTGCGGCGACGCAGCGTCGCCGCAGGTAGCACGGACATGCTGCGATCTGAAAAGACGCGCAGCATGTCCGGAGTCGCAGGCCCGCCGCGTGCGGGTTTCCACGCATAGTGGACATGGGATTTCAAAAAATCCCCTCCACTATGCTGGAACATCTGGACGCTGCGTGTTTGACGCTGCAGCTCTGCTCAGCATCAAACACGCAGCGTTTACTTACCGTAGACACTCACCCTCATAGAAACACGTCACCACTTCTGTATTTATCACCCGCTCCTGGTTATGGATTATAAATACTGATGACCAAATACTGAACGTGTACAAATGTAAAATCACATGGGGTAAGAGACATAGCTTATCAGAAGAACTATGCTACATTTCTAATTGGAGGTATTTGCTAATATTATTATTATTACACCTACTACATATTGGGATAGGATCTTGGTGATTTGGAATACCCCTTTAATGATTTATTAAGTTTTTTTTTAAAGGCACCTGTAAAAAATGTTGGCTGTCTGGGATTTTTTGAGAAGTTGTCCAGAAAAATACAAAAAGCAAGTTGTCAGCCCCCGATGTGCACACAGACCCCTACACGCCCTAGTATGGCTGACCTGCCTTTGTGTGGTGTAACTGAGGTTTACAGGCTTAGCTCAGACCGAGAAAGAAAACCATTTAATGCCAATTCTTCTATTTGATCGTAATATTTTCCTCTAAACAGTTATTATGTCAAAACCAGAAATAGGAATAAATGAAGTCACCTTTCTAATCTTCTCCAGCCTTCGAGTACTAGCTGCTGTATTAACGCATCGTGTGCCGCCACCTGAAACCTGGAAATTAAAATGGAAAGTTAACGCGGCAGAATGCGGACCCCGAGATTGAGAACACATATAATAATGGATATAAAGTCGTTTTCTTACTTCATTAAATTGTGCAAAATATCCACCAGCTCTCCGTCATCTAGAAGATGAATCTTGTTCTGTGCTAAAGTGCGAAGTTCAAGAAATTCCGGATGATCTGGAATTTGCCTATAAGTTCTGTATTTTTCTGGATTCCCCTCCTGAAAGTTCCAAAGCAGATTGACGGCGCAGCCCACATGATGGACGGTCAGCGCCGATCTGTTCATGCCGAGCAGCTGGAACACCTGATAGTCCGTGGTGCATGTCTTCAACTGGTCCAATAAGGAGTCCGATTTCACAATATGAGTCTGAAGCAGTCGCAGCGATAACCGGAAGGGACTCCTCCAAGGAAACATGGCGGCGATCTATAGAGGGGCTGGCATTGTATATCTATACCCCTACAATGAAAGTGTTATGGGGGCATTTATCATCAACGTATATTAGAACATAAACTTTATCATCTCCAGGGCAATTCTTGGCAAAGTCATCGTCATAAGGGCTCATTCACACATACGAGAAACATGGACCAATTTTGTCATACAAGGAGAAAGATAAAAATGTTTCTCCACCGAATACATTCTGACAATCCAGCCTATGTTTAAGGGGGTTTCCAGGATTTAAAAAAAAAAAATTAGGCAGCTTCAGCACTGTTGCTTTGGTGGTTCTTCTCGCTAATAAGGTGAGGACATGGTGTAGATGTACGTGACCTCTGCAGCCAATCATCGGACCGCACTCAGATGACATCAGATCGCAGTCCGATTTTTACAGACTATCAGAAAGGAGAAGGCAGAGAAGCTTTTTATTTTCTCCACACGTGAGAAAAACTGCTGACACTCAGGTCACACTCTGATCAAAACAATTGATCCGATTTTCTCATGCAAGACAAAAATGGAAGTATGAAGGAGGCTTTAGATTAAGCAGGAGGGAGGGAAAGAGGAAAGTACACAGATCTGCAGCAGAGAGAATCTCTCAGATAGGGCAGAAAAGAAACAGGCTACAAACAAGGAGGAAAGCATATGGCGAGGAATTAAGCGCCGGATAAATAATACATATAGATACATAACAAGTGAGAAAACAGCAGCCTGGTATATGCAGAGCTGACATCCAGCCTGTATTACAGGGAGAGACGCTCCCACAAGAGAGAAAACCACAGCTTGGATCAGTCTGTAAACAGCCTATCAGGGGATCTGCAAATTAATCAATGAAACTTAGTGCAGTTTTATTAACTAAATGAATCAATATTTTCATTTCCAGAGCTATTAAAGTACAAAGTTGTGCAGATGTTGAATCTGGTGTGATTAATGTCACATATATGGCAGCCTTGTATCGGAGTCATACGTTCCACTTTGCACACACAATTACCGGGCAGGATTCTATGGTGATAGTTTTCCTTTCTATCCCATAATTGATCATATTTATCATTTACTCCATTCACCTCTCGATCTAGCAGCGGCTCAGATCCGCTCACAAATCACTGCACAAGGCAGGATCCTCTGACTACAGAGGGACGCCATAGCCGGACTGGACTTTCTTCATGTGCGCCGCAGAGTCGCGTCTGTGACGTCATCTTGCAAGCCCTGCATTACATACACGTCACTTTCTCCCACAATGGAGACGGTGACTGTGAGCTTAGGACAGGTGCAGTGTGAGGGGGAGACGCACACGTGTGCACGTAGGAGCGCTGTGTGGTGCACACGCACCGATCTTACTCTGATGGACGCCGGTCGGGGATCCCGGCAGGATTCCTGGTAACTGCCGAGTTGACTTTCACTGACGATCACGTGTAAGGGAAGAGCCAGACAAGAGAAGCAGATAACCGAACCATCGATTGTCACTTTGATAGTGATTTTTCCTGCCACCTGCTGGTGACCCAGTGTATTGTGCTGCAGGACAAAGCTGTGCTGAGAGAAATTACAGTTGCCAATAGCAACAAGGCATGTTATTTTAAAGGATATACCTTAAATCACAGGTTATAAATTTGCCCAAAAAGGAGAGTGTTAATCATTTGGAAACATACTTGTTTTTGTTTTCTATCAATGTTAAATGTAAAAATAGCCACACCACGCCATGACATCTAATGTCTTCTTATAGACAAGCTCACTGTCCATTGCACTTCAGACAGTGATCTTTGTTTTCAGCCTATGCTAACCACTAGTGTTGAGTATTCCGATACTGCAATATTGGGTATTGGCCGATATTCGCTGTATCGGAGTTCCGATACTTTTACAATATCGAATACCGGAATCGGAAGTTCTCATAATGCAATGAGCCATTTTTATTCTATTCAGCCAATGAGGATCCTAAGAAGTGTGGGCACATCCTGTTAGGCATCTTAGCCATGTTAACTAATGGCATGGGTGTGATTGGCTGCTCAAATGATGTCATGATGCACTATAATGGAGTGTGGGCGGTGCGTGGGCGGAGACTGCCTGTCTGTGTGTGCGGGCGGGGTCTGTGTGTGACCGTCGAGGGTCTGTGCGGGCCTGCCGGGGTCTGTACGGGCCTCTCGGGGGTCTTTGCGGGCCTGCCAGGGGTCTTTGTGTCTGTGTGCAGCCATCGTCCGATGGTACTACAAGTCCCATCGGCTATGCCTGCTACAATGACAGTGATTGACACATTAGCCAATGATAGGACAGTAGTAGTCCCATCATCCGGCTAATGTGTGGATTGTAAAAAACCCCCACAAACATACATACTACATACATACATACATACCACATACATACAACATACTGCATACATACAACATACATACAACATATCACATACATACAACATACTACTTACATACAACATACCACATTCATACAACATACATACTACATCCAACATACTATATACTACAAACATACTACATACATACTACATACTGTGCATACATACATACATACTACATACAACATACATACAACATACTACATACATACAACATACATACTACATACATACAATACATTCATACATTACATACATATAGACATACAGTACATATAACATAGAGTACATACTCACCATCACTTGTCACTTTGTTCCCCGAAGCCAGTGTCATCTGTAAAAAAAATATTAAAATAACAAACTAACAATATACTCCCTGTCCGCAGAAATCCACGAGTGTCCCACGACAATCTCCCGTGGAGAGCAGCAACATCAGCTGATGAGACCGCTCTCTAGGGTGTTGTGAATTCTGTTTTTGGGCTCCCTCCGGTGGTTGTAGGTGGTAATGCAGTTGTCTCTGGGTTGCAGCCCTGGTCAGGTGTTTCTGCTGATTGCAGTTCTGACTGGGGTATTTAGGTGAGCAGGATTCATTAGTCCTTGCCAGTTGTCCATTGTTCTTGGAGGTTTTGTCCTTGCCTGGTTCCTCTGCCTTGCTGCCAAATCTGCAAAGATAAGTGTCTGGTTTTCGTGGCACACATGCCGTGTGCTTATGATTTAGTGCTATTCAGTGTTTTTTTGTCCAGCTTAGATTGTATCAGTAATTTCTCAATCTTGTTGGATTCTCAGGAGTTGCAGATATACATTCCATGTCTTTAGTTAGATTGTGGAACTTTTTGTATTTTCTGCTGTGGATATTTTTAGAGTTTTAATACTGACCGCTTAGTATTCTGTTCTATCTTTCCCTGTTTAGCTAGAGTGGCCTCTTTTGCTGGAATCTGTTTTCTGCCTGTGTGTGTCATTCCTCTCCTATTCACAGTCAATATTTGTGGGGGGCTGCCTATCCTTTGGGGGTCTGCTCTGAGGCAAGTTAGTATTCCTATTTCTATCTATAGGGGTATTTAGTCCTCCGGCTGTGTCGAGGTGTCTAGGGTATGTTAGCAACACCCTACGGCTACTTCTAGTTGCGGTGTTAAGTTCAGGGTTTGCGGTCAGTACAGATTCCACTTCTCCTGAGAAAGTCTCATGCGGCTCCAAAGTCACCGGATCATAACACTAGGGGCTCCAGGAATACAATGACGGGAGGAAGGTATCCTTCCGCACTGTATTCCTCTGCCACTGTAAAATATAGTCCCTAGTCTCACTTTTGGCATTGCTGTGTGAGAAAGTTCCCACGCAGCTTTTGCCATAAAGTGAGACCAGTGAACTACAGTAACCTCTCAGTGATGCACTGCAGGAGCCATTGTCTCCTGTCAGTGTGTCACTGGAGGTCCTCTAGAGCAGTGATATCACCAGATGTCACTGTTCTATGGGGGAGATCATCGTGGGACACTCGTTATTAATTGGACTGCGTCGGACAGGGAGTTTACGGTTTATTATTTTACGTTTTTTGCAGGCGCTGAAGTATGGTATGTATGGTTAAATTAATAATAATAAAATACTTTTTTCTCGCTGTGTCTTTATTTTGTTTTTAACTCTTTCACTACTCTAGGATTAATAATGGATAGGCGTCCTATTGACGCCTCTCCATTATTAACCCGACTTAATGTCACCTTACAATAGCAAGGTGACATTAACCCCTTATTACCCCATATCCCAACGCTACTCGGGAGTGGGAAGAGAGAGGCTAAGCACCGGAATTGGCGCATCTTACAGATGCGCCATTTATAGGGCGGCTGCGGGCTGGTATTTGCAGCCAGGAGGGGCCAATATCCATGGTCCCTCTCTAGGCTATGAATATCAGCCCGCAGCTGTCTGCGTAGCCTTTCTGGCTATAAATTATAGGGGGACCCCAACGTCATTTTTTTGGGGGGGTCCCCCTATTTTTATAGCCAGTAAAGGCTAAATATACAGCTGCGGGCTGATATTAATAGCCTGGAAAGATCTATGGGTATTAACCCCTTCCCATGCTACAAACATTGGTCCCCCAGTCGCTGGCTTTCCCTCACTGGCGCCATTTTTTTCATTTTTTTTTTTAAATTAAACATATTTCTTTCAAGGCCAGGGTCCCACTTGCGAGAAACTCACACGAGTCTCTCGCCTCAATACCCTTCACTATCGCCGGCACTCGGGACCGGAGCGTTCAGCTACATAGAAATACATGCAGCCGCACACTCCGGTCCCGAGTGCCGGCGGCAGTGCCGGATATTGAAGTGCGAGACTCATGCGAGTTTCTTGCAAGTGTGACCCCGGCCTAACGCAGATTTTGTGTGTGTGTCTTTATTTAAGGCCGTTATCACACATGCGAGAAACTCGGACGAGTCTCGCATCTTCATACCCGACACTGTCGCCGGCACTCAGGAGTGGAGCATGCGGATGCATAGAAATGCATGCAACAGCACGCTCTGCTCCCGAGTGCCGTCAGCAGTGCCGGGTATTAAGATGTGAGGCTCGTCCGAGTTTCTCGCATGTGTGATCCCGGCCTAACTCTTTATATACCATTTTATTATATTTATTACTAAACATTGGGCTTGGTATTATCTATCTATCTATAGATATATCTATTATCTATCTATCTATAGATCTATCTATCTATTATCTATCATCTATCTATCTCTGTGTGTAAACATTATTCTTCAATGGATTATGTAAATGAAGAGGTTGGACAAGAAATGACATCACAATTTTTTTTGGGGTATATCTTTATGTAGCTTAGGCTGTGTTTCCACGGTTAGGAAACGCTGCGGGTTTGACGCTGCGTAGAGCAGCAGCATCAAACCCGCAGCGTCCAGATGTTACAGCATAGTGTAGGGGATTTCATGAAATCCTGTCTCCACTATGCGTTAAAACACGCAGGCGGCAGACCTGCGTAAACGGACATGCAGCGCGTCTTTTCAGCACACAGCATAAGGGTATGTTTCCACGGTCATGATTTGCTCAGGATTTGATGCAGCTAAAATCTGCACCAAATCTGCACCTGAGGTCACTGGCAGGTCACCTGTGTTTTTGATGCCCTTTTAATGCATTTTTTTGATGCGGATTTGTGTGTTTTTGCAAACCAAATAAAGATACACCAAAAAAAAGAATTGTGATGTCATTTCTTGTCCAACCTCTTAATTTACATACTCCATTGAAGAATAATGTTTACACACACAGATAGATAGATATGATAGATGGATACAATAGATAGATACGATAGACATCTATCATATCTATCTATCGATCTATCTATAGTATTTATCTATTATTTATCAATCGATATATCTATTATCTTCCGATATATCTATCTATGAATATATCTATCGATATATAGATACATCGATAGATAGATAATAGATAGATACGATAGATAGATACGATAAATGGATCACACATGCGAGAAACTCGGACGAGTCTCGCATCTTAATACCCGGCACTGCCGCCGACACTTGGGACCGGAGTGCCGGAGTGTGCGGCTGCATGTATTTCTATGCAGCTGAATGCTCGGGTCCCGAGTGCCCACGGCAGTATTGACCTCGGCCTTAATTCAATGTTTAATTTAAAAAAAAAATTAGAAAAAAATGGTGCCATAGAGGGAAAGCCAGCGACTGTGGGCCCGATGTTTGTAGCCTGGGAAGGGATTAATACCCATGGAGCTTCCAGGCTATGAATATCAGCCCGCAGCTGTCTGCGTAGCCTTTACTGGCTATAAATATAGGGGACTGTAAAGCTGTAGTAGCATCGTATGCAGTGAAGAAGCAGTGACCCACAAATTCAAACACAAAAGTCTCTTTTAATGTGTTTCTTCACAGCATTAAAGTCCAGTTCACATAAATGCATATAACTTCAGTGATCAGTTTACACCAGTTCAATACAATACATTTCACATGGCTTTAGATTTGCGGTCCCTAAACAGGCCAGACTTCCCTTGTCCAGTTTCCCTGGGCGACCGCACGCCATCTCAGACTCTATACGTCTCCATACACACAGCCTCATATGTTGCAGACACTACTCACGCCAGCCCTCCTCTGACTAGTTCCCGTGGGTGTCCTGCATCGCTGTATCACAGTCTCTGTACTCGCTCAGCGCACTGCACTCTTTATCCTCTGGAGTGCAGCCGCGTACAAATAAGACAAAGTTTCTTACAGACTCTTTACTCACACAGTCGTACACAGTTCAGGATATCCTCCGGATAGCAGCCGGGCACCATATCCACCTGTTTGCAATCGTTGCACATGCTAGTCCTCTTTCGGGCACAGGACGTCCACCTCCGGGCACAGAACATCCACCTCCGGGCACAGGTCTGTCCACATCCGACTCCTACGGGCACAGGACAACCACCTCCGGGCACAGGACTGTCAACCTCCGGGCACAGGACTGTCCACATCCGAGACCAGTACCATGGACGACTTGCATCTCTGTGTACGCTGCGGGTGCCAGGCTATTCAGCTGCCCTGGGTGCTGGCTCTGCTGGCCTCCATGCACTCTGCAGACCAGCACACACCAGACTGACACTGACGTGCACCTCACACACCTGGCCTCACCTGGCCAGACGCCTGACACGGCCTGACACACCCAAACCCCTTACTGCAGGGCTTTTAAACACACACAAACCTGTGGCCTTCAGCCACCTGGAAAACCCAGACCGGAAATCCATGACTCTCATGCACACCTATGGACTTCATCCGTCTGCATGCACATTCTGGGGAGAACAAACAGCGCCCCCTAGCTGTATCAGAGGCCACAGCCTCACAGGGACCCCAAAAAAATGACGTGGGGTCACCCTATAATTTATAGCTAGAAAGGCTAAGCATACAGCTGCGGGCTGATATTCATAGCCTAGAGAGGGACCATGGATATTGGCCCCTCCTGGCTGCAAATACCAGCCTGCAGCCGCCCCATAAATGGCGCATCTGTAAGATGCGCCAATTCCGGTGCTTAGCCTCTCTCTTCCCACTCTCAAGTAGCGATGGGATATGGGGTAATAAGGGGTTAATGTCACCTTGCTAATGTAAGGTGACATTAAGCCTGATTAATAATGGAGAGATGTCAATAAGACACCTATCCATTATTAATCCAATATTATTAAAGGGTTAAAAAAACACACACACATTATGAATAAAGTATTTTAATGAAATAAAGACACATGGTGTTGTAATAGTTTATTAAACGCTCAATCCAATTGAAGACCCTGGTCACCTGAAGCAAAGTTAAAATAAAAAAACAACAATATCCCATACCTCTCCGGCGTTACAGTCAAGTCCCACGATGTAAATCCATCAGAAGGGGTTAAATAATTTTACAAGCAGAAGCTTGTAAAATGCAGCTATCCCTGCCTGTAAAAGCTGGGGAATGAAATGAAAGCAGGGGATCATAGCTACCTAGACTTGCGGTATTGCGCCCCCTGCTGGCATAAACTCATATGAACTCGAGCGTAGGAAATTTTCTGAATATTTTCTCACGCTCGAGTTCATATGCGTTTATGCCAGCAGGGGACGCAGCATGGCAAGTCTACGATGCTACGTTCCCCTGCTTCCCTTTCATTCCCCAGAATTTACAGGCAGGGGCTGCTGCATTTGCAGGCTTCTGCTTGTAAAATTATTTCACCACTTCTGATGGATTTACATCGTGGGACTTGACTGTAACGCCGGAGAGGTATGGGATATTGTTGTTTTTTTATTTCAACTTTGTTTCAGGTGACAAGGGTCTTCAAATGGATTGAGCATTTAATAAACTATTACAACACCATGTGTCTTTATTTCATAAAAATACTTTTTTCCTAATGTGTGTGTATTTAATCCTTTATTAATATTGGATTAATAATGGATAGGTGTCTTATTGATACCTCTCCATTATTAACCAGTCTTAATGTCACCTCACAATAGCAAGGTGACATTTAACCCTTTATTACCCCATATGCCACTGCTACAGGGGAGTGGGAAGATAGAGGCTAAGTGCCAGAATAGGCACATCTTACAGATGTGCCTTTTCTGGGGTGGCTGGGGGCAGATGTTTTTAGCCGGGGGGGCAATTACCATGGTCCCTCTCTAGGCTATTAATATCTGTCCTCAGTCACTGGCTTTACCACTCTGGCGGAGAAAATTGCGCGGGAGCCCATGCCAGTTTTTTCCTTGATTCAACCCTTTATTTTAACAGCTAGAGCCCCCAAATTTTGCACACAGACACTTCTAACATTAGTAGTGAGGGATATGTAAAAAAATAAGGGATATGATATGGTTTACTGTATGTAATCATGTCTCATATCCTGTCGGGTTTGGGAAGGAGATAGCAAAAGCCGGCAAATGAATTACCGGCTTTTCTGCTATCTAGCGCTATATGAAATATAAATATATGTATATATATATGTCTCAATTACATACCGTATTTTCCGGCGTATAAGACGACTTTTTAACCCCTCAAAATCTTCTTAAAAGTCGGGGGTCGTCTTATACGCCGGGTACAGATAAAATGTGCATATGGTGGGTGGGGGAGTGGTCCCGATGACTAAGACAGGGGGCGTCTCACAGTAAAGTGTGAGTGGAGTATATCCCCCTATTACCTCATTGCGGCAGTGTGGGGGTCTCTGTGCTGGGAGCGGCAGCTCCTCTTCGTGCCGTGGGTGCTCCGTGCTGTGGGGCGGCTGCGCATCTTCGTGCCGTGGGTGCTGTAGGGCGGCGGCGGCGACGCATCTTCTTGCAGCGTCGGGGCTTCTCCGGCATCTCCTCCAGGCCCGGAGGCACCGCCAGTCCCATTGCTTTGATGCGGTGGCCTCCAGGAAAATGGCCGCTGCTCAGATTCAGATCTCGTCTCCCGAGGTCTCGGGAGATGAGATCTGAATCTGAGCATGCGCCGCCCCCAGCGGCCATTTTCCCGGAGGCCACCGCATCGCAGCCTCCGGGAAAATGGCTGCTGCTCAGATTCAGATCTCGTCTTCCGGGGCTGCCGGACTGCATCCGGGCCTGGAGGAGATACCGGAGAAGCCCCGACGCTGCAAGAAGATGCGCCGCCGCCCCACAGCACCCACGGCACAGAGCACCCACGGCACAGAGCACCCACGGCACGAAGAGGAGCTGCCGCTCCCAGCACAGAGACCCCCACGCTGCCGCATTGAGGTAATAGGGGGATATACTCCACTCACACTTTACTGTGAGATGCCCCCTGTCTTAGTCATCGGGACCACTCCCCACGCCAAAAGGCACATATTCACCGGCCCTATAAGATGACATACGGCGTATAAGAAGACCCCCGACTTTTAAGAAGATTTTATATTTTAACTGGAAAAGTTGGGGGGTCGTCTTATACGCCCAGTCGTCTTATATGCCGGAAAATACGGTATATATATCTATATATAGATATATATATACACTGTGTTCCAAATTATTATGCACATAGAGTTTAGGAGTGATAAGGTTAGAATTTTTTTGTTTGTCATTTAAACTCATTGATGGTGATGTGTGTCAGGGCTCTTTATACCACTGAAAGCAATTGCAGATACCTGTGCAAATTAGTTTGGCAGGTGTGTCCAAATAAAGGCAAGACTACTTACCGTATATACTCGAGTATAAGCCGAGATTTTCAGCCCAAATTTTTGGGCTGAAAGTGCCCTCTCGGCTTATACTCGAGTCACGGTCGGCGGGTGAGGGGGAGAGGGCGCTGAGGCATACTTACCTGCTTCCGGGGCTCCCGGCGCTCCCCCTGCCCGTCCCACGGTCTCCGGGTGCCGCAGCTCTTCCCCTGTTCAGCGGTCACGTGGGACCGCTCATTAGAGAAATGAATATGGACTCCACTCCCATAGGGGCGGAGCCGCCTATTCATTTCTCTAATCAGCGGTGCCGGTGACCGCTGACAGAGGAAGAGGCTGCGGCACCCGGAGACCAGCTGTCCGGGGGAAGGAGCGGGACGCCGGGAGCAGGTAAGTATTACATATTCACCTGTCCGCGTTCCACACGCCGAGCGCCGCTCAGTCTTCCCGGCGTCTCTCCGCACTGACTGTTCAGGTCAGAGGGCGCGATGACGCATATAGTGTGTGCGCCGCCCTCTGCCTGATCAGTCAGTGCGGAGAGACGCCGGGACGGGACGTGAGGAGCTGCAAGCAAGAGAGGTGAGTATGTGTTTTATTATTTTTATTGCAGCAGCAGCACAGCTTTCTATGGTACAGCTATGGGGCAATAATGAACAGTGCAGAGCACTATATGGCACAGCTATGGGGCAATTATGAATGGTGCGGAGCACTATATGGCACAGCTATGGGGCAATTATGAACGGTGCAGAGCACTATATGGCACAGCTATGGGGCAATTATGAACGGTGCAGAGCACTATATGGCACAGCTATGGGGCAATAATGAACGGTGCAGAGCACTATATGGCACAGCTTTCTATGGTACAGCTATGGAGCAATAATGAATGGTGCAGAGCACTATATGGTACAGCTATGGGGCAATTATGAACGGTGCAGAACACTATATGGCACAGCTATGGGGCAATTATGAACGGTGCAGAGCACTATATGGCACAGCTATGGGGCAATACTGAACGGTGCAGAGCACTATATGGCACAGCTATGGGGCAATTATGAATGGTGCAGAGCACTATATGGCACAGCTATGGGGCAATTATGAACGGTGCAGAGCTCTATATGGCACAGCTATGGGGCAATTATGAACGGTGCGGAGCACGATATGGCACAGCTATGGGGCAATTATGAACGGTGCAGAGCACTATATGGCACAGCTATGGGGCAATTATGAACGGTGCAGAGCACTATATGGCACAGCTATGGGGCAATTATGAACGGTGCAGAGCACTATATGGCACAGCTATGGGGCAATTATGAACGGTGCAGAGCACTATATGGCACAGCTATGGGGCAATTATGAACGGTGCAGAGCACTATATGGCACAGCTATGGGGCAATAATGAATGGTGCAGAGCACTATATGGCACAGCTACGGGGCCATAATGAACGGTATGGAGCATCTATTTTTATTTTTGAAATTCACCGGTAGCTGCTGCATTTTCCACCCTAGGCTTATACTCGAGTCAATAAGTTTTCCCAGTTTTATATGGCAAAATTAGGGGGGTCGGCTTATACTCGGGTCGGCTTATACTCGAGTATATACGGTAAGAAGGCTGTTCCACATTATTAGATAAAGAAAAAACCTAGCACTCAACTTGATGCGTGTGTGAACTTTTATTTGTAGTACCCAATATAAACGTTTCGGTCCCACATATGGACCTTCATCAGTTACGTACTATGGTGAGGCCTGGGCATAAGAGACAAAAATGTCTCAGGGCACACATACATGCAGCGTCTTATCTGAGCGCTGAACTGGTGAGAATGCTGATGGCGGCCAGACGTGATGTGCCGTGGTCAGACGCGGTTTCCGCCGCTGCGGAAACCGCGTCTGACCACGGCACATCACGTCTGGCCGCCATCAGCATTCTCACCAGTTCAGCGCTCAGATAAGACGCTGCATGTATGTGTGCCCTGAGACATTTTTGTCTCTTATGCCCAGGCCTCACCATAGTACGTAACTGATGAAGGTCCATATGTGGGACCGAAACGTTTATATTGGGTACTACAAATAAAAGTTCACACACGCATCAAGTTGAGTGCTAGGTTTTTTCTTTATCTGATTTAAGGTGTGGGAACCTACCTTAGCACCAGTCATCCAGTAGTGCACACGTTTTTTTCAATTGTTCCACATTATTAATCAGCCTACATTTTTTGCCAAAATGGGAAAGAAAAAGGATGTGTCGGCTGCTGAGAAGCAACAAATTGTGGAGTATTTAGGTCAAGGCAAGACTACAATCAACATTGCCAAGACACTTCATCGTGATCATCGCACAATCAAGAAGTATGTAGCTGATTCCCAGCACACACGTGTGCGTGCTGATAAGGAAAAATTGAGGACTCTTTCCAACAGGCAATTGCGTAAGGTTAAAAGAGCAGCTGCAAAAATGCCTTGTCATAGCAGCAGACAAGTTTTTGAAGCTGCTGGTGCCTCCAACGTCCCCAGAACAACAAGGGTCCTTCAGAGGTTTGCTGTTATGATCCTTAGTGGTTGAGGATCACAAATTACTCCAGCTAAGTAACAAACATAGGACAAGCTCTAGGGAGGTGGCAAACTGGACTGACCGCAAATCTGAACCTATCCAAACACACTAGAAGTAGCCGGTGAACGTGCCTAAAAATCCTAGATGTCTCGAGCCAGCTTGAGGAACTAACTACCCCTAGAGAGAAAGAAAGACCTCTCTTGCCTCCAGAGAAATAATCCCCAAAGATATAGAAGCCCCCAACAAATAATAACAGTGAAGTAAGAGGAAGGCACATACACAGGGGTGAAAGCAGATTCAGTGTCATGGTTCCCAATGGCAGGGACTCAGGCAAAAACGGACTAGCTCTAGGAATGATGGAATCTCAGATGACCGCGACGCTGAACCTAACACGCAACTAATAGTAGCCAGGGGGTGTGCCTACGATTATCCCTAGACACCTCGCACCAGCCGGAGATCTAGTCACCCCCTAGTAGAGGAATACACAGACCTGGCTTGCCTCCAGGGAAACCCCAAAAGTAATAGTAGCCCCCCACATATAATAACGGTTAGGTAAGAGGAAAACACGTACGCAGTATGAATATAGATTCAGCAAAGAGAGGCCCTCTGACTAGATAGCAGAAAATACAAAAGAGGACTTCGCGGTCACCTCAAAACCCTAAACAGCCATCCTGAAATTACTTTAACTCCGTTATCAACTCATGACACCGGAGTAGTAATTTCAGATCACTAGAGCTTCCAGCAGCAAGAGAAATATAAATGCATGCTGGACAAACAAACACAAAAAATGCCAAAGATCCAACTTAGCTGAATTGCAGACTTGGAGCAGGTAGCAAGCAACAGAGGTGCTCTGGTAACATTGATTGCCGGCACTAGAATGACTGAGAAGCCAGACTAAATAGGAAACTCCCAGTTTCCTGATGGGAACAGGTGCAAGACAAAAGTCAGCCAGTACCACCAGTAACCACAAGAGGGAGCCCAAAAACAGAATTCACAACAGTACCCCCCCCTTAAGGAGGGGGCACCGAACCCTCATGAGAACCACCAGGGCGATCTGGATGCGCCCTATGAAAGGCGCGAACCAAATCAGAGGCTTGAACATCGGAGGCAGTCACCCAAGAATTATCCTCCTGACCGTATCCCTTCCATTTAACCAAATATTGAAGTCTCCGTCTGGAAACGCGAGAGTCCAAAATCTTCTCCACAACATACTCCAATTCACCCTCCACCAGCACAGGAGCAGGAGGCTCAACAGAAGGAACAACCGGTACCTCGTACCTCCGCAACAACGACCGATGGAAGACATTATGAATGGTGAAAGATGCTGGTAGGTCCAAACGAAAAGATACAGGATTAAGAATCTCCAAAATCTTATAAGGACCTATGAACCGAGGTTTAAACTTAGGAGAAGAGACCTTCATAGGGACAAAACGAGAAGATAACCACACCAAGTCCCCAACGCGGAGATGATGACCCACACGACGATGACGATTAGCAAACTGCTGAGTCTTCTCCTGAGACAACTTCAAATTGTCCACCACATGACTCCAAATCCGGTGCAGTCTATCCACCACCGTGTCCACTCCAGGGCAATCCGAAGATCCCACCTGGCCAGATGAAAAACGAGGGTGAAACCCTGAATTGCAAAAGAAAGGAGAAACCAGAGTGGCAGAACTGGCCCGATTATTGAGGGTAAACTCTGCCAACGGCAAAAAGGCGACCCAATCATCCTGATCAGCAGACACAAAACACCTCAAATAAGTTTTCAAGGTCTGATTAGTTCGCTCCGTCTGGCCATTAGTCTGAGGATGGAATGCAGACGAAAAAGACAAATCAATGCCCATCCTGGCACAGAACGCTCGCCAGAACCTAGACACAAATTGAGACCCCCTGTCAGAAACGATGTTTTCCGGGATACCATGTAAACGAACCACATTCTGAAAAAATAAAGGAACCAACTCAGATGAAGAAGGCAATTTGGGCAAGGGTACCAAATGAACCATCTTAGAAAAACGGTCACACACCACCCAAATGACGGACATTTTCTGAGAAACCGGGAGGTCCGAGATAAAGTCCATAGAGATGTGCGTCCACGGCCTCTTCGGAATAGGCAAGGACAACAACAATCCACTAGCCCGAGAACAGCAAGGCTTGGCCCGAGCACAAACATCACAAGACTGTACAAAGGCACGCACATCCCGAGACAGGGAAGGCCACCAGAAGGACCTGGCCACCAAATCTCTGGTACCAAAAATTCCAGGGTGACCTGCCAACACAGAAGAATGAACCTCCGAGATGACTCTACTGGTCCATTCATCTGGAACAAACAGTCTCCCAGGCGGACAACGATCAGGCCTATCAGTCTGAAACTCCTGCAAAGCACGTCGCAAGTCTGGGGAGACAGCAGACAAAATCACCCCATCCTTAAGGATACCCGTAGGCTCAGAATCACCAGAGGAGTCAGGCTCAAAACTCCTAGAAAGGGCATCTGCCTTCACATTTTTTGAACCCGGCAAGTATGAAACCACAAAATTAAACCGGGAGAAAAACAACGACCAGCGCGCCTGTCTAGGATTCAGACGCCTGGCAGACTCAAGGTAAATCAGATTCTTGTGATCAGTCAAGACCACCACCTGATGTCTAGCACCCTCAAGCCAATGACGCCACTCCTCAAATGCCCACTTCATAGCCAAGAGCTCCCGATTACCGACATCATAATTTCGCTCGGCGGGCGAAAACTTTCGAGAGAAGAATGCACATGGTTTCATCACTGAGCAATCGGGACTTCTCTGCGACAAAACCGCCCCCGCTCCAATCTCGGAAGCATCAACCTCGACCTGGAAGGGGAGAGAGACATCTGGCTGACATAAGACTAGAGCTGAAGAAAACCGGAGCTTCAGCTCCCGAAAGGCCTCCACGGCCGCAGGAGACCAATTAGTCAGATCAGAACCCTTCTTGGTCAAATCCGTCAAAGGTTTAACCACGCTAGAAAAATTAGCGATGAAACGACGGTAAAAATTAGCAAAACCCAAGAGCTTCTGAAGACTCTTAACAGACGTGGGCTGAGTCCAGTCATGAATAGCCTGGACCTTGACTGGGTCCATCTCCACAGTAGAAGGAGAAAAAATAAAACCCAAAAAGGAGACCTTCTGTACTCCGAAGAGGCATTTTGAGCCCTTCACAAATAAAGCATTAGCACGCAGGACCTGAAACACCATCCTGACCTGCTTCACATGGGACTCCCAATCATCAGAAAAGACCAAAATGTCATCCAGATAAACAATCATAAATTTATCCAGATATTCTCGGAAGATGTCATGCATGAAGGACTGAAACACAGAAGGAGCATTAGAGAGTCCAAAAGGCATCACTAAGTACTCAAAATGGCCTTCGGGCGTATTAAATGCTGTTTTCCATTCATCTCCCTGCTTAATGCGCACAAGGTTATACGCACCACGGAGATCTATCTTGGTGAACCAACTGGCACCCTTAATCCGAGCAAACAAATCAGACAATAGTGGCAAAGGATACTGAAATTTGACTGTAATTTTATTCAGAAGACGATAATCTATACAAGGTCTCAAAGAACCGTCCTTCTTGGCCACAGAAAAGAATCCTGCACCAAGAGGGGAGGAGGACGGGCGAATATGTCCCTTCTCCAAAGACTCCTTTATATAACTCCGCATCGCGGCATGCTCTGGTATAGACAAATTAAAAAGTCGTCCCTTAGGGAATTTACTACCAGGAATTAAATTTATAGCACAGTCACAATCCCTATGAGGGGGCAGGGCACTGGACCTGGGCTCATCAAATACATCCTGGTAGTCAGACAAAAACTCAGGGACCTCAGAAGGAGTGGAAGAAGCAATAGACACCAACGGAGTATCGCCATGAATTCCCTGACAACCCCAACTTGACACAGACATAGCTTTCCAATCTAAAACTTGATTATGAGCTTGCAGCCATGGCAGACCCAAAACGACAACATCATGCAAATTATGCAGAACAAGAAAGCGAATCACCTCCTGGTGTACGGGAGTCATGCACATGGTCATTTGCGTCCAATACTGAGGCTTATTCTCAGCCAATGGCGTAGCATCAATTCCCCTCAGAGGAATAGGAAATTCCAAAGGCCCCAGGACAAAACCACAGCGCCTGGCAAACGACAAATCCATAAGATTCAGGGCAGCACCCGAATCCACAAAAGCCATAACCGGGTAGGACGACAAAGAACAAATCAAAGTAACAGACAAAATAAATTTAGGCTGTATAGTACCAATGGTGACAGGTTTAGCGATTTTTTTTTAAGCGTTTAGAGCATGCTGAGATAACATGAGTAGAATCACCACAGTAAAAGCACAACCCATTTTGACGTCTATGACTTTGTCGCTCAATTCTGGTCAGAGTTCGGTCACATTGCATAGACTCAGGTCTCTGTCCAGAAAATGCTGCCAAAGGATGAGCAGATTTGCGCTCCCGCAAACGCCGATCAACCTGAATGGCTAAAGCCATAGAATCACTCAGACTTGTAGAGGTGGGAAACCCCACCATAACATTCTTAACGGCCTCAGAAAGACCTTCTCTGAAATTTGCAGCCAGGGCACACTCATTCCATTGAGTAAGCACTGACCATTTCCGAAATTTCTGACAATACACCTCTGCTTCATCCTGACCCTGAGAGATAGCCAGCAACGCTTTTTCTGCCTGATTCTCAAGATTAGGCTCCTCATAAAGCAGTCCAAGAGCCAGAAAAAATGCATCTACATTAAGCAATGCAGGATCTCCTGGTGCCAGAGAGAAGGCCCAATCTTGAAGGTCGCCACGCAACAAGGAGATAACAATTTTAACTTGCTGAGCGGAATCACCAGAGGAACGAGGTCTCAGAGATAGAAATAACTTACAATTATTCTTAAAATTTAGAAACCTAGATCTATCTCCAGAAAACAATTCAGGAATGGGTATCTTTGGTTCTGACATAGGGCTATGAATAACAAAATCCTGAATACTTTGCACCCGTGCAGTAAGATGATCCACACTAGAAGTCAGAGTCTGAACATTCATGTCTGCAGCTGAGCTCAAAACCACCCAGAGTTCAAGGGGATGAAAGAAGCTAAACAGACTGCAGCAAAGGAAAAGCGGGAAGGGAAAAAAAAAAAATGTACTCAGGTCTTCTTTTTATCCCACTTCTGCAATGCATTAAACACTTTTTGGCCTGCTATACTGTTATGATCCTTAGTGGTTGAGGATCACAAATTACTCCAGCTAAGTAACAAACATAGGACAAGCTCTAGGGAGGTGGCAAACTGGACTGACCGCAAATCTGAACCTATCCAAACACACTAGAAGTAGCCGGTGAACGTGCCTAAAAATCCTAGATGTCTCGAGCCAGCCTGAGGAACTAACTACCCCTAGAGAGAAAGAAAGACCTCTCTTGCCTCCAGAGAAATAATCCCCAAAGATATAGAAGCCCCCAACAAATAATAACGGTGAAGTAAGAAGAAGGCACATACACAGGGGTGAAAGCAGATTCAGCAAATGAGGCCCACTAATACTAGATAGCAGAAAATAGAAAAGGGAATCTATGCGGTCAGTAAAAAACCCTTACAAAATATCCACTCTGAGATTTCAAGAACCCCCACACCAACTAACGGTGTGGGGGGAGAAACTCAGTCCCCTAGAGCAACCAGCAAGCGAGGAAATCACATTTTAGCGAGCTGGACTAAAAACATAATGAACGCTGATAATCAAAAAATGATCAAACAAAAACTTAGCTTGTCTTGGAGAGACTGGGAGCAAGGTAGACACAAGGAATCTGAAGAGCACTGAATACATTGGTAGCAGGCAAGGAACTGAGTATCCAGGTGAGCTAAATAGGAAACCAACCAGGATAACGAACCAGCTGATGCTGCAACCTGCAGAAAGACAACACTACACAGTACCGCTTGTGACCACTAGAGGGAGCCCAAAAATAGAGTTCACAACAGTTTGCAGCTGTGTGTAAGCCATCCTGTCGACCACCTCTATCCACTGCAACAAGCAGAAACGGCTCCAGTGGGCCAAACGATACATGAACACTGACTTCATTAAAAGCCATCTTTCAAATGTATAACTCCCCCACTGCAAAAATAAGGGTAAATGGAGACCTTTCCGACCCCTTCGAAATTAAAAACGGTACGCGACAGGGTTGTCCACTGTCACCGACACTGTTCGTTCTATCGATTGAAACCCTAAGATATTGCAGGAGTTTGTGTTGAGGGATCATCACATACCGTAGCGGCCTTCGCCGATGACTTACTGTTAACGTTAACTAACCCCGACAAGGAGATTCCAGTGGTACTGGGTCTGTTTGAGAAGTTTGGGACTTTATCAAATTTGAAAATCAATTTAGACAAATCGGAAGCTTTGAGCATAAATGTAGATCAAAAAATCATTCGGGGCATTAAATCCAAACTACCATTAAAATGGAACTCGAAGTTCATTAGATATTTAGGAATAAAATTAAGTCCTCACTGGCACTCACTGTTTTCACTTAATTATACCCCACTACTTAACAATACCTTAGAATTAATGAAGTCATGGAGTGCCCCTTAGGTCTCGTGGATAGTTAGAAAAAATCTTTTGAAGGGCTTTATTCTTCCCAAATTTAGTTATATCTCTAGAATGTTACCAATAAATGTCCCTGCGACGTTTTTCTCAAAAATCCGTTCGATTTTCGGGAAGTATATCTGGAGGGGTTCTAGACCCAGGCTCAATTATGCAACACTTTCACTTCCCAAATCTAGGGGAGGTATGGGGGCCCCGGACCCTCAAAAATATCACAACGCGGCAACATTATCCTTGATGGTGGATTGGGGGAGAAGAGATGCCCAGAAACTCTGGACACAAATTGCGGACACCACAATCCCAGTCCCTCTGCATGTTGTAATGCATGCTTCCAAAGAGTTTACTAGTGGACTAAAAATCCAAAATGCAATATCCAAAAATATTATCAGAACATGGTTAAGACACTCACAATCGCTAATGCCTCTGCCGTCCCCACTGATCAGAGTAACTGATCTACCAGGGCTCCACATGAAAGACTTACCAAATAGAAATTTAGACCCTCTACACAAGATTAGAGACAATTTGGAATATATAATGGTTGATGGCACTATACTCCCACTCCTAGAACTTCAAACAAAATTCCCCCAACTCCAGTTAAATTTCCTTCATCACAAAAGGCTTAAAAATGCAATAAATTGTTACCTTAGGGTAGGACACCTTCAGAGAATTGACAATGTTTGAGAAACTTTTAGTTCATAAGAACCCACCAAAGGGCGTCCTGACCAAAATGTATCAGACCATTGTGATTAACAATACCCCACTTAAAGGGAACCTGTCACCTGAATTTGGCGGGACCAGTTTTGGGTCATATGGGCGGGGTTTTTGGGTGTTTGATTCACCCTTTCCTTACTTGCTGGCTGCATGCTGGCCGCAATATTGGATTGAAGTTCATTCTCTGTCCTCCGGAGTACACGCCAGCGCAAGGCAATATTGCCTTGTGCAGGCATGTACTACGGAGGACAGAGAATGAACTTCAATCCAATATTGCAGCCAGCATGCAGCCAGCGGGACAGGAAAGGGTGAATCAAACACCCAAAAACCCCGCCCATATGACCCAAAACTGGTCCCGCCAAATTCAGGTGACAGGTTCCCTTTAAACGAGCTTACATACATAACTGGGAAAAAGACCTTGATACTGAATTTCAAGACTGGGAGGTAGATCAAATTTACAAAAATTCGCATGGCCCATCTAGTTGTATAAGAGTACAGGAAAATTCGTATAAAATAGTCACTAGATGGTACACTATCCCAACTCTATCTCATCTTTGGTATCCTAATTCTTCACCAACCTGTTGGAGATGTACTAAAGACGTTGGTACTTTTCTGCATATGTGGTGGTCTTGTGAAATACTACAAACTTTTTGGAAAGAAGTATTAAAACATATAACTAAAATATGCAGATTACTACATCCACCCTCCCTGACACTCATTTTTTTAAACTGGAAGGGGGACAACTCGAAATATAAAAATAAATCCCTGTTGGCTTTCCTTCTATCAGCAGCTAAGCTTCTTATCCCAGTCCACTGGTTGACTAAAAACTGCCCGAGCATTTCGGATTGGGTCAACAAAGTGGACCAGTTATACTATATAGAAGAAATTTCTGCTTTCACTTTTTTTCTCACAAGAGAAATTCCACACAACATGGGTCCCCTGGAAATCTTTCAGATCTAGTGATGAGTATTTGGCTCTCATTAACAATTAGAAATCTCTTTAGAGGTTTGGATCTCTTCCTAATCCAGAAAGGAACGTGTCGATGTCCCCCCTCTAAATCCCTTGCACCTATTTTACGATAAGCCGAACCCTCCCCTTCTAGTGAATCTATCCCCTACCCCCTTTCTCCTCTTCTTTCTTTCTTTCTATTTACAGTATGTGTGTATTGGTTAAATGTCGCATTAATGTGGAGTTGTTTTTGGTTTCTGATCTAGCCTTCGGGAAGTCACAAGACTTCAAATCTGAACTTTCTTAATGATTGCATCTTACTGTAATCTTATGTTTATCCACATGTTTATCTACATGTTCATCACTAATGTTACATGTTATTATTGAACTAGCCTTCCCGAGGTTGGGTTATATGTCATACTGATGTATCTCAAATCCACATGTTACCATTTACCTATCTGTTATTTGTGTAAAACTAATAAAAAGAAACTTAAAACAAACGAAGACTGACTTCCAAACTGTTTTGTTCACCGATGAGTGCCGCGCAACGCTCGATGGTCCAGATGGATGGAGTGGAGGATGGCTGGTTGATGGACACCCCATGAAAACACGGCTAAGGCGCCAACAAGGAGGTGGAGTAATGTTTTGGGCTGGAATCATGGGGAGAGAGATTGTCGGCCCCTTTATGATCCCTGAAGGGGTAAAGATGAACTCCATAATCTATGTGGAGTTTCTAAAACAACACTTCCTGCCATGGTTCAAGAGGAAGAACCGTGCTTTCCGCAGCAAGATCATTTTCATGCATGATAATGCACCGTCTCATGCTGCAAAAAACACATCTGCATCTCTGGCTGCTATGGGCATAAAAGAGGACAAACTTATGGTGTGGCCACCATCTTCCCCTGACCTCAACCCCATTGAGAACCTCTGGAGCATCATCAAAAGGAATGTCTATGATGGCGGGAGGCAGTTCACATCTAAGCAACAGCTCTGGGAGGGTATTCTGTCCACATGCTAAACAATTGAAGCAGAAACCATCCAAAAACTGACAAATTCAATGGACGAGAGAGTTCAGAAGCTTTTTTTGAACAAGGGGTCCTATGTGCAAATGGAATATCACCTAGAATAAAGTTTTCACTTGAAAACTGTTTGATTTCATTTTGTAATAAGCTGATAATGCTTATAACTTCACAATTGACCTTTTTTTGTTCAAAATAAAAAAAAAAGGTTGAAAACTCTGCTGTGCATAATAATTTGGAACATGCATTTTGAGTGTTTATTTTTTTTTTTTTTAAAGATACTGTTTTCATAGGGAGTTTGTTCCAAAACATTGCAATTATACTAGAATAGTAGATGACTGGAAAATAACAATGACTGCAATTCAGATAGCTAATTTAGAGAAAATATGAGGAAATATTATTTGCATAATAATTTGGAACACAGTGTATATATAGACTGTATATATGTTATAAGGAATATTTGAGGCCATGGAACCATTCTATGTCCATTTTGCAAGCCGTCGAGAAAATTTCGCCATACGGATGCCACACGGATGGCACACGGATAATTGTAGGAGAAAAAATTGCATCCTCGCATTGAATACGGATCACTGTTCAGGAAATTTTCTGCTTATCTCGGCCATCAAAAACGGACTGTATTTTTATATGTTGTGTGTGACTCCGGCCTAACTCCCAAACTGATTGCATTGTTTACTGACAAGGTATAAAACATTTTGAAAACACACCTAATACATTATTAACGACATTTTACCATGTTTATTTTCACACATGGAAATAAGTGATTTTTCCTTTTCGCTTCTGAACTATACAGAGTTCTGATATTTTATTTCAGATTATGTGCAGAACTTGAACTTGTTTCATTTGACTACTTGTGGTTCAAGGTAAGCTGATTCTGTGAATAATTAATGTCTTACTGGATGTAGTTGACAACATTCTGGCCATGAAGTACATTTTGATGATAGTTCTAGCAAGTTACTGGTGAAACTCTTCCAAGGTTCTGTTAACATACAAAAATAAGCGATTTACGTGAATAACTTCTGAACTACACATAGTTGATAATTTTTTTGGCAAATATTGTTCAGGACATTGAGCTGGTCATTTTGAGTACTAGTGGTCTAGAGTACCTGTTTTCAAATTGAATTTACGTACGATTGAGTGCGTTTGATTATGTGCGGCATAAGCGATTTACGTGAATAACCCAGGACCACAAGTAGTCAAAATAAACATCTCAAAGTCCTGATCAAAATTTTACCCAAACAATATCCACTCTATGTATAATTAACCATACATAAAAATCGAATAGCTAACTAATAACTAATAGCTAACTGCCATACATGAAAATCGAATAGCTAATAACTAATAGCTAACTGCAGACTAACTTGAGTCCGGTGAGTCCAGGCTGGAACTTCAGACTTAAATAAGTTGTCCACTACAATAATTTTTTTTTTTCATAAATCTTGCAATTATGTGCTACTGAAAACATCCACTGTCTTTATTTTAGCAATATTACCTTTTATCATGCTGTAGCAGCACATCTTCAGTGCTGGATCTAGCTCTCATGGGGTTAATCGACAACTTCCTTTCTCCTGAGTTATTGTGCTCTAATACTACAAGTTCCATAATGCATTGCACTGCCACTAAGCAGGAACCTCCTCTAGCTTCAAAAAGATTTGTGATGTCATTTCTGTCCAACCTCCTCTTTTACATTTGTCCAAAGCACACTCCATTACACACAGATGTCTCTCTCTAACATCATGTCCTCCCTCTATCTGAAACTGAACCTGTCAAAAACTGAACTCCTCGTGTTCTCTCCCTCTACTAACCTACCTTTGCCTGACATTGCCATCTCCGTGTGCGGTTCCACCATTACTCCAAAGCAACATGCCCGCTGCCTTGGGGTCATCCTTGATTCCGAGCTTTCATTCACCCCCCACATCCGATCACTGGCTCGCTCTTCCTATCTGCATCTCAAAAACATTTCTAGAATTCGCCCTTTTCTTACTTTCGACTCTGCAAAAACTCTTACTGTCTCACTTATTCATTCTCGTCTGGACTATTGTAACTCTCTACTAATCGGCCTCCCTCTTACCAAACTCTCCCCGCTCCAATCTGTCCTGAATGCTGCTGCCAGGATCATATGCCTCACCAACCATTACACCGATGCCTCTACCTTGTGCCAGTCATTACACTGGCTACCCATCCACTTCAGAATCCAGTACAAAACTACTACCCTCATCCACAAAGCACTCCATGGCTCAGCACCACCCTACATCTCCTCTCTGGTCTCAGTCTACCACCCTACCCGTGCCCTCCGCTCCGCTAATGACCTCAGGTTAGCATCCTCAATAATCAGAACCTCCCATTCCCGTCTCCAAGACTTTACACGTGCTACGCCGATTCTTTGGAATGCACTACCCAGGTTAATACGATTAATCCCCAATCCCCACAGTTTTAAGCGTGCCCTAAAAACGCATTTGTTCAGACTGGCCTACCGCCTCAACGCATTAACCTAACTATCCCTGTGTGGCCTAAAAAAAAAAATAAATAAATAAATAAATAAATAAAAAAAAACATAATCAGGTTCCTCGCATCATGTTCTCATACGCTTTATGCAGTCAATAGCCCTCTGTGTCTGTACTGCTACATACTTAGGCTGTTAACTGGTTCATGCAGCTTTACATGAACACCTGAGCCTTACACTATGGCTGGTCCAAATAACTAAAGCAATTGTTACCATCCACCTCTCGTGTCTCCCCTTTTCCTCATAGTTTGTAAGCTTGTGAGCAGGGCCCTCACTCCTCCTGGTATCTGTTTTGAACTGTGATTTTTGTTATGCTGTAATGTCTACTGTCTGTACAAGTCCCCTCTACAAGTTGTAAAGCGCTGCGGAATATGTTGGCGCTATATAAATAAAAATTATTATTATAGATAGATAGATAGATAGATAGATAGATAGATAGATACAGAGATATAGGATGGATAGATAGATACATACAGATATATCTATATATCTATGTCTATTTCCATAGATATGTCCATATCCATGTTTCTAAACCCCCTTCACCCCTGGAGCTTTTTTCGTTTATCTCTCCCCTTCTTTCCAGAGCCATAATGTTTCCATCAATATGGCCATGTGAGGGCTTATCTTTTGCGGGACAAGTTCTACTTTTGAACGACACCATTGGTTTTACCATGTCGTGTAACAGAAAATTTGAAAAAAAGTCAAAGTGCGATGAAATTGCAAAAAAAGTGCAATCCCACACTTGTTTTTTGCTTGGCTTTTTTGCTAGGTTCACTAAATGCTAAGGCTGTGCACACGTTGCGGATTTGATTGCAGATCTGCAGGGTTTTTTGCTGCACAGAGTTGCATCAAATCCGCAGTGTAGTGCTCAACCAATGTAAGTCTATGGGAGCAGCAGACTTGTTGTGCACATGCTGCGGAAAAAGACACACCGAAACGCAGCTTTTTTTTTCAGCAGCATATCACTTCTTTTTTGCCAAACTGCAGCGTTTCTGCACCCATAGACTTTCATTGAGTCGGGCACATCTGCAGCAAAACCGCAGATGTAAAAAAGAGCTGCAGTTTAGATGCGGATGTGGGTCAGAGAAACGCTGCAGTTCGGGAGGAGGGAAGTGTGTGGGTGGTGATGGTGTGCGTGTATGTGTGTGCGGACGGGGTCTGCGGGACTGTTCGGGTGTGTGCGGGACTGTTCGGGTGTGTGCGGGGCTGTGCGGGGGGTCTTTTGGGGTGTGTGCAGGCATCATCTGATGGGACTACAAGTACGCAGCATCCAATCTGCAGCTAATTTGGATGTAATCTGGACAGTGGACACGCACCCTACACTATCCATACATCTATCAATAGATATCTATCCAGACACATCTACAGATAGATATATGAATAGATAGATGTATGCATCTATAGATCTATCTATATGTAGATCTGTCTATCCATTTCATCTATCATCTATATGTCTATCTATCTGTGTGTAATTGAGTGTGGGTTGGACAAATGTAAAAGAGGAGGTTGGACAATAATGACATCACAAATCTTTTTTTTGTTCAATAATACATCTTTATTTAGCTTTCAAAAACGCATACAAAAACGCACAAACACGCAAAAACCGCACCAAAAAAATTAAAAAATGCATCAAAAGCGCGAAAAAACTCCACAAAAAACTGCATCAAAACTGCAGCAAAAACTGCATCAAAACCGCACCAAAAACTGTATCAAAACCCCACCAACAACAGCATCAAAACCGCACCAAAAGCTGCATCAAAACCGCATCAAAACCGCACCAAAAACTGCATCAAAACCGCACCAAAAACGGCATCATAAGGGTATGTGCACACGCTGCGGATTTTGCTGCGGAACCGCAGCGTTTCCGCAGCTGCGGGTCCGCAGCGGTTTCCCATGAGTTTACAGTACAATATAAACCTATGGGAAATGAATTCCGCAGTGTACATGCTGCGGAAAAAAACGAGCGGAAACGCATCGGTTTATATTCCGCAGCATGTCAATTCTTTGTGCGGATTGCGCTGCGGGTTTAAACCTGCTCCAATAGAAAACTGCAGGTGTAAATCCGCAGCGGAAACCGCAATAGAAACCGCGATAAATCCGCAGTAATAACCACAGCGGTTTTGCACTGCGGATTTATCAAATCCGCTGCAGAAAATTCCGCAGCGGAATCCGCAGCGTGGGCACATGGCCTAAACGCACAAAAAACTGCTTCAAAACCGCACCAAAAACTGCATCAAAACCACACCAAATACTGCATCAAAACTGCACCAAATACTGCATCAAAACTTCGCCAAAAACTGCATAAAAAAGCATCAAAAACCTGAATCGAAACCACGCAAAAAAGCACCAAATGCTGCAGCAAAAACTGAATCAAAACCGCGCAAAAACCGCACCAAAAACTGCATCAAAACTTCTCCAAATATTGCATCAAAAATGCACCAAAAATGCATCAAACCCTCACCAAGAACTGTATCAAAAACTGCAGCAAAACGGCACCAAAAACAGCATCAAAACCGCACCAACAACAGCATCAAAACCGCACCAAAAACTGCTTCAAAACCGCACCAAATACTGCATCATAACCGCACCAAAAACTGTATCAAAACAGCACCAAATACTGCATCAAAACCGCACCAAATACTGCATCAAAACCGCACCAAAAACTGAATCAAAACCGCACCAAAAACAGCATCAAAACCGCACCAAAAACTGCATCAAAACTGCATCAAAAACTGCATCAAAACTTCACCAAAAACTGCATAAAAAAGCATCAAAAACCTGAATCAAAACCACGCAAAAAACCGCACCAAATACTGCAGCAAAAACTGAATCAAAACCACGCAAAAATCGCACCAAGAACTGCATCAAAACCACACAAAAAATCTGCATGAAAACCACGCAAAAAATATGAAAAAAACGTGAAAAAAATGCATAAAAAACGCAGCTGCGTTTTCAGCAAGGAGATGCAGATTTTGTGCAGAAAATTCTGCACCCAAATCTGCAACGTGTGCACACAGCATAAAATTGACCTGCCATTATGATTTTCCAGGTCATTACGAGTTCATAGACACCAAACACGTCTAGATTATTTTTTATCTAAGTGGTAAAAAAAAATTCAAAACTTTGCTAAAAAGAAATAAAATAATTGCGCCGTTTTCCGATACCCGTAGCGTCTATATTTTCTGAGATATTGGGTCGGGTGAGGGCTAATTTTTTTGCTCGCCGAGCTGACGTTTTTAATGATACCACTTTTGTGCAGATACGTTCTTTTGATTGCCCATTATTGCATTTTGATGCAATGTCGCGGCGACCAAAAAAACATAATTTTTTTTTGCTGTAATGAAAACAACTGACATGTTGCTCACCGCCGAAGCCCACCTCAAAGCGTGGGGATAATGCCAGCTGATGTACTATTCCGTCAGCTGGCAGAAAGGGGTTAATGAACAATATGTTTCAGTTAAAAAAAAACGAAGAAAAAAAAATATGGCGTGGGCTCCCGCGAAATTTTCTGCGCCAGAGGGAGAAAGCCGACAGCCGAGGGCCAATATTTGTAGCCTGCTATGAATATCAGCCCTCAGCTGTCTGCATAGCCTTTACTGGCTATTAGAATAGGGGGACCCCCCAAAAAAAATGACGTGGGGTCCCCCTATATTTCATAGCCAGAAAGGCTACGCAGACAGCTGCGGGCTGATATTCATAGCCTAGAGAGGGGCCATGGATATTGGCCCTCCCCCCCGGCTACAAATACCAGTCCGCAGCCGCCCCAGTAATGGCGCATCTGTAAGATGCGCCAATTCCGGCACTTAGCCCCTATCTTCCCACTCCGGTGTAGCGGTGGGATATGGGGTAATAAGGGGTTAATGTCACCTTGCTATTGTAAGGTGAAATTAAGCCGGGTTAATAACGGAGAGGCGTCAATAAGACGCCTATCCGTTATTAATCCAATAGTATTAAAGGATTAATAAAACACACACACATTAGGAAAAAAGTATTTTAACCCCTTCACCCCCAGAGCTTTTTCCGTTTTTTCGTTTTTGTTTTTCCCTCCCCTACTTCCCAGAACCATAACTTTTTTATTTTTCAGTCAATATGGCCATGTGAGGGCTTATTTTTTGCGGGACGAGATGTACTTTTGAACGATACCATTGGTTTTACCATGTCATGTAACAGAAAATGGGAAAAAAATTCCAAGTGTGATGAAATTGCAAAAAAAAGTGCAATCTCAGACTTGTTTTTCGTTTGGCTTTTTTGCTAGGTTCACTAAATGCTAAAACTAACCTGCCAATATGATTCTCCAGGTCATTATGAGTTCATAGATAAAACATAAACTAGACATGTTAGGTGTCTAAGTGGTGGATAAAAATTCCAAAGTTTGCAAAAAAAAAAAAAAGTGTGCGATTTTCCGATACCCGTAGCGTCTCCAATTTTCGTGATCTGGGGTCAGGTGAGCGCTTCTTTTTTGCATGCCAAGCTGTCATTTTTAATGATACCATTTTGGTGTAGATACGTTCTTTGATTTGCACTTTGCAATGATATTGCACTTTAATGCAATGTCGCGGCGACCAAAAAAACGTAATTTTGGCGTTTTGATTTTTTTTCTCGCTACGACATTTAGCCATCAGGTTAATCCTTTGTTTTTATTGATAGATCGGGCGATTCTGAATGCGGTGATACCAAATATGTGTAGGTTTGATTTTTTTTTAATTGTTTTATTTTGATTGGGGCGAAAGGGGGGTGATTTAAACTTTTATATATTTTTTATTTTTTAAATATTTTTAAACACTTTTTTTTTTTTTTTTGGCATGCTTCAATAGCCTCCATAGGAGGCTAGAAGCATGCACTACACGATCGGCTCTGCTACATAGAGGTGAAGTACAGATCACCTCTATGTAGTAGAAATGCAGGTGTACTTTGAGCGCCGACCACAGGGTGGCGCTCAAAGCCATCGGCCATCAACAACCATAGAGGTCTCAAGGAGACCTCTGGTTGTTATGGCAATGCACCGCTGACCCTTGATCATGTGACGGGGGTCAGCGGTGTGAGGACTTCCGGCCGCGCGGCCGGGAGCGCTAGTTAAATGCCGCTGTCAGCGCTTGACGGTGGCATTTAACTAGTTAATGGGGGCGGGCGGATCGCGATTCCACTCGCGCTCATTGCGCGCACATGTCAGCTGTACAAAACAGCTGACATGTCGCGGCTTTAAGGTGGGCTCACCGCCGGAGCCCACCTTAAAGCAGGGGATCTGCCAGCTAACGTACTATTCCGTCAGCTGGCAGAAAGGGGTTAATTTTCTTCATTTAAGCATACTTACCATACTTCGGTGCCTGCAAAAAAAGTAAAATAATAAACCGTATACTACCTGTGCGCCGTAGTCCAATTAATAACGAGTGTCCCACGACGATCTCCCCTATAGAACAGTGACATCGGGTGATGTCACTGCTCTATAGGACCCTCTGTGACACACTGACAGGAGACAATGGCTCCTGCAGTGCATCACTGAGAGGTTACTATAGTTCACTGGTCTCACTTTATGGCAAAAAGCTGCGTGGGAACTTTCTCACACAGCAATGCCAAAAGTGAGACTAGGGACTATTTTCTCACAGGGGCGTAGGAATACATTGTGGGGAATACATTGTGGAAGGATACCTTCCATCATTGTATTCCTGGAGCCCCTGGAGAGCGGTCGCATCAGCTGATGCTCCTGCTCTCCACGGGAGATCGGCGAGGGACACTCGTTTTAATTGGATTTCTGCGGATCAGGGAGTATAGTGTGTTTATTATTTTAATATTTTTTACAGGTAACACTGGCTTCGGGGAACAAAGTGACAAGTGATAGTGAGTATGTACTCTATGTTTTATGTACTGTATGTCTGTATGTATAACTCACAAAAATTTGCCCTCAGTGTAATGCCCCGTTATCTGGGGAACAAATACCACCAAATACATAATACATATGTCACTTTTTTGGATAATCTACTATATATTAGACTCCAGACCAGGTGGTATTTTTGAATTAAAATATAATTTATTAAACACAAAAGGTTAAAAACCAGATATACATCTGAATAAATCAACAGGTAAATAAACAAGTGCAGATTCCATTAAAAGAGGGACTGTATAGCCGTAAGGAAGCCACCGTAAACCTACAGTACTATGATACCTGATATATTTTCTGTTTTAAGCCTCTCTATGCGATATCAAACTAAATAACGAAGTAATTTGCTGCCATGTTTAAAATCCTACTGGGCAACTGAATTGGTTAGTTTTGGACTGTTTAAGCGCAACTATAACCCAAGCCTATTCTATGCACCAGAATAGGATACATGGACTAGTAATAACGTTATATTAACAAAAGGCTAATAAACACAGTATAAATGTAGTACTTTACCAAAGTGCTGTAGTGTGGGGAATACCTCGGCGTCCCTCTGCCTCTACGCACGTTTCACAAACAGCTTCATCAGGAGGCGTGTCTTAGCAGGGGGAAAAAAACGGGTTTTTATGTGTGAACGAGCTATTACAATTGGAGGACATTCTATTGGAGGAGGGCCCGGAGAATGATTGTTTCCGCCTACGACGTGTCCTTACGTGTTACTGGATGCTAGGGTTTCCTATGGGGAGCTATTACGCATGCGTGAGTAACGCCGGATAAGCGTTTCCAAGGAAATGACACGCTGTTACCGCCCAGCGGCGCGTCCATAGATACTACGTCCCGGAGTTTCTGTAAGAAGGTTACTGCGCATGCGTGAGTGACGCCGGATAAGCGTTGCTAAGGAAGTGACATGCTGTAAACGCCCAGCGGCGCGTCCATAGATACTGAGTCCCGGAGTGTCTGTAAAAAGGTTATTGCGCATGCGTGAGCTGCGCCATACCGTCGCTGTCAAAGAGATAGCCTACTTCATTGAGAAAATGCCGTGTGCAATGTTAAATCAAGCTAACTGCAACCTTGAACAAAGTGTTAATAAATACTTATGCAGCCAAATATGTGCATTTGCTAAATATTATTAAAAACGTGTCAATAATAATTTAAATGTGCCATAAAAAGAAAAATAAATATAACTAGACTAAATTATGAAATATGTGTGAATATTTGTTTAAAAATGATAGTGATGTGTTATATGTAGAGCTTGTATGAAGTGCAAACAGCCATGAATAAAGTGATAGAGTGCTAAATGAATAAATACATATACAAAGGCTGACTCCAAAAAGGGTCCTACAATACTAATTGTGATTTGTTATTATTTAATGACAAAATATGCGTGTCTAGAACGCGTTTTAGACCGAGAGAATAATGGCGCATGCATCCATGATGGCCCGGTTGTGTGTAAATAGGTGATGGACGGTCGGACCAGCGGTGACACAGGCCCCCCATCAGTATTGATGGGAGTGCCTGGAGCAGCGCCATTGTCCACCCCCCATCACCACCCGGTCCCAGCACCGAAGCATGCGCACCTCTCAGGTGAAAGTGTAGATGTGTGTTAAAAAGGCTAGGAAAAATAAGTGACTTTATCTGTATAATTACCTCCCTCTTGTGGGGACAATAAAGTGCATAAAGTTGTGAAAATGTGTGAAAACTAATATAATTAATGATAAGAAAATAATGCTAAGATTAGTGAATATAATCAACTGGATGCATATAACCAATTAGGAAAAAGGACCATTCCCTGGTGTGATAGGTAAATACACTAATCCTATATAAAGTCCATTTGTAATGTTCAGGACATTAATGATCCTAATCCTGTCCTGGGATGATAATATCAAAACATTATTCAAATAGTTGGTATCTAAAAATCCATAAATTAGGAGAAACATACTAAAACGAATGACAATATTTACGTCAAAGAAAGTCCATTTGTAACAGTCAATAGTTAGCCATTATGTCTTCATCCATATATGTGGAAAAATATTATTAGGTTATGACCTTAATGGGCCTCCCACATCCGTCCAAGAAGTTCCGATACTTAGGGGAAAGTTTAACGAGAATTCTAATGAGTCCTTTTTGATGTAGATCAAACTTGTTGCATCCAGTCGAGTTTATTATTAATGTTAGGCTGCTTTTAGTAGAAGATGTTGTACTGATTTCTTATTCTTCACCTCCAATGGCCTCCAATGTCAGCCAAAAATGTCCACTTAAATAGACTCAATGTCAAGACAACCCGTATAAATGGAATAACTACAACAAACAAATAGACAAAAAAAGTTAGAATAAAAACAACCGACATACAGATTAAAATTAATTATTAAAAACCCCTACCTGACACATCCAGAACCAATATTAAATATGGACTAAGAATTTAAAGAAAAGCACCGAACCCAGAATTTTCATTTAGTCCCTGTGGTGTGAGTGTTCCCAGTCTATATATCCATTGACATTCTTTTTTGGCTAGCCTCTTACTAACATCACCCCCTCTAGGTCCGAGGTCTATGGAATCAATACCTTTAATTATTAGCATCCTCGGATTACTTTGATGGAATCTCTTGAAGTGTCTTGGGAGGGTTTTGAGAGTGCTTTCATCTTTGATTGTTTTGGCCTTCTCAATATCAAGGTAGTGTTCCCGTACCCTAATTTTTAATTCACGACTAGTCATGCCTATGTAAATTTTTTTGCACGGGCATTGGGCATAGTAGATAACCCCTTTTGTGCGGCATGTGATGTTGGACCGTATAACAAACTCTCTGGTGTCATTATAATTAGTAAAGGTGCGACTTTTTTGCATGTTAGCGCACCCTTTGCACAAACCACAGGGATAAAAACCCTGACGTTCTCCCGATTTATTCGAGGTGTTCCTTCTTTTGGGGTCGTAGGTGCTGTGTACCAGTATGTCTCGTAGATTTGGGGCCCTTTTTGCCACAAATGAAGGGCGTTCTGGTAAAATCTTACTGAGAATGGTATCGGTTCTTAAAATCGGCCAATGTTTTAAGATAGCATTTTTGAGATCGTGCCACCCCTCACTATAGTTTGTGATAAACCTTACCTGATTATCATACTTATCATTATCAAGGGCCGGTTGATTTTTATGTAACAATTTGCTTCTTTCGATGTCCCTGGCTCTCCTATATCCCTTTTCAATGATCTTTTTGTTGCATCCACGATCTTTGAATCTTCTTTTTAAGTCTTGTGATTGGATTTCAAAGTCAGATTGTTCAGAGCAAATTCGTTTGACACGAAGAAATTGTCCAATTGGTATCCCATTAATAGTAGATTTAAGGTGCGAGGATGATGCGTGAAGTAACGCATTTGTGGCCGTTGGTTTACGAAATACAGTAGTAGAAATTTGTCCATTTGATTGTGCTGAAATACAAAGATCCAGAAATTCTATTTGATGTCCAAATTTGTAAGTCAACTTAATGTTTTGATCATTACTATTAAGTTTCCGCATCATAGTTTCCAAATCACTAGTGTGTCCTTCCCAGATGAACATAATGTCATCAATATATCTGACCCAATGGTGTATTCGCTCTACACCCGGAATTTCTTCTCCTTGAAAAATTGACCACTCCCAGGCGCCCATGAATAGATTGGCATATGAGGGGGCACAAGTTGCCCCCATAGCCGTACCTTGTAATTGCCTGTACACCTTCCCGTTAAATGTAAATACATTGTGTGTGAGAACAAATTCAAGCAATGCAAGAATCAAGTTGGCCATATCCTTGTCAATGTTACTATGTGTGAGGTATCTATTGGTGGCTTTTAATCCATCTGTGTGCCTAATTGATGAATAAAGAGCCTCAACATCTGCAGTCACCAGGACCATATTTTCTGTCAGATGGATGTTTTCCAGATGTCCCAGGACTGCGGTGGTATCTTTAACAAACGAAGGTAATTGTTTGACCAAAGGTTGGAGGAAATGTTCTATGATATTACAAGCAATTTCACATAGCCCTTCGTTGGCCGCTATTATGGGCCTCCCCGGCGGGTCTAGTTGATTTTTATGAATTTTTGGGACCAGGTATAACGTAGCTATCCTGGGCTCCAATTTTTGATGAATATCCACCAATTTTTTGGGGATGATGCCGTTTTCAAATGCCAATGTGAGGATGTCCACCAACTCAGATTTGAATTCCGAAGTGGGGTTATATGTGAGCTTTTTGTACTCTTTGGGATTACTCAACAACTTATTTGCCTGAGTTTCATATTGTGAGTTTGGCCAAATAACTATGTTGCCTCCTTTGTCGGCCATTTTGAAAACGACATCATTCCACTTAGTGAGTTCATCCAATGCTTTTCTTTCCATCACCGTTAGGTTATTCCTAGATTTCCTTTTGGTCTGTTGGATCCTTTCTATGTCCGCTGCCACCATCTTGGTGAAGGTTTCAACCACTGGTACTGTGGCTAGAGGGGGAAATTTATGTGATTTGCTAATTATATGCGTTGGGAATCTACTCACTTCTGATTCATTTTCCTCCAACAGTGATTCCAATGCTTCCAGGGCTTCTTGTTCATCTTTATCTATAGTGTTTTTTCCCATGTCCTCTTTGTGGTGCAGTTTTTTCAACACTATTTTCCTAGAAAGTAAATGTAGATCTTTAATTGCCGTAAAAGGACTTAAAGGAGATGTGGGTGAGAAGGTGAGACCTTTCTGCAATACTTTCAATTGAGGGTCAGTTAAAATATGTGAAGATAAATTAATTACCTTGACTCCGTCTCCTCTAGGGTCAGTATCACTAAGTGTGGATTTCTTATGAAACAATTGTCTTGTGCGAGGTCCATGATAGTTGGATTCACCCCCTTCACTCATGGAGGAAAGAGATGTAACAGACGAACTTCGGGATGTCTTTCTAGAGGTGTGAATGTTTTTTATTTGCCAACGAAAAATTTTGTTGTTTTCAAAATCCGTCATATCCCTATTGTATTTCCTTTGTTTATTAAGGCTGATATTCTCCTCCCATTTCTCAATATCTTTGTCCAGATTGGAAATCATACTCTGTAATGCCTCTACTGTCAGTTCCTGCTGTAGAGATTTTTGCAATGTTTCAATTTCAGTCTCTATAGTTTTTAAGGTGGTGGCATTTTTTTCAATAATAATATTAATAAACTCAAAGGAGCATGTGTTAGCTGCTTTAATCCACTTCTGAACCAGATTGTCATCATCCAAATCGAATGTTGGAAATAAATTTATTCTTAATCCCCTGGGAATGATTTTCTGGGCGATGTAATTTTCTAAGGTGATTTTAGTCCACCATATTTTCGTCTTTTTATGTACTAGATTTTTGTATTTTCTAATGACTTCTTGATTGGTACTGGAAGTGTTAGTAGAACCAGGAACCGCACTTTTTTTGAAAATATTATTTGCTTTCGCTTGCCAAGAACTCTCTTTGGCTCTGAAATCCATGTGGATGGGCTCTGTTTAAACAACAGTGAAAAATGATATAACTCACAAAAATTTGCCCTCAGTGTAATGCCCCGTTATCTGGGGAACAAATACCACCAAATACATAATACATATGTCACTTTTTTGGATAATCTACTGTATATTAGACTCCAGACCAGGTGGTATTTTTGAATTAAAATATAATTTATTAAACACAAAAGGTTAAAAACCAGATATACATCTGAATAAATCAACAGGTAAATAAACAAGTGCAGATTCCATTAAAAGAGGGACTGTATAGCCGTAAGGAAGCCACCGAAAACCTACAGTACTATGATACCTGATATATTTTCTGTTTTAAGCCTCTCTATGCGATATCAAACTAAATAACGAAGTAATTTGCTGCCATGTTTAAAATCCTACTGGGCAACTGAATTGGTTAGTTTTGGACTGTTTAAGCGCAACTATAACCCAAGCCTATTCTATGCACCAGAATAGGATACATGGACTAGTAATAACGTTATATTAACAAAAGGCTAATAAACACAGTATAAATGTAGTACTTTACCAAAGTGCTGTAGTGTGGGGAATACCTCGGCGTCCCTCTGCCTCTACGCACGTTTCACAAACAGCTTCATCAGGAGGCGTGTCTTAGCAGGGGGAAAAAAAACGGGTTTTTATGTGTGAACGAGCTATTACAATTGGAGGACATTCTATTGGAGGAGGGCCCGGAGAATGATTGTTTCCGCCTACGACGTGTCCTTACGTGTTACTGGATGCTAGGGTTTCCTATGGGGAGCTATTACGCATGCGTGAGTAACGCCGGATAAGCGTTTCCAAGGAAATGACACGCTATTACCGCCCAGCGGCGCGTCCATAGATACTACGTCCCGGAGTTTCTGTAAGAAGGTTACTGCGCATGCGTGAGTGACGCCGGATAAGCGTTGCTAAGGAAGTGACATGCTGTAAACGCCCAGCGGCGCGTCCATAGATACTGAGTCCCGGAGTGTCTGTAAAAAGGTTATTGCGCATGCGTGAGCTGCGCCATACCGTCGCTGTCAAAGAGATAGCCTACTTCATTGAGAAAATGCCGTGTGCAATGTTAAATCAAGCTAACTGCAACCTTGAACAAAGTGTTAATAAATACTTATGCAGCCAAATATGTGCATTTGCTAAATATTATTAAAAACGTGTCAATAATAATTTAAATGTGCCATAAAAAGAAAAATAAATATAACTAGACTAAATTATGAAATATGTGTGAATATTTGTTTAAAAATGATAGTGATGTGTTATATGTAGAGCTTGTATGAAGTGCAAACAGCCATGAATAAAGTGATAGAGTGCTAAATGAATAAATACATATACAAAGGCTGACTCCAAAAAGGGTCCTACAATACTAATTGTGATTTGTTATTATTTAATGACAAAATATGCGTGTCTAGAACGCGTTTTAGACCGAGAGAATAATGGCGCATGCATCCATGATGGCCCGGTTGTGTGTAAATAGGTGATGGACGGTCGGACCAGCGGTGACACAGGCCCCCCATCAGTATTGATGGGAGTGCCTGGAGCAGCGCCATTGTCCACCCCCCATCACCACCCGGTCCCAGCACCGAAGCATGCGCACCTCTCAGGTGAAAGTGTAGATGTGTGTTAAAAAGGCTAGGAAAAATAAGTGACTTTATCTGTATAATTACCTCCCTCTTGTGGGGACAATAAAGTGCATAAAGTTGTGAAAATGTGTGAAAACTAATATAATTAATGATAAGAAAATAATGCTAAGATTAGTGAATATAATCAACTGGATGCATATAACCAATTAGGAAAAAGGACCATTCCCTGGTGTGATAGGTAAATACACTAATCCTATATTAAGTCCAAAGTAATCCGAGGATGCTAATAATTAAAGGTATTGATTCCATAGACCTCGGACCTAGAGGGGGTGATGTTAGTAAGAGGCTAGCCAAAAAAGAATGTCAATGGATATATAGACTGGGAACACTCACACCACAGGGACTAAATGAAAATTCTGGGTTCGGTGCTTTTCTTTAAATTCTTAGTCCATATTTAATATTGGTTCTGGATGTGTCAGGTAGGGGTTTTTAATAATTAATTTTAATCTGTATGTCGGTTGTTTTTATTCTAACTTTTTTTGTCTATTTGTTTGTTGTAGTTATTCCATTTATACGGGTTGTCTTGACATTGAGTCTATTTAAGTGGACATTTTTGGCTGACATTGGAGGCCATTGGAGGTGAAGAATAAGAAATCAGTACAACATCTTCTACTAAAAGCAGCCTAACATTAATAATAAACTCGACTGGATGCAACAAGTTTGATCTACATCAAAAAGGACTCATTAGAATTCTCGTTAAACTTTCCCCTAAGTATCGGAACTTCTTGGACGGATGTGGGAGGCCCATTAAGGTCATAACCTAATAATATTTTTCCACATATATGGATGAAGACATAATGGCTAACTATTGACTGTTACAAATGGACTTTCTTTGACGTAAATATTGTCATTCGTTTTAGTATGTTTCTCCTAATTTATGGATTTTTAGATACCAACTATTTGAATAATGTTTTGATATTATCATCCCAGGACAGGATTAGGATCATTAATGTCCTGAACATTACAAATGGACTTTATATAGGATTAGTGTATTTACCTATCACACCAGGGAATGGTCCTTTTTCCTAATTGGTTATATGCATCCAGTTGATTATATTCACTAATCTTAGCATTATTTTCTTATCATTAATTATATTAGTTTTCACACATTTTCACAACTTTATGCACTTTATTGTCCCCACAAGAGGGAGGTAATTATACAGATAAAGTCACTTATTTTTCCTAGCCTTTTTAACACACATCTACACTTTCACCTGAGAGGTGCGCATGCTTCGGTGCTGGGACCGGGTGGTGATGGGGGGTGGACAATGGCGCTGCTCCAGGCACTCCCATCAATACTGATGGGGGGCCTGTGTCACCGCTGGTCCGACCGTCCATCACCTATTTACACACAACCGGGCCATCATGGATGCATGCGCCATTATTCTCTCGGTCTAAAACGCGTTCTAGACACGCATATTTTGTCATTAAATAATAACAAATCACAATTAGTATTGTAGGACCCTTTTTGGAGTCAGCCTTTGTATATGTATTTATTCATTTAGCACTCTATCACTTTATTCATGGCTGTTTGCACTTCATACAAGCTCTACATATAACACATCACTATCATTTTTAAACAAATATTCACACATATTTCATAATTTAGTCTAGTTATATTTATTTTTCTTTTTATGGCACATTTAAATTATTATTGACACGTTTTTAATAATATTTAGCAAATGCACATATTTGGCTGCATAAGTATTTATTAACACTTTGTTCAAGGTTGCAGTTAGCTTGATTTAACATTGCACACGGCATTTTCTCAATGAAGTAGGCTATCTCTTTGACAGCGACGGTATGGCGCAGCTCACGCATGCGCAATAACCTTTTTACAGACACTCCGGGACTCAGTATCTATGGACGCGCCGCTGGGCGTTTACAGCATGTCACTTCCTTAGCAACGCTTATCCGGCGTCACTCACGCATGCGCAGTAACCTTCTTACAGAAACTCCGGGACGTAGTATCTATGGACGCGCCGCTGGGCGGTAACAGCGTGTCATTTCCTTGGAAACGCTTATCCGGCGTTACTCACGCATGCGTAATAGCTCCCCATAGGAAACCCTAGCATCCAGTAACACGTAAGGACACGTCGTAGGCGGAAACAATCATTCTCCGGGCCCTCCTCCAATAGAATGTCCTCCAATTGTAATAGCTCGTTCACACATAAAAACCCGTTTTTTTCCCCCTGCTAAGACACGCCTCCTGATGAAGCTGTTTGTGAAACGTGCGTAGAGGCAGAGGGACGCCGAGGTATTCCCCACACTACAGCACTTTGGTAAAGTACTACATTTATACTGTGTTTATTAGCCTTTTGTTAATATAACGTTATTACTAGTCCATGTATCCTATTCTGGTGCATAGAATAGGCTTGGGTTATAGTTGCGCTTAAACAGTCCAAAACTAACCAATTCAGTTGCCCAGTAGGATTTTAAACATGGCAGCAAATTACTTCGTTATTTAGTTTGATATCGCATAGAGAGGCTTAAAACAGAAAATATATCAGGTATCATAGTACTGTAGGTTTACGGTGGCTTCCTTACGGCTATACAGTCCCTCTTTTAATGGAATCTGCACTTGTTTATTTACCTGTTGATTTATTCAGATGTATATCTGGTTTTTAACCTTTTGTGTTTAATAAATTATATTTTAATTCAAAAATACCACCTGGTCTGGAGTCTAATATATAGTAGATTATCCAAAAAAGTGACATATGTCTGTATGTATGTTGTATGTATGTACTGTATGTATGTACTGTATGTGGCATGTTGCATGTCGTATGTTGCATGTCGTCGCATGTTGCATGTTACATGTCACATGTTGCATGTCGTCACATGTTGCATGTTGTCGCATGTTGCATGTTGTCGCATGGTGCATGTCGCATATCACATGTCTCATGTTGCATGTTGTCGCATGTCACATGTTGTCACATGTCGCATGCCGTTGCATGTTGTATGTCGCATGTCGTCGCATGCCATCGCATGTTGCATGTTGTCGCATGTTGCATGTCGTTGCATGTAGTCGCATGTCACATGTTGCATGTTGCATGTCATTGCATGTCGTCGTATGTTGTCGAATGTTGCATGTCGCCGCATGTCACATGTCGCATTTCGTCGCATGTCATCGCATGTTGCATGTTGTCGAATGCTGCATGTCGCCGCATGTTGCATGTTGTCGCATGTCGTCGAATGCTGCATGTCGTCGCATGTTGCATGTCACATGTTGTCATATGTCGCATGCTGCCATATGTTGCATTTCGCATGTCATCTCATGTCACATGTCGCATGTCGCATGTTGTCACATGTTGCATGTTGACGCATGTCACATGTCGTTGCATGTCACATGCCGTCACATGTTGTTGCATGTCGTCGCATGTTGCATGTGGCATGTTGCATGTCGTCGCATGTTGCATGTAACATTTTGCATGTCATATGTCGCATGCCCTCGCATGTCGCCACATGTTGCATGTCACATGGTGTATGTTGTATGTCTGTATGTACTGTGTCTGCATGTTGTATGTACTGTATGTCTGTATGTATGTATATGTGTGTGTATGTGTGTTGTTTTTTTTTTACATTCAACACATTAGCCGGATGATGGGACTACTACTGTCCCATCATTGGCTAATGTGTCACTCACTGTCACTGTAGCAGGCATCGTCCGATAGGACTTGTAGTCCCATCGGACGACGCCTGCACACAGAGACACACACAGCAATGACGCCCGCAGCAGACCCCAGCACGGCCAGCGGACCCACCGCCCGGCGTAGCCCCATGGCACATCCCGGCGCCGACACATCCCGGTGCAGGCACCGGCAGATGCCGGCACCACGGCACATCTCGGCGCCGACACATCCCGGCGCAGGCACCGGCACATGCCGGCACCACAGCACATCCCAGCATCACGGCACATCCCGACGCGGCACAACGGCAAATCCAGGAGCAACACCACAGCACATCCCGCAGACTCCTCTGCGCCCGCCCATCCCAGAACACAGCGTTCACATCCCTGCCTACTACCTAGCCCTCTGCTGGATGTCCTCATATGAACTCGAGCGTGGGAACTTTTCACAGGCTCCAGTTCATGAGGACATCCAGCAGAGGGCACATCACCACAACTCAAGGTAACTACAGGTCACCCTGCTTTCCATTCATTCCCCTGGTTTTTACAGGCAGGGGCGGCTGCATTAACAGGCTTCTGCTTGTAAAATTAGTTAACCCTGTCAGATGGATTTACAACGTGGGACAGAACGACAGAAGGTATGGAATATTGTTGTTTTTTTTTTTAACTTTGTTTCAGGTGACAAGGGTCTTCAGGTGGATTAAGAGTCTAATAAAATATTACAACAACATGTGTCTTTATTTCATTAAAATACTTTGTAATAATGTGTGTGTGTTTTCTTAACCATTTCGTACTATTGGATTAATAATGGATAGGTGTCATAATTGACGCCTCTCCATTATTAATCTGGCTTAATGTCACCTTACAATAGCAAGGTGACATTAACCCTTCATTACCCCATATCCCACCGCTACACGGGAGTGGGAAGAGAGTGGCCAAGTGCCAGAATAGGCGCATCTTCCAGATGTGCCTTTTCTGGGGTGGCTGGGGGCAGATGTTTTTAGCCGGGGGGGGGGCCAATAACCATGGACCCTCTCTAGGCTATTAATATTTGCCCTCAGTCACTGGCTTTACCACTCTGGTGGAGAAAATTGTGCGGGAGCCCACGCCAATTTTTTCTGCGATTTAACCCTTTAATTTAATAGCTAGAGGGCCCAAATTTTGCACATACACACTACTAACATTAGTAGTGTGGAATATGCAAAAAAAAAGGGATATGAGATGGTTTACTGTATGTAAACCATGTCTCATATCCTGTCGGGTTTGGGAAGGAGATAGCAATATTTCTCTATAACACTGCTGCGTATTTCTCGCAAGTCACACTGCTGGTCCGTGTGTAATCTGTATTTTTCTCGCCCCTATAGACTTTCATTGGCGATTTTTTTGCGCAATACGGTGACAAACGCAGCTGCGATTTTCTACGGCCGTAGAAGACCGTATAATACAGATCCGTAAAATACGGCTGATAGGAGCTGGGCCATAGAGAATCATTGGGCCGTGTGTTATGCGTATTTTACGGACGTATTTTCTGCGCTCATACGTCCGTAAAACTCGCTAGTGTGACGCCGGCCTAACTGTCCTAAAACCTCTGCCAAACCCGTCACATTTCTGCCCTATGTAATACACTTGTGGTCTTCCCTAGAGATATTAGACACTTTCCCATTCATCTATAAATTAGCTTAATAAACTTGGAACTAAATTAATTAATACAATTGATAATTATCAACGGCTCATTCACACGTTATATTTTCTTATACTAGTGATGATGATATTTTTATTTCTATAGCACCAACATATTCTGACCACTTTACAATTAAGCAGGGACATGAACAGACAATAAATATATCACAAAGTGACACAGATCAGCAGGTACAGGAGGAGTGAGGGTCCTGCTCGCAAGCTACAATCTATAAGGAAATAGGGTGGGATGTGCTATCCGTGCTTTTCACAGATAACACTTGTGCCTAAAATAGTGAATGGGGCAGTTCACATGTCCGGGATTGTTTGTAGTCCATACAAAATCATGGAGATATGTTCCATACTGATCCAAACGTCAGAACAAAATTGTCAATGCAAGTCTATGGGTCTGTGTAAAAATCGAACAGAACTGTCATCTTAGTGATGTCCGAGTCCGATCTAAACGTCAGATCAAAATACACATATAGCTCAGCCGTGAGACCACCATCGATCCTGGTCAAGTATCCAACATCTTTGGCTGTGAGGCTATGTGCACATGTCAGGATTTCTTGCAGAAATTTCCTGACCAAAACCGGACATTTTCTGCAAGAAATCCTGTGCGTTTTTTCATGTTTTTTGTGCGTTTTTTGTGTGGATTTTTTTGCAGATTTTTCCAGGGGTTCCAAATGCAATAATATGGTGGGAAATCCTCAAAAAATCAACAAAATTAATGAACATGCTGCGTTTTTTACCGCGATGCATTTTTTTCGTGGGAAAAAAAAGCGACATATGCACAAAAATTGCGGAATGCATTCTAAATGATGGGATGCATATGTATGCGTTTTTATAGCAAAAAAACGCAAAAAATCGGAAAGTGTGTACATACCCTGAAACAACCCCATATGATCAGGTTTCCTCTACCAAAACCTGACAGTTCCTTCAATGATTCCAGCCATTGGCCCCGTTTTCCCTGGTTTCTTCCAGACCCATTTGCACCCATCAGAGACTAGTCTGTTGCCTTTCATCTCATCGCTCCAAATCACCCATCATCAATCTTATACTGTCCACTTGTCATACGTTTTTGCAAACTCAAGCCAACGCTTCTCATCACAATAGTGAAGTTGAAGTCTCTCACCTTATTTGAAGCTTCCAGACTTGTGTAACGTCTGCAGGACAATTGATTGATTTTTGTATGGTTGTCCTGAGGAAGGAGTCGGTGGAATCTGAAACGCATCAACAATAAACAATACATTTGTGTATAAGACAGCCAAGATGATTGTCTATAAAATGATGGGAGTCTCACGTTGGAAGCAGTAGTGGATGGTGAGATATGGAGCCTGAAAGTCAAAAGGTCAAAACATTGTTACTATTTTGCTCGTCAGTGTGTTTGTCTTAGGCTACTTTCACACTAGCGTCGGGAACAACCCGTCGCTGTGCGTCGGGCCGACGTTCCCGACGCTAGCGTGGTCTCCGCCGCACAACGGGGGCAGCGGATGCATTTTTCCAGCGCATCCGCTGCCCCATTGTGAGGTGCGGGGAAGTGCGGGGAGGTGGGGGCGGAGTTCGGAAAAAGCGGACCGTCGGGAGCAAAAAACGTTACATGTAACGTTTTTTGCTCCCGACGGTCCGCCACAGCACGGCGCAACCGTCGCAGGATGGTTGCGACGTGTGTCATTACGTCGCAAATGCGTCGCTAATGTTAGTCAATGCAGAAAAAACGCATCCTGCAAGCACTTTTGCAGGATGCGTTTTTTCGGCAAAACGACGCATTTGCGACGTAATGCAGTTAACGCTAGTGTGAAAGTAGCCTTAGGGTATGTGTCCACGGGCCGTTTTACATCTGGAATAGCAGCGGATTGAACGCTGCGCAGAGCCGCAGCATTCAATCTGCCGCGTCCAGATGTTACAGCATAGTGGAGGGGATTTTATGAAATCCCGACTCCACTATGCGTGCTAACACGCACCCGGCGGCCCTGCGATTCCGGACATGCGGCGCGTCTTTTTAGATCGCAGCATGTCCGTTTACCTTGCGGCGCCGCTGCAAGGTAAATCACAGGGCCCTATGTGTGGGGTGCGATGATGCCGGATGTGTGCAATGAACACATCCGGCATCATCGCGTCTCCAGAAGGGGGCGGGGCTTAGGGCAGAGCGAGTTTTCCGCTCCGTCCAAAGCGCCGGCCATCCTGAACGTGGACACGCACCCTTAGGATCTTCTTGTGTTTTTAGGGGGTTGATTTGTGGTCTGTTTATTTTATACTTATTATTGGTAATTTTTTAAATATATTTGTGTTAATAATTTTTGATATATTATATTACTACATTTTTAATACAGATTGTTATATGGAAAAAAATACATTGAAGAAAAAAAAGCTGATATAAACAATAGGTCATTTTCTCATGAGGCCTTCAGCGTAACCTCATTATAATGTGATATTTGCAGGTGATTCATGTTTCGTCCTGAAGGTTTAGAGCTGGAGTGGCCTCTGCTGGTAACACCTAGTACTGCACAACAGATGGAAGCATTTTATTGGTTTCGCCAGTAGGTGTCAGTAGCGCTCAGTGTAACGGCATCACAGAGAGATAAGGAGACGTAATATCAGAATCTGGGGAGATTGTGAGAAAGTACAGGAGGAATATATATATATATTTACATTTTCATATTTTGCATAGTTCATTATTTTTACCTTCAAAGCAGCAACCGAATAATAATTATTGCAGATGTGACTGAGGGTTAATAATGATCTGGTTAAAAAAGAAAAAACAGCTCCGACTCTAAGGGCATTGTAGCACGGAAGCCAAGGGATCAAATGTAGAAACAATTCAGCGTCTTAAAATGTCGATGTTTATTAGAGAACTAAGTACAAAGTTCAATGCATAGTATTTACATAGACAGTCTTGAATGTTTGCATTGAATTTTCTAATAAACATCACAATTTTAAGAAATTGGATCTTTTTCTACATTAATAATGATTTCCCGATCTAAAATGAATATTTTCTGTGTGTATAAAAAGTGGTTGTCACGCTGTGTTGTCCAGCCTGCTCCCCATTGTAGACTCTACAACGAGGGCTATGGACGGGGCGATCCGCACCGCTGACCGGCATGGGGTCTCTTAGGCCGCGTCCGACCTCCTCCCACTTCAGGACCACTGGTTAGTTCTGAGGTCCCCCAGGGTCACAAATACCGACCTGATGTTGACACCCCAATCGGCATAGCACAGGGCAGCCCAGAACACCTGGACTCAAGCGCTCCAGCACTCAGCCTCCCTGGTAACTAGGATTACAGGCGCACGCCACCGCGCCCGGCGATTGTCTAGTGCTGCTATTACTGACTAGAGGCTGCAAGGAGCCGTGACGTCATCGGGAGCCACAGCGCCATCTAGTGTCTGCAGGATGACCCTGCCATAAAGTCAGTAACATAAGTCAGTATACCGCTGCATGTAGTTTATACCTGTTATACAGTGTTCATTTTAGGACATGGTCAGAAATCACAATAACATCAGAAATAACCTCAGAAATACTCAGTCTGATACCGGAGTCTGATACTTGACTCTGATACAGGAAATTAGTAAAATTAGTAAAATTAGCAAAAATTAGTACCTGGGATCACTTGAGCTTGTGGTGCAATGGTAAGGACGACGGCGGTAGTCTCTAGACGCAGGATCCATTTTTTGTCGGCCGGATCCTTTTCCTTTTCCGCCGGATTGGTTTTATCTTTCTGCCGGATCCGTTTTTTCCGCCGGATCCGTTTTTTTTCCGCCGATCCGTTTTTTTTTGGCGAATCCGTCTTTTTTCCGCCAGTCGGTTTGTTTTTGCGCCGGATCCGTTTTTTACGCCAGATCCGTTTTTTTCTGCCGGATCCGTTTTTTTTTCCGCCGTATTCGTTTTTTTTCCGCAGATCCGTTTTTTTTTTTGCCGAATCCGTTTTTTTCCCGCCAATCTGTTTTTCCGCCGGATCCGTTTTTTTTCCGCCGATCCGTGTTTTTTTGCCGAATCCGTTTTTTTCTGCCAATCGGTTTGTTTTTACGCCAGATCCGTTTTTTTTCGCCGGATCCGTGTTTTTCCGCCGATCCGTTTTTTTTTGCCTAATCCGTTTGTTTTTTTTGCCGATCCTTTTTTTTTTGCACCTAATCCATTTTTTTTACGCCAGATCCGTTTTTTTCCGCCGATCCGGTTTTTTTTTTGCCGAATCCGTTTTGTTCCCGCCGATCGTGTTTTTTTGCGCCGGATCCATTTTTTTACAAGCCAGATCCGATTTTTTTTCTGCCGGATGTTTTATTTTGCTGATCCGGTTTTTTTGCTGAATTTGTTTTTTTCCCGCCGATCCGGTTTTTTTGTGCCGGATCCGTTTTTTTTTACGCCAGATCCGTTTGGTTTTTTTTGCCGAATCCGTTTTGTTCCCGCCGATCGGGTTTTTTTTTCGCCGGATCCATTTTTTTACAAGCCAGATCCGTTTTTTTTGCACCAAATCCGTTTTGTTCCCGCCGATCTGTTTTTTTTTGCGCCGGATCCGTTTTTTTACAAGCCAGATCCGTTTTTTTTCGCCGATTCGTTTTTTTGGCCTAATCCGTTTTTTTTTCGCCGATCCGTTTTTTTTTTTGCCGAATCCGTTTTGTTCCCGCCGATCGGGTTTTTTTTGCGCCGGATCCAATGTTTTACAAGCCAGATCCGTTTTTTTTTCCGCCGGATCAGTTTTATTTTGCCGATCCGTTTTTTTTTACCTAATCCGTTTTTTTTTCGCCAATCCGTTTTTTTGCGCCGAATCCGTTTTTTTACGCCAGATCCGTTTTTTTTCCGCCAGATCCGTTTTTTTCCACCGATCCGTTTTTTTTTTTTTTGCCGAATCCGTTTTGTTCCCGCCGATCGGGTTTTTTTTGCGCCGGATCTGCTTTTTTACAAGCTAGATCCGTTTTTTTTCCGCCGGATCCGTTTTTTTCCTGCTGATCCGGTTTTTTTTGTGCCGGATCCATTTTTTTACAAGCCAGATCCGTTTTTTTTGCACCAAATCCGTTTTGTTCCCGCCGATCTGTTTTTTTTTGCGCCGGATCCGTTTTTTTACAAGCCAGATCCGTTTTTTTTCGCCGATTCGTTTTTTTGGCCTAATCCGTTTTTTTTTTGCTGATCCGTTTTTTTTTTTGCCGAATCCGTTTTGTTCCCGCCGATCGGGTTTTTTTGCGCCGGATCCAATGTTTTACAAGCCAGATCCGTTTTTTTTTCCGCCGGATCAGTTTTATTTTGCCGATCCGTTTTTTTTTTACCTAATCCGTTTTTTTTTCGCCGATCCGTTTTTTTGCGCCGAATCCGTTTTTTTACGCCAGATCCGTTTTTTTTCCGCCAGATCCGTTTTTTTCCACCGATCCGTTTTTTTTTTTTTGCCGAATCCGTTTTGTTCCCGCCGATCGGGTTTTTTTTGCGCCGGATCTGCTTTTTTACAAGCTAGATCCGTTTTTTTTCCGCCGGATCCGTTTTTTTCCTGCTGATCCGTTTTTTTTTGTGCCAGATCCGTTTTTTTTTACGCCAGATCCATTTTTTTCTGCCGGATCCGTTTTTTTCCGCCGATCCGTTTTTTTTTCTGATGCTGCATGTGTGTGTGTCTGATGCTGCATGTGTGTGTGTGTGTGAGATGCTGCATGTGTGTGTGTCTGATGCTGCATGTGTGTGTCTGATGCTGCATGTGTGTGTGTGTGAGATGCTGCATGTGTGTGTGTCTGATGCTGCATGTGTGTGTCTGATGCTGCATGTGTGTGTGTGTCTGATGCTGCATGTGTGTGTGTGTCTGATGCTGCATGTGTGTGTTTGTCTGATGCTGCATGTGTGTGTGTGTCTGATGCTGCATGTGTGTGTTTGTCTGATGCTGCATGTGTGTGTGTGTCTGATGCTGCATGTGTGTGTGTGTCTGATGCTGCATGTGTGTGTTTGTCTGATGCTGCATGTGTGTGTGTGTCTGATGCTGCATGTGTGTGTGTGTCTGATGCTGCATGTGTGTGTTTGTCTGATGCTGCATGTGTGTGTGTGTCTGCTGCATGTGTGTGTGTGTGTTCACACACGATTGCTCTATATTCTTCAAAAACAAATCCCTCCCAACCGAAGGGTATGTGTACCATCCAACAAGACTTCCACATGTAGTGGGATCTATGAAATAAATGATCTCCACTATGGTACTATACAAATTTAATTTTATTAAACACAATGTTAAAAGTACAAATACAATAAAATTACTACATTTAAGAAAAGGTGCATAATCCAATTGAGAGACTATACTGCCATAGGAGATTGCACTATAGAATTGGCGAAATGTACTATATATGTATACAATGCAAAATATCTTATGCCATAATATGGAAGTCCATAATAGACTACTACCTTAGTCAGAAAGACCCAATTTCATAATGTAATGTCCGAAATCAGACTCCACAAGAAATAAATGGCATATATTGAAAATAGTAATAGCATATTACCTTACTATAGCATATTACTTACCTATTGTGCACACGCCTTCAGAAGAAGCAAACGCGAAACGCGCGTCAAGGCAGAGGGACGCCGGGGATATTGCAGTTGGCGATTAGTAAGGTAATATGCTATTACTATTTTCAATATATGCCATTTATTTCTTGTGGAGTCTGATTTCGGACATTACATTATGAAATTGGGTCTTTCTGACTAAGGTAGTAGTCTATTATGGACTTCCATATTATGGCATAAGATATTTTGCATTGTATACATATATAGTACATTTCGCCAATTCTATAGTGCAATCTCCTATGGCAGTATAGTCTCTCAATTGGATTATGCACCTTTTCTTAAATGTAGTAATTTTATTGTATTTGTACTTTTAACATTGTGTTTAATAAAATTAAATTTGTATAGTACCATAGTGGAGATCATTTATTTCATAGATCCCACTACATGTGGAAGTCATGTGTGTGTGTGTGTGTCTGATGCTGCATGTGTTTGTGTGATGGCTGCGTGTGTGTGTGTGATGGCTGCGTGTGTGTGTGTGATGGCTGCGTGTGTGTGTGTGATGGCTGTGTGTGTGATGCATTTGTGTCAAAGCTGCATGTGTTTGTGAGCTGCGTTTGTGATGCTGCGTGTGTGTGTGATGCTGCATGTGTGTGAGCTGCGTGCGTGTGTGAGCCGAGACTGTGAGCTGTGTGCGTGTGTGTGTGAGCGTGTGTGTGAGCTGCATGCCTGTATGTCATTATACAGTATGGAGAACTTTGGCCATTATACAGTATGGAGCATCATGTGCAGTCATTATACAGTATGGAGCATCATGTGCAGTCATTATACAGTATGGAGCATCATGTGCGGTCATTATACAGTATGGAGCATCATGTGCAGTCATTATACAGTATGGAGCATCATGTGCGGTCATTATACAGTATGCAGCATCATGTGCGGTCATTATACAGTATGGAGCATCATGTGCGGTCATTATACAGTATGGAGCATCATGTGCGGTCATTATACAGTATGGAGAACTGTGGCCATTATACAGTATGGAGCATCATGTGCAGTCATTATACAGTATGGAGCATCATGTGCAGTCATTATACAGTATGTAGCATCATGTGCGGTCATTAGACAGTATGGAGCATCATGTGCAGTCATTATACAGTATGGAGCATCATGTGCGGTCATTATACAGTATGGAGCACTATGTGTGGCCATTATACAGTATGGAGCATCATGTGCGGTCATTATACAGTATGCAGCATCATGTGCGGTCATTATACAGTATGGAGCATCATGTGCGGCCAGTATACAGTATGGAGCATCATGTGCAGTCATTATACAGTATGCAGCATCATGTGCGGTCATTATACAGTATGGAGCATCATGTGCAGTCATTATACAGTATGCAGCATCATGTGCGGTCATTATACAGTATGCAGCATCATGTGCGGTCATTATACAGTATGGAGCATCATGTGCGGTCATTATACAGTATGCAGCATCATGTGCGGTCATTATACAGTATGGAGCATCATGTGTGGTCATTATACAGTATGGAGCATCATGTGCGGTCATTATACAGTATGGAGCATCATGTGCGGTCATTGCATCATGTGCGGTCATTATACAGTATGGAGCATCATGTGCGGTCATTATACAGTATGGAGAACTGTGGCCATTATACAGTATGGAGCATCATGTGCAGTCATTATACAGTATGGAGCATCATGTGCAGTCATTATACAGTATGTAGCATCATGTGCGGTCATTAGACAGTATGGAGCATCATGTGCAGTCATTATACAGTATGGAGCATCATGTGCGGTCATTATACAGTATGGAGCACTATGTGTGGCCATTATACAGTATGGAGCATCATGTGCGGTCATTATACAGTATGGAGCATCATGTGCGGTCATTATACAGTATGCAGCATCATGTGCGGTCATTATACAGTATGGGGCATCATGTGCAGCCAGTATACAGTATGCAGCATCATGTGCGGTCATTATACAGTATGGAGCATCATGTGCAGTCATTATACAGTATGCAGCATCATGTGCGGTCATTATACAGTATGGAGCATCATGTGCGGTCATTATACAGTATGCAGCATCATGTGCGGTCATTATACAGTATGCAGCATCATGTGCGGTCATTATACAGTATGGAGCATCATGTGCGGTCATTATACAGTATGCAGCTTCATGTGCGGTCATTATACAGTATGGAGCATCATGTGTGGTCATTATACAGTATGGAGCATCATGTGCGGTCATTATACAGTATGGAGCATCATGTGCGGCCATTATACAGTATGGAGCATCATGTGTGGCCATTATACAGTATGGAGCGTCATGTGCGGTCACTATACAGTATGCAGCATCATGTGCGGTCATTATACAGTATGGAGCATCATGTGCAGTCATTATACAGTATGGAGCATCATGTGCGGTCATTATACAGTATGGAGCATCATGTGTGGCCATTATACAGTATGGAGCATCATGTGCGGTCATTATACAGTATGCAGCCTCATGTGCGGTCATTATACAGTATGGAGCATCATGTGCGGTCATTAGACAGTATGGAGCATCATGTGCAGTCATTATACAGTATGGAGCATCATGTGCGGTCATTATACAGTATGGAGCACTATGTGTGGCCATTATACAGTATGGAGCATCATGTGCGGTCATTATACAGTATGCAGCATCATGTGCTGTCATTATACAGTATGGAGCATCATGTGCAGCCAGTATACAGTATGGAGCATCATGTGCAGTCATTATACAGTATGCAGCATCATGTGCGGTCATTATACAGTATGGAGCATCATGTGCAGTCATTATACAGTATGCAGCATCATGTGCGGTCATTATACAGTATGGAGCATCATGTGCGGTCATTATACAGTATGCAGCATCATGTGCGGTCATTATACAGTATGCAGCATCATGTGCGGTCATTATACAGTATGGAGCATCATGTGCGGTCATTATACAGTATGCAGCATCATGTGCGGTCATTATACAGTATGGAGCATCATGTGTGGTCATTGTACAGTATGGAGCATCATGTGCGGTCATTATACAGTATGGAGCATCATGTGCGGTCATTATACAGTATGGAGCATCATGTGCGGTCATTGCATCATGTGCGGTCATTATACAGTATGGAGCATCATGTGCGGTCATTATACAGTATGGAGAACTGTGGCCATTATACAGTATGGAGAATCATGTGCAGTCATTATACAGTATGGAGCATCATGTGCAGTCATTATACAGTATGTAGCATCATGTGCGGTCATTAGACAGTATGGAGCATCATGTGCAGTCATTATACAGTATGGAGCATCATGTGCGGTCATTATACAGTATGGAGCACTATGTGTGGCCATTATACAGTATGGAGCATCATGTGCGGTCATTATACAGTATGGAGCATCATGTGTGGTCATTATACAGTATGCAGCATCATGTGCGGTCATTATACAGTATGGAGCATCATGTGCAGCCAGTATACAGTATGCAGCATCATGTGCGGTCATTATACAGTATGGAGCATCATGTGCAGTCATTATACAGTATGCAGCATCATGTGCGGTCATTATACAGTATGGAGCATCATGTGCGGTCATTATACAGTATGCAGCATCATGTGCGGTCATTATACAGTATGCAGCATCATGTGCGGTCATTATACAGTATGGAGCATCATGTGTGGTCATTATACAGTATGGAGCATCATGTGTGGTCATTATACAGTATGGAGCATCATGTGCGGTCATTATACAGTATGGAGCATCATGTGCGGTCATTATACAGTATGGAGCATCATGTGCGGTCATTATACAGTATGCAGCATCATGTGCGGTCATTATACAGTATGGAGCATCATGTGTGGCCATTAGACAGTATGGAGCATCATGTGTGGCCATTAGACAGTATGGAGCATCATGTGTGGCCATTAGACAGTATGGAGAATCATGTGGGGCCATTATACAGTATGGAGCATCATGTGCGGTCATTATACAGCATTGAGCATCATGTGCGGTCATTAGACAGTATGGAGCATCATGTGTGGTCATTATACAGTATGGAGCATCATGTGCGGTCATTAGACAGTATGGAGCATCATGTGTGGTCATTATACAGTATGGAGCATCATGTGCGGTCATTATACAGTATGCAGCCTCATGTGCAGTCATTATACAGTATGGAGCATCATGTGCGGTCATTATACAGTATGCAGCCTCATGTGCAGTCATTATACAGTATGGAGCATCATGTGCGGTCATTATACAGTATGGAGCATCATGTGTGGCCATTATACAGTATGGAGCGTCATGTGCGGTCACTATACAGTATGCAGCATCATGTGCGGTCATTATACAGTATGGAGCATCATGTGCGGTCATTATACAGTATGGAGCATCATGTGTGGCCATTATACAGTATGGAGCGTCATGTGCAGTCATTATACAGTATGGAGCATCATGTGCAGTCATTATACAGTATGGAGCATCATGTGCGGTCATTATACAGTATGGAGCATCATGTGTGGCCATTATACAGTATGGAGCATCATGTGTGGCCATTATACAGTATGGAGCGTCATGTGCGGTCATTATACAGTATGGAGCATCATGTGTGGCCATTATACAGTATGGAGCGTCATGTGCGGTCATTATACAGTATGGAGCATCATGTGCGGTCATTATACAGTATGGAGCATCATGAGCGGCCATTATACAGTATGCATGCGGTCATTATACAGTATGGAGCGTCATGTGTGTTCATTATACAGTATGGAGCGTCATGTGTGGCCATTATACAGTATGGGGCATCATGTGTGGTCATTATACAGTATGGAGCACTGTGTGGCCATATTTTTTTGTTTATAATTGTTGTATATGAAACAGTGTGATCAGCAGTGCTAAATGGGTGTTGTTGGGACGTGGATATGGGTGTGACTAATTATGAATGGGTGTGGTCAGAGGTGTGGCCTAAAATTTGCCACGGCGCGCCTTGCGCACCGCAAACTTTGTCCCTCTTTCCCGTCTTTAAAAGTTGGGAGGTATGTACAAACCGATAGCTGCTATTGCACAGGTGCCCCAAGTGCCACTGACAAAATTGATATTTTATTTTTGCTCAAGTAAATCTGCAAAAGGGATTAAGTGCACAGTAACCATGCAATTATGCTGCAGTGCAGGGGTCAAGGCTGGCATCTGCCTGCAAAAGCGTTTCTTTTTTTTATTCACTATGTGATTGTATTCATTATGGAAACTAGGGGGCGGGTCAGTGAGGGATCAGTGACCTGTCAGCATTTTGCATTATGAATAGCTAATCGGAGCATCACATGAAGACCCCCACAGGCCGCCCCGAAGCACAAGCATATCATTAACTCAATACTGAAAATAAAGATTAAACAACAACCACAAGACGGATTTCAGCACCAGGTCTCATTGTAATCAGTATAACGGCGCCGACCTGACACTGTGTGTAGTTTACTGAGCACAATCCTGCTGACAGGTTCCTCAGAGCACGTGGGGAACGGCATTAAAATAAAAGCCATAAAACTGTGCCAAAATTGAATTTTCTTTTCAAATTGCACCCCATTTTGCTTTTTTTTCTGCTTTCCACTTGAACCTAATATTAAGTGCAGCCATTAGAACTTACAAATTGTCCTGCAAAAAGATAAGCTGGTCATAAAACTATATGAATATATAAAGCTATGGCTGCGAGAATGGCGGGAGTGGAAAGCGATAAACCAAAAATATAAACTTTTATTTTCCCCTTTTTTTCTCAAACTTCCTTTGTCCCTTTTTTGCTTCTTAAACGGGCTGTTTCACATTAATAAATGATATTGACTGTGTACAGAAAGTAAATCTATGGCACTTACTAGTATTTTGTAATTGTCCACATTGCCTCCTTTGTTGAGTTGACTCATCTTTCTATTGCAGTATACACTTCTCATTTCCATGGTTACAGACTACCCTGCAATACAGCACCAGTTGCATTAGGCTGCTTTCACACTAGCGTCGGTACAGGGTCGTCGCACTGCGTCGGCCCGACGTACCGACGCATACTGTGAAAAAAATGCCCGACGTGGCAGCGGAAGCAGTCTTACGACGCTTCCGCTGCCCCATTGCAAGGTCCGGGGAGGAGGGCACGGCGTTTTGGCCGCGCATGTGCAGCGCCCCAGAGTCCTGGTCGTTGCAGTATTGTTGCTCCGCCACTAAGGGGGGCTATGGTACGTCTGATGGCACTGAAGGAGTTCACCTGACCAGGTATCACAGACACCAATACACTTCACAGTCTGGCCTCCAGGGGGAGCTAAGGGCACTATGTATTAGGCCACTCCTCACACTCTGGTAAAACTGGGGGTTAGATAGGAAGTTAGAGAGAACGCTGACTGGGTTGGAACCAGGCAACATCCTGTGGCAGAGGGTGTTGCAGGGGAAGATTCAGGGGGGTCCCTGTCAGGGGTGGGATCCTGACAGAGGCCTAGCGACCAGAGAGAACGTTACGGGACCTCGCCTGCACTTCATTGCAGCGGTACCCCAAGAAAGGACAAGAAGCGAGGTTTATTGTGCTGAGTGAGAAACGAGATCAACGCAACAAGGAGAATCACCAGTAGGAGTCGTGCTGTAAGACGAGGCAACATCCTACTGAGGTGCGCAGCCGGTGGCCGGAAACGCCGAGGAAGTATTGAGCTCCAGGCCTTACTTCAAACCTACGGCAGGACAGTCAGTTCTAGGCGGGCTGTCTCACCCAAAATCACCTAAGCAGACACAAGGGGCAACATTTGGAGAGGGGCGACTCTAGGGTCCCTGAAGACCTCCGAGCCCACCTGTCATACGGGTGCGTCCTATCCATAGCATCTGGGGGACGAAGAAGAACATCATAATCGAGTTGTGAGGGAACACGAGAAACAGACACAACAGTTGTGAGGACTATCCCGTAAGCACAGCAAGGAAGGACCGCAACACATAGCGCTAGAAGGTAGGCACAGATTTCCACCTGCAAAAGGAACTCTGGAGGTGCCATTGGACCAGCCGGACTCAGGCAGCCCGGTTAACCGTATTCTGGACTGAGGATCCTGAAGCCTTCAGTAAAGAGGTAAAGAGACTGCAACCTGGTGTCCTCGTTATTCACCGCGACGTGCACCGCACACCAACATCATCACTTTCCATCTTCACTGCACGCCCCTCAGCAGGGTCACGGACCGGGTCTAGCCACCGTGACAACCCCAGAACTGATACAGAGAGGCCTGGTACCAGGTACCCCTCCGCCCTGCGGCAGTGGGGGCGCTCCACATGCGTGGTCGAAAATGGCGGACTAGACGCACAAAAAAACGTTACATGTAACATTTTTTTGTTGCGGCGGTCCCCAAAACACGACGCAACCGTCGCACGACGGTTGCGACGTCTGGCAATACGTCGCAATTAGTGTTGAGCGATACCTTCCAATATCGGAAAGTATCGGTATCGGATTGGACTGGCCGATAATCAAAAAATATCGGATATCGCCGATACCGATACCCGATACCAATGCAAGTCAATGGGACCAAAATATCGGAATTAAAATAAACCCTTTCTTTCCTTCTAGGTTCATTCTACATGAAGGAAAACAACTAAGAATAATGTAGGATGTATTGGGGGAGGTGGCGGAGACATTAAAGGCATAGAGGTTTAGCCCAATCAAATAGAATAGCAGGAATTTTAAAAAAATTTTAAGACGTTCGGAGTTACAAAGATATTGACTATGTTAAGATTTTTTTAATTTGTCAGATATTGATGTTTCACTACTTCCATGCCCTTCACCTTCTTTTTTACTTCTCCCACACTTTCTTCTTCATCATCCTCAGCAGCATCTTTGACATCAACTTCTTCTTCACCTTATTCATCTTCTTCTTCATCTTCTACCTATTTTTTTTTTTTTGTTACATTCTTCATATTCTTTTTCTTAAACTATTATTCTTCTTCATATTCTACTTCTTCATCATATTCTTATTTGTGACAGGCATTCCTGTAGTTGTTATCTATAAAAGTTTGAAGATTACAACTTCCGTTCTGCCTGTCACAAAAGAGTTACAACAGGATTTGTCCGTGTTCAGTTAGGCCTGCAGCAGCAGGCTTTTTCCAGGGGCACCACGAGGAGGAACGGACTCACCCCCATACACTGCTTAGTCTTCTTCTGCTTATAATTAAGATAATATCGTTTGCTCTGATGTTTAGTCTTATGCTTAATGTTCTTCTGCTCTTTGTTCTGCAGCCTCTTGTTCTTCTGCTTCTCGGTCTTCCGTGTCGTCGTCTCCAGGGTCGTCGTCTCCGGGGTCGTCGTTGTCATCGGGGTGGTCTTCAGGGTCGTCGTCTCCAGGGTCGTCATCTCAGGGGTTGTCGTCTCTGGTGTCGTCATCTTAGGGGTGGTCTTCAGGGTCGTCGTCTTTAGGGTCTTGAACTTGGAAATGTAGCAGAAGGTACAAGAAGGCTGAGAAAATGCCGAGAACCAGCTGATGGAACTGGAACCCGGATGGCTACCCGAAAGTCCAAGAGCCAATGGAACTACCGAGGACCAGCTGACGTTACTGGAACCCGGTTAGTAAGCAGGAGGTACCCGTGCCAGAAAGCACTACCAAGGACCACCTGACATTGGTGGAACTCGGATACCCAGAAGGAGGCACCTAAGCCAAAGGCTCTGTCCGGAACCAGCTGACGGTACTGGAACCAGGATGGGGGCCTATTCAAGATTGTCATCCTACAGCCCCTAGCGGTGTTGGAGCCCAGGGTCAACAGGAGGAGCAGAGTGCAGGCCTAAGCCTGCACTGGAGGCACTTTAATATCTGATGGAGTGTCAGCGTGGCGGTCGCAGGACACATTGCCGGTTACACAGCAGGGGAGCAGCTGACGTTACTGAACCCCACTAACACAGGAGCGATTGTTTTTCTCAGCACTTCCAGGCAGCAACTAGCGGTGTTGGAGCCCAGGGTCAGCAGGAGGAGCAGAGTATAGGCTGAGGCCTAATTGGAGCAAATTGAAAGTGAACCTTTAACCCCCCCAGGCGTTAGTAACTAGAAGAGCCACCTTGTGCAACAGTAATGCTGCACAAGGAAAAGGTTGCTCTTTTAATCATGCTCCTTGCACACGCTGAACGAAACACTTATAAAATTGTACCACTCATACCGTGAAACCGTCATGGAGGCGGGACTTTCCTTCTTAATGACACGCAGCACAGCTGTTAAAAATACCCCCTTGGCGCTGGGCGCAGCCTCCTGAGCGCTGATTTTTTGTGTACCGGAGTCTGCGCTGTTATGTTATCCCTTGGCCATGCGCTGTTAGCGCTGCCCGTCTTCTGACATCATTTGATGTCAGCCTGTGCGGTCGCGTGGCCCATGAATCCCAGCCCTGCAGTGTCTTGTGATTTATTCACACTGCGGGGCTGGGATTCATGGCCTTGCGCAGTAAATATGTTAGCCTCTCACTCACGTCCTTACGCCTGCTTTAGACTGTGCGGCGGCAGCTGATCCCTAATCACATGCCACGGCCGTGAAGCCGCACAGTCTGAAGAAGGCGGAAGGAGATGAGTGAGAGGCGAATATATGCACCGCTCATGCCCATGAATCACAGGCCCGAAGTGAGAATAAATAAGACACTGCGGGGCGTTATCTCGGGCAGGGCGGCCGCACAGGCGCAGCCAGGCTGACACCAAATGATGTCAGAAGACGGGCAGCTGTTGTGAAATTGGATTCTGGGCTCCCCCGGTGGCCACTGGTGGAATTGAACTTGTGTGCATCATCCTCTCTGTTCACCTGTTCCCATCAGGATGTGGGAGTCTCTATATAACCTTGCTCCTCTGTCAGCTTCATGCCGGTCAACAATGTAATCAGAAGCCTTTCTTTGCATGTTCCTGCTACTAGACAACTCCCAGCTAAGTTGGACTTTCGTCCTTGTTTGTTTTTGCATTTTGTTCCAGTTCACAGCTGCTGTTTCGTTACTGTGTCTGGAAAGCTCTTGTGATCTGAAATTGCCACTCTGGTGTTATGAGTTAATGCTAGAGTCTTAAAGTAATTTCTGGATGGTGTTTTGATAGGGTTTTCAGCTGACCATGAAAGTGCCCTTTCTGTCTTCCTGCTATCTAGTAAGCGGACCTCGATTTTGCTAAACCTATTTTCATACTACGTTTGTCATTTCATCTAAAATCACCGCCAATATATGTGGGGGCCTCTGTCTGCCTTTTGGGGAAATTTCTCTAGAGGTGAGCCAGGACTGTATTTTCCTCTGCTAGGATTAGTTAGTCCTCCGGCTGGCGCTGGGCGTCTAGGGATAAAACGTAGGCACGCTACCCGGCCACTGTTAATTGTGCGGCAGGTTTAGTTCATGGTCAGTTTAGATTCCATCTTCCAAGAGCTAGTTCTTATATATGCTGGGCTATGTTCTCTCGCCATTGAGAATCATGACAGTTTGACCGGCCCAAAAGGGTTAAATTATTGGCTGAGAAAGGAGAGAAAAAAGAAGTCTGCTGAATTTTTTTTTTTTTTTTTTCTCTAGTTCTGAGTGTGCTCATAATTGAATCACTTGCTAGTCTGCCTATACTGCAGCCTTCCTCTCTTTCTCTCCTTCTAATCCTTGAATGGCTCTGTGTTCACCTGTTTGAAATGGATCTTCAGAGTGTAGCTACAGGTTTGAATAATCTCGCCACGAAGGTACAAAATTTGCAAGATTTTGTTGTTCATGCACCTATGTCTGAACCTAGAATTCCTTTGCCTGAATTTTTTTCAGGGAATAGATCTTGCTTTCAAAATTTTAAAAATAATTGCAAATTGTTTTTGTCCCTGAAGTCTCGCTCTGCCGGAGATCCTGCACAGCAGGTCAGGATTGTAATTTCCTTGCTCCGGGGCGACCCTCAAGATTGGGCTTTTGCATTGACACCAGGGGATCCTGCGTTGCTCAATGTGGATGCGTTTTTTCTGGCCTTGGGGTTGCTTTATGAGGAACCTCATTTAGAGCTTCAGGCGGAAAAAGCTTTGATGTCCCTATCTCAGGGGCAAGATGAAGCTGAAATATACTGCCAAAAATTCCGTAAATGGTCTGTGCTTACTCAGTGGAATGAGTGCGCCCTGGCGGCGATTTTCAGAGAAGGTCTCTCTGATGCCATTAAGGATGTTATGGTGGGGTTCCCTGTGCCTGCGGGTCTGAATGAGTCCATGACAATGGCTATTCAGATCGATAGGCGTCTGCGGGAGCGCAAACCTGTGCACCATTTGGCGGTGTCTACTGAGAAGACGCCAGAAAATATGCAATGTGATAGAATTCTGTCCAGAAGCGAGCGGCAGAATTTTAGACGAAAAAATGGGTTGTGCTTCTATTGTGGTGATTCAACTCATGTTATATCAGCATGCTCTAAGCGTACTAAGAAGCTTGACAAGTCTGTTTCAATTAGCACTTTACAGTCTAAGTTTATTCTATCTGTGACCCTGATTTGTTCTTTATCATCTATTACCGCGGACGCCTATGTCGACTCTGGCGCCGCTTTGAGTCTTATGGATTGGTCCTTTGCCAAACGCTGTGGGTATGATTTGGAGCCTTTGGAAGCTCCTATACCTCTGAAGGGGATTGACTCCACCCCATTGGCTAGTAATAAACCACAATACTGGACACAAGTAACTATGCGTATTAATCCGGATCACCAGGAGATTATTCGCTTTCTGGTGCTGTATAATCTACATGATGTTTTGGTGCTAGGATTGCCATGGCTGCAATCTCATAACCCAGTCCTCGACTGGAAAGCTATGTCTGTGTTAAGCTGGGGATGTAAAGGGACTCATGGGGACGTACCTTTGGTTTCCATTTCATCATCTATTCCCTCTGAGATTCCTGAATTCTTGTCTGACTATCGTGACGTTTTTGAAGAACCCAAGCTTGGTTCACTACCTCCGCACCGGGAGTGCGATTGTGCCATAGATTTGATTCCGGGTAGTAAATACCCTAAGGGTCGTTTATTTAATCTGTCTGTGCCTGAACACGCTGCTATGCGAGAATATATAAAGGAGTCCTTGGAAAAGGGACATATTCGTCCTTCGTCATCTCCCTTAGGAGCCGGTTTTTTCTTTGTGTCTAAGAAAGATGGCTCTTTGAGGCCGTGTATTGATTATCGGCTTTTGAATAAAATCACGGTTAAATATCAATATCCGTTACCACTGCTGACTGATTTGTTTGCTCGTATAAAGGGGGCCAAGTGGTTCTCTAAGATTGATCTCCGTGGGGCGTATAATTTGGTGCGAATCAAGCAGGGGGATGAGTGGAAAACCGCATTTAATACGCCCGAGGGCCACTTTGAGTATTTGGTGATGCCTTTTGGTCTTTCAAATGCCCCTTCAGTCTTCCAGTCCTTTATGCATGACATTTTCCGCGATTATTTGGATAAATTTATGATTGTGTATCTGGATGATATTCTGATTTTTTCGGATGACTGGGACTCTCATGTCCAGCAGGTCAGGAGGGTTTTTCAGGTTTTGCGGTCTAATTCCTTGTGTGTGAAGGGTTCTAAGTGCGTTTTTGGGGTTCAAAAGATTTCCTTCTTGGGATACATTTTTTCCCCCTCTTCCATCGAGTTGGATCCTGTCAAGGTTCAGGCTATTTGTGATTGGACGCAACCCTCTTCTCTTAAGAGTCTTCAGAAATTTTTGGGCTTTGCTAACTTTTATCGTCGATTTATTGCTGGTTTTTCTGATGTTGTTAAACCATTGAGTGATTTGACTAAGAAGGGTGCTGATGTTGCTGATTGGTCCCCTGATGCTGTGGAGGCCTTTCGGGAGCTTAAGCGCCGCTTTTCTTCCGCCCCTGTGTTGCGTCAGCCTGATGTTGCTCTTCCTTTTCAGGTTGAGGTCGACGCTTCTGAAATCGGAGCTGGGGCGGTGTTGTCGCAGAGAAGTTTCGACTGCCCCGTGATGAGACCTTGTGCTTTTTTTTCCCGTAAATTTTCGCCCGCCGAGCGGAATTATGATATTGGGAATCGGGAGCTTTTGGCCATGAAGTGGGCTTTTGAGGAGTGGCGTCACTGGCTTGAGGGGGCCAGACATCAGGTGGTGGTATTGACTGACCACAAAAATTTAATTTACCTTGAGTCTGCCAGGCGCCTGAATCCTAGACAGGCGCGCTGGTCGTTGTTTTTCTCTCGGTTTAATTTTGTGGTGTCATACCTACCGGGTTCTAAGAATGTTAAGGCGGATGCCCTTTCTAGGAGTTTTGAGCCTGACTCCCCTGGTAATTCTGAGCCCACAGGTATCCTTAAGGATGGAGTGATATTGTCTGCCGTTTCTCCAGACCTGCGGCGGGCCTTGCAGGAGTTTCAGGCGGATAGACCGGATCGTTGCCCACCTGGTAGACTGTTTGTTCCTGATGATTGGACCAGTAGAGTCATCTCTGAGGTTCATTCTTCTGCGTTGGCAGGTCATCCTGGAATCTTTGGTACCAGGGATTTGGTGGCAAGGTCCTTCTGGTGGCCTTCCCTGTCACGAGATGTGCGAGGCTTTGTGCAGTCTTGTGACGTTTGTGCTCGGGCCAAGCCTTGTTGTTCTCGGGCTAGTGGATTGTTGTTGCCCTTGCCTATTCCGAAGAGGCCTTGGACGCACATCTCGATGGATTTTATTTCGGATCTGCCTGTTTCTCAGAAGATGTCTGTCATCTGGGTGGTGTGTGACCGTTTCTCTAAGATGGTCCATTTGGTTCCCTTGCCTAAGTTGCCTTCTTCTTCCGAGTTGGTTCCTCTGTTTTTTCAAAATGTTGTTCGTTTGCATGGTATTCCGGAGAATATCGTTTCTGACAGAGGGACCCAATTCGTGTCTAGATTTTGGCGGGCATTCTGTGCTAGGATGGGCATAGATTTGTCTTTTTCGTCTGCTTTCCATCCTCAGACTAATGGCCAGACCGAGCGGACTAATCAGACCTTGGAGACATATTTGAGGTGTTTTGTGTCTGCGGATCAGGATGATTGGGTTGCTTTTTTGCCATTGGCGGAGTTCGCCCTCAATAATCGGGCCAGCTCTGCCACCTTGGTGTCCCCGTTTTTCTGTAATTCGGGGTTTCATCCTCGATTTTCCTCCGGTCAGGTGGAATCTTCGGATTGTCCTGGAGTGGATGCTGTGGTGGAGAGGTTGCATCAGATTTGGGGGCAGGTAGTGGACAATTTGAAGTTGTCCCAGGAGAAGACTCAGCTTTTTGCCAACCGCCGTCATCGTGTTGGTCCTCGGCTTTGTGTTGGGGACTTGGTGTGGTTGTCTTCTCGTTTTGTCCCTATGAGGGTTTCTTCTCCTAAGTTTAAGCCTCGGTTCATCGGCCCGTACAAGATATTGGAGATTCTTAACCCTGTGTCCTTCCGTTTGGACCTCCCTGCATCTTTTTCTATTCATAATGTTTTTCATCGGTCATTATTGCGCAGGTATGAGGTACCGGTTGTGCCTTCCGTTGAGCCTCCTGCTCCGGTGTTGGTTGAGGGTGAGTTGGAGTACGTTGTGGAAAAGATCTTAGACTCCCGTGTTTCCAGACGGAAACTCCAGTATCTGGTCAAATGGAAGGGATACGGTCAGGAGGATAATTCTTGGGTGACTGCCTCTGATGTTCATGCCTCCGATCTTGTCCGTGCCTTTCATAGGGCTCATCCTGATCGCCCTGGTGGTTCTGGTGAGGGTTTGGTGCCCCCTCCTTGAGGGGGGGGTACTGTTGTGAAATTGGATTCTGGGCTCCCCCGGTGGCCACTGGTGGAATTGAACTTGTGTGCATCATCCTCTCTGTTCACCTGTTCCCATCAGGATGTGGGAGTCTCTATATAACCTTGCTCCTCTGTCAGTTTCATGCCGGTCAACACTGTAATCAGAAGCCTTTCTTTGCATGTTCCTGCTACTAGACAACTCCCAGCTAAGTTGGACTTTCGTCCTTGTTTGTTTTTGCATTTTGTTCCAGTTCACAGCTGCTGTTTCGTTACTGTGTCTGGAAAGCTCTTGTGATCTGAAATTGCCACTCTGGTGTTATGAGTTAATACTAGAGTCTTAAAGTAATTTCTGGATGGTGTTTTGATAGGGTTTTCAGCTGACCATGAAAGTGCCCTTTCTGTCTTCCTGCTATCTAGTAAGCGGACCTCGATTTTGCTAAACCTATTTTCATACTACGTTTGTCATTTCATCTAAAATCACCGCCAATATATGTGGGGGCCTCTGTCTGCCTTTTGGGGAAATTTCTCTAGAGGTGAGCCAGGACTGTATTTTCCTCTGCTAGGATTAGTTAGTCCTCCGGCTGGCGCTGGGCGTCTAGGGATAAAACGTAGGCACGCTACCCGGCCACTGTTAATTGTGCGGCAGGTTTAGTTCATGGTCAGTTTAGATTCCATCTTCCAAGAGCTAGTTCTTATATATGCTGGGCTATGTTCTCTCGCCATTGAGAATCATGACAGGCAGCGCTAACTGCGCATGGCCAAGGTTGAACATAACAGCGCAGGCTCTGGGACAGATTCAAACAACGCTGAGGAGGTGGCGCAGGGCGCCAAGGGGGTTGCTGCGTGTCATTACGAAGGAAAGTCACACCTCAGGGACGGTTTAACGGTATCAGGGGACACATTTTATACGTGTTTACTTCTGCGTGTGCAAGGAGAATAACTAAATGAGACACCTTGCAAAAATGGCTCTTCTAGTTACAAACGCCCGGGGGGGGGGGGGGACAGGTTCCCTTTAATTTGTGTTGTAGTGTCTGCGTAGCGTTCGCAGGACACATTGCCGGCTACACAGCAGGGGAATAGCTGGCGTTACTGAACCCCACTGACACAGTGGCGAGTGTTTTTCTCTGTGCAGCTAGCACTTCCGAGCACCAACTGGCGGTGTTAGAGCCCGGGGACAGCAGCAGGAGCAGAGTGTAGGCCGAAGCATAATTGGATCAAGTTGAAAGGTAACCTTTAACCCCCCAGGCGTTTGTAGCTGAAAGAGCCAACTTGTGCAGCACTAATGCTGCAAAAGGAAAAGGTGGCTCTTTTAATTATGCTCCTTGCAAATGGAGAACTGAACACTTATAAAATGTGTCCCCTGATACAGTGAAACCGTCCCGGAGGTGGGACTTTCCTTCGCAATGGGACGCAGCACAGCCGTTATTCCCACCCCCTTGGCGAAGTGCGCCGCCTCCTCAACATTGTTTGAATCTGTCCCGGAGCCTGCGGTGTTATGTTGCAGCGCCCCAGAGTACTGGTCGTTGCAGTATCATGGCTCAGCCACTAGGGGGGGCCATGGTGCGTTCGATGGCACTGAAGGAGTTCTCTGAGCAGGTATCACAGTCACCAATTCATTTCACAGCTGGGCCTCCGGGGGGAGCTAAGGGTGCTATTCATTAGGCCACTCCCCACCATAGTGGGTAAACTGGGGGTCAGGCAGAAAGTTAGAGAGAACGCTGACGGGATTGAACGGAGCAACACCCTGTGGCAGGGGGTGTTGTGAAGGGAGAGACTGTAGGGTCTCTGCCAGGGGTGGGATCCTGGCAGAGGCTTGGCATTGAAAGAACGTAACGGGTCCGCGCAGGCTCCTGGAAGCGGCGGGACTCAAGAAAGGACTAGAAGCGAGATAGATTGTGCTGAGTGAGAAACGAAGTCAAGCGAAAGGAGATACCAGTGAGGGTTGTGCTGAAAGAGGCAGCACCTTACTGAGGCGCACTACCGGTGGCCGGAACGCCGAGGAGGTAAAGAGTTTCAAGCCATACCTCAGACCTACGGCAGGGCAGTTAGCTTTAGGCGGACTGTCTCACGCATCACCCAGGAAGGCAAAGGGGGGTACCAAGAGGAGAGGGGCGCAGATAGAGTCCCGGAAGATCTCCGAGCCTCCCCGTCATACGGGTGCGTTCCTACCATAGTATCTGGAGGGACGAGGAAGATCTTTGCGAATTAAGTTGTTGTGAGGGAACACGAGAAACAGACACAACAGTTGTGGGGTACTTTCCGTAAGCACAGCAGGGAAGGACTGCAACACATAACGCTAGAAGGAAGGCACCGATTTCCACCTGCAAGGAGAGCTCTGGAAGTGCCATTGGACCGGCCGGACTTGCGCAGCCTGGTGAGCCGTATTCTGGACTGAGGACCCAGAGAGCTTCAGTAAAGAGGTAAAGAGACTGCAACCTGGTGTCCTCGTTATTTACCGCGACCTGCACCCCACAACTGCACCGCTACACCGTTACTACACCACTTATTGCACCGGACGTCCCCCACTGACAGACAGGGCCACGGACCGGGTCTAGCCACCGTGACAACCCCAGGACTGAGACCTAGAGGCCCGGCTCCGGGTACCCCTCGGCCCTGCGGCGGTGTGGGGGCGCTCCAACTTGGCGTCACGAACAGGATCTACTTAAGCCTGAAGAATCAGGTCATGTGTGCCTAGAGACTGTGATTTACTGTGCTTGGACTGTACTTTATTGCAAGACTGTGTGCTGTGCCATTTGCCGCCAAAATCCGCCGCCATTGCAGCGCTGAGGAGAGCGCAGGAAGAGAAGAGGGGCGTGGAGTGGGCGTAGCCGAGCTGGAGAGCGCGAACAGTAATGGCCGCCCAGTCTAAGTATTTCTGTGTCCTGAGGACGTGCCCGTCAACAGCTGAGGTACGCCTCCTGATCTTGGTCGGAGGGTGGAGACCATGGGGACGGGGCCGCCCACGGAAGAGACCGCGGGAAGAAGACGCGGGAGAGGAGAAAAAGATGGCGGCACCTGAAGCACCACGCGGAGCTGAGTCGGCTCAGTCTGAGGCCGCGGCGTCAGAGATAGGCTCCGAGGCACCGCTGCTGGGAGGTCTGACCCTTACCGAGTCCCTGATGGGCCGACCTCCGACGCCGTTATCGGAGGAACGTGTGGCTGCGGCCGAGGCCCGCCAGCTGACCCGCCGACTGAGGGCCGATGCCCGCGTGCTCACCCGGGTGGGCCAACCCACCGAGATTAAGCTGTCTCCCATTGCTCCTTACCCGGACCCGGCTGAAGGCGCCCTACCTGCACCGGGTCTGAAGATCATGCCGGATGCGGAGCACTTACGGCGCCTTATGGCAGAGTGGCGGAGCCGGCCCCAGCCTGCAGAACAAGTGGACTTGGTTAGTGTCCCCGAGATTTCGCCCTCACACTGGGGTGTTGTGGTGGCCTTCCATCCCCAGCAAGGGAGAGGGGTCATACAGGAGATCGGGGAGCCGATCCAGGTCCGGGTGGACCGAGAAGAGGTGGAACCTTCTGGCAGGCGGTCTGATTGCAATCTGGAGCCGGGGGACGCCGTCACCTATACGAGGTGGAGAAAGAACACCAGTGAGACGGGCTGGTTTGCCCGGGGGGTCCAACGATGTGTCGCCCTCCAGGCTGCTGCTGGGACACCAGAAGAGGATAGTCCTGGAGGAAAGGCAGCGGGACCTGATCCCGCGGAACCAGGGGAAGTTCGACCTCACCGCGCCCCGGAGAGGCGGGTACGCCTACCGACGAGAAGGACCTCCCGGAGAGGGATTCTATCCTTACTGGGACCAGAACGGCGTCCTGGCTCACCTGGCCGATCTGTGAGTCTGGTGAAGCCAGGAAGAAGGTCACCTCCCGTAGAACCCCAGTAAGATTTTATTACTTTATGAAAATGTAAATAGTTACTGTTTGTCTTTTATTCCTTTAAGTTGCTGCTAAACCCGCCCAGGGTTAATGGATCCCTCTGTTCACCCGGGATCCTCTTTGTTTGTTTTCCTTTCCTAAAATTTTTGCACAAGTTTAAAGAACTGCAGAAATCATGGACTGTGCATGATTCGAACTTCCCTTGTAAATAAGTTTGCACCTTCTTAAAGGTGCTCCCTACTGGTTTTAGCCAAAGACACTTTGCGAAGATATTTGCCCTATTTGTTTGAGCCAAAGACACTTTGCGAAGATACCTTTCCTACCGGTTCTAGTTAAAGACACTTTGCGAAGATACCATGCCGGAACCTTTGCATGGGCCGGTAGGCTGAGGAGACGAGCTACCTTAGAAAGACTTGGTCTCCTCTTAAAGGGGATGTGAGAAACTGAACTTGAGAGAGATACTGTTGCAGAACAGTAATGCCATAATGATGCCTTGAAAAAGAAAATGTAACTGTTTTACATGCCGAGTTATATGTGTTGAAGTTGTTGAAATGTGAAATCTGAATAATGTTTTGTAGAAAGGAAAGATGCAGAGAGCCCGTAGGGGTAGATGTAGAAGCCTGCATAGTTGAAAGTAAAAGAAGTAATAATGAAGGTGAGGATAGAAGGTAAACCCCGCGTCCCCATTGAAAAGTTACTTTGTTACTAAGGACAGAGAGTGAACCCGTAGGGGTTAGAGAGTGAGTCCTTAAAGGAGCCGAGTAGAGCGGGCTCAGAGTTCTTTAAATGAAAGGAATGTTATGTCTATACTGTGTATAGTAGCGAAAGGCAGTAGGCCCTGGCTGAACAGGGCGGTCCTGTAAAAGAAAGGAGAGGCAGTAGGTCTGGTGCCGTAGGGACAGGCGGTCCTGCAGGTTCACAAGAAGGAGAATGTAAAGTTGAAATGCCTTATAATGTGATTATAGGAAGGCCTTTGATAGACTAAGAGTGTGAGTTTCTTAAAGGCAATGTTAAGTTATTGTTCCAAAAATTGCACTAAGTAGAATACCCGGTTGGGTAACAGAAGTTATTTATGCTCTGTAATTTATAATGTTGATTATGTTTGTAACGTTAAAAGTGTCCTCACCTCCCATAAAGGGAAGCTTACTTAAGTATACTTACTGTTATTTGCACTCAACAAAATTGTATGTCTTTTTGCTAACCTGTATTGTTGTTTTTCTTCCCAGTCCCGGAGTACTGTGTTTAACCAGGGGGGAGTGCAGCGCCCCACAGTACTGGTCGTTGCAGTATCATGGCTCAGCCACTAGGGGGGGCCATGGTGCGTTCGATGGCACTGAAGGAGTTCTCTGAGCAGGTATCACAGTCACCAATTCATTTCACAGCTGGGCCTCCGGGGGGAGCTAAGGGTGCTATTCATTAGGCCACTCCCCACCATAGTGGGTAAACTGGGGGTCAGGCAGAAAGTTAGAGAGAACGCTGACGGGATTGAACGGAGCAACACCCTGTGGCAGGGGGTGTTGTGAAGGGAGAGACTGTAGGGTCTCTGCCAGGGGTGGGATCCTGGCAGAGGCTTGGCATTGAAAGAACGTAACGGGTCCGCGCAGGCTCCTGGAAGCGGCGGGACTCAAGAAAGGACTAGAAGCGAGATAGATTGTGCTGAGTGAGAAACGAAGTCAAGCGAAAGGAGATACCAGTGAGGGTTGTGCTGAAAGAGGCAGCACCTTACTGAGGCGCACTACCGGTGGCCGGAACGCCGAGGAGGTAAAGAGTTTCAAGCCATACCTCAGACCTATGGCAGGGCAGTTAGCTTTAGGCGGACTGTCTCACGCATCACCCAGGAAGGCAAAGGGGGGTACCAACAGGAGAGGGGCGCAGATAGAGTCCCGGAAGATCTCCGAGCCTCCCCGTCATACGGGTGCGTTCCTACCATAGTATCTGGAGGGACGAGGAAGATCTTTGCGAATTAAGTTGTTGTGAGGGAACACGAGAAACAGACACAACAGTTGTGGGGTACTTTCCGTAAGCACAGCAGGGAAGGACTGCAACACATAGCGCTAGAAGGAAGGCACCGATTTCCACCTGCAAGGAGAGCTCTGGAAGTGCCATTGGACCGGCCGGACTTGCGCAGCCTGGTGAGCCGTATTCTGGACTGAGGACCCAGAGAGCTTCAGTAAAGAGGTAAAGAGACTGCAACCTGGTGTCCTCGTTATTTACCGCGACCTGCACCCCACAACTGCACCGCTACACCGTTACTACACCACTTATTGCACCGGACGTCCCCCACTGACAGACAGGGCCACGGACCGGGTCTAGCCACCGTGACAACCCCAGGACTGAGACCTAGAGGCCCGGCTCCGGGTACCCCTCGGCCCTGCGGCGGTGTGGGGGCGCTCCAATGTTCAACCTTGGCCATGCGCAGTTACCGCTGCCCGTCTTCTGACATCATTTGTTGTCAGGCTGGCCCCACCTGTGCGGCCGCGCTGCCAGAGATCCCGCCTCGCAGTGTCGTCTAATGTAATCACACTGCGGGCCTGGGATCCATGGGCATGCGCAGTGCATATCTTCGCCTCTCACTCATCTCCTTTTGGATTCTTCAGACTGTGCGGCGTCACGGCCGTGGCATGCTATTAGGGATCAGCTGACGGCGCCCAGTCTGAAGAAGGCGGAGGGAGATGAGTGAGAGACTGAGGTGAAGATATGCACTGCGCATGCCCATGGATCCCAGGCCCGCAGTATGATTAAATCAGAAGAGACTGCGAGGAGGGATCTCGGGCAGCGTGGCCGCACAGGCCCCGTCTGCCTGACACCAAATGATGTCAGAAGACGGGCAGCGCAGACTGCGCATGGCCAAGGTTTAACAAAACAGCACAGGCTACTGGACAGATTCAAACAACGCTAAGGAGGTGGCGCACGGCGCCAAGGGGGTAGGGATGACGGCTGTGCTGCGTCCCGTTACGAAGGAAAGTCCCACCTCCGGGACAGTTTTACGGCATCGGGGGACACATTGTATAAGTGTTAAGTTCAGCATGAGCAAGGAGCAAAACTAAAAGAGCTACCTGTACCTTGTGCAGCATTACTGCTGCACAAGGTGGCTCTTTCAGCAACAAACGCCTGGGGGGGGGGGGGACAGGTTCCCTTAAATTTCAGTTGTTGTGTCAGCGTGGCGGTCGCAGGACACATTGCCGCATACACAGCTGGGGATCAGCTGACGTTACTAAAACCCAATAACACTGGGTCATGTGTTTTGACTGTGCAGAGGACTGTGCTCTCGCATCCGATGCAATATGCCAGTGTGACGTCGGCCTTAGGTCATTAGCGGAACAGAGGGAACAGGTAGGGTGATAGACAGACATACATTTTTTAATTTTATAAGATATTACTTTACAATATGTTATTAAAAGTAATTAATATTTGTGGCTTGAGGTGGAATGCTTTCGTGTAACACAGCAAAAAAATATATTGGATAGATCTGAAACTGCATGCAAACAATATTTTCAACTCAATTTTATTTTCCACACGTATTTTTACTCTTTATAACACTCATTGTGTTGTAAGACACACATAGTGCAGTACCTCATGCCACTGGGCGCATTCAGGATGTATACATCGAGAAGTCAGGAAGAAAATAAGGAGGGAGGAAGCTTGCGCACTACACTGCCAAAACATGAACCAAAAATATCAGTCATGTGACCCTATGGGACATCCTGCACCTGCAAGGGAGATATCAAGACCGTCATATGACATGACGGTCCTGATAAATGTTCCCCCAACAGTGTATTATGAAATCTACGGAGACAAGAGGCTGGCCTACATTACAATTAACAGGAGAAAACTGTGATGAGTTATGAAAAAGGTGGAAAGGGTATGCAAAGATTTTAAAAGAAATAGCAAATCTAGGTTTATACATATTTGTACAACAGTAACAATAAACTTTACCTTGATTTTTTCCAGCACACAGCAGCACTCCCTGCCATTATCGGCCTAACTGACCGCTGCGCTCTGCAAATGACTTTCGACTAACCTCTGCTCTAATCCGTACCTCCCACTCCCGACTCCAAGACTTCTCCCATGCTGCGCCAATCCTCTGGAATGCTCTACCCCAAGATATTAGGACCAGCCACAACTTGCATAGTTTTAAGCGCTCGCTCAAAACAAATTTGTTCAGAGCGGCCTATCACGTTCCCTAATCAAACTCATTTTATGTTTGTGTGTGTGTGTGTGTAGCCCATTCACTATCTCCATCTACCCCCACCCCCTGAAGATGGCTGGACCATCATTGTAAATACATCATTGTAAATAAGCTCCTGTACGTTGTATCTCCCCACCTCATTGTAGATTGTAAGCTCTCACGAGCAGGGTCGTCTTATTGTGCTTTATTACTGTATTGTTAACGTTGTTACCTATGACTGCTGTGTTTGAAACTGTTAAACTGTAAAGTTCTGCGGAATATTTTGGCGCTATATAAATAAAGATTATTATTATTATTATTGGCAGTGGATTTGTTAAAAAAGGGTTTTAATTGCTTGATGGACACCTAGTTTTTAACTTGGAGCATGTACATTAGGGTCCTGTTTTGCACATGTACTGAATGGTAGAACACTTGGTCCTTGAGCATAAGATCAAAAAGAAAATCTTTTCTTGCAGCTGTGGGGTGACCCTTCGCATTCGTCTATTGGGCTCTAAACACCCCAGTCTGACACTGGGGAGACATGCTGCTACATCATTGGTAGAGAATGGAAAACTCCTTGTATCATTAGGCCGGTTTCACACGTCAGTGGCTCCGGTACGTGTGGTGACAGCTTTCTCACGTACCGGAGACACTGACTCACGTAGACACATTAAAATCAATGTGTCTCTGCACATGTCAGTGTGTTTTCACGGACCGTGTGTCTGTAGCGCCCCCACTGCCGCAGGGCCGAGGGGTACCCGGTACCGGGCCTCTGAGTCTCTGCTCTGGGGTTGTCACGGCGGCTAGGCCCCGGTCCGTGACCCTGCCGTGGGGCGCTCAGTGAATAATGGATATGGGTGACGGTGGTGACGCTGTGGTGGTGCAGTGCAGTAAATAACGAGGACACCAGGTTGCAGTCTCTTTACCTCTTTACTGAAGATCTCTGAGTCCTCAGTCCGAAACACGGTTCACCAGGCTGCGCAAGTCCGGCCGGTCCAATGGCACCTCCAGAGTTCTCTTCACAGGTGGAAATCGGTGCCTTCCTACTAGCGCTATGTGTTGTGGTCCTTCCCTGCTGTGCTTACGGAAAGTCCCCCACAACTGTTGTGTCTGTTTCTTAAGTTCCCTCACAACTCGATTAGATGATGTTCTGCTAATCCTCCGTCCCTCCCTGGTGTTCTGGTTGGGACGGCACCCGTTTGACGGGTAGGCTCGGAGCTCTTCCGGGACCCTAGAGTCGCCCCTCTCCACAAGTTGCCCCCCAAGACTGCATAGGTGATATGTGTTAGACAGCCCGCCTTAAACTGACTGTCCTGCCGCTGTTTGGAGTATTGCTTGAAGCTGAATGTTATTCTACTCCCTCGGCGTTCCGGCCACCGGTAGTGCGCCTCAGTAGGATGTTGCTTCGGTCTTACAGCACGACTCCTACTGGTATTTCTCCTTTGCGTGATCTCGTTTCTCACTCAGCACAATCTATCTCTCTTCTAATCCTTTCTTGGGCACCGCCGCTACCCGGAGCAGGCACGGTCCCGTTACGTTCGTTCTTGTTGCCAAGCCTCTGTCAGGATCCCACCCCTGACAGAGACCCTACTGTATCTTCCCCTACAACACCCTCTGCCACAAGGTGTTGCCTGGTTAAAACCCAGTCAGCTTTCTGATCTAACTTCCTGCCTGACCCCCAGTTTACCCACTATGGTGGGGAGTGGCCTAGTGAATAGAACCCTTAGCTCCCCCCGGAGGCCCAGCTGTGAAATGTATTGGTGTCTGTGATACCTGATCCGATGAACTCCTTCAGTGCCATCAGACGCACCATAGCTCCCCATAGTGGCGGAGCCACAGTACTGCAACGACCAGGACTCTGGGGCGCTGCACTCCCCCCTGGTTAAACACAGTACTCCGGGACTGGGAAGAAAACAACAATACAAGTTAGCAAAAAGACATACAGTTTTGTTGAGTGCAATAACAATAAGTATAGTTGAACAGGCTTCCCTTTATGGGAGGTAAGAACACTTGAACGTTACAAACATGGTTAACATTATAAATTACAGGCTATAAATAACCCCTGTTACCCAACCGGGTATTCTACTAAGTGCAAAATTGTTGAACAATAATTTAACATTGCCTTTAAGGACATACACTCTGAATCCACTAAAGACCTTCCTATAATCACATTATAAGGTAATTTAACTTTCTCATTCTCCTTCTTTAATCTGCAGGACCGCCTGTCCTATCGGCACCAGACCTACTGCCTCTCCTTTCTATGCAGGACCGCCCCGTTCAGCCCGGGCCTACTGCCTTTTCAACTACTATACACAGTATAGAACATAACATTACTTTCAGTTTAAGAGCACTGAGCCATCTCTACATGACTCCTATGAGGACTCAGGGTTTACCTTCTATCCTAACTATCTATCAACATTATCAAAACATTTTCTATTGAACATTAAGCCTTCTCATTATCTTTCTTGCTATCATGCATGCTGGACACCACGTCTATCCCTACGGGCCCACTGCATCCTTCTTCTATCTTTCACCTTTTTCTTCTCAGAGAACATCATCAGTATTTCTTCACAATTAACTAATTAAATACATATAACTTTCTCATGTAAACATTATCATCACTTTCTTTGGTTAAGACATTATTGCTTCCAGTCTTAAAGCAATATCACGGTTTAAGCGCAACAAATGAACATCCCCTTTAAGAGGGGACCAAGTCTCTATGAGGTAGCACGCCTTCTCAAGCTACCAGTCCATACTCAGCAAAGGTTCCAGTGTGGTATCTTCACAAAGAGTCTTTCTTTAAGTAAAACCAGTAGGGAGCGCCTTTAATAAGGTGCAAACTATGTACAAGAAGTTCGGATCATGCACTGTTCATGATTTCAGCAGTTCTAGAAACTTTGTGCAAAAACTTGGAAAAATCAAACAAAAACAAAACAATAGGGATCCCGGGTCAACAGAAGGATCCCTTTAAGAATTAACCCTGGACGGGTTTAGCAGCAAAAATCAGGAAACAATAACTATTTACATACAATGCAGTGTCTTTCTTACTGGAACCACGCAGGCGGCAGCACCGGTGGAGGCAACCCCGCAGGATACTGCGCACCACCTGGTACTGCATAAGGGGGAGTGTTGTCCCATCTGGGGGTCTGCGTACCCACCGTCTTCCGCTCTGGCACAGCAGGAACACTGGTCACCTGGGGAAGCGCCTCCTTGGCCACCACAGCGGTGGTGGTAGTAATACTGCAGGTCGTGGTCTTCACAAGTGTACAAGTGGGAGTGACCACGGTGGTCTGGGTGGTGGTCGTGGGCCAACCACAAGGCAGCACCTTTGCCACAGGGGACGGTTTTGCTGGCACCTTGGTCGGGGATTCCGTCGGCTTCCTCTTGTAAACGTTTAAAGCAAACCACCCCTTCTCACCAAGGTGCCTGGTGTAGGTAACGCTGTCCCCCGGGTAGAGGTCCCGGTCAGGGTGGCCCTCTCTAAGATGAGACTCGACATCCCTGCGGTTGACAAAGATCTCTGCGTATAATCCCGGCTCTTTAATGAAGCCCCAGCCTCCACGGAGCTTAAAGTCAACTACAATGCCCTGCCTGCGCGGGGCCTGGTGAGTGGTGGGGTCCTTGCGGGCCCGGTCCTTGACCGCCAAATCTTTTTGATGGTGGGCCTCCCGCCCGGCCTGATGTGTTTTCTCCTCCTCTTTCCACTGTTGTTCTAGCTGGACCCGGTATTCCTCCCAGCTTAGGGCCTGTACCATCTCCCCCTCCTGGGTCTCCACCCCGGGGAACCCCATAAGATTGGATCCGGGGTTCACCCAGCGGCACACTGTGCGCTCCGCGTGGACCTCACACAGCAAGGGAGTAGGGGTGATTGGGGCTCGCATACGGTGTTCCATGCCCGTGGCTTCCTCCCATGGTAGCAGGCGCTGGAGTCTATGGGTTCCCGGGAGAGGCGGTGCTGCTACGGGACCCACTAGCAAGCCCTCGGCCAGCGGGACGGGGTCGGCGGACTCACCAGCCGATGCAGGTTCCTCCTCCGCGGCGGGTTCTTCCGGCGGTGTCGGCGAGGATCCCAGCGGTTGCTCCGGTAACGGTGCAGGGTCCGACGCCTGAGGACCTTCTTCCGGCGCTGCCTGGTGCGGAGCCTGGGCCTTCATGTTCAGTTGGAGGAGTTGGTCGACCAGGCTCTCCATCTCGACCCGCAGCAGTTCAGTGTTGTCCACGGAGAACGGGCTGCTGGGCTCATCCGGGTAGTTGGGGGAGACTTCCACTTCAACCCCACTGTCGGGTTCGGAGCTGCTGGCCGTAGCGTCCTCCACGTGGGTCACTTCCTGGTCTTTTTCCCGCTCTCTCCTTCGTGGGCGGTGTCGTTTTCTCGGTCTCCGCCCTCCATTGAGGATCAGGAGGCGGATCTCTGCTGCTGACGGACACGTCCTCACGGTGCAGAAATATTTAGACTGGGCGGCCATTATCCTTCGCGCTCACCAGCTTGTCTACGCCCACTCCACGCCCCTCTTCTTCTCCTGCGCTCTCCTCAGCGCTGTAATGGCGGTGGATTTTGGTGGTAAATGGCGCAGCACAGTCTTTGCAATAAAGTACAGTCCAAGCACAACAAATCACAGTTCCAAGGCACACATGACCTGATTCTTCAGGCTTAAGTAGATCCTGTTCGTGACACCAAGTTGTAGCGCCCCCACTGCCGCAGGGCCGAGGGGTACCCGGTACCGGGCCTCTGAGTCTCTGCTCTGGGGTTGTCACGGCGGCTAGGCCCCGGTCCGTGACCCTGCCGTGGGGCGCTCAGTGAATAATGGATATGGGTGACGGTGGTGATGCAGTGCAGTAAATAACGAGGACACCAGGTTGCAGTCTCTTTACCTCTTTACTGAAGATCTCTGAGTCCTCAGTCCGAAACACGGTTCACCAGGCTGCGCAAGTCCGGCCGGTCCAATGGCACCTCCAGAGTTCTCTTCACAGGTGGAAATCGGTGCCTTCCTACTAGCGCTATGTGTTGTGGTCCTTCCCTGCTGTGCTTACGGAAAGTCCCCCACAACTGTTGTGTCTGTTTCTTAAGTTCCCTCACAACTCGATTAGATGATGTTCTGCTAATCCTCCGTCCCTCCCTGGTGTTCTGGTTGGGACGGCACCCGTTTGACGGGTAGGCTCGGAGCTCTTCCGGGACCCTAGAGTCGCCCCTCTCCACAAGTTGCCCCCCAAGACTGCATAGGTGATATGTGTTAGACAGCCCGCCTTAAACTGACTGTCCTGCCGCTGTTTGGAGTATTGCTTGAAGCTGAATGTTATTCTACTCCCTCGGCGTTCCGGCCACCGGTAGTGCGCCTCAGTAGGATGTTGCTTCGGTCTTACAGCACGACTCCTACTGGTATTTCTCCTTTGCGTGATCTCGTTTCTCACTCAGCACAATCTATCTCTCTTCTAATCCTTTCTTGGGCACCGCCGCTACCCGGAGCAGGCACGGTCCCGTTACGTTCGTTCTTGTTGCCAAGCCTCTGTCAGGATCCCACCCCTGACAGAGTCCCTACTGTATCTTCCCCTACAACACCCTCTGCCACAAGGTGTTGCCTGGTTCAAACCCAGTCAGCTTTCTGATCTAACTTCCTGCCTGACCCCCAGTTTACCCACTATGGTGGGGAGTGGCCTAATGAATAGCACCCTTAGCTCCCCCCGGAGGCCCAGCTGTGAAATGTATTGGTGTCTGTGATACCTGATCCGATGAACTCCTTCAGTGCCATCAGACGCACCATAGCTCCCCATAGTGGCGAAGCCACAGTACTGCAACGACCAGGACTCTGGGGCGCTGCATGTCCGTTTGAAAAACACGGAGACATGTCAGTGTTCGTGGGAGCGCACGTATCACACAGACCCATTAAAGTCAATGGGTCCGTGTAAAACACGTACCGCACACGGATGCTGTCCGTGTGCCATCCGTGTGTCCCTATGGGAGGTGGAGCCGCATATTCATCACTGTAATGAGCAGCACTATGTGACCGCTCATACAGGACAAGCTGCGGCGCTGAGAGGACGCATCGAGAGAGCTGGGTGAGTATTTTATTTCCAGCGGGCGGGCGCACAGTGGGTGGGAGGGGGTTGGTTACAGGGTACTTTATTTTAACCGGAAAAAAAATAAAAAAACAATGATTTTTCATTCTTTCTCTCCAGCGAACGCTGCTGGAGAGAAGAAATGAATGGCGGCTTCAGCACCCAAAGCAGGGGACAGCGCTTACTGTAGCGCTGTCTCCTGCACGGTTCGTGTGGTACCCAGTTGGCTACCGCACGTGTGCCACACTGATGTGCCACGTGAGCTCACGGACACACGGACACGGATAACTCCAGTACCGATTTTTCCGGTATCGGAATTATCTGGACGTGTGAGACTGGCCTTAGTGAGATAGAAGTCATGGGACAAGCCAAGTTAGAACAGAAACCAATAGAAGCACTAAACTGTTCTTGAAAAGAAGTAAAATGATTCTGTTTTCATCAGTACTTCAGGGAAGATGCCTATCATCGCAACTGCTTATGAAATAACAGAAAGGTATATAGTGAATTCACTTAGCTTGACTACACAATTTTGGAAAAGTGCTTGAGAAATCATGGATGGAGATATAATGGTACTGCAAAAACACTTGGACAAGTTGAATCAAGGTATAACTTACAGAGAGAAATGATGCTCCGCAGATCTGTGAGATGGCACTGAAGACATGCACGTCCCCTGCAGAATCAGATCGTGTAGGACACTCCCATAGTTCCTGTTTTTGCTGCCCAGAAGGACCACGCCTCGCAGACTGTGGACAGTGGATTAGTGAGACCCCTAGTGGTCATGAATTTGCAACCAGTTCTTGGGTGGATGCAAAGAAAACAATTGTATAAAGTAATTTGAGCATTAGACCCTTTCCTATGACTTTAAGTAAATGTACAGTCACTTGGAAATAGATATATAGTAAATCAGTGGCTCCCACCCAATTTCTTTGGCCATGTGATGTAAATACACAGCATGTCTGAAACTATTTGCTAACAAGGCAGGGGGATAAGAATGTCAGATATTAACCCCTTCGCGACATCCGCCGTACTAGTACTGCGCTGCCGGCACTGCATTTGTGCCAGCCGCAGTACTAGTACGGCGGACCGATCACCGCGGTCTCACGCTGAGCGCCGCGGTGATCGGGTGCAGGTGTCAGCTGTAGGTGATCGGGTGCGGGTGTCAGCTGTATATGACAGCTGACACCCCGCAGCAATGCCCACGATCAGCGCTATCGCCGATCGCGGGCATTTAACCCCTTTGATGCCGCTGTCAATAGTGACAGCAGCATAGAGGGGGATCGTGCAGGGACGGGGGCTCCCTGCGCTCTCCCACCGGAGCAACGCGATGAGATCGCGCTGCTCCGGTGACCTGGAAGGAGTCCCCGGATCCAAGATGGCTGCGGGATTCCTTCCGGGTCATTTACTGACCTGGCTTGCCGGCGCCTGCAAGAGCTGCTGAGAGCAGGCGCCGGCAAGCCTCTGCCCTTGTCTGTGAGATCGGTGATCTGACAGAGTGCTGTGCACACTGTCAGATCACCGATCTGTGATGTCCCCCCCTGGGGCAAAGTAAAAAAGTAAAAAAAAAAAAAGTCCACATGTGTAAAAAAAAAAATAAAAAAAAAATTCCTAAATAAAGAAAAAAAATAATAATATTCCCATAAATACTTTTCTTTATCTAAATTTTAAAAAAATCACACAATAAAAGTACACATATTTAGTATCGCCGCGTCCGTAACGACCCCACCTATAAAACTATATCACTAGTTAACCCCTTCAGTGAACACCGTAAAAAAAAAAAAAAAGGCAAAAAACGCTTTATTCTCATACCGCCAAACAAAAAGTGAAATAACACGCGATCAAAAAGACGGATATAAATAACCATGGTACCGCTGAAAACGTCATCTTGTCCTGCAAAAAAAAGCCGCCATACAGCATCATCAGCAGAAAAATAAAAAAGTTATAGCTCTCAGAATAAAGCGATGCAAAAACAATTATTTTTTTATATAAAATAGTTTTTATTGTGTAAAAGCGCCAAAACATAAAAAAAATTACATAAATGAGGTATCGCTGTAATCGTACTGACCTGAAGAATAAAGCTGCTTTATCAATTTTACCACACGTGGAATGGTATAAACGCCCCCCCTAAAAGAATTTCAGGAATTGCTGGTTTTTGTTCATACCGCCTCCCAAAAATCGGAATAAAAAGCGATCAAAAAATGTCATGTGCCCGAAAATGGTACCAATAAAAACGTCAACTCGTCCCACAAAAAAACAAGACCTCACATGACTCTGTGGGCCAAAATATGGATAAATTATAGCTCTCAAAATGTGGTGATGCAAAAACTATTTTTGCAATAAAAAGCGTCTTTTAGTGTGTGATGGCTGCCAACCATAAAAATCCGCCAAAAAAACGCTATAAAAGTAAATCAAACCCCTCTTCATCACCCCCTTAGTTAGGGAAAAATAATAAAATTTTAAAAAATGTATGTATTTCCATTTTCCCATTAGGATTAGGGTTAGGGCTAGGGTTAGGGCTAGAGTTAGGGCTAGGGTTAGGGTTGGGGTTAGGGCTAGGGTTAGGGCTGGGGTTAAGGTCGGGGTTAGGGCTGTGGTTAGGGTTTCAGTTATGATTGGGGGTTTCCACTGTTTAGGCACATCAGGGGCTTTCCATACGCGACATGGTGTCCGATCTCAATTCCAGCCAATTCTGCTTTGAAAAACTAAAACAGTGCTCCTTCCCTTCCGAGTTCTCCTGTGCGCCCAAACAGTGGTCCCCCCCAACATATGGGGTATCAACGTTCTCAGGACAAGTTGGACAACAACTTTTGTGGTCCAATTTCTCCTGATGCCCTTGGGAAAATAAAAACGTGAAAAATCATTTTAGTGAAGAAAAAAAAAAAAATTTTTTTATTTTCACGGCTCTGCGTTATAAACTGTAGTGAAACACTTGTTGGTTCAAAGTTCTCACAAAACATCTAGATAAGTTCCTTGGGGGGTCTAGTTTCCAATATGGGGTCACTTGTGGGGGGTTTCTACTGTTTAGGTACATCAGGGACTCTGCAAATGCAACATGACGCCTGCAGACCAATCCATCTAAGTCTGCATTTCAAACGGCGCTCCTTCCCTTTCGAGCTCTGCCGTGCGCCCAAACAGTGGTCCCTGTTGTGAATTCCGCTCTTGGGCTCCCTCCGGTGGTTATAAGTAGCATTTTTGTGAGTTCTGCTCTTGGGCTCCCTCCTGTGGTTTTGAGTGGTATGGCTTCTTGGATTTAGCATCAGCAGCTGTTTTCACTGATCGTCTTTCTGGCTCTGCTATATTAGTCTGGCCTTTTCCCTAATTCAATGCCAGTTGTCAATTGTTGAGCTTGGAGTCATGGCTCTCTGAGGATTTCCCTGTCACTCTGACCATTTCAGCAAAGCTAAGTCCTTGCTTGTCTTTTTGCAGTTCACTTGTTGTGGACTTTGTTGTTTTGCACTTTCTATGTTTTGCTCATTTGTCCAGCTTATCAGTATGTATCTAGTCAGCTAAGCTGGAAGCTCTGGGCAGCAGAGTTTGCCCTCCACACCTTTAGTCAGGTGTGGAGATTTTTGCATTTCTCTGCGGTGGACTTTTTCTAGTTTTTATTACTGACCGCACAGTGTTCTGTCCTGTACTAATTCTTTCTAGCTAGTAGTGGCCTCCTTTGCTAAATCTTGTTTCATACTACGTATGTCATTTCCTTCTCCTCTCACAGTCATTATTTGTGGGGGGCTGTCCTATCCTTTGGGGATTTTCTCTGAGGCAAGATAGCTTTCCTGCTTCTACCTTTAGGGGTAGCTAGTTCTCCGGCTGTGACGAGGTGTCCAGGGAGTGACAGGAACATCCCACGGCTACTGCTAGTGTCTGTGTTAAGATCAGGAACTGCGGTCGGTATAGTTACCACCTGCTCAGAGCTAGTCGCATGTCGCTCCTTAATCACCAGACCATAACAGGTCCCCCCCCCCCCATATATGGGGTATCAGCGTACTCAGCTCAAATTGGACAACAACTTTTGTGGTCCAATTTCTCCTGTTTCCCTTGGGAAAAAAAAATGTGGGGGCTAAAATATCATTTTCGTGGAAAAAAATATTTTTTATTTTCACGGCTCCGCGTTATAAACTGTAGTGAAACACTTGTTGGTTCAAAGTTCTCACAACACATCTAGATAAGTTCCTTGGGGGGTCTAGTTTCCAATATGGGGTCACTTGTGGGGGGTTTCTACTGTTTAGGTACATCAGGGACTCTGCAAATGCAACATGATGCCTGCAGACCAATCCATCTAAATCTGCATTTCAAAAGGCGCTCCTTATCTTCCGAGCTCTGCCGTGCGCCCAAACAGTGGTTTCCCCCCATGTATGGGGTATCAGCGTACTCAGGACAAATTGCACAATAACTTTTGTGGTCCAATTTCTCCTGTTACCCTTGGGGGAAAAAAAATTGCGGGCTAAAACATTTTGTGGAAAGAAAAAATGCTATTTTAATTTTCACGGCGCTACATTCTAAACTTTAGTGAAACAATTGGGGGTTAAAAGTGCTCACCACACATCTAGATAAGATCCTTAGGGGGTCTTCTTTCCAAACTTGTGGGGGGTTTCTACTGTTTAGGCACGTCAGGGGCTCTCCAATCGCGACATGGGTTCCGATCTCAATTCCAGCAAATCTTGCATTGAAAAGTCAAATGGCGCTCCTTCCCTTCCGAGCTCTGCCATGTGCCCAAACATTGGTTTACCCCAACATGTGGGGTATCGGCGTACTCAGGACAAATTGTACAACGACTTTTGTGGTCCAATTTCTCCTGTTACCCTTGGTAAGATAAAACAAATTGGATCTGAAGTAAAAATTTTGTAAAAAAAAAGTTAAATGTTCAATTTTTTTTAAACATTCCAAAAATTCCTGTGAAGCACCTGAAGGGTTAATAAACTTTTTGAATGTGGTTTTGAGTGCCTTGAGGGGTGCAGTTTTTAGAATGGTGTCACTTTTGGGCATTTTCTGTCATATAGACCCCTCAAAGTCACTTCAAGTGTGAGGTGGTCCCTAAAAAAAATGGTTTTGCAAATTTTGTTGCAAAAATGAGAAATCGCTGGTCAACTTTTAACCCTTATAACTCCCTAACAAAAAAAAATTATGTTTCCAAAATTGTGCTGATGTAAAGCATACATGTGGGAAATGTTGTTTATTAACTATATTATGTGATATAACTCTCTAATTTGAGGGCAGAAAAATGAAAAATTTGAAAATTGCTAAATTTTCATAATTTTCAACAAATTTCTGTTTTTTTCACAATTAAATGCAAGTCATATCGAAGAAGTTTTACCACTATCATAAAATACAATATGTCACGAGAAAACAATGTCAGAATCACCAGGATCCGTTGAAGCGTTTCAGAGTTATGACCTCATAAAGTGACAGTGGTCAGAATTGTAAAAATTGGCCCTGTCACTTAGGTGAAAACAGGCTTCGGGGTGAAGGGGTTAATTTAACCAAAATCAGGAAAAAAAAAAAATATCAGACTTGATAAAGGCTCACTAGTGACACCTCTGGCACAACATTTTACCATTATGGTCATCCCGAAACAGGAGGATATAAATTGGTAGTAAAATTCTGATGACAGAGTACCTTTAAGAAAACACTTGTCGGTGTTTTGTTTGTTTTTTCAGGGGGCGTGGGGTATGGTTGTGCACAAGAAGATCAAAAATGATAAAATTGCTAAAAAAAGTAAATTCCGGCTGTGATTAAGTCAGCACAGCTGTATGTATGGGGCTACAGACAGGTCATGGTGCCCGCGCTCACCCGTCCTTTGCTGCAAGCATCAGTACTGGGCATGTTATGTCAGCATCAGACCCATACAATGAGGCAATGGAAGAAGGGGCCCTGGTTTGAGGGTTCATGTTTTCTTATATCTTATGTGGACTGTTGGGCTCACGCGTCACTTACTAGGGATGGTGCAGGATGCACTATGGTAAGAAGACAGGCCGGCAGAGTGATGTGCAACATTCAGCTGGGAAACCTCAGATCCCAGCAATGATGTGATGTGGATGTGACAGGTACCATCAAACTAAACATTATACAGCAAAAGTAAGTAGCCCCCTTTGCAGTGATGGAATTTCCTAATAGTAGTGGCCTTTTTCAGCAGGATAATGCCCGTACCACGCTGCAAAAACTTCGTCACGTTGTGACGTCTTCAGTAAGGAAGGGGGGGGCCTAAAACTGTCCCTGTAACTGGGACCCTAACTTTCCCTGTCCCGGAGGTACTCTTGAAGGTAGAAGTCTCCAACCTTACTATGCTCCTGTTAAACTCTGATCTGTCTCCTCCTCCACCCTGGGACAGAAATGTAAGGTAAACAGGACACAAAGACCAAACAGGGATAACAGTAAGCAACAGAAATACAAACACTCACCAAAGGTAAAGAGGCATATAGGGAAGGATAGGAATGTACCAACCAAATGGGAATAGGACAATGAGGAAAGCATACACCCAAAAACAGCATGCAACAATCTCCAGCAGCAACAACGATCTACAACTCAGCACAGAAACTCCAAGGAGCTAGGAAGGAAAGTTTTCACTGGCAATGCAGAGAAGGTCTGGCCAGGTTTAACAGGGAGAGGCAACGACCAGATCAGAAGCAGCTGAAAATGGAGCTTGCAAGTTTCTGACCAACATAGAAAAAGTTGTTAACCTCTTCAGCACCAAATTAATTTAACATGTGACACAAATACACAGGCTAAATGGAAGATCTGCGATTCACAATACGTAGTGATCTTCTAACCCTAAATCTCCCAGGAGGACTTGACAGGTACATGACAAAAGTTCAAGGTGATGACTTGGGCTCCAAACTTCCCAGATGTCAATCAGATTGGGTGTTTGGGACGTGCAGGAAAAAACGAGTCTGATCCATGGAGCCCGAACCTCACAACTTTAAGGGTAGGGGTAGTTGACATCAGATTAGCCACCTGCTGGAACACGTGCCCCGATCTCCAGACGTGACGTCACCTGCTCCGCTTGCTTCTCAATTCGACAGTGAACGGAGCAGAACGAACCCAATCTGCTGATAATATCTTGGTGCCAGATGCCAGCCATGTTTTTCTTACGTTATACAGCTATGTTTATTGACCTTTCGCCAAAAATCATGTAGGTGCAAGTACTGCTCCTTTGTAAGAGAGCACACACATATATGAATGAATAAAAAATATACTTTATTTACAGGGTGGCACAAAACATTTCACAGTTCACTAGCAAAAATCTTCTTCCGGAGGTAGTTAATCCACGTTTCCTTTGTTCCAAGTTCCATTGAATTCCATTCAAAACTAGGGATCTGTAATAGAGAACTAACATGTAACTGCGGGAAGTCATCTATAGAAATTGTCTCAGAGAAAATTATATATATTCAGGCCCCCTGGAACTTTTCAACCTTTTCCCACATATCATGCTTCAAACATGATTTGAAGCATATGTGGGAAAAGGTTGAAAAGGGGCCTGAATACTTTCGCAAGGCACTATATATATATATATATATATATATATATATATATATATATATATATATATATATATATATATATATATATAACACACAGACTGACATAGGAGAAGATACTATTATACAGACATGAGGAACCCACCATGGTATAACATACTAAAACACAACTCGAATTGTAACCAACCTGAACTACATAGTACCCCAGGATCTCCAAATGTCTCTTCTTCATGGCATTTAAGCCTTTAATCTTGGAAGAGTTTCTGCAAAATGCCACTGGATTAAGAAAGTCAATGGCAACTCTATAAAGATGAAAGAAATAATATGTTAGAGTCCAACAAACAAAATCAAGAGGAATTGAATTCTACTCAAATTTTTCCAAAAAAACCATCCATTTGCCCAAACCGCTATTTTTCTGAACTGGAAAAAGCCATTAATTTGTAAAAAAAAAAAAAATTATACTGATTTTGCTGCTCATCTCTCTAGCTCCTCTGTTCCTCAATGGAGAAACCGCCCTTTACTCCTCCTCGATTAAGATAGGAGATGACAGTTGGTGCTTTTAAAATTCTATGGAGGCGGGAGAGGAGCTAGAGGGAGACACAGACATTCTGCTATATCAGTCTCCATAGAACTTTGTGAGCACTAACTGTCATCTCCTATCTCAGTAACGGGAAAATCTGTATTCACTGAAGACAGATTTTACTTGGAAGTTGAGAATTTTGAGAATGAACGATCAGTTCAGGAGGAGAAGCAGACTTCTATGATCAGACATATTACAAAGTTTCTTATTTGCATGTCTTCTATGGATTTATGTAAGAAAACTTAAAATGATGGCTATTTTTTAAGAGAATGAGGCTGCGTCATGATCTAGCACCACATGTCTACACACAGAATCACCGACCTCTGGGCTCCTTGAGGTAGAGACTTGTTATCACACATCTGACTGTCCTGGCCCCACTGGACTTCGGCCACATTGGCGGACAGCTTGTTCTCCTCTATGTAGGCAATAGGCTTTTTATTTTTACTCAGGATGCACTCGAAGTCTATAGAAAGCAAGCATCAAATGTTAGGAGAATCACAGTCCAACACCTTCCAAAAACCCTCCCTGGGTCCACTCAGCGAGATCCTAGCGTGTGCAGTGCTCAGGTCACATCAACAGCCAATTAGTGTCATCAACTTGAACAGAGCCGCTGAGCTCACTTATGGTCGACGTGATGGCAACAGCGGCAGAGGCTCAATGCTGGACCTGGGGAGGGTGAGCCAGGCCCACTTTGTTTGTTTTTAAAACAAACTACAATCAATTGGACACTTGTTTTCAAAAGCCGGAAAAACACTTTAAGGGTATGTGCACACATCCGGAAAGTATGCAGAAATTTCCTGAGAAAATCCTGAGGTTTTCCGCAGGAATTCTGCACGCGTTTTTATCGCGTATTTTGCGCGGATTTTTCGCTTTTTTTCCGTAGGTTCCCAATGTAATAATATAGTGGAAAATCCGCTTAAAATCCGCAAAATTAATGAACATGCTGCGTATTTTTCCGCATGCGTTTTTCACGGAAAAATACGCAACATGTGCACAAAAATTGTGGAAACCATTATAAATGATGGAATGCATATGTATGCGTTTTTTAAGCGTTTTGGTTGCGAAAAAACGTGCAAAAAAATCTGCGAATAATCTGGAACGTGTGCACACAGCTTAAAAGGGGTTTTAAAAGTTATCCCCTTTCTATAAAACAGGAGGCAAGTTACTGATCTCTTGGGGGTGTCTGACCGCACTCAGCCATTTCAAGCAGTCCGGTAAAGAATAAAAGGAGTGGGCGACCCCTGCTCAATTACGATTCTGTGCAGAATATTGATTGACTGTATAGACTTTTGTTTTAATTTTTTTTATGGCAACAACCGTATGAAGAACTAAACAAATAAAGGAACTGCGGGCTTTTAGGCAACGATCACCAGTGGGTCCTCCGCTAAGAAACGTGATATAATATGAAGTAGATGTGTGTGGAAGTCATCCTGTGATATCATATACTAAAATGCAACTCAAACTGTCCCCACCCTGAATTACATCCCCCCAGGATCTCCCATTGCCTCATATGTCAGTGTTTTGCTTGTGGCTGTGTTGCTTTTATTTGCACAAAAGTTATTAAACAGTCACAATATTTGATGAATTTTGACATATCTTTAAATTATAACATTTCGGTCCAGAGCAGAGCGGCGTTTGTGATTTCTTAGTGCAGCAAAATATATATTTTTTTACATTTCACAATCTTACCTACTGTGTAATAATATGGAGTAGTCACAAACATCTTGGCATAATTAACTCCCCCAAAGAGATCTCCGAGAAATAAGTGGATTTGATGGTATATGGATCTCTTGCTGTTACCTTCTGAGCAAAAAAAGAAAATAAACAAAAAACGACTTTTTAATATTCTAAGGATTATTCCTTATTGCATATCCATAAATCGCACAATATATTTTTGCAGTGGTGAATATTAAAGGGATTGTTCACTTTCAGAAAAGTGAACCCCAAACACTCTAAAATAACAAACAGAGCAGGTACATGTCCTCCCCGGTTTCAGTGCCGGTTCCCTCTCGCTGCTCCGGTCTCAGTTTGGGCTGCAGAGATGACGTTATGTCCGACAGCCCAAATCACCGCTGTAGTCAATCACTAAGGCTGGTTTCACACTTGCGTTTTGATCTGCAGCGTTTTTAAAAAAAACCGCATGTGGTGAAAAAACGCATGTAAACGCGGCAAAACGACGCGTTTTTTAGACGCATGCGTTTTTGCATGCAGAAAAAAAAACGCGGTATTTTGCGGCATTTACATGCGTTTTTTCCTGCGTTTGCGTTTTTTAAACGCATGCTGAGAAGTGTGTGACAGCTGCCAATCATCAAAATCAACTAGAAAACCCACTAAAAACAGAAATAGCTAGGGTTAGGATCCCTAGTAACCCTAGGGATCCTAACCCTAACCCTAGGGATCCTAACCCTAACCCTAGGGATCCTAACCCTAAGGGTTAGGATCGTAACCCTAACCCTAAGGGTTAGGGTTAGGATCCCTAGGGTTAGGGTTAGTTTTTAACGCAAGCAAACGCATGTGCTTAAAAACGCATGCGTAGACAGCAATGCATTTTTTTGCCGCGAATAAACGCATGCGTTTTTTGCGGCAAAAAAACGCCGCTAGACATTACTGCAGGTTGCATTTCTGCAAATGAACGCACGCGTCAAAAAACACATGCGTTGCCGAAAACGCGTCAAAACGCACGCTAAAAAACGCATGCGTTTTTTTAATGTTAAGTACAGAAAAAAAACCGCATGCGTTTTTTAGCGCTAAAACGCTGCAGATCAAAACGCAAGTGTGAAACCAGCCTAAGCTCAACGAGGTAGGCGGCAGAGCCTCTGTGCTCAGTGATTGGCTGCAGTGGTGCTGAGCACTGTCAACGCAACATCACTGTTAAAACACTGAGACCAGAGCCTCAGCTGGGAGCCGGCACTGGAATTTGAGCGCTGATTTTTTTTTTTTTATCATGTGTCACTCAATTTTTTATTTTTTTCTTAAGCATACAAAAACAAACTAACAACTAAATGAATAAATCGAGCCCCGCACCTCTATGCTTCATCTGTCGACAGTATTCTTCATGAAACCATGGGACTTGGTATTCCGGGCACTCGAGACAAACCGCCCGATTTAATTGCATCAGGCGCATTCGTATCTTGGCACTTTTGTCAGGCAGAAAAGCTAAAAAATAATATAATTAGTGAAGAAAGAGAAAATCTACAACACACAGAAATCAAAAGCGTTCCCAACATGTGATACTGAGCCTGCGCCGTACATAGCGGGTGCCAGCGGCGTTACACAGCCAGCACCCGCCTGTAACACTATGACTGGCGCTAGCCTCGATTGCCCACTGTACCCCACCCCCCAAGAGACCATGGGGTGGCCATGGGTTATTAGTGCAGTGGGGGTCTATTAAAGGCTATTATTGTCATCAGATTAGTACTCCTGTAAAGTTTTAGGCATCATAGGAGACTGAGATTTTTACTTTGTACTACTATCCAGTTTTAAAATACAAAAAAATCCCAAAATAAAAATTACATTACTATATATATATATATATATATATATATATATATATATATATATATATATATATATATATATATTTTATTTTTTTTTTTTCTTACATATGTGAACCCTTCTATATAAAAGGTTTTAAGTACCCCAAAATGGTGACAATCTTGTTTGACCTCCCAGAACCATGTATGACCTTGTCAACTGATCGTGCATCTTTATTTCAATGGAGTAAAGGATCAGGTTGGTTGATATCAAAGATCCTCATTTCCCAAACATTTGATAAAAAAAAACAAGGCCTAATACATTGGTTCCAATAATGGAACAATGGGAAAAACAAAACAAAAAACTTCCAGATCTCAGAAAAAGTCACAAACTTAAAAATGTTCATGCACAAAAATTTCTGATTTTCTTGTTGCCACTGAAATATAAAGAACCTAACCCCCACCATTGGTGAAAAAAAGAAAAAGGAACTAAAACAAACAAGACAACTATAAATGTTCTGACTTGAAGAGTCACACTGCTGGGTTATTGTTTAAAAAAAACCAAAACACAACAATGGCAGAATTGTGTCTTTTTCACCATTTCACTTCTCTTGGAATTTTGTGTGTGCATACGGTTAACCGAATTAATTACAATTTGTCTCGTGCAAAAATAAATTATTATTGAAAATTGAAAGTAGAATGATAAAAAATAACAAAAAAATAAATAATAATAAAAAAAAAAAAAAAAAAATTGCCCAGTTGGGTAAGGGTTAAATAAAAGCTTTATTAAATTTTATAGGGTATTAGGCTTTTTGTGCCAGGTCTCGCACCAGGATGGGTAACGCAGGTAAAGCTGCAAAGAAATATTCGATTTATATTAGCCGACCCTGATGACAGATGTTGGGGAAATGAGGATGGGGCATATTTGCAAAGTGATCCCTTACCCCATTAAAATAAAGATGCACGCTCAGAAGACACGAGCATACATGGTGCTGGGAGATCAGAGAAGACAAAGCCTCTCATATGTACGGCCAGCCTAAGTCCTAGGGGCAACATGAGCAATATAGAACCTCAATGGATAAAGGTGGAGCATTCGCTCACATGACACTTACTGTCCAGTTCGGAATCCAGTTTAGTTAGGAAACCAATATTGAAAATGGCTTTAATCAGATCTTCTGGGAAATACTGTGCAACAGCAAGAGTGAAGCCCACCAGAACCAAGAGATGAGGAGGGAAGGAGTCTGGAAGGTAAAATAACACAACCACTCTCTTATACATTTTTTTTTTTCATTCCTGATCTGATATAAGACGAAGCTGAAGTATTAAAGAGTTTTCATTTTTATTTCATAAATCAATAGCACTCATAAAAATAAGACTTATCAGACAAATCGGCTTTTTTTTTTCCTCTCCTCCTGGACTGATCTTTCACGCTCAGTTCATGAGTAAAATCTTCCATTACTGAGATAGGAGACAGCTGGTGCTCATAAAGTTCCATGGAGAAGTGTAACTGACGATTCAGAAGAACTTACAGCGGAAAGTCTGTGTCCGTCTCCACCTCCTCTCCATAGAATTTTATAAGCACCAACCTATCTCACAGTAATGGGAAAATCTGTCTATATAGAGAATGGAGATTGAAAGGAGGGGAAGTAGCACATTTCTCTGATAGAATGTATTACAAAATCGCCAGTCACTCTTTAAGAATAAGGTATGTTAGCAGGAGGAGGAATCAGCCCGACCCCTCTGGGCAAATTCCATTCATTTTTACGGATCTGTTCACATCTGCACCGGCGGCTCGGCTACTGGTTACGGAGTCTTTAATGGAAAAGATACTGCTGTCAGAAACCAATGGGAAATGACAGCCGCCGCTGGGATCAGATGACACAGAGGTGAACGGAGCCTTATGGAATGTGTCTGTTTCCTAGGGCTTAAAATGCGTAAATGCGGCGATGTCACTCAGCTACAATACCTTCATTTTCTTTGTGAAAAAGGAAGAAATAGATTAGAAAATGGTAGAATTCTTGTGCAGAACATGTTTTTTTTTGTTTGTTTTTTTTAAGGGGAACCGGTGTAGAGCAATGACTGCTGTACGTGGCGGCCTGTATTCTGATGATAGGTTGGACAGCGGCAGGGAAAAGAAATAATCTGCAGCTCAGGATCATAATATGGTATTATGTAGAAACTTTATTAACAATTATTTTAGACAAGGTCCCAATCCATAAAGATAAGGAAATTATAACATTATGGCTACATTTTTTAGATTAAAATGGGAAAATTCTTTTTTTTTCTCTTTTCTTCACTTGCCCGTGTGACCACAGTCTATAATATGGGAAATTCATCACTGAAATTCTGCTGTGATTATCTGCACAATAACCACGATGTTCTAAAAATAAAAATAAAAAGTTGTGGGGTTTAGGTTTTCTAATCTGCAGCTTGTTAATGATAATGTGGATTTTTTTTGCATATTTTCACTTTTTGCAACGCGGAGGCGAAAATCACAGGTAGAAAAATGTGTCTCTTTAATCTTCCAGGGCTGTGATTACTCCTGGGGTGAAGCGTGGCCAGATTTCCACTTATACTGAGAATACAATGAATACTTACTTAAATTAGCTAGAATATGCTGAATACACATTGTAAAGAATTCTTCTTCTCGCGGGGGATCGTAGCCCAGATTGACAAAGGCAAATAAAACTCTGTTCAAGTCTGTGGGATGAATCTTAAAAAAACAAACAAAAAAAAAAATACATGATTAATCTGACAAATAGTCTTTACTAACACAGTGTGTACATGACATAGTCCAGTAAATGGGAGGGATTTCTGCAATCACAGCATTGATGATCTTTCCTAAGGATACCCCATCAGTGCAAATCACAGCTCAGGGGAGCACCACTCCCATCAATCTGCTACTGCTGGGTCATCAGTGTTAGCTAATGATAAAGTGATCCCAGAAAAAAATGGTCTGTTTGCCATTAATGTGCTGGATCAGATTTTCATCCATTTCTAATCTGTAAGTCCGTTGTTTTTTTGCTTTTTCCTCCATTGTGGCATTTTATTTTCTTGTATTTTTTTTTCCACAGACCAATAGACTTGCATCAGAGAATTTGATCCATGATTCAGATCAAAAGTGACCATATCTCAGTTTGTTTTTTTGCAGGCACTGCAAAAAAGGAAAAACATACATGTAAACAGCCCCATAGACTATAATAGGTACATGATCTGTTAGAAACACTGAGAACATGTATGAAAAAAACCAGACGTCTGACTGAGACCTAATGGCGCAGTCAGACAACCATATAAATTGGACTGTGATCGGACCACAATGCAAAGACTGTCCAGCGGCTCTACCGACCTGAGCATGATGGCTGTACAGGAAAACATGAAGCGGTCACGCTCAGGTCGGGAGAGCCGCCGGCCAGTCCGTGCATTGTGGTCCGATCACAGTCCAATTTATTTGGTCATCTGACTGTGTCCTAAGAGTACAAGTATTGACTGGTAGAACAGTAACACCAAATCATTCATTTAAAGGAATTGTCTCATCTATAATGGCCAAAAGTGCTTGTAAAAACAATTTACTTCTTACTTTAAAATCCTCTCCGTTTGCAATAATGGAAGGAGTTTTAATTCTATAGTTTACTGCTCATTGTCTAGGTTACCAGCCACTCCTGCAGCTTGTCAGAAGTGTCCAGTTTCCCAGACAAGCAGCATGCACATCTGCCTCTGCAGGCCATCTGGACCTTAGGAGCACACCACTGTCCCCTGTCCGCTTACCCCATTGCAAGCAGGAAGTCGGGAGGCAGGGGAGATGGGTGCTACCAAAGATACATGATGAGAGAATCCCTTTAAGGATTTCCTAAAGGAATAACAGAGGAACAACAATGAAAAGATGCTCCAGAATAATTATTACATGGGGGGGTACTATAGTGTAACACACAGGACTGGTGCTCATTAAGCCGCCCATAGACAGTTGTCAGGTGCACGCATTGAATAGACCTTTGGCCACCAGATGTTTAGTTTGGGCCAGTGACTGGCCTTCCAATCTGAACCCACGGGGCTTCTACCTTTGTGACATTCTCCATGGTGACTTCTGCGATCTTGTCCAGAACCGGAGGACACAGAGTATTACAGTAACTAATAACCAACGCCAGAAACGGTGCGTTCCTCCAGGTGACCTGGTGCAGCAGGCGCTGGCAGGTGAGCAGGATGTCGTCTATCAGCATATTCTGCAGCCACTGCCCGTTCATCACGTACGTCAGCTCATTCAACAGATGATCAATGTCGTCCATATTCTTGACTCTCTCCAGTCCGTATCGGCTCACTTTATGGAGGAGTTTCTCATACATCCCGGATTTATTCTGCCTGGACAGCTGGGCGGGCTGTAACCACCGGATGACGCTGTTCGCGATGCTATTCAGGTCGCTGAGGTCACACTGGGGAATGACGTCGTCAATCTTTCTAAGGACGGCTTCATCCACTCTAGTAAGGGTCAGCAGCGACAGTGACCTGGTCATCATAACCACCATAGATGGGACATGAGACGTCTTCATAAAGCTACGGGAAGGGACATTTCAGGCATCAAAAAAAAGTCACCATCTCAGAATCAAATCATTTATAAATGTGACAAAGGGAACAAAAAGAAGCCACCAAAACCCTCAAAACACATTAATGTGGGCTTTATTTTTGTGGTTTCCCCAGGCAAAAGATAAAATAAGAGGTCCATAGAACAAAAATGTCACGTATTTATTAAAAAAAAACAAAAAAAAAAACACTTTGTGATGAGTGTCACTCCAAAATTACTAATTAAAATAAGCCTTATAAAATAGTCCTTATACAACCCATATGTTTGTAGTAATAAAGTCATTAAGCCGCCCATAGACAGCTGTCAGGTGCACGCATTGAATAGACCTTTGGCCACCAGATGTTTAGTTTGGGCCAGTGACTGGCCTTCCAATCTGAACCCATGGGGCTACTACCTTTGTGACATTCTCCATGGTGAAGCTTCTAATGTGGGCTTTATTTTTGTGGTTTCCCCAGGCAAAAGATAAAATAAGAGGTCCATAGAACAAAAATGTCACGTATTTATTAAAAAAAAACAAAAAAAAAACACTTTGTGATGAGTGTCACTCCAAAATTACTAATTAAAATAAGCCTTATAAAATAGTCCTTATACAACCCATATGTTTGTAGTAATAAACTATCATTGTTGAGCATATTTATGTTAAAATTAGGGTGTCCGTTGTTGGCCAAGATATTTTTTTGCCTCCTGTGTTGATTGACAGCGCTCGCTTGAGGAAAGCACACAATGTAGCAGCAGGAGCCAGCGCACGCGCTCACAGATCTCTCTCCTCTCTGCTGCGGCCATGCGATCTTCCTCCCTCTTCTCTCTTTAACGCTTCTTGCTTGCCACACTTCTGCATCTTTCCGTGGAGCGAGCAGCCACAGCAGAGGAGAGAGGTCAGTGAGCGCGGTAAGTGAGCGCGCACAGGCCTCTGCAGTTACACTGTGCGCATGCACGCTGGAGGACTCCCCAATGTCACCTTGACCATTAGCGGACATACCATTGGTGCAACCAGTGCAGCCGCACAGGGGCCCGAGAGGTCCAGGGGCCACTACCTTCCCCAAAGCAGGTGGCATTGTGCATTATAAGGAGCTCTCTGGCGGCAGATGGTCCATATATTGTTCTTGCACAGGGGCCTCTGCAGTCTGTGTCCGCTCCTGGCCCTCACGGTATACCAGTCATATGTTTGTATTCTTAATAGTGACCTTGTCTTACCCGCATGGTAAACCCAGCGCCATTCTAATAGGGCCGTCCACATGTCCCTTTAACCCGATTACTCGCCACACATGCATGGAAATTGCACTTACACAGTTAGACGTTTCTGTAGATCCGCAAACAGTTGATAGTTTTGGCAGGGCAGGCAAACCACGGCATCTGTGAGCTTACATAGATACAGGCGATGGTAATGATCCAGATTGTCCTGGATGGCGGAGCAGATCCTGAACAGAGAGAAAAACGAAAAGATCACACGTCATCAAGCAACATAACGAGACTCCATCCACCGCCGTGCCACGTCCTCATCCAGAAGGGACGCTCCCACACAGTGTGCCGTGTGTGGCAGAACAAATCTCACCCGGACCACAAGCCCCACTGATGTACATATGGGTTTTTGTAACTTTGATGGCAAAAACGACACAACACACTGCGCCAGTGTCATCAATAGGTTAGGAAACGGCCGACAGAGTCTCTAATAAGTGGTGGACGCTCCTTGCTCCACTGTAAAGATGCTTCAAGAATGTGCATGAACGTCGAGTGTGCACCATATAAAATGGCTCATAGGTTTGTAAAGGCCCCATATACCGTGAGGGTCGGCCAAGCGTTCATCTGGCCATCAGCTCGCTCTCGCTCTATTCCCCCTATGGACATGAATGCTCAGTAGGGTGCTCATGCATTGAGGAGTGGAGAAATCCACCATCGGACTCATCGGTCTGTACATCAAAGGGATCAGGAAAAAAACATTAAAAAAATAAAACCTCTCAGTACTTATTTGCTAGGAGGAGAATACTAAGAGTCTGAAATGGCTGATTACAGGGAACAACAGCTTGCATCCATCTGAACAGTAAATGGAAATATGGCAGTATTCAGACGTCCATATATTGTGATCCAGGTACGGACGAATTGGCCGAGGATCTCCTGGCCTCACACATGTAGTTGGGTCAGCAGACCCTCGCCGGGGTGCAGCCCGTACCCGGACCGTGATAATATGGACAATGTCAGATTGGACAGGAAGGATCCAGCTCCAAACCATTCACGGCTTAGAGAATCCACTTACTTCTGAATGAGGATTGGGTTCTTGCACTCGGCCTCCGCCATGGTCTCCAGGACGTACACCAGACTGATGTGATGGATCTTATCTGCCAGTATGACAAGGTCGTCTTCAAGCCTGGAGGGAACAGAGGGGCTTAAACCTTTACAAATCCAACATTTGGCACTTGTTTCCAGTACTGAATTCCTAGATTAGACTACAAAATCAGGAGCTTCCTCTAATTAGGGAATACGAGTTCTATTTGAGTATTATCATTGCATTACGGGATTTTTTCTGTTGGTTCAGGGCTGATACGCAGTATCCCTTTAAGGGGCCGATACATCACATCCCTTTAAGGGGCCCACTCACCTATTTCTTATCTCTTGAGAAGCCATCGGAAATAAGGCACAAAATATTTTTCCGAAATGATCCGCATTATTCCATAGGTTTGATATTTCGAGCAGAGACAATTTTGCCATCACCTGAAACTCGTACTGCTTGAAAGCCATTTGCCGGTAGAGGCCGCTGACGATGCACATGGTGTCCGTGCTCATTTTATTCTTGTCCCTCACAAAAATCTGATTGCATTTATCCAAGAGGGGCTGGTAGTCATACTTCATAAGGCACAGAAACTGGACGACCCGGCGCACGCTGTGCACATCTATGTAGTTATCCCCCTCCATTAAGGATTCTGCCTTGCTGATCAGTCGGTGCTGCAACCGCTTAGAGGTGACCGGGAATGTCTTCATCATAAGGCTGGACAGGTATCTGGAAAAGGATTAAAAAGGATCATGAATGTGACCTCTAGCACATATGAAGTGTGTGATATAGAGAGTGGCTTGCAAAATGAGTTAACTGGGAGTCCATCAGTGAGCTTATCCTGACACCCTACACAGAAAGCGGCCAATCAGAGGTGTGGGCCGGGTTATACAGAGCTCAGTATTTAGAGCACTGCAAGATCGGCAGCAGAGAAAACAGGAACTTTATCAAAACTACAGCAAGCAGCCCAGTAAGTGACACATCGCTGGAATCAGAGTATCTGCCCCTCCATCATACTACACTCAGATGGGTCAAAATCAGACATAACCCAAATTTTTTCCCGCAGAGTCCAATAAAAAGATTAAATAAATTTTGGACATGTGCAAAGCCCTATTGAATATCATAGTTACGAGCGCTACCCGTGAAAACTACACATAGCACTCATCTGAGAAAATACGTCTTATGCACGAACCCAAATAGCAAGTTAATCAAATTAATCTTCCTGCTCTAAGTATCAGCAGAGAAGTAACGCGGGATCGGCATTGGCTTCAGCAGGGAAGTTATACTTATTTTGTTATTTTACAGCATTTCCAGATTTGGCTTTTTTAAAAAAAAAAAAACAAAAAAAAAAACAGTTAAGCACGTTAATTTTTTTCCCTTTTCAGCATTCTAGAATTTATTTTTCATTGTTTTCATTTGCGTGTCACCACAGGTCAATATGGTCTTATTTTTGTAGACAAGTACTATTTTGCCTTGTGCATTTATTAGTAATATTTTTAACATCATCGGTTGCTTCAGACAGTAAATGGAAGTATTACACTTCAAAAATTATGTGCTTTTTTTTTTTTATTATTATTATTTAGTGTGTGGGGTGATGACATTGAAGGTTAGTTGCACCAGTCTCTGCCTATAGAAATCCATGGGTGAAAAAGAAATTAAAACAAATATACATATGGAAGATTTAGTAAAAAATAACATCAAGGCTGGAATCTGGGGGTGTGTCCTATTAGAACACCAGAGGCAGAGCTGACGGAGCCAAGATGGCTGCTCCCATGAGCTGTATTTACCACGACTTTGGCGGAACTAAAATGACTGTTTAACAGTCCTATTGCTTCCAAAGGTAATTTATTGTATATTTAGTTATATGTGCTATCTCTCTGCTGTAAAATAACTTGATATGTTTGATGCGGATGCGTCCACTTTAAGGGGTCAATGGGGACCACTCCTCCTTAGCTTCTTAAAGGAAACCTGTCAGGTCACTCAGGACTCGCAAACTGCTGACATGATGATTTACTTGCCATAATCCAGCAATAAAATCATGCCCTTCCTGTAGCATAAAGTTATGCATATCCTCCACATTTCTATTGCCCTCATTCACTATCCGGATAGTTCTATGAAAACAACACCTCTGGTCAGAGATAACTCACATCCCGAGGAGGAGTTTTCCCCTTTGGAGTCCACCCATCACCAAACATATCAGGTTATACTACAATAGGGAAGTAGTAGATATAAGTAAATAGGAATAAATTACCTTTGGAAACATAAGGACTGTGAAGACAATTATTTCAGCTCTGAGAGAGCCACTGTGACCTGACAGGATCCCTTTAAATCACTTCCAGTAGTCTTAGATACTGGTGACCGCTTACCTAATATTTTGTATGTTCTCCAGGCCCGTGTTCAGGGCATTGGCTACCTTTCCCATTAACGGACTGCTGCCCAGATCTAGTTTTTCCAAACAAACTGAGAATTTCGACAACGTCTCCGGTTCAAACCTGAAACAGGTAAAAACATACAATCAATCATATAAATACAAAATAGGGATTTTTGTGTGTACTCACCGTAAAATCCTTTTCTCCGAGCCACTCATTGGGGGACACAGGACCATGGGTTATGCTGCTGTCACTAGGAGGCTGACACTAAGCTGAGACAAAAAAAGGTTAGCTCCTCCCCTGCAGTATACACCCTCATGCTGGCTTCCAGAGACCCAGTTCAGTGCAAAAGCAGTAGGATAATAACAACAATATAACAAATAACATGTCAAACAAACAGTCAAAGACCAAAAAGAAAAAGGCAACGAGCCGTAAGGCTACCAGGGTGGGTGCTGTGTCCCCCAATGAGTGGCTCGGAGAAAAGGATTTTACGGTGAGTACACACAAAAATCCCTATTTCTCCTTCGCCTCATTGGGGGACACAGGACCATGGGACGTCCCAAAGCAGTCCCTGGGAGGGAAACAATACAACCAAATAACTCCGTGTACCATCTGACTACAGGTGCGCAACGGCCGCTTGCAGGATACGCCTGCCAAGGGCCGCGTCCGCAGAGGAGTGAATGTGGACATTGTAATGCTTTGTGAAGGTATGCAGGCTAGACCACGTTGCGGCCTTGCAAACCTGCTCCGCTGTTGCCTGGTGCCGGATGGCCCAGGAAGCACCCATCGACCGAGTGGAATGAGCTCTAATCCCCGCCGGGATAGGACTGCCTCTGACCCGATAGGATTCCTGGATAGCAGATCGGATCCATCTGGCTATCGTGGATTTAGACGCAGCCAAACCCTTTCTGTGACCCTCTGGGAGCACGAAAAGGGCGTCCGATTTCCTGAAATGAGCCGTTCTGGAAATGTACCTCCTGAGGGCCCGTACCACGTCCAAAGTATGGAGAGCCTTCTCGACCCTATGCTTGGGCTGCGGACAAAAAGAAGGAAGGATGATCTCCTCGTTAAGATGAAAAGATGAGACCACCTTCGGAAGAAACGCCGGGGAAGGGCGTAGGACCACTTTGTCCTGATGAAAGGCCAGAAACGGTGCCCGGCAGGACAAAGCGGCGAGCTCTGAAACCCTTCTGATGGACGTCACCGCTACCAGGAAGGCAACCTTCCATGAGAGGACAGAGAGCGGAACGTCTTGAAGGGGTTCGAACGGAGGCTCTTGAAGAACCCCCAGGACCAAGTTGAGATCCCAGGTTTCTAACGGCATCCTGTAAGGAGGAACCACATGGGAGACTCCCTGAATGAAGGTCTTGACTTGAAGGTTGGCGGCGATCCTGCGCTGGAAGAGCACGGATAACGCAGAGATCTGGCCTTTGAGGGAACTCAGAGCCAGTCCGGAGTCCAGACCGGACTGAAGGAAACTTAAGATGCAAGGAATAGAGAAAACGAGCGGAGGGAGCCCTCGGAGCCTGCACCATGAAAAGAAAGATTTCCAGACGCGGTGGTAAATGGAGGCGGAAGACGCCTTTCGAGCACTTAACATGGTGGAAATGACCTGCTGGGAGAAACCGGCACGAGTTAGAATCCAGGTTTCAACAGCCACGCCGTTAAACGTAGGGCCCCTGAGCTCTGGTGGCAGATCGGACCTTGGCGAAGTAGGTCTGGGCGGTCTGGTAACCGCCAGGGGACGTCGGCTACGAGCTGAACGAGTTCCGCGTACCAAGCGCGGCGTGGCCAATCTGGGGCGACTAGAATGACCGGAACCCCCTCCGTCTTGATCTTTCGGATCACCTTTGGCAGTAAGTAAAGAGGAGGAAACACATATGGGAGTTGAAACTGATGCCACGGGAAAATCAGCGCGTCCACTCCGATAGCCTGGGGATCCCGAGAACGAGCAATGAAGTTGTGAACCTTGGCGTTCAATCTGGACGCCATCAGATCCACGTCCGGGGTCCCCCAGCGAAGACAGATCTGTCGAAAAACCTCTGTGTGGAGTTCCCACTCCCCCGAGGCAAGGCCCTGGCGGCTCAGGAAGTCCGCCGCCCAGTTCTCGACTCCCGGAATGTGCACCGCAGAGATGATGGAATGGTTAGTTTCGGCCCAACGAAGGATGTGGGAGACTTCCCGCATCGCCGCCCTGCTGCGGGTACCCCCCTGGTGGTTGATGTAAGCCACCGCCGTGACGTTGTCCGATTGGACCCGTATTGGGTGACCCGCGAGCAGGGTGTGAAAGCGACTCAGGGCAAGTCTGATAGCCCGAATCTCCAGGATGTTGATGGGGAGTCTGGATTCCTGAATTGTCCAACGGCCCTGGGCAGAGTGGTGAAGAAACACCGCTCCCCAGCCGAGAAGACTGGCGTCGGTAGTTACCACTAACCAGCGGATAGGGAGGAAGGACTTCCCCTGGAGAAGAGATTGACCCAGGGTCCACCATACGAGGGATTGTCTGACCCGCGGGGACAGGGGACAAGGGCGATCGAGGGATGGGAGGCTCCTGTCCCAGTTGCCCAGCAAAGCCTGTTGCAAGGGGCGGAGATGGAGTTGAGCGAAAGGGACCGCTTCGATTGCTGCAACCATCTTTCCCAGAATCTGCATGGCGAACCGAATGGTTCGCGGGCGAGGATGGCAGAGCGTATGGGCTCCCTGCTGAAGCGCTTGGGCCTTGGACCGAGGAAGCAAGACCAGACCCCTTGAAGTGTCCAGGATCATTCCCAGAAAGGAGATCCGACGGGCAGGAACGGGAGAGGACTTGTCCAAGTTGATCAACCAGCCCAGACGCGAAAGAGAATCCAGGGTAATGTGGACACTTGACTCGCAGGCCTGAAACGACGGGCCCTTTATGAGGAGATCGTCTAAGTAAGGTAACACGACGACTCCTCGAGAATGAAGGATGGCCATGACAGCCGCCATGACCTTTGTGAATACCCTGGGCGCTGTGGCAAGACCGAAGGGTAAGGCCGTGAACTGGAAGTGGTCCTCTCGAACGGCAAAGCGGAGGAACCTCTGATGAGGCGGGAATATCGGAACGTGAAGATAGGCATCCTTGATGTCTATCGATGCCAGGAATTCCCCCCGTTCCATCGACGAGATGACCGATCTGAGCGATTCCATCCTGAAGTGCCGTACTCTTACGCACTTGTTCAGGAGCTTCAGATCCAAAATGGGGCGCACTTTTCCGTCCTTCTTTGGCACGACGAAGAGGTTTGAGTAGAAACCTTTGAACCTCTCGTGCTCCGGGACCGGAACAATGACCCCGCTTTGGCGGAGGGAGTGAATGGTGCAAAGGAGGGAGCGAGACTGAGCTCCCGAGCTGGGGAGACGGGAGGGGAAAAACCGAGTTGGAGGAGGCGAGGAGAACTCTATTTTGTAGCCAGACGATACCAGATCCCTGACCCATTCGTCGTGAATGACGGAGAGCCAGGCTTGCTGAAAAAGGAGAAGACGTCCTCCTACTCTGGTGGTATCGACTGGCGCCGTTCCCGAATCATTGAGACGGGAATCTGGGGGGTCTCGAACCTCTGGTTCTGGACTGCCTCGGCTTCCCTCGCCAGGAAGGATTCGGCCTGAAGGATGGACGAGCGTCTCTGTCTGTGCGGGCGGATCGGTCTGATCTGGGAAGACCGGTAGGAGTGGACCAGGCTGGGCTGGTACGAAAGGGCCGAAAACGAATGTAAGGCTGGCGCTGGAAGGCCACCTTGGGCCTCTGTTGGGGAAGGAACTTGCTCTTTCCCCCTGTAGCGTCGGAAATCAGCTGATCAAGCCTTTCGCCGAAAAGGCGCCCACTTTGAAAAAGGGAGAGAGATCAGTGATATTTTAGAGGAGGAATCTGCGCGCCACTCTCTGAGCCAAAGAGCCCTTCTGATAGAGATGGCGTTAGAAGCCGCCGATGCTGCGCAATTCGCTGCATCAAGGGAGGCGTACATCACGTAATCGCTAGCCATGGCTATCTGTTTAGCCAGGTCCGCCATCTCAGACGGGAGGTCCTGTTCATGAATGGATTTCGCTAGAGCATCCGCCCAGGAAACCATTGCCTTGGTCACCCAAGCCGCGGCGAAGGAGGGGGACAGGGAAGAGCCTGAGGCTTCATACACCGAGCGAGCTAGAGAATCTAGCTGGCGTTCAGAGGGACTCTTAATTGAGGCTCCATCTGGGACTGAAAGAAGTGTTTTGGAAGCCAAGCGTGATACCGGGGGATCTACTATGGGGGGATCCGTCCAGTCTTTCACGAGATCTGCTGAGAAGGGATACTTTGAAACCAGATCCTTCTTACCCGAGAAACGCTTATCTGGACGCTCCCTGTGACGTCTGACTATATCCAGAAAAGCTGGGTGAGAGGCAAAAGTTTTGTGGGAACGCTTGGTTCTGGTAAAAGAGACTGCGTGTTCCGGAGCGGAATTAGAGTCATCATCCACCTTAAGCGCGTGATTGACTGCGACAATGAGGGAGTCAACCGTAGCTCTGAACTCCGGAGCCTCCGGGTCCCATGATACCTCGGACCCATGTTCAGAGTCGTGAACGCTGCGAGCCCCCAAAGAGGGTGAGCGAGAGGTGGAGCCGCCAGAGTCTGAGTGGCGAGGTGAACGTTCAGGAGAGGTAGTACGGGTCCCTTTTCTGGATGACCGTGCCTCTTTAAATGGAGAGCGGCCCCTGCCTGCCGACGATTCCCCTGCTGAGGAGGGGTCTCTTAACACCTGTAACGGATTGCCTCGTTCCCCGGGAGGATTTTGAATGGATTTGATGGCGTTGGCTAAAAAATCCACGGACTGCGAAAGAGAAACGGCCCACGGGGGGGGACTAGGTACGCCGGAATCGGTGGCGGTGGAGGGCTCCTGGGCACATGGAGCATCGCAGGCAGAGCAGAGGGGAGAGCTTTGAGGCCTAGGGAGTGGGGCCTGGCAGGTGGTACACGCAGAAAAAAAGGTCGTATGCACCTTAGAGGATTTTTTGGACCTTGACTGGGACATGGTGTACACTGATGCCAGATAGGGTCTAGCCTAAGGAAGCGAGGGCGACGCTGCAGGAGAGAGCTGACGGTCTCCTTACCCTGGTCCTGTGTCCCACAGAGAAAGAAGAGAGAGAGAGAGGCGGCAGGAGGATTAGGCGACCGCTGGCGTGCACAGCGCTGCACGTGGAGGACGCTGCGGTTGGAAGACCAGGAGCTGCCGGCGTGCAGAGAATCCAAGATGGCCGCCGAGACCTGGGGAAGAGATCTCGCACACAGCGAGAAGCGCCAGGACCGGGGGCGGAGCCGTGCGATGACGCGAAAAAGGGGGTGGAGCCTATCGGGAAGCGCCAGATCCCCGGCCGGCAAGGCCGAAGCCGGGGACTAAATTTGCGGCTTCGGCCCGGAGCGCGGCCGCCGATGCCGGGAACACAAAAGGGGACCCAGGGAAAAAGTGCCACTAGACAGGGGGAGCCCTCCGAACCGCAGAGCCGGCGCCACCCCCCCCCCATTCCACAAGACACTTACCCTGAAGGAGCAGCGCACCAGGGGCTGAGGTAGGAGTGTCTGGGGTGAAGAAAAAAACAGGGACGGTGCAGGTGTTGGGAAGCCTCCATCCACCAGCCCCAGAAAGGGGGGTGGAGAGGAACCGTCCACCACCTGAATCAGCTGCATGCAGTGGTGATGCAGGGAGTGCTGCACGGACGCCACGGGTACTAGTGCCTCTGTACAGCCGAGGGTGAAACCTGGTGGACAGGGCAGTCCGGCAATAAAAAGGCCTGGCTGCAGAAGAGGGTACTGGAGGTAAAACACCAGTGCTCGTCTGGACAAAAGTGGGGAGATCGGTGCCCTATTGGGGGAAAAAAAAAAAAAAAAAAACGTCGCCCCAAAAATGTCAGCTCAGGCAGTGGCTCCCCCGTCGCAGGAGAGGATACGGTGAGGTGAAACTCCCGTGCTCGCCTGTTGTTGGTTCGGGGGAGATCGGACCATGAAAGAATCCGTCGCCCCCTTCGTCCGGGTAGAATTAAAAAACAGTGTGCCTCCTACGGACACTAAGCTTGAGCTGGGTCTCTGGAAGCCAGCATGAGGGTGTATACTGCAGGGGAGGAGCTAACCTTTTTTTGTCTCAGCTTAGTGTCGGCCTCCTAGTGACAGCAGCATAACCCATGGTCCTGTGTCCCCCAATGAGGCGAAGGAGAAATAACAAACAATGCGCCATACAGTTATATAGGATAAAATCCAAAAGATTTCTTTATAAAAAAGTAATTTATTGATCTAACTTTTTAGGTTTCGTTTTTCCAGTCCGCAGTTGCAAAAGTGCAGGACTCCATTGTCTTGGCTGTGCGTCTTGTCTCATGTTTACGATGCTACAATGAAATGCTATGACGTGTATATTAGTGGGAGAAGAGGGATACAATGTGGAAAACCTTTGGGCAACACACAGCATGACGAACCTCAAGAGCCAAAGAGCTAATGCTGGGCAACTAAATGGCAAAATGGCTACTGGGATTGGTAATCAAACATTCCACCAGCCTTACTTTTCCAGTCTTCTCCAGCCTTCCATCAGCAGCTGCTGCACCAAAGAGTCGCGCGCTTCCACATTAAACCTTGAAATACAGAATACAAGAATGGTAAACGAGATGTGACATAAGGACCGAGCAATGGAGCAAGTGGCTCGTACCTTATAACGGCATACAGCGTATTCACCAGGGTGGTGTCGCTCATAAAGTCAATTTTATTTTCTGCCAGGATCCGAAGAGCAATAAATTCCGGGTGATTTCGGACGGTTTCATGATTTGCGTTTGCACTCCCCTTCTGAAGCTCCCATAATGTATTGATGGCGCAACCCACATGCTGTACCGTAAGCTTAGACTTATGGATACCAACGAGTTGAAAAATCTGGAATTGGTTTGTGCTAGTCATCAATTGATCCAGGAGCGGATCCGAACTGATACTACGCATCTGAAAGAAGCGCAGAGAAAGAGGCAAAGCCCTCCTCCAGCAGAACATGTCTGGACTGTACGAAAGGCTTAGGACCTTAGAGAAATAAAAATATTCTATGTCTTTTCTTCCAACATCTTCTTAGAAAGTGGATATTCCTGTCTCCGGAGAAGATCTTGTTACTTCAAGATATGATAAGACACTTTGATTAAAGCCATCTGTAAAGGAAGAGATAAAAAAAGGAATAATAATAATAGTGAACCCACAACTTATATGTAAGGCTGTGTTCTTTCCACATACAGATTATACAATCAGCATTTTCACATACTTATTATATGGTATTGGTATACAGGGGGTGCAGAAGTCGGTGTACAGTTTAAATAATAGTTGAATGTTATCAATTGTGCATAATTTTCTTGAACAAACCTCATTTTTGATAACTTCCCAAATAAAAATCAAGTCAATCTGGGTAAGGTCTGGTGACCCTTCTGGCCATGCAACCGGCAGGACAGCATCTACCTATCCACATAGTATAAAAATAATAATAATATAAATAGACATTTATGCCTACATATGCACCCCTGTATATTAGAATATGAAGCTTAAAGTTATTTGTCCAGAGGTTTTTTTAGCATCTGGTGATAAAAACAAATCTATTGAGGCATAAGGACATCAAAGAAGATCGCACCCTACCCTCTCTTTGAATGATCGGGTGGAGAAGGTGTCAGACCCATTTCATCCATGTAATTACATGGTGAGTTTAAAGGGTGATTTCTAGTTTAGTAAATCGTCCCCTCTTCTAAGGATAAGGGTTGACTTACTGGTTGCTGGAGTCCCAACTTCTCATACCCCCAAAAAATCTCCAAAAAAGAACACTGGAGCTTATAAACCAAACATAGCACTCAGCTATTTCCAGCAGTCCCATACACAATGAATGGTGCGGAGGTTGAGCATGTGCACCTACCGCTGATTTCGAGATTGGACTATGCCAAGCCTCGTTCCCTTTTTCAAGAGCCCCATCCTCAGGATTAGCATGCTATGGGAAGGAATAATGCAAAATCTTTGGAATGTTTAAGGCCTTAAACTTACACTTCTGCCCAGTAAGAAGGACAGTGATCTTTAGTATTATAATCAGCCCGCCTTATACACTGGTGGTATATAACTAGGATATGTCTCCTATGCCGATTGCCTGGAGGTGAAATCACTGGGACCCCTACAGAATGCTAGGAAAGCACCGAGCCATTTTATTTATAGTATTCCTTGCTGGCTTTCTTCAGGTTACCATTAAAAGGAACATGTCGCTTGATTTATGCTGCCCAAACAATAGGCAGCATTAATCAGAGCCTGGCTGCCTGATTACAGAAAGTGATATTTTTTTCAGAGATAATCTACTTTAAAGATTCGGCCGTGGAGCATAGCAATAGAGAAACCTAGTCCAGAAAGTCCAAGTGCCACAGCAGGTGATTGACGGGTCCCACGATTGCGAATCACCTGATGCAGTGCTGCAAAATACCAAGAAGAGTCAGACTAGTCTCCCATCCAACTATGGTCCTCAGCTGAAGACCATGGCTCGGTCTGCCTATGGTGAAAGACCTGAAGAGAGAAAATACAAGAGGCGCTCCCTGTGTAACACTGTGGGCAACAGGTCAGGGCTAGTGATGAGCGAATATATTCGTTACTCGACATTTCCCGAGCATGCTCGGGGGTCCTCCGAGTATTTTTTAGTGCTCGGAGATTTAGTTTTCCTCACCTCAGCTGAATGATTTACATCTGTTAGCCAGCATAAGTACATGTGGCGGTTGCCTGGTTGCTAGGGAATCCCCACATGTAATCAAGCTGGTTAAGAGATGTAAATCATTCAGCTGCGGCAAGAAAAACTAAATCTCCGAGCACTAAAAAATACTCAGAGGACCCCGAGCGTGATCGGGAAATGTCGAGTAATGAGTGTATTCACTCATCACTAGTCAGGGCAAGTCAGAGGGTTGGACGCTTATCTGAACAGGTTGTGTGCGGCACAACTATGTAAAGAGTTAGATATTATCCAATATCCGCCATATGCAGACCAAATGGAAAGAAGACACAACAAGGAAAGGAAAGATCAGTGAGGTGGATCCCGGAACAGAGGATAAATAAAAATGTTTGCGTAGAACCTGCTCCTCCCTTAAGCATACCTGAGGATTAACCTTAGTAAGCAGCAGCGCCCAGGATCCACTGCACTCCTCTCTCCTTTAATGGTGAAAGATCTATAACATGAAGCTGTCTTCCACAACCTCACCTTTATATAGAGTTCGGCTGTTCTTCGCCCAGTATTAAGCCTCCTACACAGCTGTTTCTGTTTCAGTCAACGACTGTATTTTAACCTTCCTATGTAAATGATGATCATTCCCCCCCGTTTTGTATAATGGTTTATACACCCGACTATAATCCTACATCATCCATGACTTTGTGCGAGTGGACACAGAAGAATACGTTCTTTGATGCGATTTCGAAGGATGCCGAATCCTGATTTGATTTCCTTCTTTTTCATTCTCTTTGCATTTTGTTTATTTATAATAATAAAGTATCAACACTTCTATTTATTAAAGCATTCTAACTTTGCAGTATTTCTTTCACATACGTCTAAAACTCCTAAAAATCACAAATAAATTCTCCCAGCGATTCCTACTGGCCACCGACAGCGAGCGGTCTGACGAATCAGCAAAAGGCAAAACGCTGGAATGTTAGCCCGCGGCGCCTACGTCTAATAACGCCATTTTTTAAATCCTTATGACATTTAATTGTATTGAACGCTCAGCTCATTCATCACCAGAATCGTAAATACAAATATCCTTTTCAGCAAATTGAATAAAATTAGATAAACATGCTTACACTTGATGAGGACGTGATTTGTTTTATTCTTGGACCTTGAGGACAACTGAAACTCCTGCAGGAGCCGCAAAGACATGTGAGTCGCACACTTCCTGTCGCACAGGTGACGTCATCCTGAAAGCCCTGCATACTTCCACAGGTCACCGCACATGAAAAACGGACAGACAAGATGTAACAAGATCTCGCGAGAATTGCAGGCCAGTCACTAGCAGTCGAAAGCGAATCATCTCGTTCGTCACCCAACCTGGTCATGTGACCCATATCGGAGCGGCCATCTTCCCTAGCAGACTGCTGCAGTTGAGGAACGATTCGATCGGCGTTCGTTGTCTCCTGTCTGTGTGTTCTCCGCGCTCAGTGCTCAGGACTCGGGAGGCGGACCCGGGCCGGATGGTGCAGTCTTCGCTGTGTTCCCGCACACTTCTGCTTCCGTGAGCCCCTCACCTGCCTCAGGCTGCGGGGAGGACTGGCTGAACCTCGTCTTTGCAGCTCGCACGGTGTCTGTCCGCCGTCCGGCCTGAGGTGAGGACGTATTTAATGCATGCACACGTCGCTTCCTCCTGGTTGTGGCCGCGCATAAGCCGCGTATATCAGTCCTGCTGGGGGTAGAAGGTCCATAACTAACACTTTACTGCAGAACTACAAATCCCAGAATGCACCAGGGACACAAGTCATGGCTAATCAGCGCTAATTTCAAGAAACCTTTAATTCATTGGCGCAGATTAGTAGAACTACACGTCCCAGCATGCATTCCTAGCTATTAGTATTTACAGCTCCGGACTGGCATCCCTAGGTATGCTGCAGAGCAGGCAAGGCATGCTGGGACTTGTAGTTTTTGTGATGTTTAGAGCCACAGAGATGAAAATCAGCCAATTATTGCAGCAGGGAATGAACTTTCTGACTACTTCCCTGCAGGAAACTAGATGAGAAGTGCGGTAGTCAGAGGACGGCTTGTCATTTATAAGGATGGGAATGCAATCTGTCTTTGGCACTGATAGCAGCTATCTTTGGCAGGGTTGGTTGTCGGACCTCCGCTGATCGACCTTTCCAACCCGAGTGGACATCCCCTTTAAGGCATAACTTAGTAACCTGCTAAGGTTCCCTCATTCACAGCTCTCCGCCCCTGAACATACCTGTAAAAGAAGATGGGGGGGCTGTCTAGTGGCACCACTTATCTCTGGTCTTGTCCAGTGATTTAAGGGGGTCTTCTAGGGCCCTAAAGGGGGTGTCCAACATTGGGGCGATTTTTTATTTTTTTTTCTCTTGCGTGCATGGATTCGGGACTAAAAATTCTGTTTGCGATTGGGTTGCATTAAAAAAGTTTTGTCTTTTCCGAGCTGTTTGTTTCCCCGCACATTCAGTGTGGGTCACAAATCATCTGAGAGGACCTCAAAACAGTTACAGAATCACTGACTGACTCTCAGTTAGCTCATTCTGCAGCCAGCAATATATAGTGCAACGCAGAGTTTACAAAGGGAAAAATTCTATACAAAAAAAAACAACTAAAGTGTAACCAATGGCAAAAAAATGAATTTTAGCCCCAAATCCATGGATTTAATAAAAATAATATTGATGAACTATCCTTAGGTGCAGCTGCCGGACCTGCCAGGACCCCGGTGTCTTTCTGCGAGCAGGATATCCTTTACATAATTCGGTGAACTTTGCCAACAGCGACTATATGAATAAGACCCTAAGAGGGGCGAAACGTTATGTTCTTGTCTCCACACCATTTTCTGTCACTCTGCACCAATTCCTTATTCATGAATTGTGTTATTGCTGCATCAACACCTGTATAATAAAGTCTTTACAAGCATCTATCAAGAGTGCGGTGATAGAGTAATGTTCAATTACGGGGATTGCGATCCCATTCACCAGCACCTCGGATCTCAGCAAGAGTGCTCTCCACACTACCCGTCTATCCTTAGGAAAGGCTTTCAAAATCATAGCTGCCAGGTTATGACTCCCAGGACCCCCACCAAACTACAAATAAAAGGGGCTAGGTATGTTTTTCATTGTTTAAAGCCACAGCTCCATATACTTAGTTGTGGCTTGATCTGGTACTGCAGCACAGTCCTGTTCAACAGAATGACCAGCTGCAATACCAGGTGTGGCACCTTCCCAGGTAAACAATGAAGCATAATGGTGCCTGGAGTCAGGTCCCTACTAATAATATTAATGGCCTATCCGAAGGAGAAGTCATCAATAGTAAAGTGCTTCCAAAATGTGTAGCGGCCGCTAAGTACTGCAGATCAGCCCATACACTCCTGCATGCAAGCTGTTCTGCAGTATTTTCCAGCGGCTGCTACATCAGAGCTGTGATTACATCCATAAGACCTGATGTAATGGTTATTCTGGGAATAGTAGATATGTGTAATACATACTTTAGTACCTTATATAAAATAATGAGAAATCTTCACATCCAATATCTTTTTTTTTTTTTTTTTTTTTTTTGTCTTTCAAGTGGAGATCATGGGGGTCAAAGTGCAGCGTCCTCGTTGTTTTTTTGATATAACAATCAACAATGTACCAGGTAAGTGCCTTCTCCTTTATTATTCAAGAACTACAAGTCTTTTATAATGATGGTTCCTGTTGGGTAATCTTTCTTGACCAGCCTAGGTAAAGCCGTGTTTGGCATCCAGTACGTCTCTGAGGATATTTGTTAGACAAGGATGGTCTCGGAGATGACCTCTTATGATATGTGGTGTTTGGGGTGGTCTACTGTCCTGGTTCCAATATCCCTGGTAGAGAGGGAGTCGCAGGGTATTACATGGCTGCCACCCTGAAGACTGGTCATCATTGTAGCACAAAGATGGCTCGTCTGAGTAGCGGTGCGCATGTCTGAGCAATGCGGAATTCAAAGGTACGAATGTGTGACCACTAGAGATGGGGCCCATCGATTCATTCGGCCTGGTCAGTAATCTAAGAGCCGCCTCTTACCTGTGACGCCAGGCTCCAACCAATAAAAAAAAGAGGCGCAGATATTGGGATGCAACAGGCGGTTCTTGGGGCTTCCTTCCAGCTGTCGCAGATTACTGTCGTGGCCAATTCCAGTGACCGCTTTAGTTATTGACAGCAATTGTAGTGGTGGTCACACCCGCATAATGAGAGACACTGGGCCCCTGTTGTGATCGGTGGTAGTCCCAGTGTTTGGACTCCCATCGGTCATACATTGCTCTCCTTTCCTGTGTTGCATGGAAAACCCCTCTAAGGCAGGCATATATAAGAGACAACTTGGCTGTATCAGCACTGGCGTTGGGTGAGGCTTTCAGAAGAGCCATGAGGGCGTACGTTCGGCCGCCCCTTGCCTCAGTTACTTGCTTGGACTTCACTTTCCACGGAGGTCTGCCTGAGAGGTGAATGGGGGCTTGTCCTGTGTGAATGAGGAACGATACTGCCTATTGGTATGAGTGACCATGTATAACATTACTGACTGCTCCTCTGTCTTCCCTCACAGCTGGAAGAGTCATCTTCGAACTGTTTACAGACGTCTGTCCAAAAACGTGTGAAAATTTCCGATGTCTTTGCACAGGTGAGTGGATGCATCTTTGTGTAAGAAAGGGCTCGGGATCCACTGCTGAGCTGCATTACTGTAATCCCAATGTTTCCCTAAAACTGTATTCCTCTTCACTCTTCATCAACAACTTCTGAGGACGAGACCAAAGTAGTATGTCGGAGTTTTACCGTGACCCATGGCTGACTGTACGTCGCTGTGGACCCGTCTCATAAAGGGAGTATTCCTATCTCAGGCATTTATGGCAGGAGCAGACTATTATCCAAACTTCCACAGAAGTCTTTAGAAGGAACCTTGACTATGCGGCCACCACTGTAATTACAATGGCCACGAGATTGGGAACCCCATTCTCAAGGAACCCGCACCTATCGGACGTTTATGGCGACTCCTGAGACGTTGAGTGTTTTAATCTTGCTGTACCTGAAGGGTAAAATACGCCGTAGACATCTTTCCTACATTGTCCTACAGTCAAAACATTTAAAATGCCGGGATTTTATGTTAAATCCGTGTCTTCAACTCTTTCCTAGGTGAAAAGGGCATTGGGAAAACCACCCAGAAGCCGCTGTACTACAAAAGCTGCTTGTTTCACAGAGTGGTGAAGGATTTCATGATCCAGGGGGGAGACTTTACTGAAGGTAGACTTCTCTAAACTTTTCCCCATTTATTGGGGTCCTGTTTAAACTTTTCATTATGCTGAGCACAATTTTTCCCTTCAGGCAATGGACGAGGCGGAGAGTCTATATATGGAGGCTTTTTTGAAGGTATGTAAGAAACCCCCTGTGTAGTCTGCTCCTGCAGTCACCTGTTGCTGCTTTTCACACTTTTCTTGCTAATTTACTTTTCCTCCAGACGAGAACTTCACCGTTCAGCACACCAAGGAGTTCTTGCTGTCCATGGCCAATAGAGGCAAAGATACTAATGGTTCACAGTTTTTCATGTAAGTAGTTACTGATCATGCCCCACCGGCAAGCATGTGCAGACCAGGACTGGGCAAGTCGAACCTCCGACTCCACAGCCCTGGTGCAGACTTGGCATAATCGGCCGTTCTCCCCTCCTAGTTTTGGAGGACAAACCCTTTAATGGGCAGTAGGACATCGGCAGACTGTCTGTCTTATTTGGGCATTTACACATTACATATGGGCCTCCAGGCTTAGGACGTGCCTCGTTAGTCAGAGCAAATAATTGTTGCAAAGAGTCACTTATATAATGGGTAAGTCATGTCCTTTGGAGAAGATGAGTAAAACTATTTTCAGGACCCTGGTCTAGTGGCCACGTGAGTTGGCCTTGGCTACTAGATGGGGATGCCTGCAACCTTCATCCTACCTGCCAGGATCCCTGCAACCTTCCTCCTGCCTGCCAGGATCCCCAGTGCTTCTTCTCATTAGTAGGCCCAACGCAACATCATATTCACATCACGCCTCAGCAATGATGTCACACCAGGCGCACACAAATCAGAAGAAGATGCCGGCAGATAGGATGCGGTTTGCATCGCTCCTGTCAAAATAATGTGGCCGCTGGACCAAGGTCCTGTAGATCGAATCACTCATCTCTAATAACCCTATATTATGTGGTAACCTCTACAATGAAGTAATACCAGATCACTTCTGTAGATGCAGCTGCGGCCAAAGCCCTATCCTCAGGACACACTATGCAAAGAATAATCAGTTATGGGACTTTTGTTATCTGCAAATTAATGAAAACGATTTAAAAAAAAAATATTTTCTAATATCACATGATTGTATTTATCTTGATTGTTTGTTTTTCTTTCTCTTTTCCGTATACTCCTCCCTATCAGAACAACAAAGCCAACTCCTCATCTGGACGGGTAACTAGTTTTGCATTTTGCTTCTACTACGCAGTGTGTTGTCTTCTCTCTAAACTTGGCGACTGACTTCTGTCATTTATTTTTTTTCTTTACAGTCTTCATGTTGTTTTTGGACAATTAATATCTGGACAGGATGTGGTAAGAGAGATTGAAAATCAGAAAACAGATGCTTCCAGCAAGCCATCAACGGAAGTCAGGATCCAGAATTGTGGAGAACTCGTCCATGTTCAGAAGTCAAAATGTGAGAATGTATAATTATTATCCGCATTAACGGGATTCACACTGCGGAGTGTTTGGTTCCCAGATATTTTAAGACGCTGTGATAAATTTTGCATTATGTGCGGATTCTCATAAGGATCATGCAGAAAATAAATCCTAAACTGGCCCATCGGATACAACACTACTTGTCTAGAAGCATTGTTAGTACGGAACTCTTTTTGGATTGGATTAGTGCCCAAAAGTGTTATTTTTCAAGTAAAGTGGTTGCCCAGTAAAAACAAGTCATCACTTATCCACAGGTGAAAACTTATTGATCAGTGGGTCCGAATGCTGGAATCTGAACCCATTAGCAGAATGGGGAACTTTTATCTTTGTTAGACTGGTGCTGACCACCGCTACTTTAATTGCCTATAGGGGCTGCTGAGGGCTACCCAATCCAATAGACAATGAATAAAGTGGTGGTCATCAGATACCCAACTTCCATTTTGTAGCTAGGATAAAGTTGTACTGTCGGGGTTCTGCAAATTGGTGCCGATCCCAGTTGTCAGACCTCTGCCGATCAGTAAGTTATCACACCCTTTAATGTATACACCATTTTTCCAAATTGCAGTTTGATTAAAGGATGGGGGAGCAGATTATGGTTGAGATCAAGAGAGAAGTGGCTGCAATCAAATTCTGTAAAGATTCTGTTTTAGTGCAATGCAGGTGTCAATAGCAGGGACCTTTTGGAGGAAAAGAAAGTGGCTTTTTATGCAATATTAGCAGTACCTGTCACTACCCAGTGGGGAAGCAATCAGCTCTGGATAGACACTTTAATGATCTGGTCTCAGAATGACAACCGCTGTCCATATACTCTATGTCCGCTTGGGACTATGACCCAGGATTGCCACCAGAAGTCTTCCGTGACATTTACTGACAGATCAACACCAGGTTCTTCTTTTTGGAAAGGTTGTCCAGATAGGACAAAAAGCGTAAAATGACAGCAATTTAACTATGTAAATGAAGATATTGTATGAAAATAAGGGTTCTACAATAACAAGTATCTTATGTTTTAACCTTCCAACTTCATTAGCGAAGAAAGAGAAAAAAAGACACAAGTCTTCATCCAGCGACACCGACGGCTCCAGTGACACCGACTCTTCTAATTCATCTTCTGACTCTGGTGAAGAGGAGAAATCCAAGAAGAAAAAGAAGAAACATAAGAAAAATTCAAAGAAGCAAAAAAAGGAGAAGAAAAAACGGAAGAAGACTAAGAAGAGGTAATTCAGTGCTTGTGTATTGAGATCTGCCGGGGCATGTAAATGCATATAGCACAAATTTACTGCTAAGACCCCACCAGGAATCCCGTTCCCTCTGTTGCTTCTCAGCCACATGGGACTTTTTTAAGACTTAAAGGGGTTGTCCAAGCTTGGATCTTAAGTTTGCAGTCATTCTGTGTGACTGCTGACTTATGAATCCTCACGAAGCGCACTGTTAGAATTCTTTGGCACTGGGAATGGCAGTCACTTGGAATACAAGTGTGATTTGCATCCGACTGGACGTATCAGGCCTTGCTCAATTCACTTGAACCAGGCTGTGCATGTCTAGTTATAATGTAACCAAATGTATGCAAATCGCATACTTGAGGTCACGTGCCCACTTGCCCCCAGCACCAAAGAATCTTGACTATGCACACTACGCTGTGAGGATTCACAAATCTGTAGTCGCATACAATGACTGCAGACTTGAGCCCCAAGCCTGGACAACCCCTTTAAAAGATTTTTCTACTTTTATGACACCGCATCCCTGCTGATTAGTTGTATCCATCAGTGTCCGGATGTTAGCAGTGTATGGAGTGGAACTCCGCAGCGCCATCACGTGATTTAGTGGCTGCTGCACAGTACTGTAGATCAGCTCCTATTCAGATGTGGTGCTATTCTGCTCCGTATCCTGTTTATACCTGATAACTGCTGATCCATGGGGGTCCCGGATCTGCACCTATTTGATATTAGCAACCTATCCTATAGATCTGTCATCAATATACCATAGTAGTGGAAAACCTTTTGAAATGATGGAACATAGATGGAGTTAAAACAAACTAAAAGGAAGTGACAATTTTCTTATTTTCATATGTCTCCTTGGCTAAACTCTGTGGACCTTTAATTCACATATTGCAGCTGTTCGACATTATCCTCGTATTGCTGATTAACACGATTTGACTTTTTTTTTTACAGTTCTGAGAGTGAAAATGAAGATCAAGAACTACAGGTGACATCCACCGTCCGTCCAGAAGAGATCCCCACTGTGCCCGAAAACAAGTTTTTGATGCGAAAAAGCCCTGAAAGAGCTGAGGTGATGGAAGCACGAGTAAACAGAGAACGCGAGAGGGAAAGGTATGCGCCTCACTCGTCTACCTGCCCCCAATAAATACCCAATTTGCTAATTGTCTGAGCATCTGTGCTTTTATTACGATTTCGTGCAGGGGGGTGTCTTTTGGCAGAACCATATCGTGCCACTTACCTCTTGGCAAAATAAAGAGAAAAAATATAATAGTTGTAATTTACCATGAAAACATGTGGATCAGACCTGGCTTCCTTGCACTGCAATACATGTTTAGAATTTTGCCTGTTTAGTTAAACTTTACTTATAATATTTCTATAATGCTCCGATTTCTATGTTTTCATCTTCACAGTTCACTTTATCAGCGAAGACTCTTAGTGACGAGGTCTGGAAGGAAAATCAAGGGCAGAGGCCCAAGAGTACGCATTTCGTTTTTCTCTCTAATTGATTTGTACCTAATTCTCCCGTATTTATGTTCGTTGTTGATTGTGGAGATGTCTAAACTCCGCACATTACAGTCCCGCAATTCCCTAATGCAGTCTGCACTGAAAATGTACATCGGTGTATCGTGTCGGCTTCTTAGGGGGTTTCTGCTGTTTTTTGTTTTATTTTTTCCCTACAAATGGGTTTTAGGCTAGATCCACACTTTTCGGTAGGAGGCTTCTGTACCGCTTTCATCAATTCCCACCTGAATAAGCCCAGTCTGTAACCATTGTTTGTTTTTGTTTTTTTTAATAGCAGAAACCTAATTGGCTCCATTATAGTCAGTGACGTCCTTATGGGGCCGTTTTTGTTGGTCATGGTGCACATTAGTTTCAGACGAAATTATAGCCAGCGCTCGCATGTTCTTAAAAGAATTGCTTTATTGATCCAGTAGTATAAAAGACACAAAAAATGGTTGAACACAACAGCACAAAAATTAAATAGGCAGGAGAAAAATATCCGCTGCACTCCCAGGCAACGTATTTCAGACCTACATGGTTTGACAAAGGACAATTTTGGTCTGAAACATGTTGCCTGGGAGCGCAGCGGATATTTCTTTTCTGCCTATTTAATTGTTGTGCCTTTTTTTTATACCACTCAATCAATAAAGCAATTATGTAAAGTTTACATTTTGGTCTAACATGTTCTATTTAATTTTTAGCGCTACCGTACACCTTCAAGGTCTAGGTCTAGAGATCGTTTTAGGAGAAGTGAGACTCCTCCACACTGGAGACAGGAAATGCAAAGAACCCAGAGAATGAGATATTCGAGCGGAGAGCGCTGGATCAAGGGAGACAAGTACGTTGTACAGATACACGTGGCCATTACAGATTGGTCTGGTCCCGCAGTTGGACATTGAGCTCACGTGGTTTGCAGAAGGCAACCAAGATTCTATAATGCCAGCTGTGCACAAACCCTACGCGCCCCCTTTTTGTCACCACCTACCTAATAATATTACCATTGTTTGAAAGTATAGACTGTGTAGAGGTGCCAACACTTAACTTTGCATCTTCTTAAGAGGCAGAGCGTATTGGTGCTGTGTTTCGACAAGGCATGAGTTGTAATAAGTTCTGAAAATCTCCTGTTACCCATGATTAGAGTTGGTGAAAATCAATTTGCAGGACATGGTCCATTGGCCATATCAGTGGTCTTCAGCCGCTGGACGGGAGCCCTGAGAACTGCCTCCTATCTGACCGCATCTTGGATCTTGTTGCCTGATGCAACATCTTCGTTGTGTTGTGATGTCTATGTCAAGTCACGCCTGGCTGGTTAATCAAAAGAAAAGCCAAGAATGCCATTGAATAAGAGTTGGTACTTGTGGCTCCTATCTAGAAGCCACCGATCACTGATGTGGCCGATGGCCCCGGTCCTGCAAATCGTTTTGCATCAACTCTGCAACTCTTGGTGTGTGACATCCGAGCTATAAGCTTTAGAAAAGACTTCAAAATTTTCAGATTCCTGTTCATTGGGATGCCCCCTGTAGAAATAGCTTATCTTTACGGTACTTATTGCGCTTTTTCTTTTTTTTTTATATATATACAGAAGTGAATTAAATGACAAAGATGATCAGAAAAGTCCTGTTCGTGGAAGAGAGAGGAAAGAGTCCGGTCAACCAGAAGGTTCTGAGAGTCCGCACAAAAAAAGTGATCACAGGAAGAGAAGCAAAGACCGCAAGCCAAGCAGCAAGGACAGAGAGTCTAAGGATGTAGAAAATGAAGAAAAACAGGACAAGACCTCGCGGAGAAAAAGAACGTCAGAAAGGAGGAGTGAAAGCAAAGAGAATGTAAAAAATAGCCGACACGATAAGCAAAGCAGACGTGATGACAGGAGCCGTTCAAGAAGTAAGGAAAGGAGGCACGAGAGGGGAAAGGATAAAGAAAAGCACTCAAGTAACAAGGAAAAAGACAAAGAGAGGAACAGGAGTAAGGAGAGATCAAGGCACAGTACGTCAAAAAATGAGAGGGAGAGGAGTAAAAGTAAGGAAAGGGGCAGGAGTAAAAGTAAGGAAAGGGGCAGGAGCAAAGAGCGAGCTAAAAGCAAGGATCATCAGAAAAGCAAAGAGAGGCATGAAAAAGGCAAGAGCAAGGAGAGGGAATCTGAGAAGAAGCATAGATCTAGTAGTAAAACCAAGGAGCGGAGCAAAAGTAGAGAAGATGGTAGAAGAGCTCGCTCAAGAAGTAGGGACAATGACAGAACGAGGAGTGAAGACCACACTAAAAGCAAGGAAAAAGACACCAGGAGAAGAGGCCGCTCAAGATCCAAAGACCGAAAGGGAACTCCAGAGAAGTCCAGAGATAAAAGAAGCAGAAGTAGGGGAGGCTCAAAATCTTCTGATAGGGAGGTTAGTCAGAGCAAAAGCAAAGATTCCTCCAGAAGGGAAGACAGTAGCTCTCAGAAAAAGACCACAGAGCGGGAAAGCCATAAGAGAAGGCAGTCTCGTAGCAGCAGTCCGGACAGTAAGCGGGTCCGGAGGACGAGCCGAAATCATGTAAGTCCAGATTCCAATACACACAGTTCACACAAAGAAGACCGTTCATCCCACCGAAGGAGCCGAGACGAGGAGAAAAGAAGGTCTTCACATGACAAGGAGACGAGCAGAAAGTCCCGCAGTCGTGAGAGGAGTTCTCCCCAAACAAAAGAAGCAAAATTAAATAACCAATCAAGTCCTACAAGCATTGAAGAGAAAAGTGAAAAATGAAATATAAATCTACCGTTGGCCTGGAGGACATTCAGCTTTTTTTTTTTTTCTTTTTCTTTTAAAGCATACCTTTTAAGTTCTACATTTTTTTTTTTTTATATTTCTTGGTCTGGATCATTTGTATTCATGAGGTTTTTAGTAAACTTTCCCTGCCTGCCCTGAAAAAAAAAAAAAAAAAAAATTTTAGATGGAAAACTGTGTCAACCAAGGATGATTCTCAGTTTTGTTCTACTTCTTTTGTTCTGCTTTTTCCCTCGGTAATTTGGCGGCTGAAAGAGAAAAGTATATATTTTCTGTGGGAATATAAAATAGTGCATGTTCTATGATTAAACTGATCCTATTTGGCAATGCTTCATTACCAGTACTCCTATAGTACCGGTCACAGTAGTAGGACGGCACCGTGCATTAACTACCTAATGTTTCCTTATTGCAGAATTATGGCTTGGAGTTGCCCATGAGTAGTTTTTAATTTTGTATTTTTTTCCCTGCAGAAAGCAGGACTTCCATGCAACTAGCACTCATATGGAAAAGTTTGTTGCAAGTGATTTTGCAAAAACAATTCTTGCAATCCCCCCCTTATAGGTACATATTAAAAGTTGAAGATTTTCAGAACCCTGATCCTGCAGCCACATCAGTAATATGTAGCCGTCGGACCTCTCCCTACCTGCAGGTCTACGGACTACTGATGCGACCAGGCCCCAGTCATCATTGCAGACCAGAGAATAAAACGGGCTCCCCTGTTTTTCACCCCTAAAAAATGAAGTTGATTGCTCATGAATTTATGTGGCATGCCACGCCTGGGTTTAGATTTCCCCCCTAAAAAAAAAAAAAAAAAAAAAAAGCTTCACTTTGATGAATTTTGTTTTACGATCTTTATTTCTTTTTTCTTAATTGCTGGTGATATGTTTTTGTGAAGTATAAATCTTTTTGTTTTCTGTATCCAGTAATGTGTGTTCTTTATTACTGTACATAATCTGAATTAGCCGGTACCATTAAAGGTGAGACCTGCAGTCTTTTTTTTTTTTTTCCCCTGCCTCCCCCATAATCCAAAAAGTATCTTGTCAGTAAGCCTAACCGCACACTGCATCTGTGTATTGAGCCCTAAAGGTACCATTACACTAAACGACTTACCAACGATCACGACCAGCGATACGACCTGGCCATGATCGTTGGTAAGTGGTTGTGTGGTCGCTGGGGAGCTGTCACACAGACAGCTCTCTCCAGCGACCAACGATCAGGGGAACGACTTCGGCATCGTTGAAACTGTCTTCAACAATGCCGAAGTCCCCCTGCAGCACCCGGGTAACCTGGGTAAACATCAGCAGGGCCGCGCTTAGTAACCCGATATTTACCCTGGTTACCATTGTAAAAGTAAAAAAAAAAACAGTACATACTCACATTCTGATGTCTGTCACGTCCCCCGGCGTCCACAGGGTTACGCGCTGCTGCTCAGAGCTTCCTGCACTGAATGTGTCAGCGCCGGCAGTAAAGCAGAGCACAGCGGTGACGTCATCGCTGCAAAGTCGCTTAGTGTGAAGGTACCTTAAGTATATGTCTGGATATTTTCCCGGCAAATGCTGCAATGTCTCATAAGTCTCCATTCACTAGATGCAGGCCATACAAGTGGTCTTATGGCCCTTCATCTGGCTAGTATACATCTTCATACCTTTTCTGTACAGGAAAGCACAGTACGACAGTGGCTCTCTATGCTAATCCATACTGTGGCTGCAGTATGACAGTGGCAATAAGCAGTGTTGTGTACGTGGCCTCATTGGTGGCTACACACGACCAACCCCAGAGATTCCTTTGCAGAAATTAGGCCAGTATAATTTGCTATACTTTGCATCTATGATAGCAGACCACAAACTGTTTTTCTGATTTGCTAAACTAGTGAGATTTTTTTTTTTGCTTAATTTTCCAAAAAACAAGTCAATTGCTTAAAGCTGCAAGGTTTATTTTATTTTTTTTAGTGCTATGATTGATAGTTAATTACCTAGACATGGTAAATGGTACCAATATCGGCTGATGTAAGTGATTAACCGTATAAGAATGTTCCCATCTGGACTGGAAGGTTATATTGTTTTATGTATCTTGGGAAACACGCTGTTCTCATAATGCCCATATACTGGAGTCATGAAACTAGGATAGTCCACATCTAGACAACTACTCCCAGCTTAGCATAAAGCTTTAAAAGGGATATTGCCATCTCCCAGATCCTATCCCGATATGTAGTAGGTGTAATAATATTAGCAAATACCTCCAATTAGAAATGTAGTATAGTTCTTCTGATTTGCTATGTCACATACCCATGTGCAAGACATTGTAGTAGCTTAGATATCCATGGTGACGATCACTCATGTAATGAGTTGTTAGTGGTCGTAACCATGGATATGTAAGCTAATACAATGCTGTGCACATGGGGTAAGCTACATGGCTAATTAGAAGAACTATACTACATTTCTAATTGGAGGTCCTTGCTAGTATTATTATTACACCAACTACATATTGAAATGGGATCTATGAGATGGGAATATCCCTTTAACTCAGTCAGTTTTTGGCCGGATTCAAACAGCTGAGTTTTAAAAGTCCCTGTATGAATCACAATGTGCAGATTGATTTGTCAGTCCATACTGTGCCATAAGACTATCTAAACCAAGCCTTATTCCATTTACTTCTCACAAAGGTTCCTCGTTTAGCTACAACAGATCCTGTTGCTTGGCCTCTGCAGCCGAGGTTGCTTGGCCTCTGCAGCCGAGGTTGCTTGGCCTCTGCAGCCGAGGTTGCTTGGCCTCTGCAGCCGAGGTTGCTTGGCCTCTGCAGCTCCTACGGAACATGGGCATAGAAGATGCTAGGTTCTAGTGATCTGGCGAGCTTAAAAGTACTGCTTGCAATCTGCATGGCAGATAGGCAAGGAGTGCTGCATACCTTGCCTAAGAAACTGTCTGCTGCTGATAACTGCAGAGGTGGCCAGAAACCTAGACAACAAGCAGTAACCTATAAAATTAAAAATCCTTCCATTCTTGAGAACGGACCACATTTTTAATAAAGAGTGTATTGCAAAGTTACTTTTTTTTATACTAGCACTTTATCATGGTGTGGCAACCCCTTCAATTCCAATCGTTACTTACTAGACTTCGGTGTAGATTTCTTTTTTGTATATTATGATCTAAACTCTTCACTGTGAAAACTACAACTCCCAGGATCATGTTGAACATGTGGGGATGTTGTAATATTACAACAGCTTTGAGCGCACTTTGCGGACCATTGATCCCCAGGATTCCTTGTAATATTCTTTAAAAAAATAATAATTCAGTTAAGCTAATTCAGGATTTATTATACTTTATTTATAAGGACAATGGTAAAAAGTGATGTCAGGATTTTAGAATTCACCCTGCTTCTACTGGGGCATAATGCCTTTTCAAAAGGTAAAGCCGAGTCTCCTCTTCCCTTGTTGTACATCCCCAGAATCGTATATTTCCTTTATTTGCTGGGTGGTGTCATTATGATAAGCCGGTAACTGAACGCCGCTGGTGTCCTGCACTTGGTAGCTCGGTCGTATGCCTCCCCTGTTGGAGTACACCGGGCCATGTCCTCCTCCGGTGCCGGTGTGTGCGGCTTTCTTCAATGCCAGTGGATTTCCTCCGGCTTTGGTGACGGAATCAATCACCCGTTTGGCGTACTGCTGAAACATCTCCTCTTCCTTGGTTATCAGTGCTTCGTTCTTCCCGGCATACTCAAATGCTGCTTCTCTTTCTGCTTCTGCCACCATCTTCTTTTCAGCCTGATAAAAAAGATATTACAGAATGAACCATAGATTTAAAGGGACTGTCAGTACAAAATGACTGCTCAAACCAAGCACAGGGGCTCGGTGCTCCATGACGGGGCCAGTCCTTTTTATACACCTTGCCACCTACTTGTTTTCCATCTATCTCTTCCCCCGTCATCTTTGATTGACGGCTCTGACTTCCTAGAGCCAGAGAAGGGTAGAGATAGATGGAAAACAAGCAGGTGGGAAGGTGTATGTAAAATGATTGGCCATGCCATGAAGCACCGAGCACCTGTGCTTGGTTTGAACAGTCATTATGTGCTGACAGTCCCTTTAAAAAGAGATGTCAGTACAAAATGACTGCTCAAACCAAGCACAAGCTCTCTGTGCACCCCTGACTTGGCCAAATAGTTTAGTGCACCTACACATGTACTTATTTTCCATCTCTTGTTCTGTAAATGTAGAGCTGTCAAGGAAGAGTAGGTTGGAGATACGTAGGAAGGTAAAGCGCGCCTGTGGTTGGTTTGAACAGTCATTTTGTAATTATGTATGTTACTTTTTTTTTCTATAGGTATCCTCAAACATTTTGTAAAGCCTGGACACCATTGGGGGAAGAGGAATTTTATTTTTGCATGGCAGGGTATGTAAGAAAAAAAAAAAAAAAGTTGAAAATTTCTAATAAAGACTCCTTCAGGCCTCCATTTCTCAGTCGCCCGTGACAGCACACCAGAGAGAGGGGATCCGCCCTTCAGGGACAGGAAACCTACAGGATAAAAGGGCGGTACCTCTCCCCTGCATCAGTTTTGGTTTCCTGTCCCTGACGGGGAACCTTCTGGACGGTACCTGAGAAGAACCGTGAAGAAGCCTGGAAATCCGGAGCCGGCCAGTCCGAGTCCTGGCAGCGGGGAGGCCCCTGCCACGGCTGGTGCGGTGTCCGAAGCCGCCACGGCTACGACCGACGGGTCCTCAGCGTGAGCGGGGGGAAGCGCAGCCGCCACTCCGGATAGGTGTTGGGGCTCCCGGCATTCGGCCGCACTCAGGGCGCTGGCGTCTCCAAGATGGCGCCGCACCGGAGGTGATAGGACGACTTCCGGTTCGGGGGCAGCGCTGTAACCAAGGTGTACAAGATGGCGCTGCCCCGGAACCGGATTACTTCATTTCCGGGTCCCTGACTGCGCGCGCATGCGCAGTAGCATTTTTTGAAAAAAAAAAAAAAAGGTGAACGCTTCCTCATCGATGCAGCCACAGGGAGGGGTTAATAATGAGCGCTCTGCTTAAAAGATGGTGCACATAGGAGCTCCTTGCTGCATGCCGTCCCAGGGTAATATAGCCATGGAAGACAGCGATCAGCAGCTCCAGCCACCGCCGCAGCAGCAGCAGCGCCACCATCAACGACCGAAACCGGACGCGCAAAAGAAGCGAACCTCTGCGGGCACCCGGAGTTCTCGGTCTGGTAGCCATTCCACGCAACGTAGCAAGACTTCCAGCGTGGTGAATCAGCTACCATCCACGGATCTTTCTCTTCAAGATCCTACCCCTCCTCCAGAACCGGTACCTGTGGCTGCGTCTGATTGGTGAGTGATCTTCGTAAAAGCTCATTTTTTTGTAATTGGGGTCACTCTTCTCCTTTATCCTAGGCAAGGAAGAGAACGGCAAAAACAAAGCACAGAACCTGCCCATTGTGCGATAAAGAATTACCGCAATCTTGGGATAAAAAGTTATGTGATTCGTGTATTGGTCAAGTCCTCTGCGAGGAGACTCCAAACTTTGCCTCTGAGTTACGGTCCGTAATTAAAACAGAGGTAGAATCTGTGTTTAAAACCCTTAAAGGAGAAAGGAAAGTCAGGGGAAAACCTAGTCCTTGTAGGAATTCTGATTCCTCCAGCTCTGATATTGTAAACTCAGATACACAGAACTCCTCCTTCTCTTCCTCAGATGACGAAAGAGGAGGTCGTCATTGTTTTCCCTTAGATGAGGTTGACGGCCTTGTTAAAGCGGTGAGGTCGACAATGGGGGTATTGGACCCTCGTCCTGACAAAACAGTTCAGGATGTCATGTTCGGAGGACTATGCCAGAAAAAGCGGAAAGTTTTTCCCCTAAATGAAAATATACAAACATTAATCAAAAAAGAGTGGGAAAAACCAGAGAGGAAAAATGCATCAGTTCCCTCTATTAAAAGAAAATATCCCTTTGAAGAGGAATCTTCCACTTCATGGGATAAGGCTCCCAAACTCGACGTGGCGGTAGCTAAAGCCTCAAAAAGATACGCGTTACCATTTGAAGATATGGGAACCCTAAAAGATCCTCTTGACAAGAGAGCCGACACCTTTCTTAAAGGTGCCTGGGAGTCGGCAGGAGGATGCTTGAGACCGGCCATAGCAGCGGCTTGTACGTCACGCTCCCTTATGATCTGGATTGACAACTTAGAGAAACAGCTGAGGGATGGGGTACCCAGAAATAAAGTGTTAGACTCTATTCCTATGATTAGAGGTGCCGCGGCATTTCTAGCTGATTCGTCTGCCGACTCAATCAAATTAACGTCAAAATCTGCAGCCCTCTCGAATGCTGCACGCAGAACCCTGTGGCTAAAAAGCTGGCCAGGAGATTTACAAACTAAACACAAACTGTGTTCTATCCCGTGTGAGGGCAAGTTTCTCTTTGGAGAGACTCTAGACGATATCCTGCAAAAAGCAGGTGATAAAAAGAAGGGGTTCCCCAACCTGACTCCAACGTTTAATAAGCGGCCCTTTCGGAGTAGGACATTTTTCAGGAGAAGACCGCCAAGAGAACAAAACCGCTGGGACGATGGGAAAAGAAGAGAAAGAGGGTTCCTCTTCGGTAATTCCCCACGCGATAAGAAACCCCCCCTAAGTGACGTCTCCCCCAGGGTGGGAGGGAGGTTGTCTCAATTCCTCCCAGCCTGGGAAAAAATTACTACCAGCCCCTGGATACTAAATCTGATAAACGCAGGGCTTCAAATAGAATTTTTTTCCCTACCCCCCCGACACTATGTAGTAACTCCACTGAGGTCTTCTACCCAACAACAAGAAGCTCTAGAACTCGAAATCCTAAAATTATTGGACAAAAATGTCATCCTGGAAGTTCCCCCTCTGGAGAGAAAGAAGGGTTTCTACTCCCCATTATTCCTGGTTCCCAAACCAGACGGGTCTTTCCGGACCATAATAAACTTACGGAAATTAAACACTTACGTAAAGAACAAACGATTCAAAATGGAATCAATAAAGTCGACAATAAAAAACCTGTTTCCGAACTGTTTTATGGTTGTTCTAGATCTCAGCGACGCGTATTATCACGTCCCCATCCACAAGGATTCTCAAAAATTCCTCAGAGTGGCAGTGGTCATAAAGGGGCAGATAAGGGAATATCAATACAGAGCCCTTCCCTTCGGCATATCAATTGCGCCTCGCATCTTCACCAAATTGGTAGCAGAGATGATGGCACATCTAAGGGAAGAGGACATCTTAATCGTTCCATATTTGGACGACTTTTTGATTGTCAGCAGCTCGGCCCAACTCTGCAGTCAGCAATGCCAAAGAGTGATAGACATTTTGAAAAAACTAGGCTGGCTGGTGAACCTTCAAAAGTCAAAACTGGAACCAACCAGGGTCCAGGAATTTTTGGGTCTCACTCTGGACTCCAGTTCCCAAGAATGTCGCCTCCCAATTCAGAAAAGACAAAAGATATTACATCTAGTGTCAGAAGCTTGTTCAAAACCATCCATGTCTCTGAGGAAGGCGATGTCGTTACTGGGGTCCCTCTCTGCTTGCCTTCCAGCAGTTCAGTGGGCGCAGCTCCACACGAGACCCCTCCAGTGGGACATTTTAAAAAACCAGAGTTTACTAAGGGGTCGATTAGAGGGTCGCATGACTCTAAGTTCGCCCGTTATTCATTCCCTAACCTGGTGGTTAAATCCCACCAACCTATCAAAAGGGATTCCATGGGTGATAGAGGGCCCTCAGATACTAACAACAGATGCAAGTCCCACAGGGTGGGGGGCTCATCTGAACAACAAAGTCGCTCAGGGGGTATGGGCAAGTCGGGAACTCGGGACTTCCTCAAACCAAAAAGAGCTGAGAGCGGTGAATCATGCACTACTTTTTTTCCTAAGAGAATTACAAGGGCATCATGTCTGAATTTTTTCGGACAACAAAGTAGTTGTAGCTTACTTGAACCACCAGGGGGGGACCAGGTCTCAAACATTAATGGAAACTACCTCAGAAATTCTCAGCCTAGTACAGAACAATTTTCTATCCCTATCAGCCCTACATATAAAAGGGGTAGAGAACCAGGAAGCCGACTTCCTAAGTCGTACCCAACTAAAACAAGGAGAATGGTCCTTGAATCAGGGGATATTCAACAAGATCACAGACTTATGGGGCATCCCTGTAATAGACCTCTTTCCAAATATGCACAACAGGAAGGTGAAAACCTTTTGCTCCTTAGATCCCAGAGGGAATCCTCAGGCAGTAGATGCATTTACGATTCCCTGGACACAAACTCTTGCGTACGCATTTCCTCCCATCATCCTCATTCCAGCAGTTCTGCGGAAAATCAGGCAGGACAAATCCAGGGTTATCCTAATAGCCCCCTTCTGGCCCAAAAGGGCCTGGTTCTCCTGGCTGAGGATGCTATCGATCACCGATCCCTGGGTCCTTCCGGATTTTCCGGACCTTCTGTCTCAGGGACCGGTGTTCCACCCCCAATCAGAGAATCTCCACTTAACAGCGTGGAATTTGAGAGGTCACTATTGAGGGATAGAGGTTTTTCTAACAAACTAGTCTCTACACTAATGAAAAGTAGAAAACCTGTGACCACAAAAATATATGGGAAAACTTGGCAAAAATTTTTATCCTCCTCCGGGGTCAGGTTGCAAGACGGGGTTCCAGTGACTGAAATATTAGAATTTCTACAAAAGGGGTTAGACTTGGGCCTTTCAATAAGTACCTTAAAAGTACAGATATCAGCCTTAGGAGCACTGTACTGTGAGAACATAGCAGCAAACCCTTGGGTGATACGGTTTATCAGAGCAGCCGCAAGGTCTAAACCTGTAACAGTACAAAAATTACCAACTTGGGACTTGAACTTAGTCTTGTCAGCCCTGACAGAACCCCCGTTTGAGCCTGTAGAGTCAATACCTCTTAGGATTCTATCACTTAAAACTGCCCTCCTAATAGCCCTGACATCGGCCCGTAGAATAAGTGATCTCCAAGCCCTGTCCGCAAACCCTCCCTTTACACAAATCCTGGATGATAAGGTTGTACTAAAGACAGACCCTGCCTATCTACCCAAAGTAGCATCCACATTTCATAGGTCTCAGGAAATAATCCTTCCTTCCTTCTGTCCAGACCCTAAAAATAGGAAAGAAGAAAAATTCCACACACTAGATGTGAGAAGGTGTCTAATCCAATATATTAAATCCACCCAACAGTGTAGGAAGGAAGGGTCTCTATCTGCTTCCAGGGACCTAGGAAAGGACTTAAAGCTTCTAAGGGCACTATTGCTCGATGGGTGACAGACGCAATAGCCTTGGCCTACTCATCCACCGGGAACGCCGTTCCACAGGGACTGAAGGCCCACTCTACAAGAGCTATGGCGACCTCCTGGGCCGAAAGGTCAGAGGTACCATTAGATCAAATCTGTAAGGTGGCCACCTGGTCATTACCTTCAACCTTTTTCAGACACTATCGTTTAGACCTAGCCTCTTCATCTGACCTGACCTTCGGAAGAAGGGTTCTGCAGGCTGTGGTCCCTCCCTAACCAATATATCTCAGCAATTCTCTCTGGTGTGCTGTCATGGGCGACTGAGAAAGTCATAGTTACTCACCGATAACGGTGTTTCTCAGAGCCCATGACAGCACCTACTTATTTCCCCCCCTCATCACGTGTGCGGTGAGCACATTATTTTGTGTGAAGTGCCTTTTCATATAGACACGGTGTTTACTTCTTAAAGGGAACCTGTCACCTGAATTTGGCGGGACCAGTTTTGGGTCATATGGGCGGGGTTTTCGGGTGTTTGATTCACCCTTTCTTTACCCGCTGGCTGCATGCTGGCCGCAATATTGGATTGAAGTTCATTCTCTGTCCACCGAAGTACACGCCTGCATAAGGCAAGATTGCCTTGTGCAGGCATGTACTATGGAGGACAGAGAATGAACTTCACTCCAATATTGCGGCCAGCATGCAGCCAGCGGGTAAAGAAAGAATGAATCAAACACCCGAAAACCCCGCCCATATGACCCAAAACTGGTCCCGCCAAATTCAGGTGACAGGTTCCCTTTAAGCAATATGATAAAATTGTATATTTTTTGTTGTTGTCACTAACCTGGAGGTCCTCCGATGCTCTGTAAACAAAACTGATGCAGGGGAGAGGTACCGCCCTTTTATCCTGTAGGTTTCCTGTCCCTGAAGGGCGGATCCCCTCTCTCTGGTGTGCTGTCACGGGCTCTGAGAAACACCGTTATCGGTGAGTAACTATGACTTTTTCACGTGTGTTCTAGCCATGTTTTCAATGATGCAACACACTCCCATTATAGTCTATGGGACTGTTGAAATCTCCATGATTTTTGTGGACAAAGTGACCGCAAAATAAATAAATCCATGGAGACATGTCGGTTCTCGATCCGAGTTATGGATCAAACTTGCTGTCCTTTTCAAATGTGTCCACGAAAAAAAAAAAAGGACGGCACACGGCTCCAATCCTTATGGCACTGTAGTGCCGTGTGTTTTTTACTATTTAATGGGTTGGAGAATGGTGGGTATTTTTGTTTTGCATACAAGAAAAACAGATGAGCGTAAAGACCGACACATGGTCCAAACGTATTAAAATTGGGTGTTTGCAACTCACCAAATTATGTGAAAAAAAAGGTTTTCTAGTAATATGGATCAAAATTCTGCAACAAAGTCTGCAGAATGTGATTTTATCCTAAAAAAAGTCAATGATCTGGGAGTGAAGACCCACAGCTTGTGTAAAGATGCCCACACACAAGCACCATAGCTGTAAGGCTGGTGACATATGCCTGTGCTGCCACATTTATGGCTGGGAAAACTGAAAAAATCCAATGTAGCAGACTAATCTGAAAGGCTCTGTCGCCATCGGATCATCAATGCACCCCACCAACCAAGGGTGTGACGGACTATTACGCAAACATTATGCAAACCCGTATTTCTAAAGCCTGGCTCTTGGCTCTGAACTCTCACCATCTGCTGGATCTGCAGGTTTTGGACTTTTTTATATTCATCTTCGACTCTCTTCATTTTCTCCCTTTGCTGTGCGACAAAGAAGTTATCGGCTTCTTTTATTTCGTAAAGAGCCTGGATTCCTTTTAGCTTCTCTCCCTTTTCTTCTTCCTCTTTCTTCTTCCTCTGATAGATAGAAATACACAATATATAGATATAACTGATTTTTAACAGCGATATTGCTGTAAACTCCTCCGCCAGGCTGTGTACGACTCCAACTAAAGCAGGAGATTTTTGCCCCAAAAGGACGGGGTGGCCTGTCTTATTCCACCAGTACGGTCATACCTGTCTACTAATCCCAGGCTGCACAGAGGGGACGTGCCACGGTCTATGAACGGACTGTCCACGGGTCTGGCCCGAATTCAGCAGCCTCATATAAGCTTACGACTACTATATGACTGCATTTCGGCTTCCAAATAACCCCCACAACACCTAGACCCCCCAATGGTTCCCCTGAATTTAACTTGGCCTTATTAACGCTTGTAACCTTACGCTGATCTAAACTTGGCGCAGCAGAACTGTCAAAAATCGGGGTGTTCGTATGAGTGACTAAAGGATTCAGTCATTACCTCTGCCATCATTTCCAACTTTCTATCCTCTGTTACAAAAAACCCTCCTGCCCCTCTATGTGCCCAGTTTACAGTTACCTACAATATGGCCGTGTCCATGAGCCATAATAGTGAATCCTACATGGGTGAACGAGTGCATCGGCCCAAATACTAGTCGCCCTGGTCAGCAGTTATTTGCTTGTTACCTTAGCAGAATGGGAACAAGCACATGTCAGAAGACCTGAGATGTGGGAAAATATGGCACCCAAGAGTATGTAGAATACCCAAGCGCCATAAGGAGCCATAGATGATTTTTAGTGTAATAATGGGCACAGGAATCCGCTACTCACCATGGCCATTCTGTGCTCTGCAATCTCTTTCAGATCTGCTTTTCTCTTTTCTTCTTTTTCCTCACTTTCCTTTTTGATCTTCGCTTCCATTTCATCCAGCGCTCTAGTTAGACGCTCTTCTTCATCATCGAGCTTCTGCTTCATTTGTGCAGCCAGCAGTTCTGTGATTTTATCCCTGCGTTCCACTGTTTTCCTATTCCATGTTAAGGTGCAAATTCAATGTCACGTCTTCCTACATACAGGTATGGCATGCATGCTTTCATAATCAGAAGTATGATGTTTTAAGAAACTCTTCCCCTACGGCCAATCTGCTAATAACGCAGCTGGAGAAGAATACATTTACAGGAGCCTGTGTTTTGGCAATGGTCTGTTCAGAATTGCTGATATAAGTCAGACCATTACAAAGGCTCTTGGCAAGGGTTGTCCTACTTGACCCAAAACATGTCGAAAAGGCAAGGCATATGATAAACTAATAGGCAAAACTATGCTAAGTCCTATCCGATGGCATCCTGTCCTACCAGTGAACACGGAAGCGACCTCCAGTGGAGCGACGAGGGTTACAGTCCGGAAGTATGGCTGCTTTTATTGTCCTATCCCATGAGTGTTTCGCCATTGCTTCATCGAGGATTATCTTTGACAATTCTACAGTGAACTGCGTTTTGTGGGGTGCAGGGTCCCTATCCTGGAATTAATATGGCCTTTGTTATTTTTACTTGCCATTTCCACCCACTTCGCCTTTGCATGTTTTGTACCGCCTTATTCTCTTAAAGGGCTTGTTTCCACTTGCGAGATATACGTCCGTGTCTCGCATGTGAAAACCAAGCTCTGGAGCCAGCACTCCGGAGCGGAGCGTGCAGCTGCATAGCAACACATGGAGCTGCACACTCCGCTCCGGAGTGCCGGCTCCAGAGCTTGGTTTCCACATGCGAGACACGGACGTGTTTCTCGCAAATGGAAACAAGCCCTAAAGGGAATATCCAGGACTATTTCATTTTTTGTACTATTGGCCTAAGAACTAACAGGCAAGTAGCTGCTCTCTACCTCCTAGGTGTGCTCAGCACTGATCTCAGCTGAAACAGGCCGGTCATAAACTGGTTACTCAGCGTCTTCTGTCACGTCGACAGAGCGAAGTCGGCTCTTCTGCTTTGCTCTGTTGACGGGGCATGACTGTCGACGTCATGATGATTGACAGCCGGTTCCGAACTGCCTGAGTCGACGGTGTCCCTTCGAAAGAGCAGCAGGGAAGAAGAAGGGCTGATCTGCTGACATGGAGTAGCTAAATTGTCGGCAGGAGCGGTCGATGAAAGCTCTGAGCCATCACTAGGTAGCTGCCTCTTAGCAAATACCTGCCTGTTAGTTTTTAGGCCCATAGTAAAAAAAAAATAGTCCTAGACAACCCATTATAATATAGGCTGATCTGCAGCACCTGGCAGCAGCCGCTACACAATGAACGAAGCTGCGCAGCTGAGCTCCATCCATCCGCTGCTACCAAAGCGGAAACCAGCTGATCAGTGGCGGCACTAATAACTCATGATGTAAATGTTCTCACCTATGTAATTCCTCTTCTCTCTCCTTTTTCAGATTAGCCATTTTTCTCTTTGCCAGAACATAGCGTCTTGTCAGGTCATCGTTCTCTTCATCCATCTGTTTCTCAAGTTCTCGCAGGAGGTCTCTGTCAGCAATATGTGCCTACGAATATTGATCGTGTCCATACATTAGATTCAGGATGTATTTTCTTCCATGCAGAGACGATACACTGATTTATCATGGTTCCCACTACCAGGTTTAGGCCGGGGTCCCATCAGCGTATGGCATCTGATGCTTCTCTCATGTGAGAGCATGGGATGCGATAAGCTAATGACACTCGCCTCTTGTTCTGCTGCGACCGGGAGCCGAGTGTCAGTGCTCCGATCCTCTCACATGACAGGTGCGGAGGAGACGGAGAAATACCTCCATCCCCTCTGCTGCCGGCGACAGCGGGAATCATACTGCACTCGGGTGATATCTGAGTGCAGTACGATGTTTCACATGCACCCATAGACTTATATGGCTGGGCACGATCCGATACTCTCATGAGAAAATAGTCACAGATGTGAGCTGCCCCATAGAGAAACATTGGGGCGAGTGCAATCCGATGTTTTTATCTGATTACACTAGTCCGATTACATCGTAAGTGGGAGCGAGCCCTTACACTCATCTGACCTGTTGGTAGGCCTATAATGTGAGGAAAGTGTCATGTGAGTAGAAATTGTTCAAACTATAATTAATGTCGGTCTCTATTTTGAAGGAATATTTTTCAACCACATTAAGGTGCTTAAAGAAGCTGTCCTCCTCCCATCAAAGTTATTCTCCTCTTAATATATTGCAGTCATCATATTATATAGCACTGGGTACTTACAATTGCTCATTTTGCCTTTCTACCCAGTTAATTCTTCTTTTTTCTCTGCTCTATGTACAAAGAGGAAATCTCTTTCCCTGCATTTAAAATTCCCCTCTTCGTCTCCTGACCCAGCTGTCCTTCCTCCCCCTGCCAGAGACTTTTGCAGTGATGACTCATACAGGGAAAATTGACCTCCTGTTTCTACCTCCCATAGGGGTGAAGCCGCATATTCATCACTGTAATGAGCGGTACCACGTGACCGCTCACATAGGACAAGCTGCTGGCGCTGAGAGGAGGCATCGCGGGAGCTGGGTGAGTATTTCTCTGCAAGTGGCCGGGCTCACAGGGGGTGGGGAGGGATAGGACGCGGGAGGTGACCCCAAACTTTATTTTAAACAAAAAAAACAACTTGATCTTTCATCCCTTCTCTCCTGCTAGCGCTGCTTTCAGCCGAGCAGGACAGAAGGGATGAATGCCGGCTTCAGCACCACACGCTGGGGACAGCGCTTACTGTAGCGCTGTCTCTCCTGCACAGTCCGTGTGGTCCTCAGGCGGCACACGGCTGCCGCACGTGTGCCACACTGATGTGCCACGTGAGCACACGGACACGGATAACTCCGGTATCGGAATTATCTGAACGTGTGAGACTGGCCTTAGACGGATTCAGCTAGTCAGTTTTTAATCATTTGATGTCATAGACTTCATGGAAAACAGAACAATTAACTGGGTAAAAGGACAAAATGAGCAATTGTAAGTACACGATTGCAATATATTAAGTAGAAAAAAAACTCTGATGGGAGGAGGGCTTATAATAATTCATTAAGAATTAAAAAATAGCCGATAGACAGTAACCGAGCCAGTGCCGCTCCTCTGCCTGCATTGTCCACTAAGCTCCTGGCTGCTTCTTCTAGCAGGGGGCATCAAGCAACGGCTGCAGACAATCGGAAGCCACCGATCAGCTTCTGTTTGGACAGAATGTCAACTGCTGTAGCTGATTGTCAGCCACTGTTTGGCTGCAGCCATCATGTGACTTCACCTGCCGGAAGTGGAGGAGAACGCTAACGGCAGAATGTAAGAGCAGCACTATTTTTTTAATTAGTGTACAACGCCTTTAAATGTATCCATTTGGACAAGTCGGATATTTTTCTACCAGATTCGCCTGTCAATGGGATTTCTATGCAGGTACAATACTTTTAATTATGTGACAGACTGAGCTTTTTATAGCGTGACATGTATCTTTTAGGTGACATATTTACATGTCCATAGATATTGTACATAACTATTTACAATGTAATCGTTTGGGAAACTTTGTAGACTCTTTACGGTTTGTTACCGATCAGAAGGATGGCTTCCTCCTATGTTAGGGCTGGAGATTTGTAGATGGAACTACACATTTCTCCCCACTAACCTGATGAGTCTTCATTATTTCTTTTTTCTCCTCCACTTTCAGCTTGGCTAGTTTATTCATCTCCCACTCATACAGCCGGGCCTGTCTCTGAATCTCTGCACTTTCTCGGTCGTTGGCTTGTTTCTCTAAGTCAGCAGCATGTCTGTGATCCTCCATCCTGGGGACAAATATAATAAGTCGCTTTATGTAGAAACATACTAACAACGTGCACCGATTGTATGCAATGGATATGAGATGTAGCACAGATCAGCCTATTCCGTGGATTTTAGATTCAGATAGTTGATGCCGACATTACAAGGGCTCACCCACAAGGTGTATTATGGCGCCAAACAACTGCACAGTTGCACCTAGTGGCTGTGATATATAGTATCGATTTAGGGGAAGAAGCGCGCGGCGGCGGCACATGGAGTGTTCTGTATAGTAGTACAGGCGCATGGCTCTGCTGATTCCCCCTTCCCCTTCTTTCTTTCAATGTCTTGTTTTGTATGTGCTAAGATGCAAGAACACAACCTTTATAATAGTAATATGGATGTTTTCTGATTTCGTGCACACCTACCGGACTTCATGTTCTTCTTTAGGCCTCGTTCACACGTCAGTTTTCTCTTCGCCACGACAGCACCCACTGAGAGAGGGGATCCACCCCTAGGAACAGGAAACCCTACGGAGAGATAAAAGGGGCGGTCCCCCTCGCTCCCACAGTTTTGGTTTCCTGTTCCTATGGGAAATCCACGGAGAAGAGGATGCCTAGCCTGGATGCCGCTTGCGCAGTTTACCTGAGAGGACGGCAAGGGCTCCAGAGCTGGATGCAGCGTCGGGGGTTCTCTTCTCAGCTTCCCCCCTCTGCTGGCAGGCGCCGTGAGGCCAGAACTGTTGGAGTTGCTGGCTCATGGAAGTCCACCTGGAGACGTCTGCGGGACCAAGCGCGAGGTATGATGCCGCTTTACCTAGGTAAGCGCTCAGACAGCGTGGAGGTCCACTGTTTCCCCGGGAGGATAGCGGTAACCTCCGGGGTGAGGGAGGAGACAGACGGCACCTGCGCTGATTCCGGTGGCAGCGCAGGCGCATAAGGCATGGCCGCGACCCGGAAGTGGTTAGCACTTCCAAGTTCAACCGGAAGAAGATGGCGGCCCCCATATGAAAAGGACGCCGGTGCTATTGCTCCGGCGTCCACAATGGATTCAGCGCAGAACCCTGCAATGCTTTCTGTAGAAGACACCGCAGCTACCCCACGTACACGTGGCAGCAGCAGTCGCTCTAAACAGTGCGGATCCTCTAGGAAAAAGTCGGACCAAGCCGGTTCTCAGCCCCAGTCTCCTCCTCGTTAATTGGTACCGTAAAAGCTTCACTGGGGTGAGTGTGCATCTACCCTCATAGGCTGACTATTGTTCCCTCTCCTTCTATGCACCATAGGGAAAGAAAACTGAAAAAACGAAGCACAAACAGTGTGCGTTATGTCTCAAGCCCCTCCCGGATAGTTACAAAAAGAGGCTTTGTAAATCATGTATTGATTCTACCTTGCGGGAGGAAGCCTCAGTTAAATCAGAGGACATCAGACTCATGATTAGACAAGAATTACAGGCCTTACATAGTTCTGATAAAGAACCGTGTGCCAAGGGTAAAAGAGGATACGAATCCCCTATATCTGATCCATCTTCTGATATGGAGAAGGCAGACTCTGATACTTCCCACGAATATGTTTCCTCAGATGAGGACCAGGATACATGCTTTCCCACTGACAGTATTGATAACCTTGTCAGGTCCGTTTGTAACACCATGGGCATCGAGGATTCTAAAGTCCCCAGAACACAGCAGGATATTATGTTTGCCGGTTTATCGGAAAAGAAGAGGCCCTCTTTTCCAGTGATAGCAGCAATAAAAACTTTAGTCAAAAAAGAGTGGGAAAGCCAGGGGCAAAGGGGATTACCTCCATCCTCAAAAAGACGTTATCCCTTCAATGATGAAGAGTTTTCAACATGGACAAAAGCGCCAAAGGTAGACGCTGCAGTAGCATCCACATCCAAAAAATCTTTGCTACCTGTAGAGGATTCAGGCTCATTACAGGACCCGTTAGACCGTAAAGCCGACTCTCTGTTAAAAAGAGCCTGGGAGTCATGTACGGGAGCCTTCAGGCCGTCTATCTCTGCTACATGCACTGCTAGGTCCATGTTAGTCTGGCTGAGTGACTTAGAGGAAGGACTTAAAAGCGGTCTTTCTAGAGACAAACTGAGGTCCTCTATACCCTTAATTAGAGGGGCTACAGCCTTCCTGGCGGATTCATCTGCCGACTCTATACGCTTGGCAGCCAAGTCGGCAGGTCTCACGAATGCAGCACGTAGAGCCCTGTGGCTTAAGGGCTGGAAGGGTGATCCCCAGACGAAATCCAAATTATGTGGTCTCCCATGTCAGGGTGAGTACCTGTTTGGTACCAAACTGGACGAAATCCTCACTAAAGCGGGAGAGAGAAAGAAGGGCTTCCCTAATAATAATTACCTTCCATCCTATAGGAGAGCGTTCCGGAAGCCCGTGTTTAATAAAAGAAAAGAGTTTAAGAACCAAGACCGCTGGACCCCTAGAGATACCAAACAAAGGGGTGCATTCTTTGGGAAGCGCCCTTTCAAAACTGAAGACAAACCCCGTTAGAGCAGATCTACCTGTGGGAGGTAGATTGTCCTCGTTCTCAAACCAATGGAGGAAAATAACATCAAACGTGTGGGCAAATAGTCTCATCACCTCTGGTTTAAAGTTAAAATTTGCCCGAGTCCCTCCGGACTCATTTCTATTGACTTCTTTAAAATCGCCGTCTCAACAGGAGGCATTAGAACAAGAAGTAATGAATCTTCTGTCAAAAGGAGTTTTGGTGGAGGTTCCATTTCTTCAGGAGGGGAAAGGGTTCTATTCCCCTTTATTTTTAATTCCAAAACCTGATGGATCGTTCAGAACCATTATAAATCTTAAAAAGCTGAACACTTTCTTAGAAAATCAAACCTTTAAAATGGAATCTATCCGGTCCACCATAAAACTCCTGTTTCCCCATTGCTTTATGGCGGTTCTTGACTTGAAAGATGCGTATTACCATCTACCAATCTTTAAGGAACATCAACAATATCTCCGCGTGGCGATTGTACTAAATGGGTGTATACGACATTTTCAGTATACAGCGATGCCCTTTGGACTATCAATAGCTCCAAGGGTGTTCACTAAACTGATGTCAGAGGTAATGTCATATCTAAGATCAAAAGACACCCTCATAATCCCATACCTGGACGACCTCTTTGTGAAGGGGATTTTCCCACTACCATGTCAGCAAGGATTGTGTGATATAATTTCATCTTTGCAGAAATTAGGGTGGTTAATAAATTGGGAAAAATCTAGGCTAGTCCCGACAACTCGGCAAACATTTTTGGGGATTATATTAGACTCTATAAAACAGAAATGTTTCCTCCCAGAAAACAAAAATATAACAGTTAGAAATAAAGTTCAGTCTGTATTAGATAAACCTATAATATCCCTGCGGGAAGGCATGTCCCTACTTGGCTCCTTCACTTCGTGTATACCGGCTGTTCCATGGGCTCAGTTCCATTCAAGGTGTTTACAGTATGCAATTTTACATGAGGAGATAAAATTACAAGGACAATTAGACGGTAAAATTTCCCTTTCCGGTGACGTAATCCAATCCCTAACCTGGTGGCTAGAACCGGATCATCTAACTAGCGGGGTTCCCTGGGTGGTTAAACCCTCAAACATAATATTTACAGATGCCAGTCCTAATGGTTGGGGAGCACATTTAAGGGACCAGATAGTCCAAGGGCTATGGTCGGTTACGGAATCAGACGACTCGTCTAATAAAAAAGAACTAAAAGCCATCTATCATGCCCTATGTGAATTCCTTCCGCAGCTACACGGAACACATACCAGAGTTCTCTCAGACAACATGACATCAGTGGCTTACATCAATCATCAAGGGGGAACAAGATCAGGCACTCTCATGTCTATAGCCGAAGACATCCTAACCCTAGCCGAGAATCATCTTCTGTCCTTGTCAGCTCTTCATGTCCGAGGAGTAGACAACTCAAAAGCGGACTTTCTCAGTCGTCATACCCTCCACCAAGGGGAGTGGGTGTTAAATCATCAGATATTCAAGATGATAACCATGAAATAGGGTATACCCCACATAGATCTCTTCGCTACAAGAGACAACAGGCGGGTAAAAACATTCGCCTCAATGTTCCGAACCGACAACCCCGATGTTCTCGATGCCCTCCAGGTTCCATGGACATTTCAGAAGGCATATGCCTTTCCTCCGTTGATTCTTCTTCCAACAGTAATCAGGAAGATAAGGGAGGACAGAGCGAACATAATATTGATTGCCCCGTTTTGGCCAAAGAGACCATGGTTCTCCCTGCTCAGAGCCATGTCCATCTCGGATCCATGGATTCTCCCAGAGGATCAGGATCTTCTCTTCCAGGGGCCCTTCAACCACCCTCATGTGAAGGGTTTACGGTTGACAGCCTGGAATTTGAGAGGCAGCTGTTAAAACTAAGAGGCTTCTCTGATAAAGTAATTGATACCTTATTGCTAAGTAGAAAAAGATCCACTACATCTATCTATGTAAGAGTGGAAAAAATTCTTAAGCCTCTATCCATCAGCCCTGTCAAATGAAATTCCGGTCTCTATTATTCTCGAATTTCTCCAGAGAGGACGTGATTTAGGCCTTGCAGTTAGTACCTTAAAAGTACAAGTTTCTGCACTAGGAGCCAAGTATAGTCACAACATTGCGGGTGATAGGTGGATAGCCAGATTTATTTCAGCCTGCCAGAGATCAGAACCAGTTCAAATTCCCCACTTACCTCCTTGGGATGTTAATCTAGTCCTTGAAGCCTTGACAGGTCACCCGTTTGAGCCTCTACACTCAGCTCATATTAAACACGTCTCCCTCAAGACTGCTCTTCTTGTCGCTCTAGTATCGGCAAGAAGGGTAAGTGACATACAGGCACTATCAGTAGATCCTCCCTTTATGTCAATATTGCCAGATAGAATTGTCCTGAAAACAGACCCTTCCTACCTACCTAAAATGTGTACTAAATTTCATAGATCTCAAGAAATCCTTCTTCCTTCCTTCTATGATAACCCTACAAATCAGGAAGAGGAGAAGTACCATACTTTAGATGTGAGAAGGGCTGTAATAACTTATCTAGACAGGACTAGCGCCTGGAGGAAGAGCAGGGCTCTTTTTGTTTCCTTCCAGGGTCAAAGGAAAGGAGCTGGTATTACAAAAGGCTCCTTATCCCGATGGATTCGGGAGGCGATATACCTGGCCTATTCGTCTAAAGGGGAAGATCCACCTGAGACTGTAAAGGCACATTCCACCCGGGCGATAGCATCATCTTGGGCTGAGTGGGCAGAGGTTCCAATAGATCTCATATGTAAGGCCGCAACCTGGTCTTCTCCTACTACCTTCTATAGTCACTATAGACTAGATCTATCTGCCTCATCTGACTTGTCTTTCGGTAGATCAGTTCTTAACACAATAATCCCCCCCAAATAACTATCTCTGAAAGTCTCTCAGTGGGTGCTGTCGTGGCGAAGAGAAAACACCGGATTACGTACCGGTAATGCTCTTTTATAGAGCCACGACAGCACCCCTTCACTTCCCTCCCTTATATATTAGTTTGCATATGAGCACTATTAAGGGTGATTGGTTCTTGTAAATATACGTAATTAAGATAAAATGATAATATAGAATTGCCTACTAAAACTGTTGGGCGGTTCCTCTCAATCTCTGTAACCCAAACTGTGGGAGCGAGGGGACCGCCCCTTTTATCTCTCCGTAGGGTTTCCTGTTCCTAGGGGCGGATCCCCTCTCTCAGTGGGTGCTGTCGTGGCTCTATAAAAGAGCATTACCGGTACGTAATCCGGTGTTTTTCTCACGTACAAGAAAAACGGAGCGATTATTTTGATCAGAGGGAGGTTGAGTGTCCTCAGCTTTTCTCATATGTGGAGAAAAAAAAAAAGAAGTATCTCCACCTCCAATGTGACAGCCGGACCCATAGACTTGCAAAATTGGACATGTCTCTGCAATTTTCCACGGATTGCTTGGTTGGCGAAAAATCACGGACATGTGAGTGGCCCCATAGACTATCAAAGACATGTGTTATTCATAAAAACCATGGACACTCGTACAAGAAAATCGGACGTGTGAATGAGGCCTCACACTGAAGAATGGATCCTAATGACAATATCTCTTTTTTTTGGAAGGTCTTTATTCTGCTGCAGAATAAATTTGGAGCCAAACAGACGCCTCCCTGATGATATGACATGATGGATAAGTAGCTGCCAGTATTTAGTCAGGATTAATGGTGACTGGCAGATACTTATCCATCATACAGCACCATCAAGGAGGCGTCTGATTGTCTACAGCAGCAAAACAACCCTGAATATAAAGCCAATGTCAAGCACTATGTTCATCTGAAGGCTAAATTCCCATGATGAGTTTTTGACGCTGTGTATTTTCGCTAAGCAAAAACGCGGTATCTTAGGGTATATGTCCACGTTCAGGTTTGCTTCAGGCTTTGGTCAGGATTTTATGCAGGTAAAATCCTGACCAAAACTGCACCTGAGGTCACTGGCAGGTCACCTGCGGTGTTCCGGCGTGTTTTGCTCATTGTAGCAACATGCTGCGTACTGGAAAAACGCAACGCATGTGCGTTTTTGCGGGAAAAACGCATGCGTTTTTTAATGCACAGTGGAGACGGGATTTCATTAAATCCCCTCCACTATGCTATAACATCTGGACGCTGCGTTTTTGACGCTGCGGCTCAGCGCTGCGTCAAAAACGCAGCGTTTCCTGAACGTGGACACATACCCTTACAGTTCCAGCAAAGTAGATGGGATTTATAGAAATCTTTGGCCCTCTGCGCTTTCTTTTACGCAGCGAAAACTGACCTGCGGTGCGGGTTTCAAATCCCCAATATGTCAATTTCTCTTGCGGGTACGCTGAGTTTTATGTGCACACATTCCCCATAGAATTGCATTAGATGCTTAAAATCCACAGGTAAAAAAAAAACACGGAAAAATGCACCAAAAACACATACAGCCAGGTGCGGATTGTATGACTAAACTCTTGTCAAAGCCAAATACCAACAAACAGCTTTATTTAAAACATGACGTACCAAAAAGAGAAACAGAAAACCGTAGCATTAAGATCGTAATGGAGAAAACCCTGCAAGTAACCTAATTTACCGAATACGTGCAGGAAAGCTCGCCAAGTACTCATCGTGGGAACATAGCCTAAAGAAGAAGAACATGGAGTCCTGGAAGTGATGGTATAACCCCACGAAGCCCTGATCTCACATCATCCAGTCTGTCTGAGATCACATGAAGGATTTACACATTCAGAAGATCTGTGGTTTGTTCTTCAAGATGTTTGGAACAATCTCCCGGCCGAGTTTCTCCAAAAATTGTGTTTAAGTACAAGTACCTAGAAGAACTGATGCTGTTTGGAAGGTAAAGGGCGGCCACCAAATATTGATCTGATTTAGTTTTCTCTTTTGTTAATTCCCCTTGCTTTTTGTTAAAGGCCATCCTCCTAGTGACAGCAGCTTACACCGATGGTTTCCTGCGTCCCCCAATGAAATCATAGAGAAATAAATTATTAACACTTCTGTTTCTGGAAGCATTCGTCCATTCTGTACATACAGCTAGAAATAAATATATTTGGGTACAAAACATAGATACAATCTGCCTCATGACGTCTGTGATCATCGGTCCGATCTCGGATCACAATGCGCGGACTGGCCGCTCATCTCCCAACCCCGAGCGTGCCATGTGCATAGAAATATATGAAGATGTCGTCACGCTTGTGGTCGGAGGTGTGCGGCCAGTCCGCGCATTGTGACCCGAGATCGGACCGATGACCACGGACGTCTGAAGGACCCGAAGTGTCATAGAGGAAACCTTCACATACTGCTTCAGAAGATCGCTTGCATTATTCTTCCGCTTAGTCGACCTCTGCAGCGCCTTCTGCTGGTCAGAATAAACAGTTTCCTCCAATTCCCTCTGCATCTTGGCCAAGGCGTCCGTGTCTTGCCTGCTGTTCATACTCATGCGTTTATTCCTCAGCTCCATCTGGGCATCTCGTTCTCTGAGGACTTCAGTAAGCAGCAGCGCGCTCTGTAATAATAATAATAACACAATGCCTAGTGAGACTCGTGCTGCTGATTACCTTACTTATAACGACTCAGAGCTCTTAAAGGGGTTGTCACATAAATAAAAGTTCCTCTATTAGGTCACACAAATGCCTGCCCTTGTCCCCGGATCCTCTACTGGCTAGCTGTCCTTTAGTTTTCACTAGATTGTGACCATCTTACAGATTTCCTGCCTCCGTGAATGGATCCGTCACCAGATTTCACAATACGAACTGAATAAATGATCAAATAGATTTTAGACCAGATGAGGCTGGAGGACTTACCGTGAAAATACATTTCAAAATGGCCGTATAATCTTTTTTTGTAATGTTTTCTTGCTTGATGTTTAAACAAGCATTTTATGAGCTACGAATTGCACAATGCATTTGCAGACAAGGAGCTCAATGACCGGTCTGATTCTGGATTCTACAGCCATCCCGACATGGTTTTTTTTATAATACGTACACCAGCCTCATTAAGTCTAACATCTATTTTATATTGTATGCAGTTGGTAATGTGGAATGTGGAAACAGGATCGCTTTGACCCTGTTTATGACCGGACAAAGTTTAGTTTTTGCGCTTTCTTTTTTCCCTCTCCTTCTTGCAAGTGACATAACATTTTTTTTTTCAATTTTTGTCTCTACATCGTCATAAGCTCTAATTTTGAATGACACCATTCACTTCACTATATAGAAAACACTGAAAAACAGGAAAAAAAAATCTAAGTTGGATGAAATGGTAAAAAAAACCCCACAATTCAGCCTTTGTTTTTTGGGGGTCTTTCTTTTCCAGTGCTCATCGTGCAGTAAAAATTCTTCATGTCAATACAATTATGGTGATGCTACTTATATAGTTTTTTTTTTTAATTAAAAAAAAAAATTTCAGTTTGTGTCGCTATTTTGGAGCTTGTATTTTGCGTGACGTAGATTATATTATTGCCATTTTGGGGTACATACGTTTTTAGCGCTTTTTTATTGCATTTTTTGGCAGAGATGCAAAGAAAAAAAGGCAATTTTGGAATTTTTTATTTGCTTTATGGCATTCAATTTCTATAGGGAATTGGGGGGCGACTTTAATTTATTTTTATGCTTTTCTTAGCTACGGTACTTTTTACACTATTTTTTGGGTCCCGCTGTGGGACTTGATCCTGCAATTATTTGATCACTTATACTACATAATGCAATACTTTATTTTATTTTTATGAAGGGGTGGGATCCATAGTTCTAAAATTTTAGGATTCTTCTATCCTAAGTAAAGACTATTTGCAAAAAGGCTATTTCTATCATTTAGATGCATTGTAGCAATAAATAAGGATGGCGGCAATATAATAGAGAGTCAAACCAAGGCAGCTGGAATAATGAGACGTCTATGGCAGCGATGGCCGACGTACGTGGAAGGTCTTCACTTTATCACTCTGATTGTATTGCTTGACTCTGGCGTCCTCTATGGCTTGTCTCCTCTTTTCGGCTTGGCACTGGGCCTCCTCTAAATCGATCCTTTTCTTCTCCTCCTCTTCTTTCTCCTCCCGCAGTTTCTTTGCTTGTAGTTTTTCCCTCCTTAAACCCTGTGAGAAAGTTATATTTTCAGAAAAACAAATATTTAAAAAACTTTGTCATCTTACTTAACTCAATGTGTCATATGCCAAATTTATTAAAGGGGTCGTTATGGTTAATGACCGATTTTGCCTATGTGAAGAAACGTATCAGCGGTGAATGCGGACGCGGCATCATCAGCCGATCTACTCACAGATATAGTGTTGGTCCAGTTCTTCACCAATTCCTTCGATCGTAGATGTAAGTCTTCCCTTTCTTTCCTTTCTTCATAAACTTTCCTTGCCTTTTTCTCCAGAGAATTCCCATGGTTGGTTATACGCTCCCACTCTGCCCTCGGAAGAACGGTAACTTCCCGGAGATCTACAGTTGTATCTGCTGCATCTGCCATGTTTCCTGGTAATCTTTCTGCTGCAATTTTAATTAAAAAAATAAATAAAATATATAAAAGTATTTCAGATCATAACTAAAGTTTAGACTAAATGTATGGTGTGCGATATGGGACTTTTTAAAAGGGTTTCCAGATACAAAAAAAAAAAATATATATATATATAATCTTTCGGCTGCAATTTGTTTAAAAAAACAAACAAAAAAACCCTATGTTTTACTCACTCTCGTTGCTCCCGATGTCTGTGATTGTCTGCAGCGCTGATGTAATGTTGACAGTGGGCAGCTAATAACAACTGAGCTCAGTGGCTCAGGAGAGTTGATGGCACGAGCCACTGATTGGCTGCAGCGCTGCTGACTTGACATCGGAGCTGTAGACAATATAGGACTGGACCCGGGGAGGGTATGTAAAGCATATTTGTTTGTTTGTTTCTTAAAGAAACTGCTAGTGTGAAACAGAGGTTTAAATTTGGGATTTTTGCCTAAAAAAAAAATCCATAATTGAGACAATTATAAGGAGCGGGTCAGTGGGATATTTTGTGAGTAACGTGCTGCATATGGTTTGTGTATGGTGGTACAGAGGGGGCACCAGTATCGTCTCCCACACCAGTCACGTAATCATGGGGTGGTGAAGTATTATTATAGAAGCCAGGGGCCTTCTGAACACCCCCATTGTCGCCATCTTGGTGCATCTATAAAGGCCAACCAGGCCTGTACTGAAGTATTGCACTACACAGAGCAAGTCTCCTGAGGACTAAACAATAAGTCAAGCGGAATAAAACATGTTTTAAAAATGTCTCAAAAATAGGTGATAAAAAAATAATAAATCCTATATGAAGCAGATGAGTCTGTAACAGTCTGATCTATGAAACTATTGAATCAACAAATACAGCGAAGAACATAAAAAGAAAACGTAATTGCTGTTTTTCGCTCATTGCTCCTCCCCAAAAAAGGTAAATAAAAAACAATCAAAATATCGTATCAAAAAATACGACTGTTCGACATGAGAAAAAAAGGCCATCACTCCGCTCCATGGACGGAAAAATAAAAAAGTTACAAAGTTTATAACAAAGTTCAGAATTGTTATCTAGCAATATATATAAGAAACTATACAAGTCTGGTCTGGACCGGAGAATCCCATTACCGTCACTACTTCTACCACACAATAAACAGCGTAAAAATAAAGCCCATAAAAAGCAGTGTGGGAATTGCAAACATTTCACTATTTCTCCACACTTGGATTTTTTTTTTTTCGGTACAATAGATGGTAAAATAAATGGTGTTGTTTAAAACTACAACATCCACTTAAAGAAAAAAAAAAAAAAGCCCTCGTGCGGCGGTGCTGACGGAGATATATAAAAAAGTTATGAATCTCAGAATGAAAAATTTAAAAAATTGGAAATTGCTGCTCCTGAAGGGGTTAAAGGGATCTCTTCCATTGACTGATTCCGAAAAAAAAAAAAAACCATGACATCAGTTGATCACTTTCTAAATATCTTGTTCTGACCGCAGCTGAGGGTTTGTTACCATTGTATCCAGTACGTTCCCTGTTAACAATGGCGCTGCCTCTTCCCCCGGTTACCTGTCTGCTTCCTGCTGGACCCCTTCCTCCGGCCGTGCCGGACCACAGGGACGGGCGCCGCAGCCATCATCATCTTCTTCACCTCCACTGTACGGGGCTGCCGCGTTCTCACGTTGCCGGGCAACCAGCAGGACTTGTAACTTTTCGTTGCCTAGTTACCAAACCGGAAGCGGACGTGAAAGTATGGGCGTCCTTTTCCGTCCGCTGTCCTCCACTGCGCATGTCCGGGTGTACTGAGGACTCTTGCTGTTCTTTATTTCTACATATCGATGTTATTTCCACAGCTCGTTAAAAACATCCCTAACCGCCGCCGCTTTTGGACCTTCGCCCTCATCAAAGATGGCTACCGGATGTTGCTGACGTCAATGAGACCGCGGACCAATCGCACAAGCGCTGCAAGGTGCTGTAAGCAGATTGTGTCTAAGGGTAAGATAAGTAATAAATAGCCTGCGGCGGCGGACAGACCTTTACACCGGCCGAGGAGCCGACTAGTGCGGACGGGAGGGCTCATCCATGTCAGCAGGGAGCTGTGTGCAGTCATAGTAAGTGCATGATCCCTACTGATCCCTATGGCTGCAGACGGAGGCGTCCCGGGGGGAATGACAGCTCCCATCACGCACTGGGCTGAGGATATGTTGGGGGTTGTCATTAGGGACCCTCAGCTGTAGTGCTCGTCAGTCATTTCTTGTGTTCTCCATCTACAATGTGACCCGGAAAATGCAACAAAACCAAATGTCAAAGTTCATGAAAAAAGAAGCGACTGCCATTTACTTGTTACTAAAAATCCTCACCGTTCTCAGTAACGGGGATTATTCTATTGTTTACATCTCATTGCCAAGGTTACCGGCCACCTCTGCAGACTAGCAGCAGCGTGCGAGCATGAGCAGTGCTTACAAGCTCTTCCCTATAGATCGGAGCGGCGCTGTCACTGGCCTCTCTGCTGGTGTCACCATATGGCTGCTGGTCTCAACTGTCAATCAAGCAGGAGCCGTGAGACAGATGTGCACTCTTGTCAACGAAGACGGGACAACCCCTTTAAGAGACCTTTTTTTTTGTCATTATTTACCTGTTCCTCCACCAGATATACCAGAGCGCCCTCGAAAATCCTGATCGGGCTAAAGGGATAGTCCCATGCTATGAAGCAGGAGCGCAGCACTCCCTAGCCTCGCAGCTTCCTGCACGCTCAGAGGGTGAGCCCTGCTGCTTCACTGACAGTTCGGACTAGCGGCATTATTGAACAATGCTTTGCCTCTGCAGAATCGGAGGAGCGCAGTAGGACTGAGGATGGCCGTGATCTGGAGCTAAGCAAGCCGTCCACCTGTCTGGCCAGCTTCAGGACCGCGCGTACAAGCTCGATTGAACAGTTTGTAAGCACTGCACATGTTTGGACACCACTGCTAGACTGGCCGGTCCCATCGGAAACAAAAAAAGATGAAGAATTAATCCCAAGACCTTTTTTTTTTTTTTAACTGTGGGCCTAAAAACTAACCGGCAGGTAGGTGCTCCGCCGCCACAGAGCTGTTGCAGACCACTACTGCTGGCGACTCAGGGGCTAACACTGACATCTCATTGACAGAGCAGCAACTTTTCTTCTGCTCTGTCAATGGGGGCATGACTGCTGACGTCATGCTGATTGACAGCTGGCTCCCCTCTGCCTAACTGCGCGGAGCCAGCTGTCACTCAGCATGACGTCACCAGTCACACCCCATTAACAGAGCAGCCCAGAAGAGGAAGAGCTGCTCTGTTGAGATGGAGCAGCTGAATCGCCAGCAGGAGCCTACAAATAACCGCTTTGCACAGGCATCGGGTAGAACAGGCAGCTAGTTGACTCTGTTAGCAACTACCTGCCTGCTTTTTATTTGTCTTTTTATTTTTACTATGTGCTTAAAAATAAGTTTTGGATAAACCCTTTAATTATCAGGAGAGAGGGGTTTTTATAAACACTCTATCATTATACCTATCAATAAAGATGGGAATAACTGTTGAAAGGGAAAGGGCACAACAATGGGCACAAAGTGATCCAACTAATAGGTGGTGGAAAGTAAGATGCACCAGATTTATCAAACTGGCCACATTTGGTGCATTTTCTACCTTTCTAGTGTAAGATTGCACCTTACAACTATGGGACAGAATTCGTAAATGCCCCAATATTTCCTGCTCCATCGATAACACAAACGAGGAAATCGCTAACAGTCTTCAACCATTCTTCTCCTTAGGTGACGACCATCGTCCTGCGGGCATGAAGATCCTCCTGGTGTTTGACTTTGACCACACGATTGTGAATGATAACAGCGACACGTGGATTGTCCAGTGCGCCCCAGATAAGAAGCTCCCGCGCCGATTACAAAACTCCTACGAGAAGGGGAAATGGACAGAGTACATGGGTCGGATTTTCAGCTACTTAGGAGAACAGGGAATTCGAGAGGATGACATGAAGAGAATCATGATCGCCATACCCTACACTCCCGGGATGACGGAGCTCCTTCACTTCATCGGCCAAAACAAGGATCGTTTTGATTGCATCATCATTTCCGATTCCAATACGATCTTCATTGATTGGATTCTCACCCACGCCGACGTGAACAAGGTTTTTGATCAGGTGTTCACGAACCCCGCAACCTTCGACCGTTTGGGGAACCTCACGGTGCAGAATTTCCACGTCCACCATTGTGCAACCTGCCCGACGAACCTGTGCAAGAAAAAAGTGTTGGAAGAGTTTGTGGCCAAGCAGATGTCCAGTGGAGTGGACTACTCGAGAATAGTTTACATCGGGGATGGCAGCAATGACCTCTGCCCTGTAACCTTCCTGAAGAAGGGTGACATCGCCATGCCTAGGGAGGGCTACACGTTACAGAAGAAAATTGCCAAGGAGATAGAGCTCATTGATTCTTCGATTAGCGTCTGGTCAACTGGGGCCGAGATCTTGTCTCATCTGAAGCGCTTGCTGGAAGGATAAGCTTCTGCCGTGAGATAAGACAGATCCGTGTAGATCGTAGCGGTGTTTTATATACTTTTATTGATCTATTTATCCTAAATGTCAATAAATGTGTTTCCTAATGATCCTTTACACAATAGTTGGGTTTTCAGGTCTAGCGCTGAGGTTCTGTTTCAGTGTTTTTTTTCTTCCGCACTTTAGAGATTCGATGCGATACAAAAAGATTTTTCAAGCCAAATGATATCACGATTGTTCCTCAGCTAGCCTCGATGGGGCATGTTTTTAAAGATATCCCTAATGTGGTACTGGATGTCAATGGGATAGCCTCAAATCATGGCAAAAAGTGGCCATGCACATCAGATTAGGACCACCCAGTCGGATAAGGATTGTCCAAGTGGTGAACGGGCATCCAATTACGCTACGCTTCAGGTTTCGGCCAATGGTCACCCGCCTCCATGGACCCCCTACTGCCATTAACTTAATGGGGGTCTGACGATTTAGATGCCATGGTCGCTTTTCATCCTGACATCCAAGGGGTTAAAGAGTTATCTCCAATATCAGCATCTGATGTGTAAAATAGCCGGCACCTGTGAGCCCATTCCGTACAAACTCTCCCGACTTCTGCCATACATAGAAGTCTTTAAATGCTGGCGAGAAGATGGGATCCCCAAACTTATAGGCCCCATATCTTATTCATGGCCTGTCTCCGTGGATGGTACACCACTGGGTATGACACATTCTTAAAGGGAATCTGTCACCAGTTGTTTTTTTTTTGCTATGTAATCTGAGGGCAGCACAGTGTAGGGACAGAGACCTTGATTCCAGTCATGTGTCAGTTTACTGGGTGCAGCAGTTGTGATAGGATCAGAGTTTTCTTTGCTGCAGATCTAGCAGAGCTCTGAATATTGAGCTCTGTATAACCCCGCCCATACCACTGATGTTTTTTGTGTATACTGCACATTAACAGAAAGCTGCTAATTACTGATGGAGGCGTGGTTACATAGAGCAGGAGGACTACATGGCATGAGAAAAATAGTCCTTTAGTGATAATTTCTGCTGATAACACTTTTACTGAAACGGAAACATACAGCTGAGTAAGTGATATGTCATTGGAATCAGGGTCTCAGCCCCTACATCATGCTGACATAGCAACAATCTGCTGACAGACTCCCTTTAAGAAGACTTAACCATTGTTATTTCATACGCTGGCTCGTAAATGTTTTTACACCATATCTTGGCTAAAAGATGGAGAGTTTTCTAAGGTTACTAATGAGAAAATATGACTTGATGTTTCTACAGACGGTTATCTCTCCACCTGGTGTTTTGCTTTTTTGTTTTTTTACTCTCCAGTAAATTATTTGTCAGGATAAAATCGGGAGCTTTTCCAGGACTTAAATATTCATGACCTTTTTTTTTTTGGATTGGTCTTCAAATCTGATAAGTGAGTGTCCGGCACTTTCCAACCCTTCATTCTGCTGCTTGTAGTTCCCTCTGCAGCCAGCTATACAAAGCCAGAACAGCACCTCATAGTGGCCGTTCTCATGTATTGCAGCTCATCCCTGATTGAAGTGAATAGTGTTACCTCCACCCATCCAATAATAAGAGGTTATCCTATGATGAACAGGCTGTCAATATGTAAGTACCAGTAACCCCCTTTGAAGATGCTAAAAACAAGGTCCAACGATTGGGACATTCCAGGTCAATCGAACCGAAAACGCATTTGGGATTTCCCTTAAAAAAATGTGTTTTTAATATCAGTAACTGTCAAATTGCCCAATTATCTCCTACTACTACTTGATTTATGTTTTCATATAAAGGGTGCATGACAAAGTTGGAGTAACTTAATAAACACTGTGCATTAGTTACTCTAGTCTGAGTTGTGCTGCAGAGCTGAAATCTCTAAGCATACTTTGCGCATTGATTTATATACTGATTAGTTTTACATTTTGGCTTGTGTTGCTCATATAGCAGATACGGTATAGCCATCTAATGTAGGAATAACGAATTGTGCCCCTTACAATTAGGGAGCTCAGCTAATCCGTTAGGGTTGTGTCTGTGGACAAGCTTTAACAACTAAGAGAATTGTGAATGCAGCTCTGGAGTATAATACAGGCAGTACAATATCAGTACAGGATAAGTAATGTACGTGATCTTTTTGTACAAGATTCTATGAACTTGAAAATGGTGTTCAGAGGTCACCATACATTGTAAAAGTCATGTATTTCTGCCCTGCGGTGAAAGTTCACTGTGTGATTGCGTTTCTTTACATATGGTGAGGATTCATTGATGTAATTATGACTCTGATCTTTAGACTTGTCTTATTCATATTCATTATGATTTGCATGTCCAGGACGCTGCTGCACCGATTTGAATGTAACTTGAATTCAAGTAACCTAGGTCTAGTAAAAAAAATAAAAATTAAAAATTAAATCAGATCCTTACTGAGATAATAAAAAAAAAAAAGTTTACCGTGACGTATAAGATGATTTTTTTTATACCATACATTACTAACCACTCTTATTAAGAGAAGGTCGGCGGCACCAGGGGATGTTGGTCGGATGGGCTAATATATACAGGGGCTTCTCACAAAATTAGAATATCATCAAAAAGTTAATTTATTTCAGTCCTCCAATACAAAAAGTGATTAGCACAGTGGCTCAGTGGTTAGTACAGTGGCCCAGTGGTTAGCACTGCAGCCCTGGAGTCCTGGGTTCAAATCCCACCAAGGACAACATCTGCAAGGAGTTTGTATGTTCTCCCCGTGTTTGCGTGGGTTTCCTCCTGGTACTCCGGTTTCCTCCCACATTCCAAAGACATAATGATAGGGAATCAGCGCTGTGGAATTAATGGCGCTGTATAAATGAGTAAAATAAACCTGAGTATGCTTGCCTCTGTAAGGAAGGTGATTTGTAGCCCGATATCCCGCTCCCTGACTTTATTCGGATGAGACAGTGTGATCTGGTTTCCTGGTGAAAAACTAAATAAAAGATGTTCTGTTTCCACGCAGTGAATGGGAATCTGATACTGTACGGCCTCGCAGAGGTGTCATCCTCACGCATGGCCACCTCTGATATAGCAAAAATGGATTCTTTAAAACTTAACCTTTACTAGGTTTAATAAAAATTACGACCAACAGCAAAATACAAAAAAAAAGGATCACGTGTAGAAACAAAAAGTGCCCTTTAACCAATGGACAGTGGGGTGTATGGTTCCTAAAATGTCTCAAGTGCTGTTCTCCGCACACAAAATGGGACACCTGTCTGAAAATGCCCATAGGACTTATTACTTATTAATTAAAGGGCACTTTTTGTTTCTACACATGATCATTTTTTTGTTGGTCATAATTTCTGTTATACCTAGTAAAGGTTAAGTTTTAAAGAATCCAGGATTTTGCTATATCAGTAGCTACATTTATGGGTTGGCCATTATTCCCTGCTGTGTATACTAAGTGGCCAAGTAAACCACATCTATGGGATATAAAAAGGGAAAATAATTAACTTTTCTTCTTATTTGTGTGTGTTAATCTTTAGAGATTTCTGCAATACATAATTAAAGTCTGTCACCCCCAAAACTCCAGAGTGCTAGTATAGTCATATAGGGGGCTAAGCCAGTACATGTCACTAGTAACGTGCCTTTCATTTACAATAATCTCTGGAGGCGGATTCTTGGGGAGATCTATGTCCGGCCCATAGATCTTAACAGCTCATTTACATATTAAGAAAAACGTTTATTTCTCAGGTATAAAACATCGGATCGCAGATATCACGGTGTCATTTTAGTCATCTTTCTTTAGTTTACATGAACATATAGACGGCTTAGGAGGGTTGACGTGTGACCTTTAAAAGATCTTTTCTCCATTTTATAATCACAGAATAACTGCACATCTAATACCTGTACCTCATTAAATAGGACTTGAATTTAATTTTAAAATCGACTTTGATATGTGATATGGATTAAAAAAACGTGATTTAATAAATGTATTTGTTGAAACTGTTCGGTCTTTATGTGCTCTTTAACACATGGTCTCTTAATATTAGTGCACTAAATGTACTTTTAGAATAAATAATGTTGAGCGTTCAGCACTTGTTTCTTGGCATAGAACTTAAAAAAAAAAATCTGTGTTGTCAAAATTGGAACATAGAAGAATTCCATATTTCCTACTAGATTTTAATTTTGGACTGTCTTTATTTTCTGTTACATACTTTCCATGACCAGCTTATCATCTATCTTGCATAAAAGTGGTTTTCCCGTTTTTAGAAAAGTTGTCCCCAAATGTTTTCCGTCAAGTAAAATAACAAAGCCAGATGCTATTCACCTCTTAACCCCCACCACTACCAACAGCCATCGCCAGCTCCCAAGTGTATTGAGATTATACAGCCATTCTGACATGGAGTTTCAAAGTAAATAAACCTGCCTCATCCGGTCCAAGATATTTATTTAATAATGTATGCAGATTATATAATGTGAAATCTGGTGACAGATCCTCTTTAAATTACTTAGAAAAAAACAATGGTCACAAAGAAACATGAATTTCAAGCTTTTTTTTTTTTATGGTTTTAATTACATTTTTTTAATTTATATCATACACTTCTTTTCTGTATTTTTTTTAAGTTGTATAGGGAATTCTATGTGTAAAACGCCATACCCAAGGCATACTGTTTTGATAAATGCCACACAAAAAAACAGCACTATGAGCTTTTTAGTATTTCCTATAGGTTTTAGCATTTTGAGCCAGAAATTAAAATTTGCAAAATAATGTGGAATAATTCAGCTTTTTTCCTGTTACTATGGGAAGCAGGAAATATTGAGTGCACCAAGAAAATTCAGGTTATCCTAGAGTGCAGCAGGTATACCATCCTTGAAAAAGGGGACAGTTTTTCAAGGGTGTACCCTATAGACAAGCGAATCGGGCAAAATTCAAATTTGCCTGTTCACAGATTTTCCTGGGAAATTTGATTCACAAAGAAGTTATTCTCTGTGTGTTACGCACCTGTCCCATATCCAGGTTTTGCTACCCTCACCGCAATACGCTAAACTGTTGTGCTCAACATCGGGCTTTGCAGATGGCCCGGCGTGCTCCTATGTGAGCATATATAAGGCTCATCAAGACACACACTTATATGTCAGTATTAAAACTTTAGTGTTCCTAAGTTCTGTCGGCCTGCTGCCTTCAGTATCTCTGCAACCAGGCTATGGTCTCCAAAACGTCTCTCTTGCTGCTGGCAGCGTCCAGTCTCTCAGTCTCCTTTCCACCTGCATTTCCAGTACCTCTGCCATCTGTCTCCCGCGTGTCTCACCTGCTGTTATGATCATGCTCACACACACACACGGGTAACAGAAGAGGGAAAGAACTACCAAAAAGAAGCCGCACCTGTACCCAACTGTTATGATCCTTAGTGGCTGAGGATCACGAATAGACCAGCAAGTGAATAAACTAAGGACAAGCTCTAGGGAGATGGTAACTGGACTGATCGCAAATCTGAACCTATCCAAAACAACTAGAGGTAGCCGGTGAACGTGCCTAAGAAATTCCTAGACGTCTCGAGCCAGCCTGAGGAACTAGCTACCCCTAAAGAGAAAGATAGACCTCGCTTGCCTCCAGAGAAATAATCCCCAAAGATATAGAAGCCCCCAACAAATATTAACGGTGAAGTAAGAAGAAGGCACATACGCAGGGATGAAATCAGATTCAGCAAAAGAGGCCCACTAGTACTAGAAAGCAGAAAATAGAGCAGGGGTCTATGCGATCAATAAAAAACCCTTACAAAATATCCATCCTGAGATTACAAGAACCCACGCACCAACTAATGGTGTGTGGGGAGAAACTCCGTCCACTAGAGCATCCAGCAAGCGAGGAAATCACATTTTAGCAAGCTGGACAAGAAAACATGATAAACACTGCTGATCAAAAAAATGAGCAAACAAAACTTAGCTTTGTCCTGGATGGACTGGGAGCAAGGTAGTCAGAAGGAATATGAGTAGCACTGATTACATCGACAGCCGGCAACAAGAGGAAGCAAAACAGAGCTATATAGGAACCTCCCAGAGGATAACGAACCAGCTGATAGCCAGAGACCAGCAGGATAACAAACAAAGCCACCAGGGGGAGCCCAAAGCAAAAGTCACACCATACCACCAGTGACCACAAGAGGGAGCCCGAAAACAGAGTTCACAACAGTACCCCCCCCTTAAGGAGGGGTCACTGAACCCTCATGAAAACCCCCAGGGCGATCAGGATGAGCCACATGGAAGGCACGGACCAAATCGGCCGCATGAACATCAGAGGCGACAACCCAAGAATTATCCTCCTGACCATAGCCCTTCCACTTGACCAAATACTGGAGCCTCCGTCTAGAAACAGAGAATCCAAGATCTTCACCACGTATTCCAATTCTCCCTCAACCAGCACCGGGGCAGGAGGCTCAACCGGAGGAACCACAGGTACCACATACCTCCGCAACAACGAGCGATGGAACACATTATGAATAGCAAATGATGCCGGGAGGTCCAGACGGAATGACACAGGGCCAAGGACTTCCAGAATCTTATAAGGACCGATAAACCGAGGCTTGAACTTAGGAGAGGAGACCTTCATAGGAACGAAGCGAGAAGACAACCACACCAAGTCCCCAACGCGAAGTCGGGGACCCACACAGCGACGGCGGTTGGCAAAGAGCTGAGCCTTCTTTTGTGACAACTTCAAATTGTCCACCACATGATTCCAAATCTGATGCAACCTATCCACCACAACATCCACTCCAGGACAGTCAGAAGGCTCCACCTGACCCGAGGAAAAACGAGGATGAAACCCCGAATTACAAAAAAAAGAAGAAACCAAAGTAGCAGAACTAGCCCGATTATTAAGGGCAAACTCGGCCAACGGTAAAAAAGTAACCCAGTCGTCCTGGTCAGCAGAAACAAAACATCTTAAATAAGTCTCCAAGGTCTGATTAGTTCGCTCGGTTTGGCCATTCATCTGAGGATGGAAGGCCGACGAAAAAGACAATTCAATGCCCAACTTAGCACAAAAGGTCCGCCAAAATCTAGACACAAACTGGGATCCTCTGTCAGAAACAATGTTCTCAGGAATCCCGTGCAAACGAACCACATTTTGAAAAAACAGTGGAACCAACTCGGAGGAGGAAGGCAACTTAGGCAAGGGCACCAATGGACCATCTTAAAAAAAACGATCGCACACCACCCAGATGACATTCTCTGAGAGACAGGGAGATCTGAAATAAAATCCATGGAAATGTGCGTCCAAGGCCTCTTCGGGACAGGCAAAGGTAACAGCAAACCACTGGCACGAGAACAGCAAGGCTTCGCCCGAGCACAAATTCCACAAGACTGCACAAAGGAACGCACATCCCGCGACAAGGAAGGCCACCAAAAAGACCTGGCCACCAAGTCTCTGGTACCAAATATTCCAGGATGGCCCGCCAACACCGAAGAATGAACCTCGGAGATGACTCTGTTGGTCCATCTATCCGGGACAAACAGTCTCTCCGGTGGACAGCGGTCAGGTCTATCCACCTGAAACTCTTGCAGCACACGTCGCAAATCTGGGGAGATGGCAGACAAAATCACCCCTTCTCTAAGGATACCAGCCGGCTCTGAATCTCCAGGAGAGTCAGGCACAAAACTCCTAGAAAGAGCATCAGCCTTCACATTCTTCGAACCCGGCAGGTACGAGACCATGAAATCAAAACGAGAGAAAAACAATGACCAACGAGCCTGTCTGGGATTCAGCCGCTTGGCCGACTCGAGATAAATCAAATTCTTGTGGTCAGTCAAGACCACCACACGATGTTTAGCTCCCTCGAGCCAATGTCGCCACTCCTCAAATGCCCACTTCATAGCCAACAGCTCCCAATTACCGACATCATAATTCCGCTCGGCAGGCGAAAACTTTCTTGAAAAGAAAGCACATGGCTTCATCACAGAGCCATCGGGGCTTCTCTGTGACAAAACAGCCCCCGCTCCAATCTCGGAAGCATCAACCTCCACCTGGAAGGGAAGTGAGACATCTGGCTGACATAAGACCGGAGCCGAAGAAAACCGACGCTTCAGCTCCCGAAAGGCCTCCACAGCCGCAGAAGACCAATTAGTCACATCAGAACCCTTCTTGGTCAAATCCGTCAAAGGCTTAACAACGCCAGAAAAATTAGCTATGAAGCGACGGTAAAAATTAGCAAAACCCAAGAACTTCTGAAGACTCTTAACAGATGTAGGCTGCGTCCAGTCATGAACAGCCTGAACCTTGACTGGGTCCATCTCAATAGTAGAAGGAGAAAAAATGAAACCCAAAAAAGAAATCTTCTGGACTCCAAAAAGACATTTTGAGCCCTTCACAAATAAAGCATTGTCACGCAGGACCTGAAAGACCATCCTGACCTGCTTAACATGAGACTCCCAATCATCCGAAAAAACCAGAATATCATCCAGATACACAATCATAAACTTATCCAGATATTCACGGAAGATGTCATGCATAAAGGACTGAAAGACTGAAGGAGCATTAGAAAGTCCAAAAGGCATCACCAAGTACTCAAAATGGCCTTCAGGCGTATTAAATGCAGTTTTCCATTCATCACCCTGTTTTATACGCACAAGGTTATACGCACCACGAAGATCTATCTTGGTGAACCAACTAGACCCCCTAATGCGAGCAAACAAATCAGTTAACAATGGCAAAGGATACTGAAATTTGACCGTGCTTTTTTTCAAAAGGCGATAATCAATACAGAGTCTCAGGGAACCATCCTTTTTAGCCACAAAAAAGAATCCTGCACCAAGAGGGGATGAGGACGGGCGAATATGTCCCTTCTCTAAAGACTCCTTTATATAACTCCGCATGGCAGCATGCTCCGGCACAGATAAATTGAAAAGTCGTCCCTTAGGAAACTTACTACCAGGAATCAAATTTATAGCACAATCACAGTCCCTATGAGGAGGTAGAGAATTGAGTTTGGGCTCCTCAAATACATCCTGGTAGTCTAACAAAAACGTAGGGACTTCAGAAGGAGTGGACGAAGCAATAGACACCACAGGAGCGTCACCATGAATTCCCTGACAACCCCAACTTGACACCGACATAGCTTTCCAATCCAGGACTGGATTATGAGTCTGCAACCATGGTAGAGGTACTGTTGTGAACTCTGTTTTCGGGCTCCCTCTTGTGGTCACTGGTGGTATGGTGTGACTTTTGCTTTGGGCTCCCCCTGGTGGCTTTGTTTGTTATCCTGCTGGTCTCTGGCTATCAGCTGGTTCGTTATCCTCTGGGAGGTTCCTATATAGCTCTGTTTTGCTTCCTCTTGTTGCCGGCTGTCGATGTAATCAGTGCTACTCATATTCCTTCTGACTACCTTGCTCCCAGTCCATCCAGGACAAAGCTAAGTTTTGTTTGCTCATTTTTTTGATCAGCAGTGTTTATCATGTTTTCTTGTCCAGCTTGCTAAAATGTGATTTCCTCGCTTGCTGGATGCTCTAGTGAACTGAGTTTCTCCCCACACACCATTAGTTGGTGCGTGGGTTCTTGTAATCTCAGGATGGATATTTTGTAAGGGTTTTTTATTGATCGCATAGACCCCTGCTCTATTTTCTGCTTTCTAGTACTAGTGGGCCTCTTTTGCTGAATCTGATTTCATCCCTTCTGATTTCAGTGGCCGGCTGTACTGTTATGATCCTTAGTGGCTGAGGATCACGAATAGACCAGCAAGTGAATAAACTAAGGACAAGCTCTAGGGAGATGGTAACTGGACTGATCGCAAATCTGAACCTATCCAAAACAACTAGAGGTAGCCGGTGAACGTGCCTAAAAAATTCCCAGACGTCTCGAGCCAGCCTGAGGAACTAGCTACCCCTAAAGAGAAAGATAGACCTTGCTTGCCTCCAGAGAAATAATCCCCAAAGATATAGAAGCCCCCAACAAATATTAACGGTGAAGTAAGAAGAAGGCACATACGCAGGGATGAAATCAGATTCAGCAAAAGAGGCCCACTAGTACTAGAAAGCAGAAAATAGAGCAGGGGTCTATGCGATCAATAAAAAACCCTTACAAAATATCCATCCTGAGATTACAAGAACCCACGCACCAACTAATGGTGTGTGGGGAGCAACTCAGTCCACTAGAGCATCCAGCAAGCGAGGAAATCACATTTTAGCAAGCTGGACAAGAAAACATGATAAACACTGCTGATCAAAAAAATGAGCAAACAAAACTTAGCTTTGTCCTGGATGGACTGGGAGCAAGGTAGTCAGAAGGAATATGAGTAGTACTGATTACACCGACAGCCGGCAACAAGAGGAAGCAAAACAGAGCTATATAGGAACCTCCCAGAGGATAACGAACCAGCTGATAGCCAGAGACCAGCAGGATAACAAACAAAGCCACCAGGGGGAGCCCAAAGCAAAAGTCACACCATACCACCAGTGACCACAAGAGGGAGCCCGAAAACAGAGTTCACAACACCCAACTGGTCCCTGTACAGACTAGAAAAGGCCCTAACCACACAACTTCAAGTAAATACATCTCAGATCTGACTTCCTAAAAGACCATCAAGGGGTTTCTCATAGCTGCTGAGCAACTAAAGTGGAGGCTGCAACACAAATCTAACAAAGGTAGAGGAAAGCGTGCAGGGAGACAGGATAACCCAGGGTGAGAAACAAACACGTTTACAAAAGATACACAGTGGAGAACAAAGGAAAGGTGCTGGGGAGTAAAACTAACACATTTGCTGCAGGAAAAACAACTGGGGCTTACCGGACCAGGTAAACCCCCTAGTTGAAGAGCTGGAACTCCAAACACCAGTCTATATGGAAATATAGCCAGCAAGTGAGTTAAGTGAAAGGTGAACATATAAAGCCCATCCCAAAATGTGACAGGATAGAATCCAAAGGGAAAATACCTGGAAATAAGCCAATCAAGAAAGGAAAACCAAGACAAAAGAAACCAGCATTTGGACAGAGACTAAAAGGACTGTAGCCCAGCAGACAGGAAAACCGACCACGCAGCAAAAGTTCACCGGATTGGATCCCAAAACCGAGCTATGACACCTGCTGCACTGATGCCCATAGCTCGTATGCCCACCCAGACCTTGGGCTTGGAGATTCAACCTCACCAGCTGAAATTAACACTGTGAATTTAATATCTATTGTGATGCTCTGGGATCTCTTCAGACCTTAGAAAATAATAAATGTAATATGTAAAAAAAAAATATTTACATTACCGCTCAACTTTCCAGCTTCCCCCAGCTCCTCATCATCACCTGGTCAGTCAACGCTGCTCGCGCTGATATCCGTGAGCCTCTCGCACTGGGTTTGGACCTCCAGCTTTGATATGGCCAAGGAGGGTACTGTGCATGCAGAGGTAATGTCACGGCGTACACCATAACGTCACCTTACATGCCCTTGCACAGAATCCTCATCAAAGCTAGAAGTACAGCCCAGCGTGGGAGGTCCGGGGACTTCAGCACGAGCAGTGGCGATCTGAAGATGCAGCGAGTACGAGAGGTGCAAGAGAGGTAAGAGGTGTATAAGTATTTCTTTAGCATTTTGATGGCCATTTCTGGATCATAAAAATGGCCGCCAACAATTGCCATTTTTCTAAATCGACGTAGAAGCGAATTACATAAAATCCATATTTTGGTGAAAGGGGACGTTCATAAAATTAAATTCTACTTAAATTTATTTGCTCCTCTCTAAAAAAAAAATTCTGCAGACGCTGTTTGTTGTACTCAGGAACATTTCTCCTTAAACTGTTCTCTCTGAGCCATTCCAGCCGCATCCCCAGAGACTATATGTGATTTTATGTGCATATATTTTTGTATTATTTTATGCACTGCTGAATTTTATTTAGATATTTTATGTAATCATTGTTCTAATATAATTAACATCAACAATACAGAACACAATCAGTAATTTATATGTACGTCATTAGTAATATAACAATATAGATAGCGGTAACATTACAAATACTATGAAGTAGTATTACACAGTGGTGCAGGTTTGTGACAGTGTATCATCGGCTGTGTCAGACAGCCCCAGTGACCTTTGGCAGGGGATGGGAAGAGGGATACTGTGTATTCTTGCAGGGGATGGGGAGCAGCTGGGATACACCAAAATAGGATGTGCCATTTCCCTCCCCTCTGCAAAGCAACTCTCTACAATTCCAAATCCCTGTGTGCAGCTGATGCCAAAGATGGTCAACAAGGAGGCGCTGTATCCAATGGCATCAGCCTGGGAAACACTGCAAAAGCCAGGCAGCTGACAAGCCATTAACACTTCGCAGCCCACGCTAGAGCTCTGCAGGTAAACAAAGCTCCAATGACAAGTGGTAATGGAGAGGCAGGTATGTGGTGCATCCTCCTCACAGATGTGTCCTGCATGGCTGATCACTGCTGAATCCATTGACAATGCAAAGACAAAGGGTTGGAATGAAATGCACAGGAGTGAATGGGATGACGGCATTGTTTGGGGGATCTTATTACCTCTTGGCCCATAGACCCTGTAGATAGGAAGTTATTGAGTGGATTTTGGCTTTGCATGCTTGTGTTGCTCTGTGCCATAGATAATGATGGAGGGAGGTGAATTTATCCTAAGGCTGACAGCTCCCAGCTAATCCCAGTAGTGGATGAGAGGAGGCATCGATGGTAATAGGTTTGCCGTCGTATCTTCCATCCGTGGGCTTTATTTACAATAACACAACCGCAGATGGCGGCACAGGAGGCTGCGGCTGCCCACACAATAGCATTTGATTGTGGTGGTTATCCCTATGACATGCGGTAATCTGCAGGATGGGGGGTGGGGAGTATTATTTTGGGAAATAGTTGGGTAAATACAAGATGCTGTTGAGTGATGTCTTCTGCTGATTGAAGCTTAACCCATTAGGAAGAAACTCCTCGAGGCTGAATCCGATTATTCTGTAGGCTTCATAAACAAGGGCGGTAATGTATCCGGAATATACTGTATCACACGTGTCTTTGTACTCCGAGGCATTGCTACTGTGTAACCTTGTAACATATACACTTCCACACAATGGTTCCTCCTTCACTGGCGTTCACCGATATATCCTGGTGTTAAGTGTCACAGATAAAAGTTTGTGTATTGCCATTCCCTTTATAGTGACTTTTCTTCCTTGTCCTATTATTTTACAGCCATGTCACAAAGGGATCTTGAAGATTACTGCCTTTTATACAACGACCCGACCCACCATGTTGATTTCCTTGACTCGTTTAGGACATTTTATAAAGAAGGCCTATTCACCGATGTCACCTTGATGAGCTCCTCCGGTAAGATCTTCCAGTGCCATAAGGCTGCTTTGGCCGCGTGTAGCCACTACTTTAAGGTGATGTTTACAGCTGATATGAAGGAAAAGTCCAACAATCAGATCAAGTTGTCTGGTATTGATCACTCCATCTTGGAAGCGTTACTGAACTATACATACACCGCACAGATCAAGATCACAACCAAGAATGTCCAATGCCTTCTGCAAGCTGCAGACCAGCTCCACTTCGTCTCGGTCAAAGAGGCTTGTGAACAGTTCCTGGTGCGACATCTGGATGTGGACAACTGTTTAGGAATGCATTCTTTTGCTGAATTTCATGTGTGTCCGGCTTTGGAAAAGGAATCTAGAAGAATCATTGTTTCCAGGTTTCAAGAAGTTTGGACTCAAGATGAGTTTGTGGACATTGGTTTTGAGAAGCTGCTCTACGTCTTCTCCCAGAAGAACCTCAACGTGTGGACAATTGAGGCTCTTCTCCAACCTCTGATCAGATGGATTGCTCACGATTCCAGGACTCGGCTTCAACGTATTTATGAACTACTGAACTGTATTAAAGTTGATGTAGATGAAAATTATCTCAGGACCTCTTTGGAGCTGCACAAGAAGCACTTACTCAACGAAAATAAGATCCAGTCTTTGCTCTATTATGCTTTAAGGACCAAATCACAAGACATGCCCAAAAGATCAACAGCTAATATGTTTGTAGTTGGTGGCTACTACTGGCATCCCTTATCCGAAGTGCACATCTGGGATCCTGAAAGCAACCACTGGATCCAGGGGGCAGACATGCCTGATCACACCAGAGAGAGCTACAGTGCTACCAGTCTCGGACCCCACATATATATCACTGGTGGATACAGGACAGATAACATTGAGGCACTGAACACCGTGTGGATTTATAATACCGAGAGCGATGAATGGACGGAGGGATGTCCTATGCTCCACGCAAGGTACTACCACTGCTCCGTCACCCTGGGTGGTTGCGTTTATGCTTTAGGTGGTTACAGAAAAGGTGCTCCTGCCCAAGAAGCGGAATTTTATGATCCATTAAAAAAGGCTTGGTTTTCCATTGCAAACATGATTAAAGGTAAGTTCATGTGCACACAGTATTGTAGAGCATTCAGAACAAAAAAAGCGAAAAATCATCCATCTTGATATTTCATCTGTATGTTATGTGCAGTGTCGGACTGGAGTGCCAAGGGCCCACCAGTAAACAACTCCAGGGCCCCACTTTTCAACTACATATAAATGTGACATTATCCTCAATCATAAATCTATATACCAATGACCTGGGTAGATTGATTAATGGATAAGATGCCGCCTCTGTCTGTACATAGTGATCGAAATATATTGTGCCAAGTACTGCTCATGGTGGCCCACCAGAGGATTCTCCTGTTCTCCTGTGGGCCAGTCCAAGCATGATTATGTGTGTACCCATTTTTTTTTTAATCCTGGGTAAGAGAGGGCACCAGCCTATGTAAAGGGATCAACCAAATAAAAATAAAATAAACAGACGGATGCAAAAAAGGATCATGTAAAATAATTAATGATTCGCACTAAGCACTTTCTTATTTAATTACCTTCACCAACTTTTTGCTATTGGTCTCCTACAGTATGTGATTGTATAATAGGGTAGAATTAAAATTAAACGTTATCATTAGTGTTGAGCGATACCTTCCGATATCGGAAAGTATCGGTATCGGAAAGTATCGGCCGATACCGTCAAAGTATCGGATCTAATCCGATACCGATACCCGATCCCAATGCAAGTCAATGGGACGAAAATATCGGAATTAAAATAAACCCTTTATACACTTGTAGGTTCATTCTACATGAAGGAAAACAACTAAGAATAATGTAGGATGTATTGGGGGACGTGGCGGAGATATTAAAGGCACAGAGGTTTAGCCCAATGTAATAGAATAGCAGGATTTTGCGTTTTTTTTTATGACGTTCGGCGTTAGAAAGAATTTGACTATGTTATTTTTTTTTTTAATGTCAGATATTGATGTTTCACTGCTTCCACGCCCTTCACCTTTTTTTTTACTTCTCCCACGCTTTCTTCTTAATTATCCTCATCATCAGCTTCTTTGACATCAACTTCTTCACCTTATTCATCTTCTTCTTCATCTTCTACCTATTATTTTTTGGGTTACATTGTTCATATTGTTTTTAGTTTACTATTATCTTCATCATATTCTACTTCTTCATCATATTCTTATTTGTGACAGGCATTCCCGTAGTTGTTATCTATAAAAGTTTGAAGATTACACCTTCCGTTCTGCCTGTCACAAAACAGTTACATTTGTCCGCGTTCAGTTTGGCCTGCAGCATCAGGCTTTATCCAGGGGCACCACGAGGAGGAACGGACTCACCCCCATACACTGCTTAGTCTTCTTCTGCTTATAATTTACATAATATTTTTTGCTCTGATATTTTGTGTTATGCTTAATGTCCTTCTGCTCTTTGTTCTGCAGCCTCTTGTTCTTCTGCTTCTCGGTCTTCCAGGTCGTCGTCGTCTCCAGGGTCGTCGTCTCCGGGGTCGTCGTCATCGGGGTGGTCTCCGGGGTCGTCGTCATCGGGGTGGTCTTCAGGGTCATCGTCTCCAGGGTCGTCGTCATCACGGTGGTTGTCGTCTCTGGTGTCGTCGTCATCTTAGGGGTGGTCTTCCGGGTCATCGTGTTTAGTCTCTTGAACTTGGAAATGTAGCAGAAGGTACAAGAAGGCTGAGAAAATGCCGAGAACCAGCTGATGGAACTGGAACTCGGATGGCTACCCGAAGGTCCAAGAGCCAATGGAACGACCGAGGACCAGCTGACGTTACTGGAACCCGGTTACTAAGCAGGAGGTACCTGTGCTGAAAGCACTACCAAGGACCACCTGACGTTGGTGGAACTCAGATACCCAGAGGGAGGCACCTAAGCCAAAGGCTCTGCCCGGAACCAGCTGACGGTACTGGAACCAGGATGGGGAGCAGAAGGTACAAGAGCAAAAGACACTGCCGAGAACCAGCTGACGGTGCTGGAACCCGGATGGGTAGCCGAAGGTCCAAGAGCCAATGGAACTACCGAGGACCAGCTGACGTTACTGGAACCCGGTTACTAAGCAGGAGGTACCCGTGCCTGAAAGCACTACCAAGGACCACCTGACGTTGGTGGAACTCGGATACTAAAGGGAGGCACCTAAGCCAAAGGCTCTGCCCGGAACCAGCTGACGGTACTGGAACCAGGATGGGGAGCAGAAGGTCCAAGAGCAAGTGTCTGCGTGGCTTTTGCAGGACACGTTGCCGGCTGCACAGCAGGGGAACAGCTGGCGGTGCTGGACCCCACTGACACATTGGCTGGTGTTTTTCTCTGTGCAGCTAGCACATCTGGGCCCCAACTGGCGGTTTGTTAGAGCCCAGGGTCAGCAGGAGGAGGAGGAGCAGGAGCAGGGGGAGGGGAGTGTAGGCCGAAGCCTGCACTGGCGGCAGCTTTGGGTCTGTTGTGTCTGCGTGGCGGTCGCAGGACACGTTGCCGGCTACACAGCAGGGGAACAGCTGGCGGTGCTGGACCCCACTGACACATTGGCGAGGTGTTTGGCTCTGTGCAGCCAGCACTTCCGGACAGCAACTAGCGGTGTTGGAGCCCGGGCTCTGCAGGTGGAGCAGAGTGTAGGCCGAAGCCTAATTGAACCAATTTTAAAGGTAACCTTTAACCCCCCCTCAGGGGTTACAAAGTAGAAGAGCCACAGCTTATGCAGCAGTAGTGCTGCACAAGACAAAGGTTGCTCTTTTAATTTCGCTCCTTGCACACGCTGAATGAAACACGTATAACATTTAGCCCTTTATACAGTCAAACTGTGTTGGAGGCGCGAGTTCCCTTTGTAATGAGACGCAGCACAGATGTCAAGAATCCCACCTTGGTGCTGGGTGCAGCCTCCTGAGCGTTGTTATTTGCTGTACAGGAGTCTGCGCTGTCGTGTTATCCCCTGGCCTAGCGCTGTTAGCGCTGCCCATCTTCTGACATCATTTAATGTCGGCCGGTGCGGTTCGCGATGACCATGAATCCCAGCCCCGCAGTGTCTTAACATTGTAAAAACACTGCGGGGCTGGGATTCAGGGCCTGGCGCAGCACATATGTTGGCCTCTCACACTCGGGTCCTTACACCCGCTTCAGACTGTGCGGCGTCATCTGATCCCTTATCGCATGCCACGGCCATGAAGCCGCACAGTCCGAAGAAGGCGGAAGGAGAGGAGGGACAGGCGAACTGATGCACTGATCCTGCCCATCAATCACACCCTCGCAGTCCCAATAAATAAGACACCGAGGGGCGTTGTGTGGGTCAGGGCGGCCGCAGAGGCGCAGCCAGCCAAACAATGATGCCAGAAGACGGGCAGCGCTACCAAGGGGGTTGCAGCGTGTCATTACAAAGGAAAGTCACACCACCGGGACGGTTAAATGGTCACATAGAGGACACATTGCAGACGTGTTTTCAGTTCCACATGTGCGAGGAGAATACGTTTCTGAGCCACCTTGCACACATGCAGCATTACCGCTGTACAAGGTGGCTGGATAACGTAAAAACGCCTGGGGGAGGGGGGACAGGTTCCCTTCAATTTCAGTTCTTGTGTCTGCGTGGCTTTTGCAGGACACGTTGCCGGCTGCACAGCAGGGGAACAGCTGGCGGTGCTGGACCCCACTGACACATTGGCTGGTGTTTTTCTCTGTGCAGCTAGCACATCTGGGCCCCAACTGGCGGTTTGTTAGAGCCCAGGGTCAGCAGGAGGAGGAGGAGCAGGAGCAGGGGGAGGGGAGTGTAGGCCGAAGCCTGCACTGGCGGCAGCTTTGGGTCTGTTGTGTCTGCGTGGCGGTCGCAGGACACGTTGCCGGCTACACAGCAGGGGAACAGCTGGCGGTGCTGGACCCCACTGACACATTGGCGAGGTGTTTGGCTCTGTGCAGCCAGCACTTCCGGACAGCAACTAGCGGTGTTGGAGCCCGGGCTCTGCAGGGGGAGCAGAGTGTAGGCCGAAGCCTACTTGAACCAATTTCAAAGGTAACCTTTAACCCCCCCTCAGGGGTTAGAAAGTAGAAGAGCCACAGCTTATGCAGCAGTAGTGCTGCACAAGTCAAAGGTTGCTCTTTTAATTTCGCTCCTTGCACACGCTGAATGAAACACGTATAACATTTAGCCCTTTATACAGTCAAACTGTGTTGGAGGCGCGAGTTCCCTTTGTAATGAGACGCAGCACAGATGTCAAGAATCCCACCTTGGTGCTGGGTGCAGCCTCCTGAGCGTTGTTATTTGCTGTACAGGAGTCTGCGCTGTCGTGTTATCCCCTGGCCTAGCGCTGTTAGCGCTGCCCATCTTCTGACATCATTTAATGTCGGCCGGTGCGGTTCGCGATGACCATGAATCCCAGCCCCGCAGTGTCTTAACATTGTAAAAACACTGCGGGGCTGGGATTCAGGGCCTGGCGCAGCACATATGTTGGCCTCTCACACTCGGGTCCTTACACCCGCTTCAGACTGTGCGGCGTCATCTGATCCCTTATCGCATGCCACGGCCATGAAGCCGCACAGTCCGAAGAAGGCGGAAGGAGAGGAGGGACAGGCGAACTGATGCACTGATCCTGCCCATCAATCACACCCTCGCAGTCCCAATAAATAAGACACCGAGGGGCGTTGTGTGGGTCAGGGCGGCCGCAGAGGCGCAGCCAGCCAAACAATGATGCCAGAAGACGGGCAGCGCTACCAAGGGGGTTGCAGCGTGTCATTACAAAGGAAAGTCACACCACCGGGACGGTTAAATGGTCACACAGAGGACACATTGCAGACGTGTTTTCAGTTCCACATGTGCGAGGAGAATACGTTTCTGAGCCACCTTGCACACATGCAGCATTACCGCTGTACAAGGTGGCTGGATAACGTAAAAACGCCTGGGGGAGGGGGGACAGGTTCCCTTCAATTTCAGTTCTTGTGTCTGCGTGGCTTTTGCAGGACACGATGCCGGCTGCACAGCAGGGGAACAGCTGGCGGTGCTGGACCCCACTGACACATTGGCTGGTGTTTTTCTCTGTGCAGCTAGCAGTACCGGGCCCCAACTGGCGGTGTTGGAGCCCGGGGTCAGCAGGAGGAGGAGATGGAGCAGAGTGTAGGCCGAAGCCTGCACTGGCGGCAGCTTTTGGGTCTGTTGTGCCTGCGTGGCAGTTGCAGGACACGATGCCGGCTGCACAGCAGGGGAACAGCTGGCGGTGCTGAACCCCACTGACACATTGGCTGGTGTTTTTCTCTGTGCAGCTAGCAGTACCGGGCCCCAACTGGCGGTGTTAGAGCCCAGGGTCAGTAGGAGGAGCAGGGGGAGCGGAGTGTAGGCCGAAGCCTGCACTCGAGCAAGTTGAAAGGAAACCTTTAACCCCCCCCCCCCCAGGCGTTTGTAGCTGAAAGAGCCATTGTGTACAGCACTAATGCTGGAAAAGGTAAACTTAGCTCTTTTAATTATGCTCCTTGCACATGCGGAACCTAACAGTTATGAAATGTGTCCCCTCACAGCGTAAAACCGTCCGGTAGGTGGAACTTTCCTTTGTCGTGTGACGCAGCACAGCCATCATTTTTACCCCCTTGGCGCCGTGCGCCGCCTCCTCAGCGTTGTTTGAATCTGTCCCGGAGCCTGCGCTGTTAGGTTAGCCCTTGGCCATGCACACATGTTGCGGTGCCCGTCTTCTGACATCATTTGGTGTCAGGCTGGCTGCGCCTGTGCGGGTGCGCTGGCCGAGATCCCGCCTCGCAGTGTCGTCTAATGTAATCCCACCGCGGGCCTGTGATCCGTGCCCGTGCGCAGTGCATATCCTCGCCTCTCACTCCCCTCCCTACGGCTTTTTCAGACTGTGCGGTGTCACGGCCGTGGCATGCTATTAGGGACCAGCTGACATCGCACAGTCTGAAGAAGCCGTAGGGAGGGGAGTGAGAGGCGAGGATATGCACTGCGCACGGGCACGGATCACAGGCCCGCGGTGGGATTACATTAGACGACACTGCGAGGCGGGATCTCGGCCAGCGCACCCGCACAGGCGCAGCCAGCCTGACACCAAATGATGTCAGAAGACGGGCACCGCAACATGTGTGCATGGCCAAGGGCTAACCTAACAGCGCAGGCTCCGGGACAGATTCAAACAACGCTGAGGAGGCGGCGCACGGCGCCAAGGGGGTAAAAATGATGGCTGTGCTGCGTCACACGACAAAGGAAAGTTCCACCTACCGGACGGTTTTACGCTGTGAGGGGACACATTTCATAACTGTTAGGTTCCGCATGTGCAAGGAGCACCACGAAAAGAGGCACTTTTTCCCTTTGCATCATTACTGCTGCACAAGGTGGCTCCTTCAGTAACAAACGCCTGGGGGGGGGGGGGGGGACAGGTTCCCTTAAAGTAAACTTGTTGTGACTGCGTGGCGGTCGCAGTACACGTTGCCGTATACACAGCAGGGGAACAGCTGGCGGTGCTGAACCCCACTAACACATTGGCGAGGTGTTTGGCTCTGTGCGTACAGCACTTCTGGACGGCAACTGGCGGTGTTGGAGCCCAGGGACAGGTGGAGGAGGAGGAGGAGGTTGGAGGAGGTAGGAGGGATTGCCACACACACAGCAGGGGAACAGCTGACGTTACTGAACCCCAATAACAGAGGAGGGACTGTTGACTGTGCGTACAGCACTTCTGGACGGCAACTGGCGGTGTTGGAGCCCAGGGACAGGTGGAGGAGGAGGAGGAGGTTGGAGGAGGTTGGAGGAGGTAGGAGGGATTGCCACACACACAGCAGGGGAACAGCTGACGTTACTGAACCCCAATAACAGAGGAGGGACTGTTGACTGTGCGTACAGCACTTCTGGACGGCAACTGGCGGTGTTGGAGCCCAGGGACAGGTGGAGGAGGAGGAGGAGGTTGGAGGAGGTTGGAGGAGGTAGGAGGGATTGCCACACACACAGCAGGGGAACAGCTGACGTTACTGAACCCCAATAACAGAGGAGGGACTGTTGACTGTGCGTACAGCACTTCTGGACGGCAACTGGCGGTGTTGGAGCCCAGGGACAGGTGGAGGAGGAGGAGGAGGTTGGAGGAGGTTGGAGGAGGTAGGAGGGATTGCCACACACACAGCAGGGGAACAGCTGACGTTACTGAACCCCAATAACAGAGGAGGGACTGTTGACTGTGCGTACAGCACTTCTGGACGGCAACTGGCGGTGTTGGAGCCCAGGGACAGGTGGAGGAGGAGGAGGAGGTTGGAGGAGGTTGGAGGAGGTAGGAGGGATTGCCACACACACAGCAGGGGAACAGCTGACGTTACTGAACCCCAATAACAGAGGAGGGACTGTTGACTGTGCGTACAGCACTTCTGGACGGCAACTGGCGGTGTTGGAGCCCAGGGACAGGTGGAGGAGGAGGAGGAGGTTGGAGGAGGTTGGAGGAGGTAGGAGGGATTGCCACACACACAGCAGGGGAACAGCTGACGTTACTGAACCCCAATAACAGAGGAGGGACTGTTGACTGTGCGTACAGCACTTCTGGACGGCAACTGGCGGTGTTGGAGCCCAGGGACAGGTGGAGGAGGAGGAGGAGGTTGGAGGAGGTTGGAGGAGGTAGGAGGGATTGCCACACACACAGCAGGGGAACAGCTGACGTTACTGAACCCCAATAACAGAGGAGGGACTGTTGACTGTGCGTACAGCACTTCTGGACGGCAACTGGCGGTGTTGGAGCCCAGGGACAGGTGGAGGAGGAGGAGGAGGTTGGAGGAGGTAGGAGGGATTGCCACACACACAGCAGGGGAACAGCTGACGTTACTGAACCCCAATAACAGAGGAGGGACTGTTGACTGTGCGTACAGCACTTCTGGACGGCAACTGGCGGTGTTGGAGCCCAGGGACAGGTGGAAAAGCAGAGGAACACAATGTAGGCCGAAGCCTGAGAAAGTCGAAAGGGAACCTTTAACCCCCCCCCAAGGCGTTTGTAGCTGAAAGAGCCAGCTTGTGCAGCACAAAAGATGCAAAAGGAAAAGGTGGCTCTTTTCATCATGCTCCTTGCACACGCAGAACTAAACACTTATAAAATGTGTCCCCTGCAACCGTAAAACCGTCCCGGAGGTGGGACTTTCCTTCGTAATGTGACGCAGCACAGCCGTCATTCCTACCCCCCCGGCGCCGCGCACCGGCTCCTCAGCGTTGTTTTATTCCGTCCCGGAGCCTGCGCTGTTATGTTATCCCGTGGCCAGGCACACTTAGCGCTGCCCATCTTCTGACATCATTTGGTGTCAGGCTGGCTGCGCCTGTGCGGCCGCGCTGGCAGAGAGCCCGCCTCGCAGTGTCTTCTGATTTAATCCCACTGGGGGCCTGGGATCCATGGCCATGCGCAGTGCATATCCTCGCCTCTCACTCCCCTCCCTACGGCTTCTTAAGACTGTGCGGTGTCACGGCCGTGGCATGCTATTAGGGACCAGCTGACACCGAACAGTCTGAAGAAGCCATAGGGAAATGAGTGAGAGGTGGAGGTTCAGATATGCACTGCGCATGTCCATGGATCCCAGGCCCCCAGTGGGATTAAATCAGAAGACACTGCGAGGCGGGCTCTCTGCCAGCGCGGCCGCACAGGCGCAGCCATCCTGACACCAAATGATGCCAGAAGACGGGCAGCGCTAAGTGTGCCTGGCCACGGGATAACATAACAGCGCAGGCTCCGGGACGGAATAAAACAACGCTGAGGAGCCGGTGCGCGGCGCCGGGGGGGTAGGAATGACGGCTGTGCTGCGTCACATTACGAAGGAAAGTCCCACCTCCGGGACGGTTTTACGGTTGCAGGGGACACATTTTATAAGTGTTAAGTTCTGCGTGTGCAAGGAGCTAAACAAAAATAGCTACCTTTTCCTTGTGCAGCATTACTGCTGCACAAGGTGGCTCTTTCAGTAACAAACGCCTTGGGGGGGGGGGACAGATTCCCTTACATTTCAGTTGTTGTGTCAGCGTGGCGGTCGCATGACACATTGCCGGCTACACAGCTGGGGATCAGCTGACGTTACTGAAACCCAATAACACTGGGTCGTATGTTTTGACTGTGCAGACGGCACTTCTGAGCCTCAACTGGCGGTGTTAGAGCACAGGAATTTAAGTTCAGGTGGTAGAAAGATGAACACAACAGGAGACCTGGATAACGTATACAGTGACCTAATTATTTAATCAGGAGGAGGAGTGGCAAATTCCTGCGAGATCCAGGCCTTGTTCATTTTCAGGAAAGTAAGCCGGTCAACGTTATCGGAGGATAGTCGCATGCGACGGTCAGTTAGTACACCACCTGCAGCACTAAAGACACGTTCCGATAATACACTGGCCGCAGGGCAAGACAGCACCTCCAATGCATACTGGCTTAGCTCTGGCCATGTATCCAGCTTTGAGACCCAAAACTTGAAAGGGGAAGAGCCGTCTGGGAGTACAGCAAGAGGGCAAGACATGTAGTCTGTCACCATCTGACGGAACCGTTGTCTCCTGCTGACTGGAGCCGTCTGTGATGGTGTAGACTTTTGTGGGGGGCACAGAAAACTGTGCCACAGTTGGGCCATACTGGTCTTGCCTTGGGCAGAGGCACTGCTTCTGCTCCCTCTTTGTGCAGAGCCTCCACCACTGCCTGGACGCACTGAGCTGCTTTGGAATGCACTAGCAGCACTTCTCTCAGTTGGAATGGAGAAGATGATGGAATTGACCAGTGTGTCTTGGTACTCCCGCATTTTTCGCTCACGGTTCAACGGTGTGATGAGGCTTTCTACGTTGTCCCGGTAGCGAGGATCGAGGAGGGTGAACACCCAATAATCAGACATGTTGAGAATGTGGGCGATGCGGCGGTCGTTTCTCAGGCACTGCAGCATGTAATCCACCATGTGCTGCAGACTGCCAACTGCCCAAGAAACGCTGTCCCCTGCTGGAGGCGTGATCTCTGCCCGCTCGTCATCACCCCACCCTCGCTGTACACACTGAGTACTGGACAATTCGGTAACTCCCTCCTCTGGACGGACGTCTTCCTCCTCCATTGACTCCTCCTCATCCTCCTCACAAACTGTCCCCTGCCTAAGCGTTTGTGAGGAACCACGTGGCGCTGACTGTCCAGAAGATGATGGAAATGGTGAATCCTCATCCTCCACCTCTTCCACAACATCATCCCTTAGCGCTTGCAGTGATTTTTCAAGCAGGCAGATAAGGGGGACAGTCATGCTGACTAGTGCATCATCTGCACTCGCCATCCGCGTGGAATAATCAAAGGGACGCAAAACCTGGCAGACGTCATTCATAGTGGCCCACTCTGTGGTTGTGAAGTCTGTACGGCGCTGAGTGCGACTTCTTTGCGCCTGAAGCAGCTGGTACTCCATTACAGCTTGCTGCTGCTCACACAACCGCTCCAACATATGTAACGTGGAATTCCACCTGGTAGGTAGGTCACATATGATGCGATGTTCCGGCAGGCGGTGTCGGCGCTGCAGAGCCGCAATGCGCGCTTTTGCCGTGCTGGAACGCCGCAAGTGAGCACACTCTAGGCGGACCTTGTGCAGCAGTGCATCAAGATCCGGATAGTCCCTCAAAAAGCTCTGCACGACCAAATTGAGCACATGTGCCAGACATGGGATGTGAGTGAGGTTGCCGAGGCCCAGAGCTGCCACCAGATTTCGGCCATTATCACACACTACCATGCCTGGCTGTAGATTCGCTGGCACAAACCACACATCGCTCTCCTGCTTGATGGCATTCCAGAGCTCCTGCGCTGTGTGGCTACGATTCCCCCCAAAAATTAATTTCAACACGGCCTGTTGACGTTTGGCCACGGCTGTGCTCATGTCGGTCGTAACAGGTACACGTTCATCACGGGTCCATGTGGAGGTGGACTGTGACGGCTCCTGCAGCGATGATTCTGAGGAACTGGTGTAAGAGGAGGAGTCAATGCGTACAGAATGGATTCCTGCAATCCTTGGAGTGGGCAGGACACGTCCTGCGCCACTCGCACGGTCTGTACCCGGCTCAATGACATTAATCCAATGGGCAGTGAGGGAAAGGTATCGCCCCTGTCCATGTTGACTGGTCCACGCATCGGTGGTGAGGTGGACCTTGCTACTGACGGCGTTCAGTAGCGCGTGTTTTATGTGTCCCTCCACATGCTTGTGCAGGGCAGGGACGGCTTGCCTGCTGAAGTAAAAGCGGCTGGGCACATTGTACTGTGGGACTGCCAATGACATCAAGTCACGGAAGCTGTCAGTCTCCACCAGCCTGAATGACAGCATTTCCAGTGACAGAAGTTTGGCAATGCCTGCAGTCAGAGCCTGTGCTCGTGGGTGGTTTGACGAGAAAGGCCGCCTTTTCTCCCATGCCTGTACTACCGATGGCTGTAGACTGGGCTGGGAGTGTGTGGATGACTGGGAAAGTGGTGCTGCGGGTGGAATTACAGCGGGTCTCTGGACAACAGGGCCAGAGGTTCTTCCACGGCGATCCTGGGAGGAAGCCGAACCAGCTGCGTGTGAGCTAGAGGAAGAGGCAACACGAGCTGAAGAGGTGGTAGCTGCCGCTGTTGGTTGGCCTACCTCTTCAGTGTGTTTTTCTAACAACGCCGGGTGCCTGGTGCGCACATGTTTCCACATGTTGGAGGTATTGAGGCTGCTGACATTTCGACCTCTTTTGACTTTTTGATGACACACGTTGCATCTGACATAGCAAATGTCATCTGCAACTGTGTCAAAAAAGGACCAGGCACTGCAAGTCTTGGGAGCGCCCTTTTTGGCTTTTGGAAGAGACATGCTCCTAACGGGTGCCAAAGCGGAGGCTGCAGGATCCGCAGTCTTCCCCCTCCCTCTCCCTCTTTGGGCCGTACGGGGAATCTCTTCCTCAGAGCTGCTCCCACCACCTTCCTGTCCCTCACGCCAAGATGGGTCGAGGACCTCATCATCTACACTACCCTCTGCCCCCAACTGCTCCTCCTGGGTAGTCTCAGCAGCAGAGCACGCACCAGTAAGTGGCACCTGAGTGTCATCATCAGCTGATGCGGCCTGCGAGGTGGTGACCGGAGCCACTGGCCCACCCGCCTCTTCAGAGGAAGACAGAAAAAGCTGTTGGGCATCACTGCACCCTGCCTCTTCTTCCATTTCTCCAATGCTGCTTGGCTGGCCCCCTGTTTCCAATCCAAGAGATTCAGAGAACAGAAGTAGAGACGGCTCCTGTCCTGGGCTCTCTGTCTGCCTGGGCAATTTGGCAGGTGGTGAAGAGACAGATGGCTGCTCTCCAGTGCTCTGTGTCTGAGAGGATGTGGCACTAATGGAAGTTGATGCATTAGCTGCCATCCATCCGACAACGGCTTCAATTTGTTCTTCACGCAGCAGCGGTGTACGGCGCTCTGACACAAAGCTGCGCATGAACGACTGTTGCCTGGTGAAAGTGGGTGCTGATGAGTCACCGGTGCCCGTAGCAGGCACAGAATCCCCACGTCCCCTCCCTGCTCCGCGCCCACGCCCACGCCCACGTGCCTTACTCACTGCCTTCTTCATCTTGGTTGACTGATAAAGATAAGCAGAAAAGTACTAACGGCTTTGTGTGCTTATTCCTGAGCAACTCCTCCTAACAGGTATAAGAAACACTAATTTTCTAAAGTGTGGACTAGACTTTAATATGAGCTAATGTGGCCTACACAAATGTAAAGTGGTGTAACTGGTGTGTTTGGTGAACTTTATTATTTATTTCTTTTTTGGGGGCTGAACTGACAACAGAGAGAGCTGCAGTCACACTGAGACCGTGCAGACAGCCGTAAACGGCGCTGCAAGGCCCAAAAACCCTCCTCTACGTTATCCTATGTAGTGTTTTTCCACAAATTAGCTGGAGACGGGTGGAAAGACACTAATAGGATTTTTTTAAATTAATTAGCAGCAGACTACACTACTTGAAAAAAAATTAAAATTGATTTGGCGGTATGACGCAGTGAACAACCCTGAGCTGCAGACAACCAGGCTACGGCTGCTCACAGACTACAGGGCGAGCTGCAGTCACACGGAGACCGTGCAGACAGCCGTAAACGGCGCTGCAAGGCCCAAAAACCCTCCTCTACGTTATCCTATGTAGTGTTTTTCCACAAGTTAGCTGGAGACGGGTGGAAAGACACTAATAGGATTTTTTTAAATAAATTAGCAGCAGACTACACTACTTGAAAAAAAAAAAAAAAAAAAAAGAACAGTATGAGGCAATGAACCACCCTCCCTGAACTGAATGCAACCAGCTATGGATGGCCTATGTGGCTGCACTCAGACTAGAGAGTGGGCTGCACTCACATACACACACACACAGACCCTGCAGATCGCTGTGAAAACAGCGCTACAAGGCAAAAGCAAGGTGAATAGTAGGTGAACACAGCGGTTGCTAAATTAGCCTTTGGAAAGCACAAAGAAGCAAATCGCTATCTCTAAACTGTCCCTCAGTCAGCAAACAGCGTCCTGTCACTAACTGAATTCACAGCAGAGTGATCGGAAAATGGCGCCAGCGACTTTTAAACTGCATCATGACATCATTTCAGCAGCCAATCACAGCCTTGCCAGTAGTTTCATGCCCTCCATGCTAAACAGGATGTGCCCACACTTGGAATCATTCTCATTGGCTGAGTTTCTGAATTTTGAATCTTGGAACTTCCGATTCCGGTATCCGATACGCGGCAAGTATCGGAATCCCGGTATCGGAATTCCGATACCGCAAGTATCGGCCGATACCCGATACTTGCGGTATCGGAATGCTCAACACTAGTTATCATGGGTTTATGTGATAATAGACATTCGGCTTTTTGAGCGTTTTTAATGTTTCTTTTTTCCTGCACAATAAATATTAATTATCTTAGGTGATCCCTTTTTGCATACTTCTTTTCTTTATTTTCAGGCATTTTTTTTTATAATCCGTGTGACATTCACATACCTCCCAACTTTAGGGGAAGGGAAAGAGGGACAAAGTCATAGCGCGCCGCGGCAAATTTTAGGCCACACCCATTTCACAACTAGCCACGCCCCAACCACACCCATTTAGCACTTCTGATCACAATGTTTCGTTAACAATAATTATGAACAAAAAAATATGGCCACACACGACGCTCCATACTGTACAATGGCCATTGGCCACATTATGCTCCATACTGTATAATGGCCCCACATGATGCTGCGTACAGTATACTTGCCCCACGTGATGGTCCATACAGTATAATGGCGCCACATGATGCTTTGTACAGTATAATGGCCCCACACGATGCTGGGTATAGTATAATGGCCACACAATGCTGGGTACAGTATAATGGCCCCACACAATGCTGGGTGCAGTATAATGGCCACACATGGTTACCCCACCCCCATCATTGCCTTCTCCATCAGTACACACAAACACCTTTCACCGCGCTCCCTCGCAGCAGCCGGCAGCTTCCACTCCCACGGCGCTGAATGGTGTCATCCAGCTGCGCCGCTGACTGCTGTATCCAGCATTACAGCTCAGTCCCCATAGAATGTAATACAGCACAGCCCCATAGAATATAATGCTGCACAGCCCCCATAGAATGTAACGCAGGCAGGTGGCAGCCCCCATAGAATGTAACGCAGGCAGGTGGCAGCCCCCATAGAATGTAACGCAGGCAGGTGGCAGCCCCCATAGAATGTAACGCAGGCAGGTGGCAGCCCCCATAGAATGTAAGGGGTGCTGCACCAGGTTGGTGGAGAATCCGATGGATGGGTACCAGGGGGAGAGTGGGAGCGGGGTGCGCGCACCATGGGGAGACAAAGTTTAGTTTGTCAGTCCTCCTATGCTGTCAGAGTCTCTGCTGTAACCGCAGCAGGGCAGCGCTGCATGGAGAGGGGGAGAGACACATACATTCACTTACAGTCTGGAGATCCGCTCGCTGCTCCCGCGGTCACACAGACACGGAGTGTCTCACAACTCTGCCCCCGTGCCAGAAACCAGTCCGGGTGCTGCCGCTCTGTCCTCAGAGTCCGCCCACGTCTATAGTTGAGGAGGAAGCCGGAGGCGGGCGGTGAGGCAACTCAAGGGGGCGTGGCTACAACGCAGTCCCAGGGAACGGAACGAACAGCGGGTACTAATCGGGCTCTCTCTACGTCCCGGAAGTGGGCGGGGCTTCACCGGCGGCCGCAAATTCGGGATTTTAAATGCCCGAAGCGGGACAGCGGGACCCCGGTGCCAAAGCGGGACTGTCACGCTGAAATCGGGACGGTTGGGAGGTATGCATTCATTTTTTAAGTTAAAAAAAAGACATTCAGTTTACTGTGTCACTTCTACACTGGATTTACGTAACACAGATGCCATGTAGATAAAGTCTTTTAGTGACTCATGTTAGCCGCAGTATACTTTTATTACGGCACTCTTAATCGCCATTTTTTCCAGCTTTGGTTATGCTAACACACCACTGTGACTGTCATACTGGTCGTGTTAATGGTTAATAAGGTTAGGTTCACACCACATTTGGACAATACTGTTGAAATATTAAAAAAAAAAAAAAAATGAATGCAATCACTCAAGGGGTTGTTCACCACACAGACAACCCTTTCTCAATTACTGTATTCCCTCATGTAAAATAAAAACAGCCTGTGCTGGCGCCGGTCCAGAGATGTCGGTGATGGGTCTCCCGTGACATTGTTATGACAAATAACTGACATCCTGAACAAGTCAAAAAGCAGCAGCAGTTCTCACTTCTTCTGGATGTCAGTTTCATCCAAAGGAAGTGAGAGTGAAGCGGACCATTAGCGGCCTCTGATTGGCTGCAGGGCTCACGTGACATAACGTCACGCAAACCACGGACAACCCAACGCTGACACTGCTGTAAAGGCGCTGGCATTGGAGATGAGTACAGGCTGTTTTTAATTTACATTGAGAAATATAGTAATTGAGAAAGGGTTGTCAGAGTAGTGGACATCCCCTTTAAAGTTATAAGTGTCACCATAGGTGATTTTTTTTTCAGACTATGGCATCATACACAGCACACACATACAAAATGGATTCCTGCTCTCCTGTTTCTATGTAGCACATGTTCAAAAGCAGCAGCACCATGGAGGAAATTATTCATCAGAACTGAGCAGTGTAGCTGTGAATCCTGCAATGAAGCGAGCTACATCACGTTCAAGAAGCTTGAATTGATCTATCGGTCTCTTTCTTTTTGCCTATTCTTTGACTGTGCTACCACTCCCATCTGCACAGACGTTAAAGGGAATCTGTCCCCCTCCATTAGGTATATGACCTATTAACATGGGCATACAGGTGATAGAAATGTTACACTAGTCCTACCTGTATGCCTCATATTAATCCTCTTGTTGCTAAGAAATGTTATATTCTTTCTTTATGTTAATGATTTCTTCCAGGCTCTGGAGTGTGCGGTGTCTGTAAGAAATCACTGCCTCCTGTCCTCATTGTAATACTACCCCCCTCCCATCAGCGTCCGTTATGGCCCCAGAAGCCTGCGCCCTGCACTCCCTCAGAAATACATACCTCATCCTCCCTTCTGTGGGTGCTGCATTCAGGGATCTTCTGCTCAGAAGCCGGCAAATTCTGCTCCAGTGACCCCCGGTGTGCGCTCCGATAAGATGTTCTCCTCAGTTCGTCCCTGCATGGTCATTGACATGTACATGTGGTTGCTAGCAATGACTGTGCAGGGAAGAAGTGGGGAGAGCATATTATCGGCGCGCACACCAGAGGTCACAATGACTCGCCCGCGCCTGTACAGAAGATCCCTGAATGCAGCCCCACAGAAGGGAGGATGAGGTATGTATTTCTGAGGGGGCACGGGGTGCAGGCACAGGATTCTGGGGATGTAACTGATGTGCATGGGAGGGGGTTGTATTACAATAAGGACAGGAGGCAGGGATTTCTTACAGACACCGCACGCCCTGGACCCTGGAAGAAATCATTAACATAAAGACAGAATATAACATTTCCCAGCAACAAAACCATTAATATGAGACATACAGGTAGGATTAGTGTAACGTTTCTATTACCTGTATGCCCATATTAATAGGTAAAATATGTCCCGGGGGGGAGGGGAATGAAAGTGACAGATTCCCTTTAATAGGCAGTTATAACCTAATCCCCTAGGGAACAGGCACACACACACACACATAAGGGATTCCTGTTCTCCTGTTTCTATGGAGCACATGTTCAAAAGCAACAGCAGCATGGAGGACATTATTCAGCAGTACTGAGCAGTGTAGCTGTGAATCCTGCAATGAAACATGCTAAATCACATTCAAGAAGCTTGAGTAGATCTATCAGTCTCTTTTTGCCTGTGCTTTCACTGTCTTCTCTCCCAGACTTTAATACACAGTTACAATTTAATCCCCTAGTGAACTGGGGAGATCCTCCTATTATTTTCTTTGCCAAAAAAACAGAGTAGCAATTTTTCAATGTAAATAATGAGTTTAGGAGGGAGGAGAAAAAGTGGCACATAAGTGGAGAAAGAAGCAAACTTCTCTGATAAGATACAGCGCCTTGCAAAAGTATTCGGCCAACTGGAACTTTTCAACCTTTTCCCACATATCATGCTTCAGACATAAAGATACCAAATGTAACTTTTTGTTGAAGAATCAACAACAAGTGGAACACAATTGTGAAGTTGAACGAAATTTATTGGTTATTTTAAATTTTTGTGGAAATTCAAAAACTGAAAAATGGGGCGTGCAATATTATTCGACCCCTTTAACTTAATACTTTGTTGCACCACCTTTTGCTGCGATTACAGCTACAAGTCGCTTGGGGTATGTCTATCAGTTTTGTACATCAAGAGACTGAAATTCTTGCCCATTCCTCCTTGGCAAACAGCTCGAGCTCAGTGAGGTTTGATGGAGATCGTTTGTGAACAGCAGTTTTCAGCTCTTTCCACAGATTCTCGATTGGATTGAGGTCTGGACTCTGACTTGGCCATTCTAACACCTGGATACGTTTATTTGTGAACCATTCCATTGTAGATTTTGTTTTATGTTTGGGATCAATGTCTTGCAGACTCCAACAGGTTTTCTTCAAGAATGGTCCTGTATTTGGCTCCATCCATCTTCCCATCCATTTTAACCATCTTCCCTGTCCCTGCTGAAGAAAAGCAGGCCCAAACCATGATGCTGCCACCACGTTTGACAGTGGGGATGGTGTGTTCAGGGTGATGAGCTGTGTTGCCTTTACACCAAACATATCGTTTGGCATTGTTACCAAAAAGTTCAATTTTGGATTCATCTGATCATAGCACCTTCTTCCACATGTTTGGTGTGTCTCCCGATAAATTTCGTTCAACTTCACAATTGTGTTCCACTTGTTGATTCTTCACCAAAAATGTACATTTGGTATCTTTATGTTTGAAGCATGATATGTGGGAAAAGGTTGATTTTTGCAAAGTTTAATGAAAAAACAGTAACTATTTAACAGCCTGTTATATGCAATGAGGCTGACAGATGGAAGCGCAATCACTTCATTGTTAATATTTGACTGTAACGAGCCACTAATACAAAACAAAATGTATGAAACCTGTGTGATAAGGTATTGGTAAAGAGGTACAATTTTTCTCTTGCATAATTTGTTTATAAACAGTTGCAGATTTTTACATTTTGTCTTTTTTTAATCCAGATTTTTCACTGAAAAACACATACTCTTCCGTGCAGATTTATTTATTATGATATGTGATCCCTATGATAGGTGTTGGGAACGCTACCGCCTGTGTGCTGCGCGAGGTGATCTACGTCAGCGGAGGGCATTATGGATACAGAGGAAGTTGTACTTACGATAAAATTCAGAGCTTCCAATCTGATATTAATGAATGGAGCATCTTATCAGTCTGTCCACATCCAGGTAAAGAGAACATTTTACTCCTGGGGATATGTCATAATAAATAATACTGCCGTATTTACCTGCACAAAGACATGCAAACCAGAAAAAAACTCACCGATGTAAATGAATCCTTGCATGACCAGTAGTTGGTGAGGTTGGTATGAAAAAAAAAAAGATTAACAAAGTGCATCCAATCCTATCTCTGCCAGAAAATCCATTTTAAAGCGGATCAGTCACTAAATTTCAGGATACAAACTGCATACTTTATTCAGATCTGTCACACCTGATGAGGCCAGTGTACTTACTTTGAAAAGATATGTGAAAGTGGCTGTGTAATTATCGAATTGAGACAATGTCATTTTCATATAAGGCAGGGAACCTGTCACAAATACAGCCAGTCTGACGTGGATTTTCAATGCCTATGACAGAAGCCAAAGTCAAGTATGAGACTGGATCGGTTTTGTGCATTCACACCGGGGACTTTTTGACCCCCGTTTTTGCAATGTGTAGGGGTTAAGTGGCTGACTTTCTAGCAATCACAGTTTTATCACCTATTCTACGATATCTCAGGTTTTCAAAAAATATTATTTAGCTCTACAGCCGCAGGTAGGATAGAAAAATACGAAAATACGATTTTTTTGGAGGGCACCACCCGTATAAAAAGGGATCAACCTCTACGTACCAATAGTAGACCACAAAAATGAAGAAAAAGGGGTACATATAAGTTCGCTCATCACTAGTATGTATTAAATAGTGATCACCTTGAAATATTTCATATTTGACAAAAATAAAAAACATTTAAATGTTTTTCTAACCTTTTGTTTTTTGCTTAAAAAAGAGAAAAAGTTAAATACTTAAGAATTGTAATCTGGGTATTTGACGGAGTTGTTCGCATTGCTGATTTTTATAAGACGCTCTTATCAAAATTGGACACGTCTCAACAATCAATTCTTGGTCCCTTTCACTATTGCAGATATGAGTGCTATCCAGAAAAAGAAAAATTATGTGTCTCTGAAAATTCCGGCACAAACCAATTTTATTTTATTTTTTTCAGATTTTTTTAAATTGGCAAAATAAACATGCAAGTTTGGTATTGCCATAATCATACTGACTCAGAGAATCATGTAGTCAGGTCATTTTTATTTTTTTTTTTACCAGTGAACGCTGGAAAATCAAAGCTATGTTGGAAAAAGTCAGTAATAGAAATTTGCCGTCCAGTGAATGGTTAAATTTGATGTATAGCATGATAATATTTTACCTATGGAAATGTCTTTGTGTCTTCCCCAGAGTATGGGCTGTGCTCCATCACACTGCACAATAAGCTTTACCTGGTCGGAGGACAGACTACGACCACTGACTGCTACGATCTTGACAGCGATCAGTGGGTGGAGCTGGCGCCAACCATGGAGCGGAGGATGGAGTGTGGCGCAGTCGTCATGAATGGATTTCTATACATCACCGGCGGCTACTCCTGGTCTAAAGGCACCTACCTGCAGAGCATCGAGAAGTACAACCCCGAGGCCGATAAGTGGGAGCTACTGGGAAACCTTCCCAGCCCCATGCGGTCCCACGGGTGCGTCTGTGTCTATAACGTATAGGAACATGCAGTGTCCTGTTACATTACTGTATTATTTAGGACGTCGGCTCAGGTACATGGGGTTCAACTTTTTATAGATTATTAGTCAAATATACCAAGTGGCATTATGTCATCCTGGCGCCTTGCATCAAATTTTTGCATTTTGCCAAACTCGCCCACATTAACTGCCTGAACAGTTTTGGTCGCTCACAAGTCAGCCGTGCACGTAGAGGTTTCCATTATTTAGATGATCAATAAAGGATGAAACATTTGGCAAATTGAATTCTATTTGCATGGTAAAAACCCTCCAAAAAATAAAACGCCTTTCTTTAATGACATCCACAATATTTATGTATTTTAGACACTTTCTTCACCTTCTCAGACAATGGGGGGGTGACGCAACAGAAAAGTGGGGTGGCCTAATTATATACACTGCCTAATTCTTAGCCCCAATTCGTTCCTGATATCCATCGTACATGTACAGTGCAAGTTGGGAGCGGGTGTATGGTGCGGGCTCACAAGCTGAGCCCGCACCACACAAGTCAAATGGCTGCGTGTCACAGCCATTCTTGCTGTGTCTGCTGAGGGTCTGTTATAGACCACCATGCCTGCTATCACAAAGCTCCGTTGAAACCTAGCCTGTTGCATGGGCTTCAAAGGAGACCGTGATGTTTACTATATACAGCAATATTTTTTGCCTTTAGATTGCTCAAAGATCATAAAAATTAGCACTAAATAAAAAGGCCCACGTCTCTGGAACCGTATGGCAGATTTAAGAAAAACTTGATGCTTCATTCATTTTTTTCTTTACAGCATTTAGATTGGATTTTTTTTATGCTGCGATGCCAAATGTACTTTTCTTATATTTTTTTTAAGATTGTGAAAAAGGGGTGATCAAAACCTATGTGATTTTTTAAAATTACTTTTTAAAATTTTTTTTTAGCCACATCCTTAGAGGACTTGAACTTGCGATCATTTGATCACTTGTACTATATACTGTTGTACTTTACAGTATTGTCACCTGCCCCATATGGAGTGCTCCATAAGGCCACCCCCAACGTAAAAGTACGTCCTATGTCGGGAAGCTGATAATTTGGTACTTAGGAATTTATTTAGAATTCCTTTTTTTTTTCTCTCTCTGTTTTTGGAGCACAACTTTCAATTAAAAATGTGATTTTTTTAATGTTTAATATTAAATCAATGGCATGTTAGCAAGTTATATGGAATAAAATATTACTGTAACTGAAAGAGAACTTGTTACTTACTCAAAAAATCTGCATGAAATACCTTGGAAAAAAATCCCTGAGCTCCCCCGATTCTGCTGCTCTTTTCTATTTTGCAATGCAACGTTCCATTGCAGAAATATTCACATTTGTTTCTTTTGGAGCGCAGTATGTGAAATCTCTACTTGTAGTTCAACTGGATGTTTCTTCAGTCTTCTCTGGGGGTGTGCGCTTTAATCTTTTCCTCCTAGATGCAACCAATCATAACACATCAGTGCGATTGGCTGTGTGTGGGAGTCAGATGTGAAAGCGCACGCCCCAGAGGAGACTCTGAAGAAACTTCCAGTTGCACTACAAGCAGAGATTTCACATACTGCACTCCAAAGGCAACAAATGTAAAAATCTCTGCATTGGAGCGAGCCAGGTCAAAATGGAAAAGAGCTGCAGAATCAGGGGAAATCATGCATTTTTACAAGGTATACAGTTTGTTTGTTTTTAGCAAGTGACAAAACCTTTTTAAAGCACAAATGTTTTTGCTATAATTTTTTTTCTTTGTATGAGTAGCTGTACATATTGAAATGACATGTATATATGTATTCATTTTTTAATGTTGCTCTTTGTCATTATAAATGACGATCTAATAAAAGATCAAATGCATAAAGTGGTAATGTGGGGAACCTAATCAAATAATTGGTACCTGCTCCATCAATAATCGACTTTTAGGCCACGGGTCACTGCTCTGCTACAACTGCGCTTGGACACTGAAAGAAGACTCTGATGATAGGTCTATCTTTCTAGAATTTAAGAAAGTATAGATTTTTTTGGGGAGGGAGACGATCATTTTTACTTTTAAACTGGTGCGCACTTTCATTTTTTGGGGGCACTCGGGGCATTAATAATTGCCTCTAAGAGGGCACTTAGGCATTATTACTTTTTGGGGCTCCAATGCGGTATTATTACTTTTTGAGGGGTACTCAATACACTGATCTTTGTTAAGGGGGCACTGGGGCCATTGTGACTTTATGAAGGGGCTTGCTTTGTAATTTTACTTTATAAAGGGAAAGGCCGGGAATTATAACCTTCAATGGGGCACAGCACACAGAGGACTTCCATCATCTCTTTGCATAAGATGTGTCCATCTGTGAAACAGAATGTGGCTCCCAAGTTAAGAAAGGTTGGGGACCCCTGCCCTAGATTACTGCTCTTTAACCTGTGGCTTTCTAGAACTACAACTTGTAGCTTGCCTTGATAGCCACCGATTAGTTATGCTAGGAATTGTGGCCACCCTGGGGAGAGATGGTTTTGCAAATCCGATGCAGTGGCAGGAGATCATTGCTGGGGACTATAGATGAGGGCTGCGGCGCCAAGTTGTAGTTTTACAGTCACTTGTGGGGAACCAAGAGCTGGAGAGCACGGGTACAGCGGCGCGCTATGAGTTGTAACCGTACAACTTGGGGGCTTGTAGTTTTGTGAAACATCTGGAGAGATACGGTTTGGGGACCAGTATTGGAGACCATAGATGGAGGCATCCAAACTACGGGGGACTCGAACATATCAAGAGTGCTGAAGACTCGGTTAGGCTATGTTCACACTTGCGTTGCTCCGAGGGTCTCCTACCTCCCTCCTCGCCGCAGGTCCCGGATCCAAGATGGCTGCGGCATCCTGGTCCTGCAGGGAGGGAGGTGGCTTACCGAGTGCCTGCTCAGAGCAGGCGCTGGTAAGCCTGCAGCCCTGCACAGCAGATCGCAGATCTGGCAGAGTGCTGTGCACACTGTCAGATCAATGATCTGTAATGTCCCCCCCTGGGACAAAGTAAAAAAGTTAAAAAAAAAATCCCCACGTGTGTAAAAAAAAAATAAAAAAAATATCCTAAATAAAGAAAAAAAAATATATATATTATTCCCATAAATACATTTCTTTAGCTAAATAAAATTAAAAAAAACAATAAAAGTACACATATTTAGTATCGCCGCGTCCGTAACGACCCAACCTATAAAAATGCCCCACTAGTTAACCCCTTCAGTAAACACCGTAAGAAAAAAAAAAAAGAGGCAAAAAACAACGCTTTATTATCATACCGCCGAACAAAAAGTGGAATAACACGCGATCATAAAGACTGATATAAATAACCATGGTACCGCTGAAAACGTCATCTTGTCCCGCAAAAAATGAGCCGCAATACAGCATCATCAGCAAAAAAATAAAAAGTTATAGTCCTGAGAATAAAGCGATACCAAAATAATTATTTTTTCTATAAAATAGTTTTTATCGTATAAAAGCGCCAAAACATAAAAAAAATGATATAAATGAGATATCGCTGTAATCGTACTGACCCGACGAATAAAACTGCTTTATCAATTTTACCAAACACGGAACGGTATAAACGCCTCCCCCAAAAGAAATTCATGAATAGCTGGTTTTTGATCACTCTGCCTCACAAAAATCGGAATAAAAAGCGATCAAAAAATGTCACGTGTCCGAAAATGTTACCAATAAAAACGTCAACTCGTCCCGCAAAAAACAAGATCTCACATGACTCTGTGGACTCAAGTATGGAAAAATTACAGCTCTCAAAATGTGGTAATACAAAAAATATTTTTTGCAATGAAAAGCGTCTTTCAGTGTGTGACGGCTGCCAATCATAAAAATCCGCTAAAAAACCCGCTATAAAAGAAAATCAAACCCCCCTTCATCACCCCCTTAGTTAGGGAAAAATAAAAAAATTAAAAAATGTATTTCCATTTTCCCATTAGGGTTAGGGCTAGAGTTAGGACTAGAATTAGGGCTAGGGTTAGGGTTGGGGCTAGGGTTAGTGTTAGTGATAGGGCTAGGGTTATTGCTAGGGTTAGGGCTGGGGCTAGGGTTGGGGCTACAGTTAGGGTTGGGGCTAAAGATAGGGTTAGGGTTTGGATTACATTTACGGTTGGGAATAGGGTTGGGTGTGTCTGGGTTAGAGGAGTGGTTAGGGTTACTGTTGGGATTAGGGTAAGAGGTGTGTTTGGATTAGGGTTTCAGTTATAATTGGGGGGTTTCCACTGTTTAGGCACATCAGGGGCTCTCCAAACGGGACATGGCATCCGATCTGAATTCCAGCCAATTCTGCGTTGAAAAAGGAAAACAGTGCTCCTTCCCTTCAGAGCTCTCCCGTGTGCCCAAACAGGGGTTTACCCCAACATATGGGGTATCAGCGTACTCAGGACAAATTGGACATCATCTTTTGGGGTCCAATTTCTCCTGCTACCCTTGGGAAAATACAAAACTGGGGGCCAAAAAATAAGTTTTGTGGGAAAAAAAAGATTTTTTATTTTCACGGCTCTGCGTTGTAAACTGTAGTGAAACACTTGGGGGTTCAAAGTTCTCACAACACATCTAGATAAGTTCCTTGGGAGGTCTAGTTTCCGATATGGGGTCACTTGTGGGGGGTTTGTACTGTTTGGGTACATCAGGGGCTCTGCAAATGCAACGTGACGCCTGCAGACCAATCCATTTAAGTCTGCATTCCAAATGGCACTCCTTCCCTTCCAAGCTCTGTCATGCGCCCAAACAGTAGTTCCCCCCCACATATGGGGTATCAGCGTACTCAGGACAAATTGGACGTTTGGGGTCCAATTTATCCTGATACCCTTGTGAAAATACAAAACTGGGGGCTAAAAAATCATTTTTGTGAAAAAAAAAAGATTTTTTATTTTCACGGCTCTGCGTTGTAAACTGTAGTGAAACACTTGGGGGTTCAAAGTTCTCACAACACATCTAGATAAGTTCCTTGGGGGGGTCTAGTTTCCGATATGGGGTCACTTGTGGGGGGTTTGTACTGTTTGGGTACATCAGGGGCTCTGCAAATGCAACGTGACGCCTGCAGACCAATCCATTTAAGTCTGCATTCCAAATGGCGCTCCTTCCCTTCCGAGCTCTGTCATGCGCCCAAACAGTAGTTCCCCCCCACATATGGGGTATCAGCGTACTCAGGACAAATTGGACAACGTTTGGGGTCCAATTTATCCTGATACCCTTGTGAAAATACAAAACTGGGGGCTAAAAAATCATTTTTGTGAAAAAAAAAAGAATTTTTATTTTCACGGCTCTGCGTTATAAACTGTAGTGAAATACTTGGGGGTTCAAAGCTCTCAAAACACATCTAGATAAGTTCCTTAAGGGGTCTACTTTCCAAAATGGTGTCACTTGTGGGGGTTTCAATGTTTAGGCACATCAGGGGCTCTCCAAACGCAACATGGCATCCCATCTCAATTCCAGTCAATTTTGCATTGAAAAGTCAAATGGCGCTCCTTCCCTTCCGAGCTCTGCCCTGCGCCCAAACAATGGTTTACACCCACATATGGGCTATCAGCGTACTCAGGACAAATTGTACAACAAATTTGGGGGTCTATTTTCTCCTGTTACCCTTGGTAAAATAAAACAAATTGGAGCTGAAATAAATTTTGTGAAAAAAAGTTAAATGTTTATTTTTATTTAAACATTCCAAAACTTCCTGTGAAACACCTGAAGGGTTAATAAACTTCTTGAAAGTGGTTTTGAGTACCTTGAGGGGTGCAGTTTTTAGAATGGTGTCACACTTGGTTATTTTCTATCATATAGACCCCTCAAAATGACTTCAAATGAGATGTGGTCCCTAAAAAAAAATGGTGTTGTAAAAATGAGAAATTGCTGGTCAACTTTTAACCCTTATAACTCCGTCACAAAAAAATATTTTGGTTCCAAAATTGTGCTGATGTAAAGTAGACATGTGGGAAATGTTACTTATTAAGTATTTTGCGTGACATATGTCTGTGATTTAAGGGCATAAAAATTCAAAGTTGGAAAATTGCGAAATTTTCAAAATTTTCGCCAAATATTCGTTTTTTTCACAAATAAACGCAAGTTATATCGAAGAAATTTTACCACTATCATGAAGTACAATATGTCACGAGAAAACAATGTCAGAATCGCCAAGATCCGTTGAAGCGTTCCAGAGTTATAACCTCATAAAGGGACAGTGGTCAGAATTGTAAAAATTGGCCCGGTCATTAACGTGCAAACAACCCTCGGGGCTTAAGGGGTTAAAACTCTAATAGCAGCCAAAAGTGTAAGCGCGAGGATCTCTGCATGTGCACCCTACTCCATACTGAATAGATCGAGAGGCTTCGAATATTTTGATCCCATTTTCTCACCACTTGCAGATCAGTGACATGTCTATCCATACTGTGATTTCCAGAATTCCACTACTTTTCGTTCTTAATGAAAGGATATCCAGTGTTATGACCCCAATGGCGAGGGTCTCAGAGGAACGTGGAAGTCTGCAGAATACAAAAATCCAGCTCATAGGGCAGTGGTAACTGGGTTGACCATATATCTACTCCTAACGCCAACACTAGAAGTAGCCGGGGATCATTCCTACGTTGATTCTAGATGACATGCGCCAGCCGGAGAATCTAGCTACCCCTAGTAGAGGAAAACAAAGACCTTTCTTGCCTCCAGAGAAGGGGACCCCAAAGCTGGATAGAAGCCCCCCACAAATAATGACGGTGAGGTAAGAGGAAATGACAAACACAGAAATGAATCAGGTTTAGCACAGAGAGGCCCGCTTACTGATAGCAGAATAAAGAAAGGTAACTTATATGGTCAACAAAAACCCTATCAAAATCCACACTGGAAATTCAAGAACCCCCGAACCGTCTAACGGTCCGGGGGGAGAACACCAGTCCCCTAGAGCTTCCAGCAAAGGTCAGGATATAGATTAGGAACAAGCTGGACAAAAATACAAAACCAAAACAAATAGCAAAAAGCAAAAGGCAGACTTAGCTGATATAACTGGAACCAGGATCAGTAGACAAGAGCACAGCAGACTAGCTCTGATAACTACGTTGCCAGGCATTGAACTGAAGGTCCAGGGAGCTTATATAGCAACACCCCTAACTAACGACCCAGGTGCGGATAAAAGGAATGACAGAAAAACCAGAGTCAAAAAACTAGTAACCACTAGAGGGAGCAAAAAGCAAATTCACAACAGTACCCCCCCCTTAGTGAGGGGTCACCGAACCCTCACCACGACCACCAGGGCGATCAGGATGAGCGGCATGAAAGGCACGAACTAAATCGGCCGCATGAACATCAGAGGCGACCACCCAGGAATTATCCTCCTGACCATAGCCCTTCCACTTGACCAGGTACTGAAGCCTCCGCCTGGAGAGGCGAGAATCCAAGATCTTCTCCACCACGTACTCCAACTCGCCCTCAACCAACACCGGAGCAGGAGGCTCAGCAGAAGGAACTACAGGCACAATGTACCGCCGCAACAAGGACCTATGAAATACATTGTGAATAGCAAACGACACAGGAAGATCCAGACGAAAAGATACAGGATTAAGGATTTCCAATATCTTGTAAGGCCCAATAAAACGAGGTTTAAATTTGGGAGAGGAGACCTTCATAGGAACAAAGCGGGAAGAAAGCCAAACCAAATCCCCAACGCGTAGTCGGGGACCCACACCGCGGCGGCGGTTGGCAAAGCGCTGAGCCTTCTCCTGTGACAACTTCAAGTTGTCCACCACATGATTCCAGATCTGCTGCAACCTATCCACCACAGAATCCACCCCAGGACAGTCAGAAGGCTCCACATGACCCGAAGAAAAGCGAGGATGGAAACCAGAGTTGCAGAAAAAAGGCGAAACCAAGGTGGCGGAACTAGCCCGATTATTAAGGGCAAACTCAGCCAACGGCAAGAATGTCACCCAATCGTCCTGATCAGCAGAGACAAAACACCTCAAATAAGCCTCCAAAGTCTGATTGGTTCGCTCCGTCTGTCCATTAGTCTGAGGATGGAAAGCAGACGAAAACGACAAATCAATGCCCATCCTACTACAAAAGGATCGCCAGAACCTGGAAACGAACTGGGATCCTCTGTCTGACACAATATTCTCAGGGATGCCGTGCAAACGAACCACGTTCTGGAAAAACACAGGAACCAGATCGGAAGAGGAAGGCAGCTTAGGCAAAGGAACCAAATGGACCATCTTGGAGAAGCGATCACATATCACCCAGATAACGGACATGCCCTGAGATAGCGGAAGATCAGAAATGAAATCCATGGAGATATGTGTCCAAGGTCTCTTCGGGACAGGCAAGGGCAAGAGCAAACCGCTGGCACGAGAACAGCAAGGCTTAGCTCGAGCACAAGTCCCACAGGACTGCACAAATGACCGCACATCCCTTGACAAGGAAGGCCACCAAAAGGACCTGGCCACCAGATCTCTGGTGCCAAAAATTCCCGGGTGACCTGCCAACACCGAGGAATGAACCTCGGAAATGACTCTGCTGGTCCACTTATCCGGGACAAACAGTCTGTCAGGTGGACAAGACTCAGGCCTATCAGCCTGAAATCTCTGCAACACACGTCGCAGATCCGGAGAAATAGCTGACAAGATAACTCCATCTTTAAGAATACCAACAGGATCAGCGACTCCAGGAGCATCAGGCACAAAGCTCCTAGAAAGAGCATCGGCCTTCACATTCTTTGAACCTGGTAAATACGAGACAACAAAATCAAAGCGGGAGAAAAACAATGACCAGCGGGCCTGTCTCGGATTAAGGCGTTTAGCAGACTCGAGATACATCAGATTTTTGTGATCAGTCAAGACCACCACACGATGCTTAGCACCCTCGAGCCAATGACGCCACTCCTCAAATGCCCATTTCATGGCCAACAACTCCCGATTGCCCACATCATAATTTCGCTCGGCAGGCGAAAACTTCCTAGAGAAAAAGGCACAAGGTTTCATAACAGAGCAACCAGGGCCTCTCTGCGACAAAACGGCCCCTGCCCCAATCTCCGAAGCATCCACCTCAACCTGAAAGGGAAGTGAGACGTCAGGCTGGCACAAAACAGGCGCCGAAGTAAACCGGCGTTTCAACTCCTGGAAAGCCTCCACGGCAGCAGGAGCCCAGTTAGCTACATCGGAGCCCTTCTTGGTCATATCCGTCAAAGGTTTCACAATGCTAGAAAAATTAGCAATAAAACGACGGTAGAAGTTAGCGAAGCCCAAGAACTTCTGAAGACTCTTAACTGACGAGGGCTGAGTCCAATCAAGAATAGCTCGGACCTTGACTGGGTCCATCTCCACAGCAGAAGGGGAAAAAATGAACCCCAAAAAGGGAACCTTCTGTACACCAAAGAGACACTTTGAGCCCTTGACAAACAAAGAATTTTCACGCAAAATTTTAAAGACCAACCTGACCTGCTCCACATGCGTATCCCAATTATCAGAAAAAACCAAAATATCATCCAGATAAACAATCAAAAATTTATCCAGATACTTCCGGAAAATGTCATGCATAAAGGACTGAAAAACTGAAGGCGCATTGGAGAGCCCAAAAGGCATCACCAAGTACTCAAAATGACCTTCGGGCGTATTGAATGCGGTTTTCCATTCATCACCTTGCTTAATGCGCACAAGGTTGTACGCACCACGAAGGTCTATCTTGGTGAACCACTTGGCACCCTTAATCCGGGCAAACAAGTCAGACAACAGCGGTAAAGGATACTGAAATTTGACAGTGATCTTATTTAAAAGCCGATAATCAATACAAGGTCTCAAAGATCCGTCCTTTTTTGCCACAAAAAAGAATCCCGCACCAAGAGGGGAAGAAGACGGACGAATATGTCCTTTCTCCAGAGACTCCTTGATATATGAACGCATAGCGGTATGTTCAGGTACCGACAGATTAAACAGTCTTCCCTTAGGAAACTTACTGCCTGGGATCAAATCTATAGCACAGTCACAGTCCCTATGAGGAGGCAATGCACTGGACTCAGACTCACTGAAGACATCCTGATAATCAGACAAATACTCCGGAACTTCCGAAGGCGTAGAAGAAGCAATAGACACAGGCAGGGAATCCCCATGAATACCACGACAGCCCCAACTTGAGACTGACATAGCCTTCCAGTCCAGGACTGGATTATGGGTCTGTAACCATGGCAGCCCTAAAACAACCAAATCATGCATTTTATGTAAAACCAGGAAACGTATCACCTCGCGGTGTTCAGGAGTCATGCACATGGTAACCTGTGTCCAATACTGCGGTTTATTCGCTGCCAATGGTGTAGCATCAATACCCCTAAGAGGAATAGGATTTTCTAATGGTTCAAGAGTAAAACCACAGCGCTTAGCAAATGAGAGATCCATGAGACTCAGGGCAGCACCTGAATCTACAAACGCCATGACAGGATAAGATGACAGTGAGCAAATCAAAGTTACAGACAGAATAAATTTAGGTTGCAAATTACCAACGGTGACAGGACTAACAACCTTAGCTATACGTTTAGAGCATGCTGAGATAACATGTGTAGAATCACCACAGTAGTAACACAAGCCATTCCGGCGTCTATGAATTTTCCGCTCATTTCTAGTCAGGATTCTATCACATTGCATTAAATCAGGTGTCTGTTCAGACAACACCATGAGGGAATTTGCGGTTTTTCTATCACATTGCACCGAATTAGGTGTCTGTTCAGACAACACCATGAGGGATTTTGCGGTTTTGCGCTCCCGCAACCGCCGGTCAATTTGAATAGCCAGTGCCATAGTATCATTCAGACCTGTGGGAATGGGAAAACCCACCATAACATTCTTAATGGCTTCAGAAAGGCCATTTCTAAAATTAGCGGCCAGTGCACACTCGTTCCAATGTGTCAGCACGGACCATTTCCGAAATTTTTGGCAATACACTTCAGCCTCGTCCTGCCCCTGAGACATAGCCAGCAAGGCCTTTTCTGCCTGAATCTCAAGATTGGGTTCCTCATAAAGTAAACCGAGCGCCAGAAAAAACGCATCAAGATCAGCCAATGCCGGATCTCCTGGCGCCAGCGAAAAAGCCCAATCCTGAGGGTCGCCCCGTAAGAACGAAATAACAATTTTTACTTGCTGAGCAGAATCTCCAGATGAACAGGGTCTCAGGGACAAAAACAATTTACAATTATTCACGAAATTCCTAAACTTAAACCTGTCTCCGGAAAACAGTTCAGGAATCGGTATTTTAGGTTCTGACCTAGGATTTCTGATAACATAGTCTTGTATGCCCTGCACACGAGTAGCCAGCTGGTCCACACTTGTAATCAAGGTCTGGACATTCATGTCTGCAGCAAGCATAGCCACTCTGAGGTAAAGGGTAAGAAGAAAAAAAAAAAAAAAAAAAAAAAAACTCAGAATCTTCTTTCTTATAATCCCTCTTCTGCAATGCATTAAACATTTAATACTGGCCTGGCAAACTGTTATGACCCCAATGGCGAGGGTCTCAGAGGAACGTGGAAGTCTGCAGAATACAAAAATCCAGCTCATAGGGCAGTGGTAACTGGGTTGACCATATATCTACTCCTAACGCCAACACTAGAAGTAGCCGGGGATCATTCCTACGTTGATTCTAGATGACACGCGCCAGCCGGAGAATCTAGCTACCCCTAGTAGAGGAAAACAAAGACCTTTCTTGCCTCCAGAGAAGGGGACCCCAAAGCTGGATAGAAGCCCCCCACAAATAATGACGGTGAGGTAAGAGGAAATGACAAACACAGAAATGAATCAGGTTTAGCACAGAGAGGCCCGCTTACTGATAGCAGAATAAAGAAAGGTAACTTATATGGTCAACAAAAACCCTATCAAAATCCACACTGGAAATTCAAGAACCCCCGAACCGTCTAACGGTCCGGGGGGAGAACACCAGCCCCTTAGAGCTTCCAGCAAAGGACAGGATATAGATTTGGAACAAGCTGGACAAAAATACAAAACCAAAACAAATAGCAAAAAGCAAAAGGCAGACTTAGCTGATATAACTGGAACCAGGATCAGTAGACAAGAGCACAGCAGACTAGCTCTGATAACTACGTTGCCAGGCATTGAACTGAAGGTCCAGGGAGCTTATATAGCAACACCCCTAACTAACGACCCAGGTGCGGATAAAAGGAATGACAGAAAAACCAGAGTCAAAAAACTAGTAACCACTAGAGGGAGCAAAAAGCAAATTCACAACAATCCAGCACTCTGTAAGTGGGATAAAATCTTCATCCATATTTCAGGAACACAAGTGAAGACGACTTAGCCCAGAGGATGATGAACCATGGTAAGACCCTGTGTGTGAAACGCGTGGGTTTTGCCAAGTCCTCTTATTATCTTCCAGAAGATTTGATCCCACTCACAGATTGCTGGATCCTCCCATTATTATATGAGGAGATATATATATTTTTCTGCGGAGCTGCCTTTCCTCCTGCCTGATGTTGCACATGTCGAGAGCATCTTGATCTGGGAAATATTTACGGTTCATTATTCACATCCGGTAAATGACGAGAAGCCGCCACATCGGGGGGAGATCTACTGCGCCACGTATGGGGTCCACTCCTGGTTTATGGGACTATGAATCCCTGATTCTGTGAAGTTTTTCATCTCGGGATTTGAAGCGTTAATGATTTGGGATTTTTTTTTTTTCTTCCCGGAATTGTTATTTGCAGCCTTCTGATTGGACGCCGACTAACTTGGAGCACATTCTATCAGGATCGATTGTAAAGATGTGACTTGCACTTTTTTTTTCCCTCACCAGGCGTTTTTAGAAAACCTCTGCGGGAAAGAAAACGCTGAAAAAACTCCTGAACAGCAAAGGGAAAATCTTGACTCAAAAAAACTCCCCAAAGAAGGAGCGTTTCCTAAGGCAGCGTTTGACCCTGGAAATCACTTTGCCTGCACATGGGCCTTAGGCTGTGTTCACACCAAGATTTTTTTTTAGGCATTTTACAAGCTCTTTAGAATTTTTGGAAACGAGCTGCTAAAAAAAACTGTGTGCATGCTCACATTGAGGTTTTAGAGCACACATTCTCCAAAGACGCATGGTTTTTGGAGAGTTTCTGCTCTAAAAACTGCTGCACTAAAGTCCATGTGCACAGGGCCTTACAGAGCCGCCTTCTGACCGTGCGAGTCTGGCGGATGCACGCAGTGCAGGGAGCCGGGCCCGGGGGAAGCTGCGACCTCCACGTTCTCCGGCACCGGCTGCTGCACACACACAGGCGCCAGGCCTCAGCGCTCAGCACGGCAGGAAACTCCCGGTGCACACAGGAGGGCGCACAGGCTGCTGCATGCCGGGAGGGGGCGCACAGGCTGCTGCATGCCGGGAGGGGGCGCACAGGCTGCTGCATGCCGGGAGGGGGCGGTACTGAGCCGCCTTTAAAGCAGCGCGTCATCAGGAGGCAGCGAGCAACAGAGAGCGGCGTGTGACTGGGACACCGGAGGACCGCGGCGAGCTCAGGTGAGGGCAGACGGCTGCTGGCCGGAGGCTCCAACCGTACGGGGCTGACTACTGGGCAGGAGCCCGGCGGGACCGCAGCGTCCAGGCCCGGCCAGCACGTGTAGGAGCCACGCATTAGGCCTGCGTTGCGCACTACTGTGTGTGTTGCTCCCTCACACGGGCGGCGCGTTATCGCGCTGACTGTGCCAAGCCTGGCGGTGAGTGAGGGGGTTAATCTGCCGCGGTCTCCGTTCCTGATCGTTCTATCCGGGAGACGTAGCGTACACAAGACCGCGTCCTCCCCTCTCCTCACTCACACGTGGTTCCTGCCAGGCCTGATGAGTCGCTCACCGAGGCGGTGCTTCTCTGTTACCTGCAACCTACTGTTACCTACTGTTACCTGCAAACTACAATTCCCAGCGTGCCTTGTCAGGTTGTGAATGAAGGGGCATGCTGGGAGTTGTAGTCTGTTGTAGCAGAATGGATTAGATTAGACGTATGGTCATTAACAGGGCGATGTGGGCACCTCCTTTTGATTTGAGTTTTAATTCCGCTCGACCTATACATGTAAAAAATATATATTTTTAATTTCCTGGTCAAGTTTTGTATCGGGCCCTTTTTTGATCATGACTATTTTTATATAAATCGAATATTACATGTTTGGACAGTTATGTACGAAGCAATGCTAAATATTAAAAATAAATTCTGTTCTGCAAAAAGTTTGTGGGGGAGGGATATGGAGTTTTAAGGGCTAAAAAAAAGTGAAACTTTCCACACTGATCTGTGTATCCTAATAATATTATTATTATTATCTCTTTCATCCTATGAGACTTACATGTGCGATTATTTAGTTGCCCGAATAATGTGGTTATATTGGCATTGACAGGCTTCAGAAGGGCTGTTGTGACGACAACACCACAATTTATTTATTTTTTTCTTAATTCTCCACTTTTTCCTCTGATTTAAGAATTGCCTTTTTTTTTTTTTTTTTTTTTGCAATTCCCGGCTTGTTTTCCAAACCCGTGCTCTCTGTAATGAGGGACTCGGCCATGTTTTCGTGCTGCCTGTGGTAAGAGGCTGCTGGCAGTTTTCCTGGCATTCATTCTGCACGATGGAACGTTGAGAACAACTGTCCTGACATCACTATGAGTCTGTGGATGAGACACTGCAGCTCTTCCCTATGGCAGTAACCTCGTTATTCAGGACTGATGGTTTGTTCCCTACTTTCCCACACTTCTAATTGACCCTAAGGCGCTCCTGCATTTGTTTGCCTGGCATCGCTGAGGACTCCGGTCTACTGAGATCTGTATTACGTGGAGTATATGGCACAGTGAACCCCATGAATGTGTACCTTTTTTTTTTTTTTTCCTTTAGGCTGTGAAATGGCTGAAAATGGAAATAATGAGCAAGTGCAAGACTTGGATGCAAAGATCTGTGAGCAAATTGAGGTAAGCATTTATACAAATTCTGGGAGGGGGTCAGTGGCGCAGCATGAAGTTAGGGCACAAAGCATGCATTTTTTTCATGAATTTCTTAGAGCTCCAAAATAATAAGTAACGGTGAAGATGCCAATACTGAAGGCCGACGCACTCCCCAGATCTTTAGGTTGGTGCCACTTTGGATCCTGTAGCGCAGCAGGAGCCATAGTCTCCTTACCCACATGTCACCCCGTAACAATGATACTGCCGCAGTGCTAGGGAAGAGAATAGCCATGGGTGCCAGGAGGTAGAAGGTGGTTCTCGGGGCTTACATTCACTGGTCAGATTACTGGGTCTTTTTGCCAACTCTAGTGGGCACCTGAGGCCTTATTATGGTGCTAAGGGAACAATAGTTGCCTTACCAAAGTTACTGGTAGTCACCATTGGACAGCATTGCCATTGAACGATGTCTGACTGGTTCCTATAATGGATGGCGTTCTTCTAATTCATGTCCTTGTGTCTTTAAAGTATTATTTTGGGGACCATAATCTACCAAGAGATAAGTTCTTAAAGGAACAGATCACCCTCGATGACGGCTGGGTGCCCCTACAGACCATGATTAAGTTTAACAGGTACGAGCATACAGCGGACTGCGTTGTAATGTATGATCCAGTTTGCGATATACTTTGATAGCTTCCTCTTTCTCATTTTATATTTTGATTTTACAGGTTGAACAAATTGACTAAAGATTTCGGCAAGATTCTAGAAGCACTTAAAAAATCGAAGAGCGGTCTACTGGAGATCGATGAGGAGAAATCAAAGATTAGACGGTCGTCTGAGAAGCCTTTACCTGAATTCACAGAGGAGTACAAGAACGCCATAAAGACCAGATCTGTCTACATTGTACGTAGCGTGGTAGTGTACGTCATTGGCTCTTCACAGGCCTATGGTCAGTGGGGCTGAATAAGAATGTGAATCAATCCAATGTACATGGCTGACTTATCAAGCCACTAGTTATATGCAATAATTAAGGGGTCATGCAGTCTCCTGCCAGGTTCTGTACTTTTTAGTTTGGTACAGATGGGAATGTGGCCTGGGTGCACTGGTCCACATGGCTGTTGTAGCTGGTGGAGGACGAAGTGTGTGTGTGTGTGTGTGTATTTTTTTGTACGCTGGATAGCTAATAAACTTTCTTCTCTGCAGAAAGGCTTTCAGCCTGATACAACCCTGGATGAGATAAAGGAATGGCTTGAAGGCAAAGCTCTCATTGAGAACATTCAAATGAGACGGACGCTCCAGAAGACATTTAAGGTAAGAGCCACAGAGTGTTTTATTCTGGTGCAGACAAGGTTTCACTTTTTTTTTTTAATTTTTTTTTTTTTAAATGCTCCTTAGTGTTTTTGTTGCCATAACTTTTTTTTCGCACATTTGCCTAAAAATACACCAAGATTGAAACTGCTCCAGTAACCTTAATTTAGGCATGGACCGGAGGGGGGATTTTTACATTTGGTAAAAGTCGCATTGATAGCCTCCCATTGAAGCAGACCTCTCTTCCGGCTCTACTCTTATTTAAGCACAAGACTCAAAGACGTTCGAAATTATGAATATTACATCTGGTTTAAATGAAAATTGTGTTAAGGGTTAATTTATTCTCGTCACCTTGGTATTCATTCTGGATACCCCTGAATGTTTGAGTCATCTCTTTTGACCCATTCATTCAGCTCCTCATTACCATACTTCCTTCCAATATTTACATTCCCTCCATCTTGTATGTTTTCCCTTCTTTTCAATGTGTTTTATAATTTAAAATTTCTGAATATCCTATGCATTAGATTCTGCTAATTTAACATGTATTTGGGTTAAACTTGTCATTAAAATCTTAATCTGTTTACTTGTTTATTTTTCTCTTTAAAACAAAAGTTAAATTAATAATTTGTGAAATAAAAATCAACCAATAAAAATAGTTAAAAAAATGGACAACTTTAAAAATTGATGCAAAACGTATAGAGGATAAAGCGCAAATCCTAAAGCCGCTATAATATTATTTATTGCAAATGACTCCTGAGAATGGAAGAAATGACAGACGAATCGAGGCTCTAGTCTTTTCTTTATCCACAGGGTTCCATATTTATTGTATTTGAGACTGAAGAAGCTTCAAAAAAGTTCTTGGAAAACAGAGATCTCAAGTTCAAAGATTCTGACATGATCATACTGTCAAAGTAAGTGTTTGTTAAACTTCCTGTAGAGGAAAGATTTAAACTATTGATGGCGCACACATTCAGGATGAGGTGTCTGTGGAAAACCCTAAGGAGTACGCATAAACTGATTCAGGACTTCAACCTTGCAAAATGTTGGGTATATTTCAAGGGGTTGTTCATCCCTGGTGAACTCCTCAGCAAGTGCTACAGTTTGCTGAACCTGGTGGTCATCACATCACAACTCTGCAATTTGCACTAGACCCGGAGTCTCTGCTGCTTCATTCAATAGAAATTGGCTGCGACTCAGTCGGCACGTGACAATAAGTATTCAACACATGAACCATTGGAAACTGCCAAGTGAGCCGAACTCTTAATTGTGTACAGTGCACACCATTGGGGCTCTGCAGACTACAGCAAAATACTTCATTAGGGGTAGATTGTCTTTTAAATGGTGTTCTGATACTGTAGTCCCCAGGCTTCTGTCCCAGTGGGAGAGCCTGGACACCATCATCGCCATAGTTAAAAAGATCTTGCTGAAAATTGACTTTCACTTAAAGGGAAGCCGTCAGCAGCTTAGGCCGGTATGACATACGGTCACAGCTTTTCATGGCTGATGCAATCATTCTATAATGCTATATATCTGCCCCAACCCGACCTGTAAGCGAAGAAAAAGAGCTTTTATTATACCCGCCTGCGGGGCGGTCCAGTCCGATGGGTGTCGCTGGTCTTTGTCTGGCACCCCCTTCTTGCGATGCCATCCTCCTACTTGCTTCGTGTAGATGGCGCGTCCTACATCGAGTCTCCCCGGATCCCCCCCCCCCCGGCATCACGCTCCTGCGCAGTCGTACTTCTGACCTGAGGGAGGGCAGCATAAAGTACTGCAGTGCTCTGGTATCGGGGCTCGCTGACCTTTCCCGGCGCCTGCACACTTTGCTCTGCTCTAGTCAGGGCAGAGAAGTGCGCCGGCGAAGGAGCGTGATGCCAGGGAGACTGGATGACGTAGGAGATGTCATCTACATGAAGCAACAAGGAGGACAGCAAACTTAAGAAGGCACCAGACCAAGATCAGTGACACCAACTGGACTGCCCTGCAGGTGAGTATAATAAAAAAAAAACAAAAAAACTTTTTCTTAACTTGCAAGTCGGGTTGGGGGCAGAGATACACCATTATAGAATGCTGTATAGCATGCCTGAAAGGTGGTGTTCTAATCTAATCTGATCTGTCAAACCTGATGACTAGTTTGCTTTAGAGTCTTGGGTCACCATTTTTAAAGAGGTTTCATGCATGTCTGGTTATTAACCACATGCACATGTAGTCATTCAGCAGGTCTCCCCAATAATAGATTCTTGCCTCTGAATACTGGACTATTTTGAAGACCTCACCTTAAACAGGCATTTAGGTTCAATCTCAGACTAAAATTCTTTGCTTCTGCTTGGGAAATAGATTAATAGTCCATCAGCACTTTAGGGGAATTAATAGTTTTACCAGGGAGTGAAAAATGCAGAACTTGGTCAGCAATTCTTATTATTTTTTTTTATTTTCTTTCATATAACAATGAAATGTTCTCTTTCCACAGGGATGAATATATAGCCAAGAAGAATGAAGAGAGAAAGCACAAGCATTCTGAAGCCAAAGCAAAATCCAAACAGTGAGTAAATGTCAGGATTCTTCTTTTATTTTTGCCTTGGTGTCCTGAAAATGTTGAGATTGGAAATGATGCTTGTATTACTGGGAAATGAGTAAATCCTAAACGGCAAGCTTACATTGTAAACATGAAATATATGAAATCTGAATTGCATTACTGCTCTAATACATTTTTATAGCGCCATTTATTCCATGTCACTTTACATGTGAAAGGGGGGCAAATATAGACAAATAAAATAAACATGAGCAGACCCTGCCCATGAGGGCTCAGTCTACAGAGGATGGGTGAGGATACACTAGGAGAGGGTAGAGCTGGTAATGCGGCGGTTCAGTAGGTTGAGGATCGCTGTAGGGTTGTCGGAAGAGGCGAGTCTTCAGGTTCTTTTTGAAGGTTTCCACAGTACATGAGTCTGATGTGTTAGGGTAGAGAGAGCCAAGTATGGGGGAAGCACGGAAGAAGTCTTGTATGCGGTTGTGGGAAGAAGAGATTAGGGGAGGGGAGATCTTGAGAGGATCAAATGTTGCGTGTGGGTAAGTACCGGGAGACCATGTTACAGATGTATGGAGGAGACAGGTTGTGGATTGCTTTGTACGTCATAGGGTTTTGAACTGGAGCCTCTGGGCAATAGGAAGCCAGTGAAGGGCTTGGTATAGGGGAGAGGGGTAGATTAGTTGGGCAGCAGAGTGTAGGATGGATTGGACGGGTGCTAGAGGGGAGGCCGGAGAGGAGGAGGTTGTAGTAATCTAAGTGGGAGATAAGGGCGTGCACTAGTGTTTTTGTGGTTTCATGGTCAAGGAATGCACGGATCTGGGAAATGTTTTTGAGTTGGAATCGGCAAGAGGAGGCAAGGGCTTGGATATGTGGCTTGAAAGAGAGGGTAGAGTCAAGGATCACCCTGAGACATCGATTGTGCAGGACCGGGGAAAGTGAGCAGCCATTGATGGATAGGTCAGGTGGAGGGGTAGAGTGAGATGGGGGGGAAAGATGAATTCTGTTTTGTCCATGTTCAGTTTTAGAAAACTAGCAGAAAAGGATGAAATAGCAGACAGACAATGTGAGATTTTGGTGAGTAAGGAGGTCATGTCCAGAAAGGTAGATCTGCGTGCCATCAGTGTAGAGATGATATTGTAAACCGTGGGATTGAGTTGTCCCAGGCTGAAGGTGTAGATGGAGAAGAGTAGGGGTCCTAGAACTAAGCCTTGGGGAACACTGACAGACAGGGGGCAAGATGAGGAGGTGGTGTGGGGGAGGAAGACACTGAATGTCCGGTCTGTCAGATATGACAAGATTCAGGATAGGCCCAAGTCTGTGATGCCAAGAGATGAGAGGATCTGTAGCAGAAGGGAGTGGTCCAGAGTGTCGAAGGCAGAAGACAGGTCCAGGAGAAGGACAGTGTTGCTTGCTCTTGGCGGTTAGTAGGTCATTGGTGACTTCAGTTAGGGCAGTTTCAGTTGAGTGATGGGGACAGAAGCCAGATTGTAACCGGTCAAAGAGGGAGCAAGAAAAGAGATGGGAGGACAGTTCAAGATGGACATGCTGTTCCTGTAATGTTGAGGCATAAGGGAGAAAAGATATCGGCGATAGCTAGACAGAGGATGGGTCCGAGGGAGGGCTTTTTGAGGATGGGTGTGATTGAGGCATGCTTGAAGGATGAGGGGAAGACACCGGTTGTGAGTGAGAGGTTGAAGGTGTGTTAGGGTTGGGATGAAGACTGGCGAGGTTAGGGATGAGGTGGGTCGGGAGTGGTCAAGCGTGCAAGTGGTGAGATGAGCTCTCCACGCTCCTGTCAAGATCACATCTTCTGTCATGGTGAAGCTGGTTTTGGAGCCACAGGGTTGAGGGGCATTGGGGGCTGCCGGCCAAAGCTTTCTCTGATCGCATCAATCTTCTGCTTAAAGAAAGGGGCAAATAAGATACTTGGCACACAATTCATGCATGCCCATGCTCTGACCGAGCTCTCTCCCCATCAGCTTGTGGCGGTTTTAATTGCAGCAGGATGGTACCTACCCATAATTGTAGGCTTCAGCCTAGGAGAGGATTCACATTAGATGGGTTCCCAGCCACCGGAGATCGCCTTCTCGTTGGCTGCTGGGTACACATGAATTGGCCAAAATATGTGATAAGCATCTCCATATTTTTTTTTTTCTTTCCCTTATCTAGAGCAGTAATGCAATTCACAATACATATGTACATGCTGTAGAATACTGCTTCATATTGTAAACTACAAGAGACAATTTACCAAGGAATGAGGAAACAAAGTGTAGAATTGTATATAAATAGATCTTAAACCATTTATTTGTTGGAAAAAGGATGCAAATAACTTATGTTTTTTCCAGAGAGAAAGCCGATGCTCAGAAGCAAGCAGAGGAAGCTGAAATGGTATGCACATCCTTTGATTTTTATTTATTTTTAAATACAAAAGCAAATGTCCTAAATGCTGTTTCAGTCTCATCCATATGAACAGGAAGCTTTTTGCAATCCAATCTAAAGTGGTTTTTCTTATGTGTATTTTGTTGCAGAGTCTGTGGCAAAAATCATGTGAATAACTCAATGTGAACATTCCCTTACCCTTTAATGCACATTTAACATTCTTCATATTTTACAGAAATCCTTAGACGAACAGATCGGCTGCCTCCTAAAATTCTCAGGTGAACTGGACAACATGACTTCCAGAGAAGATATTCACGCTTTATTCCAGACGCACGGGGAAATAAAATGGATTGATTTTAGCAGAGGAGCAAAGGAGGTAAATGATCACGTCCATATTAAGTAGATGAGATTGTTCAATTTACTGCATATCTGCTGCAGCACCTAATGGCTAAGGTCTTGTACATTGGAGTGAGAGAGGGGTGTGTGTATATATGTAGATTGGTATAGAAATAAGATAATATACACATTTATACAGTACATGTGTATGTATGTTTTTTCAATATATATTCCCCCTCCACCCCCCAAAAGGGAATCATATTATTTAAAAGCAATGCAAAAGAGGCATTGGAGAAGGCCAAAGCTGCGAATGATGGCAATTTACAGCTGAAAAAGAAGGATGTGACCTGGGAACATCTCGAAGGTGATGTGGAGAAGGCGGCATTAAAGAAAATCATGGAAAATCAACAAGAATCTTATAATAAATGGAAAGGAAAAGGTAAGTCCATGTTTACAGGGGATGCTTATATATAATTTTTTTTTTTTGCTGCTGCTTTTTCTCATTGGCTCCTGCTCTGCCCCTGGAATAGCTGGTGTACAAAGGGGAGAGCAGAGGTGTGGCAGGTCAGATGATAACCGTTTCACATATAGGATTGCTTCATTCAATAAATCAATAGTACACGTGAAAATAGGCAGTTTTGGAACATTTATCAAATCTGCCTCTTTCATGGTTTACTTGTAAAATCTGTTTTCGGTGAATACAGAATTCCTCATTACTGAAAGAGATAACCGTTAGTGCTTATAAGATTCTATGGAGCAGGGGAGCTAGAGGCAAACGGGCTGCTGCTAAAAGTTCTCCTGAAACTGAAGTTACACTTTAAGGAGAGAGGATCACAACGCAATGCTTGGACTGGCCTTTGGCTCTCCTGACAGGAGCGTGACAGATGCTTAGTTGTGATGAGCGCACGTGCTCTGGTAAGGCGTTATCTGAGCATGCTCCGGTGCAGCTGCGGGGAGCCAGCTGTCAATCAGCATGGCATTGACAGGGCTGCCAAGAAGAGGAAGCTCTGATGTTGAACAGCTGCCAGCAGGAGCTGTCAGTGGCAGGTACAACAGGCACATAGTTGGCAACTAACTGCCTGTTTTAGTATTTAAGCCCATAGTGAGAAAAAAACAAATCCTGGATAAATTTTTGAATTTCAATTAACCATATAAGCATATCGCTCTCACCCAGATGCAGTAAACTGGGTCTGACTAGCTACCTCCTGTAGATGTATACTCCCGAAAATGGTGCATGTCAGAGCGCGCATTCATTCTGACATTGCAATCTAGGGCCCTGTCGGCGCATGCGTCTGGATCCTATTTTGCAAGTGATTTCAGACATGTGCTCCAACGGGGACAAAGAACGCAATGTGAAAGCACCCCTAGACTTCAATGGGAATTACGAGACCTTGTCCGAGTTACATGCTGGTCTGTTCTGTACAGGGCACCATATAACTGCATGTCTAGCGCCCGTGGCTTTGTTGTACAGGGATATGGGTTCATAATGCTGGGGTGCACAAGACCGTAATCAAATCTGACTGCTGCATGGCCCATATGGAGTTGCTGGGTAGAAAATATTTGTGAGATTAACAACCTTATGCTTTGTATAAACATCCAGGGTATGAGGACTTTCTTGCTGAAAACTGTGCCAGTGGTCTCCTAATGTTTCTGCATGTAGCAGATCTGTGACTGTTTATATACTTACAGGTGGGAAGAAAGGTAAGGGAAGGGGTGGAAGAAACAATGATTCATCCAGAAAGAAGATACAGTTCCAGGGGAAAAAGAAGAAATTTGACAGCAGTGATGAAGAAGATATGGAAGGTACTTTAATTTTATATAACATGTAGACATTATATACATGATTAGTTCATGTCCGTGGCTTCCTGGCTGTTCTTTTCCATGGACCAGGTGTTCATTGGCGTTTTACAAACAGCCGCTATTGTGCACTGCTGAAATTACAAACCCAAGCAGTGTTCAGTGTCCTTGTGAATGTCTTTTTCGATGTTCTTTTCTTAATTCTAACTTCACTTGACACATTTCAGAGTCCGCCGATGCTAAAAATGGAACCGAATCGCCAGAAAGTACAAAGAAAAGACAGCTGGAAGACAAGACCACAGATGAACCCGAACCGAAGCAGCAGAAAACTGAAGACCAATAAGCTGCAGAGTTTTAGATTCTTCTATTTGGAATTTTTTTTTTTTTTTTAGAAAACTAAAAATACAAACTGTCCATTTTAAGTCTTCAGATAACGTGTCAGTGAAACGAGAATCTGATGAAGTCCACTTCGATGTCAACCTGCAAGAAAATGTTTTTTTCTTTTGTTACAATGAACGGCACTTGAAAACAGGTTTTATATTTATGTTCTGTTTGTTTGTTTGTTTTTTTAAACTCCTAATCAAGAATTTCTTCCAGGTTTTGTGTATTGAGGACAGTTATACTATAAACATCGATCTATCAATAAAAACGAATTACTAAGTGGGTTGTAGTTTTTCTTGAACCTATTCGCACATGTCTGTAAACATCTTTGCTTCATATCAGATTTAGTATATGTCTAAAATTCAGGAGCCAGCATATGGCTGCTTTATACATACCGTAAATACTATGACTCTACCCATGCAGGGGTGTACATAGAAATCGTGGGACCCCATGGAAGTTCTCAACTTAATATTCAGCGGGGTCAGAGGAGGGCATATCTCACAACTTTGCTTAATAAGGGGACACCAGAAACCATGGGATGTATGCAGGGGGGGAAGAAACGGCACAAACTCCATTCGAGTTTTAGAACTAGCCACTGCCCATTGTAAGATTCTCCTGCTGAGGTGTAGATATGAACCTTGTAGAACTTAATCTTCCATTCACATGTTCGCTAGGTCGCCGCTTTGGAAAGCTGTAGGGCAGATGCCTGATGGCGAACTGCCCAGGAGGAACCCACCGCTCTGGTAGGGTGGGCCTTACACTCAGGGAGAGGGTGCTCTGGTCTTAAGGTACCTTCACACTAAGCGACTTTGCAACGATAGCGATCCGTGACGTTGCAGCGTCCTGGATAGCAATCTCGTTGTGTTTGACACGCAGCAGCAATCTGGATCCTGCTGTGATATCGCTGGTCGTTGCTGAAAGTTCAGAACTTTATTTGGTCGTCAGATCGGCATGTATCGTTGTTTGACAGCAAAAACAACGATGCCAGCGATGTTTTCCAATGGTAACCAGGGTAAATATCGGGTTACTAAGCGCAGGGCCGCGCTTAGTAACCCGATATTTACCCTGGTTACCATTGTAAAAGTAAAAAACAACAGTACATACTCACATTCCGGTGTCTGTCACACGTCCCCCGCCGTCCGCTTCCCGCACTGACTGAGTGCCGGCCGTAAAGTAAAAGCAGAGCACAGCGGTGACGTCACCGCTGTGCTGTGCTTTACGGCCGGCACTGACAGTCAGTGCGGGAAGCAGACGGCGAGGGACCTGACGGACACCGGAATGTAAGTATGTAGTTTTTTTTTTTTTTTTTTTACATTTACAATGGTAACCAGGGTAAACATCGGGTTACTAAGCGCGGCCCTGCGCTTAGTAACCCGATGTTTACCCTGGTTACCCAGGGACCTCGGCATCGTTGGTCGCTGGAGAGCTGTCTGTGTGACAGCTCTCCAGCGACCACACAACGACTTACCAACGATCACGGCCAGGTCGTATCGCTGGTCGTGATCGTTGGTAAATCGTTTAGTGTGAAGGTACCTTTAATTCTTTACGCTTCCTAGATTGTTCCCCGGCTCCAGCGTGCAATTGTAGCCTTGGATGCTGGAAGGTCTACGAGTATCTTCAGGGATAAAAGAATCTGTCCTCTGGAAGGGGGCGCTCCAGAGGGTGAGCCGGAGATGGACAAAAAGTGGGGAGGACAGACTACCTTGGGAGAAAAGGTTCCGGCTATAGAATAAGGAGGGGTGAGTGACGTGAAAGCTGCCTGCATTGAAACCCACCTGCTGGAAGTGATGGCCATTGGAAAAACCACCTTCCAGGATAGAAAAGATAGACTTCTAAGCGGTTCAAAAGGGGAACTCCTGAGAGCCTTCAGAACCAGGTTTAGGTCCCAGGGATCTACTTGTCATAGATATGGAGAAACTGCATGACTCGCTCACTGAAGAAAAGTTCTGACCCAAGAGTGAAGCTAAATTCTTTTGGAAAAGAGTCTATAAAGCAGAAACTTGGCCCTTCAGCGAGCTGAGAGCTAAACCTGTGTGAAGTCCTGCCTGATGGAAGAGAGGAAAAACTATAGACACCGTGGGATTAGTCTCACAGCAACGGAGTCCAATAAGACTCGACTATGCCTGCTTCCGAGCCCAGATCCTCCTCTAAATCCCTCACCCTGAGAACCCAGACTCTCTTAGAACCATGGTTTCAACAGCCATGCTGTCAATTCAAGTGAGAATTCTGGTGGGAGGTGGGACCCTGAGAAAGCAGATCGGGTCTGTCCGAGAGCATTCAAGGGGCATCTGTGGGTAAATTAACTACCTCTGCTTACCAGGCCTTCCTGGGCCAATCTGGTACTTTTAGGATCATCAGCACATCACCTGCTTTTATTTTCTTCAACCGCTTTGGGAGAGGCAGGAACAGATAAGGAAGAGCGAACTGTGAACAGGGTGATGCCGACCGTGGGAACTTTTATGTTCATTCAGGACACCATGAGGTCCACATCCGGTATGCTCCACCACAGACAAATCTGATGTAAAACATCCTGATGCAGAGACCATTCTCCAGCCGCGAGACCCTCACGACTCGAAGTCAGTCGCCCAATTACCTATGCCATGAATGTGCACTGCTGGAACCCTGTTCTCTAACCAGAGAAGAATCTTGGAGACTTCGATCATGGATAAAGAGCTGCCTGGTGATTGACCTATGCCACCGCCTACTCAAGCTGGTAGTCCCCTGAGAAGATTCTACCAGTCGAGAAGGGACAGAAGAATGGCTCGGATCTCAAGAATCCTGATGGGCAGCAAAGTCTCTTCAAATGACCATTGGCCCTGCACCGCGAAAGACTGCTCCCCGAGGAGACTGGCATCCATTGTAACAATGTGCCAGTGAAGAGAGTGGAAATACCAACCCTGACTGAGAGGGGGGAGGACAGCCACCAGTTTACGGATGCCTTGATTCGTAACGACATCCAGACTGGACCATCCAGGGAAAGAACAGACCTGTTCCACTGGGAAACGATGGTCTGCTGAAGCAGCCTGGTGCAGAATTGAGTGAAGGGTATTTCCTCCACAGCTGTCACAATACTGCCCAGAACCGCAATGGCCAAGCGAAGAGACTGAGGGGCCTAAAGCTCTTTTTTTCTTGAGAAAGACACTTGCCTGAAAGGTGTTGAAAAGCATGTCCAAAAAAATTAGACAATGGGTCGGAACTAGACAACATTCTGACCTGTTGACAATCCAACTGAGACAGGCTTTCCTGGGCTATAGAGAAGGGCATAGCCTTGAAGATATCGTTGAGGTAAGATATGACCATTAGACCCAAGGTCCGTAGGATGGACATCACCAGCGACGAACTGAAAGTGGTTCTGCTGCACCACAAGGCGCAGAAATCTGAGGACTCGGAAAAATCAGGACATCAAGATAGGCGTCTGGGATATCCACAGAACCTTCTAAGATTCCATCCTGAAATGATAAAGACTGACCCTTTTCTTCAGTAACTTGAGATGCAGGAAGGGTCCAACAGACCCGTCCTTCTTTGGCACTACAAAGAGGTTTGAATAGAAACCTGTAAAACGTTCCTGAGGTGGGACCAGAACGATGACGCCTGTTTGGAGAAGAGAAAGGATATGACTGCCAAAAAAAAACACAGGAGAGAGGGGTCCCATGGTGGCAGAACTCGAAAAAATTATCTTTGGACCATTAAAGGAATTCTATCTTGTATCCTGAAGATACCACCTCTCTGACCCAGGCCTCCTTGACAGAAGGGAGCCAAGTGTCCCTGAAGAACAGGAGGATGACCGCCGACCCTGAGAGACTCCCTGGGCGGCAGAGAAGCATCATGCAGAGGAGAACCTGCTAGGTCTGCTCCTGGAGGACTTGCCTTGTGCATTGTGAGGACACCAAGAGGATGTTGGTTTGAAAGAAGTCCTTTTCCTTTCCTGTCTTGCCTGTGGCCCCTCCTGGCGGGAAGACTCTTCCACAGATGAGAAGCGCCAAAAAGGAAGAAAGGACTGACACTTTCGCTTAAGGAGAAGGTGCCAAGGCTTGGCCTTAGGGAGAAGAGAACTTTTCCTACTGTGGCCTCCATTATAATCTGGTCCAGCCTGGTTCCAACAGTCGCAATCCCTGGAAGGGCAAACCGCTCAGAGACTTCTTGGAAGACAAGTCCACCTGCCACACCTTGACCCAGATGGTTCTGCGTATGGCCACTATTTTACTTGATGCTTGAGATGCAGATGAGGCGGCAATTACATTTTCCCGCTTGAGAGATTTGGTCCGATAAGCTGGCTAAGGAGAAAGGCCGGCGAGAAGGAGGGAGCGGCGCGGATATTTAAAAAAGGTGCAGGTATAGACAACACATACATACACACCTGTGGGCGCCTAGCTATAGTACTGATGTCACTCTGCAAGGCTTAATACAATGTAGAATACTTCCTGCACAGGGGAACAGAGGAAAGGAAGGTAGTTCTCCAACCCTCTCCAATGCATATTCAGACGTCCAAATCTCACCGAATTGTCAGACGTCTGTAGCTCCTGACACCGTCTGGCCCTGGTATGCCAATGGGTAGTACCATCCTTTGGATCACCTGAACATATCTCGTGTTAGGGTCCTGCCGAATAGACAGATGATGATACAGGGAGTCTACTGAAAGACCCATCTCCGCCTCCTACTGCTATGAAGCTAAACTGATTAACTTGGTGCCAGTAGGTGGGGTGTACACTGCTGGGGAGAAGATAATGTTTTTCTGCATAGTGTCAGCCTCCTAGAGGCAGCAGCAGCATACACCCATGGTTACCTGTGTCCCGCAATGAAGCGATAGAAAAAGTATTCTTCCACAGTAGCCTCCACACATGGTATGATGACCCAACCATCCTCACTGTATAATGGTGCCCCCTCCAACCAGCATACTGGCCCCTATACAGCCCTCTAACAGTATGATGGATTCCACAAAAATCTTCACACTGTATAATGCTTGCATCCAGTATAATGGCCCCAACATAGTTACAGAGGTTAAAAAAAGGACCTAGGTCCATCAAGTTCAACCTTTCTCCACCAATGATATATTTTGTCATTAAATTAACTATAACCCATAATGTGTGTACTGAGGAAATCATCCATAGCCCTCCATATATTATTATGTGCCCCATATTTAAAAACAAAACACAGTAAATAACTCTCCTCATTCCCCACTGCTTCAGTCTCTGCAGTGTTCAGTCCTCTGCAATGAGACGTCGCAGAGCTCAGATGCAGAGGGAATTATGGGAGAGGGATTGTCAGCTGAAGGCGTCAACTCCCATTATTTGTTTTTCAACTGTGCCGACATCCAGGATGTTTATACAGTTGAAACTGCGAGTGAGGCAGTGCTGGCACCGGCGCAAAAACCAACTCACAGGCCCCATAGTGGCCGTGTGGTTTGCCGCCATGGAAGGTACGCCATTGCACCCATCTGCTTCATTAATTACAAGGAGGAGGGTGGGAGGAAAATGAATCTATTTAGAAGTATTCTGGGCTCTATGGAAGCACTGGAAGGTTAGGGGGTGCAGAAAATTGAGCACCCTTAAACTGAGATATAATGGTATACATGCCTTGATAAATTCTCCCTCTATTGTATCTACTAGCTGATCTTTCCCCAACCACTATCTGGTTACCTCGTCTAATTTATCAACTTTTTCTGCCATTTCATCCAAATGGCTACTTAAAGCAAACTACTGGAATTGTGTCATCTCTTCCCTTTAATGAAGCAATGTGTTTGGGGGGGTGTAGGATGGCCCCACAAGACTGCAGAAATTATAAAAGGTGCTTAGGTAATTATTGAACGTGGAAAAAAAAAAATGCAGAAAGTACTGGTGAAACAATTGGGGCCTGTGTGTCACATTTACTCTCTGCAAAAACGCGTGGGTGGCAGATTCATCAAAGCTTCTATGTCAGAATTCTGATGTGTAAAAAAAAAAAAAATAAAATAAAAAAAAATCGCACCTCTGGGTGTTAATGCCATTTTTGCCCAGCTACAACAAAGTCGCCGGGGTGGGACCAGATTGTCAAATTCATGACTAGCGCTAGCGTTTGTTATACCACAAATCTTACTCCATTCCCTGTCTCGCACTCCAGCCTGTCCCCTCACTAAGAACGGCATAAAAACCGCCAGGCTTGATGAATCTGAGCCTTGTTTTTCTTTTTTCTATTGCGGTGCACCATTTACACAATGTACCGGCATCCTTCAAGCAAGATCATTTTGCCGCCGGCAGACAACTTACGGATTTCTTCTTGTGAAACTTGTACGAGGCTGGCAAATCATACCGGAGCTCTGTAAAACAAGAGAGACTCATATTTAAAAAGGGGACCTGTCACCGGGGTAAAAGTGGCTATTCTTTTTTTCTCCAAGTGTAACTTTATTTATTTTACATCTACCTTATGGTTTCAGATATGGGCCTTTTTATTTAGTGATAATTTTAAGTTTTTTACTAAATGTGCGCGGCTCACATGGTTCTAAATAGTTTATAGGCTGCACTGCTTTACTGCCCCATTAAAAAATATAGCACTAAATAAAAAAAGCCATATGTCCGATTAAAAAAAAATAAATACACGGAAGCAGTGAGAAGAAAACTGACAACTTTTGATTTGGTGAATTTTTATTTTTTTTTACTGTCTGCTTACAAACGGATCAAATATTTTACAACAAAAATGTATTTGTAATGAGAAAGATGACCAATATCTCACTATATTATTTGGAAATTTCCTTACCCGCTATTACTTCCATCTTCGCCTTCCAATCCGCAGCTTTCTTTTGAACATGCTGGAAAAAGAATAAGATGATGTTTCTAGACAAGACAGACCAGCTCTTGGCAGCCTTTTGTGATTACATGTATCACAACAGGATAAGTGTTTGCTTATACACACGTACTTCTCTTGTAGATGTTTTATGCAGTGAATATACGGATGTTCTTGCTATCTGCAGAGCATTCTTCAGGAACGTCATGTCCATGCCTAATAGAAGCAATTTCAGATAACCAGTCAGGTTTCATTGGGCCACAGTCCCAAGCGGAGGTTGCACCATATGTTTTACACTAGAGTAAAAATATTCAACATTTTAGGAATATTTTCAGATGTAACACGTCCGATTTCCTCGCACATTTGGAACGTTCAGATGCAACCTCAAAACTTGTCTTTTCAGGAAAGTCTACAGCCGGCAATAACCCCGCTATCGCCGAAGCTGCTGCAACCCGCTGGCCTACTGTCTCCACCCCATTACCCCATTTATTGTAAGCCCACAAGTACAGGGTCGTCTCCCCACTTACCAGTCTATCGGCTTGTTTAAATTTCATGTACATTATATGTATTTAACCTTTTTCCACATGGACAACATCAAGGAATTAATTGTGCTTTAACAAAATAAAATACCCTAAGAGAGAGCCGCTAGCAGACTGCTATTGTAGCTATTCTCCCTGCTGAAACATGATGTGTTATTGAAGAATTGGGAAACTTGTATCATTTTTAAATACTTCCAGATGTCATTTCAGGGAGCTGTCAGCTCTTATCTTCCCCACACACTGACTGCCGTGAGATAAGATCTGGAAGTGTTTGTAATGACACAACTCAGATCGGCTGTATTTTTACAGAGTAGCTAAGGAGATCATTTAGGAGAGGATAGAAATGCTGTAATTGCAGGAAAAATACAATTGCAAACTTGCCTAATTTCATGCTAATTAAAGCAACTTCATTGAGAATACCCCTGTAACACAGTGTCCACTACATCTGGGCCACTGTGCAATAGTTGTGGTTTCACCTAGGACTGCAGCATAAACAACTTGGCTAAATCTGCTACACTTTATTTTACACCAATGCTGAAGGCCTATGTGAATCCAGATATATTGTAAAATCATAACGTGCAAAGACAGAGTTGAAATTGTGCTATATCCCGACAATCATCCGCAATGCTGGTACTGTAATAAGCAGTGGATTTTCCACATACAAATCTGTAGCTGCATATCAATCCTATGTGGATGTACCGAGAGGTTTCCTGTCTGTGTCATCTTTCTTCCTCAACAGGTATAGTAATAAACAAGTCTGAAGAACAGGCCGAGAAGTATCACAGACCAGAAATCCTACCTTTATTATGCTTTGTACCAAAAGGAGGATTCATTATGACCGTATCCACAGACTTCTCTAAGCTGGTAGATGGCAGCGAGCAGACGTCACACTGAACCAGATCAACATTTGGAAGCCCAAATTCTTCAGCATTCGTCCTAAATATGTCCAGTGCATCTTCGTCTATGTCAAATCCTATGCACAACCTGCCAGACAGAAGAAGGAAGAATAAAAAGCAGATTAAAAAGTAGAAATTACTCGGCCTATAACAATCATCCGTGGGAGATTGTTATAGGCCGAGTAATTTCTACAACACTGTTAGTGTAGCCCTGCCAATGTCTTCAAAAGGAGGCAAAATCAACCCAAGTCAGTCGTGACTGCAGATTACTTTTACCCCACCTGCGATGATGTCACTGCCATGTGATTGCCCTAATCACATGGCAATGACATCATTGCAGGTCCTACAGCTATTTGCTGTGCAGCAGATCCATCCTGGTGTTCTGTGGATGTCTTTTGTTCTCTGGTATCAGCCATTACATCAGACGGCCAGAGCTTACTGCGTCTGCGCAGGACACCAGTACACAGTGCAGGCGCCGGATTTGAAACGATAACAGCGCTGAGGGGGCGGCGCCGAAAGCGCAGGAAGATGTGAGTGACGGCAGAGGAGCTGGCCAAGCTGGGGAGTGAGGAGCGCCTACGTGGCTAGAGACAGGAATTGTGGCTAAGTATAAAAACGTTTTATTTGGGGTATACTTGAACCTAAAACTAAAAGAGCCACCTTGTTAGAATGCAGCATTACTGCTGCACAAGGTGGCTCTTGTAGTTTATAACGGCTGGAGGGGGTGACAGTGGCCCTTTAAGCTAACTTAGTACTTACCCAGCACCTAACACCGCTGCCCCGATGCTGAGCACTCCACACCCACAGCCGAGATCTGCAATTATTTTATCTTCAATGTCACCGAATGTGTTGTGGATGGTATAAAGCATGCAGGCTGGAAAGAAATATACAATCTATCAGCTGCACTTGTTTACAAATACACACAACTAATAGCAAAGATACATCCCTGACACTCCAGGAAACAATGTAAATGTTGGTAGAGGAAATTGAGTGAAGGCGATGTAAGCAGAGGCATCTACAGCCCTGGAATTGTGTTCATTTCATTCTTTAGCTGCACTTGAAATCCACATCCCCTCATCTTTCAGTACATTATATGATACAATGAATGGCATCATTTAAAACTAAAACTCATCCTGTAAAAAAACAAAAAAATAAGCCGTCCTGTGCCTATGTCGAAAGACAAATGGCTCTTGATAGTTATGGCACACGAAAGAAAAGGGAAAAAAAAAAGCGTAAAAAAAAACAAAAAGAAAACTCGCTGCATCCTTAATATGTTACAGAACCACTCCAGTATTTTTCTTTATTGCAGCACTGGAGTGGTGCTAGAAATCAAAGGTCACTGCACCTAGTCTGATACTTACCTGCCACCATCTTCACCGTCTATCACCATTGTTCCAGTCAGTCTCCAGCAGTTTGTGACCTGTCGCATGGCTCCAGTGTTTGCTGCAGCAAGCCGGAGACCACAAAGCAATACAAATCTGAGAGCCTAGTACTGGCTTGCACTGAGTGTTTACTAGTGATGAGCGAGTATACTCGCTCAGGTCTCCCGGAGCATGCTCGGGTGATCTCCAGAGTATTTGTTATTGCTCGGAGATATAGTTTTCATCGCCTCAGCTCAATGATTTACGGCTTCTAGCCTGCCTGAGTACATGTGGGGGTTGCCTGTTTGTTAGGGAATCCCCACATGTATTCAGCCTGTCCAGAAGCCGTAAATCATTGAGCTGAGGCGATGAAAACTAAATCTCCGAGCAGTCATAAATACTCGGAGACCACCGGAGCAACGAGTATACACGCTCATCACTAATGTTTATGACACAGCTTCTGCGGTCACAAGATGGCTCTGCGGGAAACAAGAGGAGCTGAAAAAAGGAAGGCGCCGGATGGGGTATATAAGACATAGGGATTTTTGTGTGTACTCACCGTAAAATCCTTTTCTCCGAGCCACTCATTGGGGGACACAGGACCATGGGTTATGCTGCTGTCACTAGGAGGCTGACACTAAGCTGAGACAAAAAAAGGTTAGCTCCTCCCCTGCAGTATACACCCTCGTACTGGCTTCCAGACACCCAGTTCAGTGCAAAAGCAGTAGGAAAGTAACAATATAAGAAGTAACATTAGAATATAACATGTCAAACAAACCGTCAAGATCAAAAAACAAGAACACGAGCCGAAAGGCTACCAGGGTGGGTGCTGTGTCCCCCAATGAGTGGCTCGGAGAAAAGGATTTTACGGTGAGTACACACAAAAATCCCTATTTCTCCTTCGCCTCATTGGGGGACACAGGACCATGGGACGTCCCAAAGCAGTCCCTGGGAGGGAAACAATACAACCATATAACTCCGTGTACCATCTGACTACAGGTGCGCGACGGCCGCTTGCAGGATACGCCTGCCAAGGGCCGCGTCCGCAGAGGATTGAATGTGGACATTGTAATGCTTTGTGAAGGTATGCAGGCTAGACCACGTTGCGGCCTTGCAAACCTGCTCCGCTGAAGCCTGGTGCCGGATGGCCCAGGAAGCACCCATCGACCGAGTGGAATGAGCTCTAATCCCCGCCGGGATAGGACTGCCTCTGACCCGATAGGATTCCTGGATAGCAGATCGGATCCATCTGGCTATCGTGGATTTAGACGCAGCCAAACCCTTTCTGTGACCCTCCGGGAGCACGAAAAGGGCGTCCGATTTTCTGAAGTGAGCCGTTCTGGAGATGTACCTCCTGAGGGCCCTTACCACGTCCAGAGTATGGAGAGCCTTCTCGACCCTATGTTTGGGCTGCGGGCAAAAGGAAGGAAGAATGATGTCTTCATTGAGGTGGAAAGAAGAGACCACCTTTGGAAGAAACGCCGGAGAAGGACGTAGGACTACCTTGTCCTGATGAAAGGCAAGGAAAGGAGCCCGGCAGGATAAAGCGGCGAGCTCTGAAACCCTTCTGATGGACGTCACCGCTACCAGGAAGGCAACCTTCCAAGAGAGGACAGAGAGCGGAACGTCTTGAAGGGGCTCGAACGGAGGTTCCTGAAGGACCCCCAGGACCAAGTTGAGATCCCAGGTCTCTAGCGGCATCCTGTAGGGAGGAACCACGTGGGAGACTCCCTGGATGAAAGTCTTGACCTGAAGGTTGGTGGCGATCCTACGCTGGAAAAGCACGGATAACGCTGAGATCTGGCCTTTGAGGGAACTCAGGGACAAACCGGAGTCCAGACCAGCCTGAAGGAAATTCAAGATGCAAGGGATAGAGAAAACGAGCGGGGGATGACCCCGGAGCCTACACCATGAGAAGAAGGATTTCCAGACGCGGTGGTAGATGGAGGCGGAAGACGCCTTGCGAGCACTTAACATGGTGGGAATGACCTGCTGAGAGAAACCGGCACGAGTTAGAACCCAGGTTTCAACAGCCACGCCGTTAAACGTAGGGCCCCTGAGCTCTGATGGTAAATCGGTCCTTGGCGAAGCAGGTCTGGGCGGTCTGGCAACCGCAAGGGAACGTCGGCTACGAGCTGAACGAGCTCCGCGTACCAAGCGTGACGAGGCCAGTCTGGGGCGACCAGGATGACTGGAACTCCCTCCGTCTTGATCTTTCGGATCACCTTCGGCAGTAAAGGAAGGGGAGGGAACACGTATGGGAGCTGAAATTGATGCCACGGAGAAATCAGCGCGTCCACTCCTATGGCCTGGGGATCCCGAGATCGAGCAATGAAGTTGTGGACTTTGGCGTTCAATCTGGACGCCATCAGATCCACGTCCGGGGTCCCCCAGCGCAGACAGATCTGGTGAAAGACCTCTGGGTGGAGTTCCCACTCCCCCGAGGCAAGGCCCTGGCGGCTCAGGAAGTCCGCCGCCCAGTTCTCGACTCCCGGAATGTGCACCGCAGAGATGATGGAATGGTTGGTTTCGGCCCAACGAAGGATGAGGGAGACTTCCTGCATCGCCGCCCTGCTGCGGGTACCCCCCTGGTGGTTGATGTAAGCCACCGCCGTGACGTTGTCCGATTGGACGCGTACTGGGTGACCCGCGAGCAGGGCGTGAAAGCGACTCAGAGCAAGTCTGATAGCGCGAATCTCCAGGATGTTGATGGGGAGTTTGGATTCCCGAACTGTCCAGAGGCCCTGGGCAGAGTGGTGGAGGAACACCGCCCCCCAGCCAAGAAGACTGGCGTCGGTAGTTACCACTAACCAGCGGATCGGAAGGAAGGACTTCCCCCGGAGAAGAGATGTGCCCAGGGTCCACCATACGAGAGATTGTCTGACCCGCGGGGACAGGGGACAAGGGCGGTCGAGAGATGAGATACTCCTGTCCCAGTTGTCCAGCAAAGCCTGTTGCAAGGGACGGAGATGGAGTTGAGCGAAAGGAACTGCTTCGATTGCTGCAACCATCATTCCCAGGATCTTCATGACGAACCGGATGGTTCGCGGGCGAGGATGACAGAGAGTTTGGGCTCCTTGCTGAAGTGCTTGGGCCTTGGACCGAGGAAGCAAGACCAGCCCCCTCGAAGAGTCCAGGATCATTCCCAGAAAGGAGATCCGACGGGCAGGAACGGGGGAGGACTTGTCCCAGTTGATCAACCAACCCAGGCGCGAAAGCGTATCCAAGGTAATCTGGACGCTTGAATCGCAGGCTTGAAAAGACGGGCCCTTTATGAGGAGATCGTCTAAGTAAGGTAACACGACGACTCCTCGGGAATGAAGGATGGCCATGACAGCCGCCATGACCTTGGTAAATACCCTGGGCGCCGTAGCGAGACCGAAGGGTAAGGCCGTAAACTGGAAGTGATCCTCCAGAATGGCAAAGCGGAGGAACCTCTGATGAGACGGGAAAATCGGAATGTGAAGATAGGCATCCTTGATGTCTATTGAAGCGAGAAATTCCCCTCTTTCCATCGAAGAGATGACCGATCTGAGCGATTCCATCCTGAAGTGCCGGACTCTTACGCACTTGTTCAGGAGCTTCAGATCCAAAATGGGCCGCACTTGTCCGTCCTTCTTTGGCACGACGAAGAGGTTTGAGTAGAAACCTTTGAACCTCTCGTGTGCCGGGACCGGAACAATGACCCCGCTCTGGCGGAGGATGTGAATGGCGCAGAGAAGGGCGCGAGACTGAGCTGCTGAACTGGGAAGACGAGAGGGGAAAAACCGAGTTGGAGGAGGAGAGGAGAACTCTATCTTGTAGCCAGACGATACCAGATCCCTGACCCATTCGTCGTGCACGACGGAGAGCCAGGCTTGCTGAAAAAGGAGTAGGCGTCCGCCTACTCGGATGGTATCGACTGGCACCGTTCCCGAGTCATTGAGACGGGAATCTGGGAGGCCTGGAACCTCGGGTTCTGGGCTGCCTTGGTTTCCCGCGCCAGGAAGGATTCGGCCTGAAGGAGGGACGAGCGTCTCTGTCTGTGCGAGCGGAACGGTCTGATCTGGGAAGACCGGGGGAGTTGGACCAGGCTGGGCTGGCACGAAAAGGCCGAAAGCGAAAGAAAGGCTGACGCTGGAAAGCCGCCTTGGGCCTCTGTTGGGGAAGGAACTTGCTCTTTCCCCCTGTGGCGTCGGAAATAAGCTGGTCAAGCTTTTCGCCGAAAAGACGCCCGCTTGAAAAAGGGAGGGAAACCAGAGATTTCTTAGAGGAGGAATCTGCGCGCCACTCCCTGAGCCAAAGAGCCCTTCTGATAGCAATGGCGTTGGAAGACACCGAAGCTGCGCAATTCGCCGCGTCGAGGGAGGCGAACATAACATAATCGCTAGCCATGGCTAACTGCTTGGCTAGGTCTGCCATCTCAGACGGGAGATCCTGTTCCTTAATGGATTTCGCTAGAGCATCCGCCCAGGAAACCATAGCCTTGGTCACCCAAGCTGCGGCGAAGGAGGGGGAAAGGGAAGAGCCAGAGGCTTCATACACTGAACGAGCTAGAGAGTCTAGCTGACGTTCAGTGGGACTCTTAATTGAAGCGCCCTCCGGAACTGAGAGAAGCGTTTTAGAAGCTAGGCGTGAGACCGGCGGATCTACTAAAGGGGGATCCGTCCAGTCTTTCACGAGATCCGCTGAGAAGGGATACTTTGATACCAGGTCCTTCTTACCCGTGAAACGCTTATCTGGGCGCTCCCTGTGACGCCTGACTATATCCAGAAAGGCTGGATGAGAGGCAAAAGATTTGTGGGAACGTTTGGATCTGGTAAAAGAGACCACGTGTTCCGGGGCGGAATTAGCGTCATCATCCACCTTAAGTGTGTGATTGACTGCTACAATGAGGGAGTCAACCGTAGCTCTGAACTCCGGAGCCTCCGGGTCTAATGATACCTCGGACTCATGCTCAGAGTCGTGAACGCTGTGAGCCCCCAAAGAGGGAGAACGAGAGGTGGAGCTGTCAGAGTCTGAGCGGTGAGGAGAGCGCTCAGGAGAGGTAGTGCGGATCCGTTTTCTGGATGACCGTGCCTCTTTAAGTGGAGAACGGCCCCTGCTGGACGACGATTCCCCTGCTATGGAGGGATCTCTTAACGCCTGTAATGGATTACCCCGTTCCCCGGGAGGATTTTGAATGGATTTGATGGCGTTGGCTAAAAAATCCACGGACTGCGAGAGAGAAACGACCCACGGGGGGAGACTAGGTACGCCAGAGTCGGTGGCGGTGGAGGGCTCCTGGGCACATGGAGCATCGCAGGCAGAGCAGAGGGGAGAACTTTGAGGCCTAGGAAGTGGGGCCTGGCAGGTAGTACACGCCGAGAAAAAGGTTGTATGCACCTTAGAGGACTTTTTAGACCTTGACTGCGACATGATACTAAAGCAAAAAAGAGACCACAGGGACTATAATCTGGGAAGCAGAGGGCGACGCTGCAGAGGAGAAGCTGACAAAGTCTCCTTACCCCGGTCCTGTGCCCCGCTGTCCTGGGATGAAGCCTGAGATAGGAGCTGCACGTCGGCTATGAGCTGAACGCAAGGTAGCTGGCTGCACGTGGGCGCTGTGACACTGAGATGCGGCAGAGCTGGAGCTGCGGCGTGCAGTGAGGACCAAGATGGCCGCCGAGATCAGAGAAGAGATCTCGTCGGCTGCGAGAAGCGCCAGGGACCGGGGGCGGCGCCGCCGATGACGCGCAGGAGTGGGCGGAGCCTATCGGGAGCGACCAGCGGCTAGGCCGAAGCCGGGGGCTAAATTTGCGGCCTCGGCCCGGCGCGCGGCCGCAAAGTGCCGACGCATCAGTCCAACGCTACTGCGCTACAGCCCATCATGTGCCCTGCTTAGGAGGAGCCCTCCGGACCGCCGGCGACCCCCCCCATCCCCCACGAGACACTTACCCCGAGGAGGTGAGAGGAGTCTTAGGATGGCTGGGACGGTGCAGGGGTTGGGAAGCCTCCATCCACCGGCCCCAGACAGGGGGGTGGAGAGGAACCGTCCACCACCTGAGTCACACAGAACATGGTGATGCAGTGTGGTCTGCACGGACGCCACGGGGATAGGGCCACTGTACAGCCGAGGGTAGAACCTGGTGGACAGGGCAGATGTCCGGCAATAAAAAGGCCTGGCTGCAGAGGAGGATACTGGAGGTAAAACACCAGTGCTCCTCTGTATAAAATGGGGAGATCGGCGCCCTTTCAGGGAAAAAAACCGTCGCCCAAAAAAAAAAAAAAAAAAGGTCAGCTCAGGCAGTGGCTCCCACGTCGCAGGAGAGGATACGGTGAGGTGAAACTCCCGTGCTCGCCTGTTGTTGGTTCGGGGGAGATCGGACCTTGAAAGAATCCGTCGCCCCCTTCGTCCGGAATGATTAAAAAGGAAAAAATCAGTGAGATTAAAAATCAGTGTGCCTCCTACGGACACTAAGCTTGAACTGGGTGTCTGGAAGCCAGTACGAGGGTGTATACTGCAGGGGAGGAGCTAACCTTTTTTTGTCTCAGCTTAGTGTCAGCCTCCTAGTGACAGCAGCATAACCCATGGTCCTGTGTCCCCCAATGAGGCGAAGGAGAAAAGGACTTTAGCTTAGACGCACCACTCCAGAGCTGAAAAAAAGACAACCAGTAAAGTTCCCAAAAGTTATTAGGTTAATAGTTTACAATGCTGCCTGGCCGGCTTTGTCTTTTTCTAAATGGAAAGGTATCTCTTAGCTGTCGATGCAGAAATGACAGGAAATGTAATTTCCTCACAGTTAGATGGGCGCGGGGCAGGAGGAATGGATGGGCGCGGGGAGGGACAGACGCGGAGCTGGAGAGACGGGTGCGGGGCAGGAGGAATGGATGGGCGCGGGGAGGGACGGGCGCGGGGCAGGAGGAACGGGGGAGGGACGGACGGGCGCGGGGCAGGAGGAACGGGGGAGGGACGGACGGGCGCGGGGCAGGAGGAACGGGGGAGGGACGGACGGGCGCGGGGCAGGAGGAACGGGGGAGGGACGGACGGGCGCGGGGCAGGAGGAACGGGGGAGGGACGGACGGGCGCGGGGCAGGAGGGACGGACGGGCGCGGGGCAGGAGGGACGGACGGGCGCGGGGCAGGAGGGACGGACGGGCGCGGGGCAGGAGGGACGGACGGGCGCGGGGCAGGAGGGACGGACGGGCGCGGGGCAGGAGGGACGGACGGGCGCGGGGCAGGAGGGACGGACGGGCGCGGGGCAGGAGGGACGGACGGGCGCGGGGCAGGAGGGACGGACGGGCGCGGGGCAGGAGGGACGGACGGGCGCGGGGCAGGAGGGACGGACGGGCGCGGGGCAGGAGGGACGGACGGGCGCGGGGCAGGAGGGACGGACGGGCGCGGGGCAGGAGGGACGGACGGGCGCGGGGCAGGAGGGACGGACGGGCGCGGGGCAGGAGGGACGGACGGGCGCGGGGCAGGAGGGACGGACGGGCGCGGGGCAGGAGGGACGGACGGGCGCGGGGCAGGAGGGACGGACGGGCGCGGGGCAGGAGGGACGGACGGGCGCGGGGCAGGAGGGACGGACGGGCGCGGGGCAGGAGGGACGGACGGGCGCGGGGCAGGAGGGACGGACGGGCGCGGGGCTGGAGGGACGGACGGGCGCGGGGCTGGAGGGACGGACGGGCGCGGGGCTGGAGGGACGGACGGGCGCGGGGCTGGAGGGACGGACGGGCGCGGGGCTGGAGGGACGGACGGGCGCGGGGCTGGAGGGACGGACGGGCGCGGGGCTGGAGGGACGGACGGGCGCGGGGCTGGAGGGACGGACGGGCGCGGGGCTGGAGGGACGGACGGGCGCGGGGCTGGAGGGACGGACGGGCGCTGGGCTGGAGGGACGGACGGGCGCGGGGCTGGAGGGACGGACGGGCGCGGGGCTGGAGGGACGGACGGGCGCGGGGCTGGAGGGACGGACGGGCGCGGGGCTGGAGGGACGGACGGGCGCGGGGCTGGAGGGACGGACGGGCGCGGGGCTGGAGGGACGGACGGGCGCGGGGCTGGAGGGACGGACGGGCGCGGGGCTGGAGGGACGGACGGGCGCGGGGCTGGAGGGACGGACGGGCGCGGGGCTGGAGGGACGGACGGGCGCGGGGCTGGAGGGACGGACGGGCGCGGGGCTGGAGGGACGGACGGGCGCGGGGCTGGAGGGACGGACGGGCGCGGGGCTGGAGGGACGGACGGGCGCGGGGCTGGAGGGACGGACGGGCGCGGGGCTGGAGGGACGGACGGGCGCGGGGCTGGAGGGACGGACGGGCGCGGGGCTGGAGGGACGGACGGGCGCGGGGCTGGAGGGACGGACGGGCGCGGGGCTGGAGGGACGGACGGGCGCGGGGCTGGAGGGACGGACGGGCGCGGGGCTGGAGGGACGGACGGGCGCGGGGCTGGAGGGACGGACGGGCGCGGGGCTGGAGGGACGGACGGGCGCGGGGCTGGAGGGACGGACGGGCGCGGGGCTGGAGGGACGGACGGGCGCGGGGCTGGAGGGACGGACGGGCGCGGGGCTGGAGGGACGGACGGGCGCGGGGCTGGAGGGACGGACGGGCGCGGGGGCACGTGCTCTGCTACTATGCAAGAAGCTTCACTCACCTGCAATATGTGGTCTAGTAGGATACTGCTCAAGCAGCAGCTTGGGACTTTCAAAGCCGTCCACCTGTTGCAGGCAGCTCTCCAGCTGCTTCAGCTTCATTTCTTGGAGGTGTAATAACAGAGAGCATAGAAAACCCCCGTGTATTTCCTTGCGTGTCCTTCCCTACAGGATACAGCCATTCACCAGTAACAGCACATGACACAGTCTGCACTCACTGCTCACCCACCAGCTACATCACATGACCAGGCTCCGTCCGTCCCCGCAGAGCGTCCCCCGAGTATCTGCGACCGAACAAATAGTTCCGGTGAAGGAAAAAAATACAGTGAAACCTGTGCTCTGCTGCCACCTGCTGTTCACCGTGGTGTACGAACACAAGTAATAGAAAATCACATGAACTAGGGGAAACAAGGGGTTAACAAAGGCACATTTGACCCAGTTGCTGGGTGTTGACAAAGCAGCAGTGGATCCAGCAGCGAGAAGGAAAGATCTCAATGATCAGAGACTAGAATGAAATGATCAATGTCAATAAAAGACTAATAATCTGTTATTGTTGATGCGATTGATGATTTATGCTGCCAGGATCTGCAGCGCTCCGGCGGCGCTTTATCTTCTCTGATAGCAGTGGATTTGTCATGTTGACATCCTCATCTTTATTAAGAAAGACGGAAAAGTCTGATCAAAATATACAATTATTTAACCCATGCAAAGACCGAAATGGGGAAAAAAAAATCGAAATGACGAAGTTGTCTTTATTCAGTCTCTGCACCTCTTACATAAAAAAATGCAATAAAACCAATAAAAAAACCAAGTCCTCACACATCTCCATCCACTAAGAAAAAAGTTACGGGTCCTAGAAAATGGAAGCTGCTGCGGTATATGTTGGCGCTATAGAAATAACATTATTATTATTATTATTATTATTATTGCAACACAATTTTTTTTCATAGATCAGTTTTCTCACCACTTCAATAAACCCCCGACATGTGCACACGTTTGGTAGATGTGATTGTTCTGTGCTGGAGAATAGAGGAGGGCGGATAGATTCGGGGTCTCCGGCCCATCGGCCAGCAAAGTAATGAGTATGGAAAATATACATGGAGAAATGCAGAAGCGTCACTCGCCAGGTCCTTATATAAAGGTCCTTTATTCCGGACATTCCCGCAGTGAGCAGGGGGTATGTGCGGGAGAAAAGGTGGACGACGGCCGCCTCGCAGCTCCACAATCCAGAAGTGGTGCATATGTTTCTATTATACTTTTCCTCTGATTGTTCCTCTCCTGGTTGTAAACTTACAAATACTGATGTAAAATCCTGACCGTGTGACCGTGGCCTTAGGATGGGTCATCAATACAAGACCAGTGGGGGTGCGACACCCGGCACCATCGATCAGATATTGGTGACCTATGCTTAGGGCCGTATTCTCGGTCCGTGCGATTCTACAAAATATTGGATCACTCTCGGACCAGGGATATTCTATGGGTCTAATCTTTCCATAGGACTGAAAATATCGCAGCATGCCCGAGTCTGAGCGTCTATTGGATCGCACTCGGCCGCGCCAGTCAGTGAGTCTGGGACGAACCATGGACTGCGCTCGGATGACATCTGAGTGCAGTCTGATTTCCGCGCACTGACACAATGGAGATTTTTTTCCCCCCATCTTCTCTACATCCGAGGAAATGACGCTCTGATCAGAGGACGCGGCAAGTTGCATTTTTTGTGCGTCCAAAATCAAGCAAAAAAAGGACGCATGCGTCACAAAACGCTGCGTTGTGCATGCGTTTACATTTGCGTTGTACGTTGCGTTGCCGACGCTGCGGCGCACAACGCAAATGTGAACGTAGCCTTAGAAATGAATGGGAAGAGTTTTTGGAGCGTTTTGTGAGCGGAGAAAACCGCTGGGATAAGCACGCAGTGTGAACCTGACGATAAGACGCGCCCGCCAGCTGTAGTACCGAGAAGCTGGCTGCAGGGGGCGCCGGGGATCTCGCGAGAAGACGCTCCGTCTATGGAAGACACAACAAAAGTAAAATCCCAGCAGCAGTAACCTCCCGAGCAGTCATCATGGCGGCGCCGCCGCCTGTCACCCGGGATAAGGAGGCGACAGCGGCTCAGCTGAAGGGCGACCTGAGCCGGCGGACGGACCGGAGCCGGGAGCAGCTGGACGAGCTGCTGGACTGGGTGCTGAGCGCGGAGCGGCCGGCGGGGGAGGCGCTGGGCTGGTGCCGGTCGCTGCTGGCCGGAGGGGACAAGTTCGAGGACTTCTGTGTGGCCGTGCGCTCGTATGACAACGCGACTCTGTGCGGCCTGGTGTGGACGGCCAACTTCGTGGCGTACCGGTGCCGGACGTGCGGCATCTCCCCCTGCATGTCCCTGTGCGCAGAGTGCTTCAACCAGGGCGAGCACGCCGGCCATGACTTCAACATGTTCCGCAGCCAGGCCGGGGGGGCGTGCGACTGCGGGGACAGCAACGTCATGCGGGAGAGCGGGTGAGTCACCGGGACTACTGCGCCCAGCAGAGCTATCAGGTGGTACTACTGCCCCCAGCAGAGCCACCCGAGGGACTACTGCCCCCAGCAGAGCCACCCGAGGGACTACCGCCCACAGCAGAGCCATCCCGAGGGACTACTGCCCCCGTCAGAGCCACCCGAGGGACTACTGCCCCCCGTCAGAGCCATCCCAAGGTACTACCGCCCCCGTCAGAGCCATCCCGAGGTACTACTGCCCCCAGCAGAGCCACCCGAGGGACTACCGCCCACAGCAGAGCCACCCGAGGGACTACCGCCCACAGCAGAGCCATCCCGAGGGACTACTGCCCCCAGCAGAGCCATCCCGAGGTACTACCGCCCCCGTCAGAGCCACCCGAGGGACTACTGCCCCCGTCAGAGCCACCCGAGGGACTACTGCCCCCCATCAGAGCCATCCCGAGGTACTACCGCCCCCGTCAGAGCCATCCCGAGGTACTACCGCCCCCGTCAGAGCCATCCCGAGGTACTACCTCCCCCGTCAGAGCCATCCCGAGGTACTACCTCCCCCGTCAGAGCCATCCCGAGGTACTACCACCCCCAGCAGAGCCATCCCGAGGTACTACTGCCCCCAGCAGAGCCATGCGAGGTACTACCGTCCCCCCATCAGAGCCATCCCTGTGGTGCCAGTGCCCCCCGTCAGCCATCCCGTGGTACTACTGAGCCCAGCAGAGCCACGTGAGGTACTCACGCCCCCAGCAGAGCCATCCCGAGGTACTACCGCCCCCAGCAGAGCCATCCCGAGGTACTACCACCCCCAGCAGAGCCATCCCGAGGTACTACCACCCCCAGCAGAGCCATCCCGAGGTACTACTGCCCCCAGCAGAGCCATGCGAGGTACTACCGTCCCCCCATCAGAGCCATCCCTGTGCTGCCAGTGCCCCCCGTCAGCCATCCCGTGGTACTACTGAGCCCAGCAGAGCCACCTGAGGTACTCACGCCCCCAGCAGAGCCATCCCAAGGTACCACCGCCCCCCGTCAGAGCCATCCCGAGGTACTACCGCCCCAGCAGAGCCACCCGAGGTACTACCGCCCCCGTCAGAGCCATCCCGAGGTACTACCGCCCCCGTCAGAGCCATCCCGAGGTACTACCGCCCCCGTCAGAGCCATCCCGAGGTACTACCTCCCCCGTCAGAGCCATCCCGAGGTACCACCGCCCCCCGTCAGAGCCATCCCGAGGTACTACCGCCCCAGCAGAGCCATCCCGAGGTACTACCGCCCCCGTCAGAGCCATCCCGAGGTACCACCGCCCCCCCGTCAGAGCCATCCCGAGGTACCACCGCCCCCCCGTCAGAGCCATCCCAAGGTACTACCGCCCCCGTCAGAGCCACCCGAGGGACTACCGCCCCCGTCAGAGCCATCCCGAGGTACTACCGCCCCCGTCAGAGCCATCCCGAGGTACCACCGCCCCCTGTCAGAGCCATCCCGAGGTACTACCGCCCCAGCAGAGCCATCCCGAGGTACTACCGCCCCAGCAGAGCCATCCCGAGGTACTACCGCCCCAGCAGAGCCATCCCGAGGTACCACCGCCCCGTCAGAGCCATCCCGAGGTACTACTGCCCCCAGCAGAGCCATCAGGTGGTACTACTGCTCCCAGCAGAGCCATCCCGAGGTACTACCGCCCCCAGCAGAGCCATCCCGAGGTACTACCACCCCCAGCAGAGCCATCCCGAGGTACTACCACCCCCAGCAGAGCCATCCCGAGGTACTACTGCCCCCAGCAGAGCCATCCCGAGGTCCTACCACCCCCAGCAGAGCCATCCCGAGGTACTACTGCCCCCAGCAGAGCCATGCGAGGTACTACCGTCCCCCCATCAGAGCCATCCCTGTGGTGCCAGTGCCCCCCGTCAGCCATCCCGTGGTACTACTGAGCCCAGCAGAGCCACGTGAGGTACTCACGCCCCCAGCAGAGCCATCCCGAGGTACTACCGCCCCCAGCAGAGCCATCCCGAGGTACTACCACCCCCAGCAGAGCCATCCCGAGGTACTACCACCCCCAGCAGAGCCATCCCGAGGTACTACTGCCCCCAGCAGAGCCATGCGAGGTACTACCGTCCCCCCATCAGAGCCATCCCTGTGCTGCCAGTGCCCCCCGTCAGCCATCCCGTGGTACTACTGAGCCCAGCAGAGCCACCTGAGGTACTCACGCCCCCAGCAGAGCCATCCCAAGGTACCACCGCCCCCAGCAGAGCCATCCTGAGGTACTACCGCCCCCGTCAGAGCCATCCCCGTGGTGCCAGTGCCCCCGTCAGAGCGTTCCTGTGTTGCCAGTGCCCTGTGGTACCACTTCCCCCAGCAGAGTCATCCCGAGGTACCACTGCCCCCTGTCAGAACCATCCCGAGGTGCCAGTGCCCCCAGCAGAGCCATCCCATGGTACCACTGCCCCCTGAGAGCCATCCCGAGGTGCCAGTGCTCCGTGGTACCAGTGCCACCGTCAGAGCTGCCTCCATGGTGCCAGTGCCCCCCGTCAGAGCTGCCTCCATGGTGCTGCTGCCCACCCCTCCCACAGCAGAGCCATCCAATAATGCGGCGGTGCCATCAGCTGTGAGCCCCCTGACCACGCCTAGGATCACCTTGAAATATTTGGCTTCCTTATATTTTGGGGTCCTCCTGTTGCTGATCTCGATCGATCCTACATTATTCTGGTGCCGACCCGCAGACGACTTTGTGTATCTTATTGGTGGGCTGCAGTCAGCCTGTAGGGCGGCGCTCACACGGCAGGATGGATTTTGGGGTTTTTATGATCAGTTTGGGAGCATAAGTGTAACTAGAACGTTCCGTCCGGCTCTGTGCACATGTGCGGTTCTGATCCACTTGTAATGGATCCAGTATTAAAGGGATCCTGTCAGCAGGTATTTAGATCCTCAGCTAAGGTCACCTGTGTAAGAGCCTGTACTGCAGATGACGTCGCACCTCTGGAGTGCAAGTCTGTGCCTTCATTTTATGGAAATCAGTCTGCATATTTTTATGGAAATGAGCCACAAGTGCAGGGGGTGTGGCCTGCACTTACAGCTCTCCGGCCTCTCCTCCGTCCTTCTCCCACCACCAGCCTCCTGTCTGTGACCGAGGGAGAGGCCGGAGAACTACAAGTGGAGGCACCAAGGAAAATCTGCAGCATCAATAACGCCCCAAATACTCATCATAGAAAACTTGATGCTCCTAAAAGAGTGTGGTTGGAGAAAGTGTTATCTGAGCATGCTCGGGTGCTAATAGTGTCTTCGGTGGGGACTTGAACATATTTTTTGAGCACTCCGCAGACACTCGGTTAGCCCACGAGCATGCTCAGATAACACCTTATCCCAGCACGTTCACTCATCACTAGTCCTAAAGTCTCAAAAAAGGGGTCTTCCATTTGCCTTCATTTCATCTGTTTTTTTTTTTATTTGTTTTGGACAGAGCAAATAAATGTCTACAAGCGTTTTTTTTTCTGTTCCAAAAATCACAGCAGTTTGAATGGACACTAATGTGTTGTTTTTTTTTCCTTTTCCCTTACATTGAAGTCTGTGGAAAAAGGATCATAAATGGCTAAACGTTATGTTACCAGTCATATTGTTCACGTCACCTTGGAATCTGTTCAATTTGAAAGGGATCCAGTAGAAAAAAAATTAAAGGGATTGTCCACTATTCGGACATCCCCTTCTCAATCTCTGTTTTTTTCTCCAATAAAATGATAGTGCTTATTCCCGTTTCCGGTGCTGGCAGCGTTCCAGCATTGTTAGCACCACCTCTCCCGGGGATCGGGTGACATTATGTACCGCAATCCCTGAGGCCGCTTCACTGTCCCCTCTCTCGGGCGTAACTGACATTGGGCGGGAGCAGCCACAGCTTTCACTTTCTCCTTATGTCAATGATCGCTCACAGTGATTGCATGACATAAGTGTGATGCGATCCCCGGGAGAACAAGTGCTGACGTTGCTGCAACGGCGCTGGCACCAGAGAGTATTATTTAGCTAGGGGGGAAAATATAGTGATTGAAAAGGGGACGACCCATTTAAAAAATGTAAAGATTGGTTTGTTTGGTATCTATTTGCATTTTTGAATGGATCGGTTATTGCTACAATCGTCTCTGGACTCCTGTAGTTTTCTGGACATGCACGATAAGAAAATGGATGATCATCCGTCACGATCTTTTTTCCATGGACAATAATATTTTTAAAAAATGATTGAACTATCCTTAGAATAAATCATTATCAGATCGGTGGAGGTGCAATACCCGGCGCACCCGTCCATCAGCTCCAGGGACTGCTGCATGTGAACAGAGCCGAGCAGCACAGCTCCGTGCACCCTGTAGTGGCCGCTCTGAGGTACTGCAGAATTAAATAGCTGAGCTGCAGTTCTCGGCCGCGGCTGTTAGGCTATGTGCACACGTAGGAAAAGAGGTGCAGAATTTTCTGCACAAAATCCGCATCTCCTGCCAGAATCCGCAGCCGCGGATTTTGTGCTGTTTTTATGCGGAATTGGTGCGGATTTTCTGCGGTTTTTGCCACTGCGGATTTTTAACATGGAGGGGTGCAGAAACAATGCCGAACTGCACAAAAGAAGTGACATGCACTTCTTTTAAATCTGCAGCAATTCCGCACTGATTTTTCCGCACCATGTGCACAGCTTTTTTTTTTTTTTTTTTTTTACTATTGATTTACATTGTACTGTAAATCACAGTGCGGATCTGCAGCGTTTCTGCGCAGAAAAATCCGCTGCAGTTCTGCAGGAAATCTGCATCATGTGCACACAGCCTTACACCTTAAAGAGCTGCGCTGTTCACTGTTTCCATATGGTGGTGGTGCTTGTTTAATGACCTTTATGGAGCTTCTGTTTTTGTAGTTTTAGTAGTGTAATGGCGCTTTTGGCAGCATTGCGGTTGCAGTGTTTGCATTGTTAGGTTGCTTCACTTACTTTGTGTGCGCTGTGATTTTTTTGATATGTGATACAGCCCAGTTATGAGGGAGGATTTTACAAACATGGGATGATTTAATTTTGCAACCCAAATTACATCTCGGTCATACGGCTTCGGGGGTGCGAGGAAATCTAAATATAGGAGGTTTTAATATGGAGCAAGACTGGTTCCCTGTCCGGATATTTTGAGTGATTGCCACCTAAGGGTAAAGGGAAACAAAGCGGACGTGGTGCCGCACATCACCTGCAAAGTAACTGAGAGTTTTGGCGTCTTAGAATCCACAACACTGGGATTCGACTTCAGCTTTGTTTCTCCATGTTCTACTTATTGGCGAAAATAAAGTCAAGAATGTTGACGATTTAAAGAAAGTAATTAAAGAGTAATCTGAATGTATCTTCATCATATCTGCAACATGGACACTCATTCTCAGGTTAAGTTCCCAGAATGAGAATTTGCTATTTATTTTTTTTATTTTTATTTTTTTTCGTCGCTCTTTTTCTTGGCATGTCATATTTTAAATGAAAGAATTTTTTTGGAGTTCTTCTTTTTTAACTCACTGGGATCAAAAATTTCCCGATAGTCATGTGCGGATTAGGCTAGTTTCACACTAGCGTTAACTGCAATACGTCGCAAATGCGTCGTTTTGCCGAAAATACGCATCCAGCAAAAGTTCTTGCTGGATACGTTTTTTCGTCATAGACTAACATTAGCGACGCATTAGGGACGCATTGCAAAACGTCGCGTCCGTTTTGCGACGCTTGGGCGTGTGGTAGCGGACCGTCGGGGAAAAAAAAACGTTACATGTAACGTTTTTTGCTCCCGACGGTCCGCTTTTTCCGACCGCGCATGCGCGGCCGGAACTCCGCCCGCACCTCACAATGGGGCAGCGGATGCGTGGGAAAAATGCATCCGCTGCCCCCGTTGTGCGGCGGAGACCACGCTAGCGTCGGGAACCTCGGCCCGACGCACAGTGACGGGTTGTTCCCGACGCTAGTGTGAAAGTAGCCTAACATACGTTACTGCTGCGGAAACTCAGAAAATGCAAATGTTGATTTTTTTTTTTTTTTTTTTGTTTGTATCTCTTTCAAGTCTATGGGGAACATCTGCAATTAATAAATCCCTTGTTTACTGCAAGGGAAATTGACATGTTGCAGATTTACAAAAAAAATAAAAAAATTAATTGCACCACAGGGCAGTTTCCATAGTATTAAAAAAAAAACAAACAAACGCAGCACTGTGGGCGTGAGATTTTTCGAAATGTTAGCTTTTTTTCTGTGAAACTACAAAATGCTCTTTCTTGCACATGGAAATATGCAACTGAAAAAAAAAAAAATGCACCAAATGCTCATCGTGGGAACGTAGCCTGCGGGCTAGGGTGAGCGTTACTGATGATGACTTGATAATAAGGAGCGATTGTTGATCCTGTGATCTCGGCTGTTTGGCCCCTTGGACGCTGCCGACTGCGGCATCTATGTACTTATATAAAAGTGGCAATGTACATAATTGCAACCTAGCAAATGTCGAAAAGCAAAAACCCTAAAAATGTTGATAGAATTGCTTTTTGTTAATATTTTTCTGTACGTTTTCTTAAAATAGCGCAGAAAAAACTTTACAGCGCGTCCTGCAAAATGCGCCAAAAAAAACTCAATAGGTTGTATCAAAAGGAAAAAAATTAGCTTTCAAAATGCTGGGCGGAAGAAAAAAAAAATTGCTGGATCATCGCAGTTATCTCATGTTTGCAGCTCAGGGGCGCGCGCCACCCCTCTGCCTCCCGGCTTAGTGCTTGCCCGGTCCTGATTGTTGCACCGTTGGCCCGTACCGTGCACTTTCCGATGCTGCTATTTCTGCAGCATTAGGGAGCGCAGAATCACGGACGCTGGCAGAGTACAGCAAGCCGACCAGCTAAGGAGCAGCGCTTACAAGCAAGCTCTATAGCCAAGAGCTTGTAACACCGCGCTCCTTGCTTGGCAGATAACTGATAGACTGCAGCGGTGGCTGGTAACTTCGGCAAAGAGCAACAAACTGTGGAATAAACGGTTTGCTCTGTTTTGGTCATGGAGAGCAGTTTTAGTAAGCGGTGAATGCACACTTTGCAATATTTCTATGTTTTATACAATGAGAATAACCTTTTAAGAGGAATCTGTCAGCGACAGAAGTGATCTGCAGGTAATCAGCGTTTTATCCATGTTTTGCTGTGTAACTGGAGCAGCATCTAATAATAATAATAATAAGGGCCTGTATTTTGGACTAGTGCATTCCCATAAAAAAATCGCATTGCACTCTGACTGTTATCGAATGACTCAGTGCTCATGCTGCAAGTGGCAGCGTATATTGGATGAGACTCAGCAATGTAAGTCAGTGGGTGCGAAAAAAAAAAATTCACGAAACACAGTAATGCGTATGCCGTCCGATTTTTTTTACGCAGCCATTAAATAGGAAACCCGACATTACATCAGCTAAATAGAGTAAATTCACAGCCTGAACTGTCAGAATAGAAATATATCAGTGAGATATATAATTAGTGCAGTGCGGATGTATGGTGGTTTTTTGTACCTGTAGCTAATAATTACATTTAATGAAAAAAAACAAAACAAAAAAAAAAAAACGGTGTGGGGTTCCCCTTATTTTAACCAACTGAGGTAAATCAGACAGCTGGGGGTTGGTGTTAATAGTATGAGAAGGGGCCACTATCCATGCGTCTTCCCATCTTATTAATGTCAGCTTACAGCTGTCTGCGTAGTTTTTACTGGTTATTAAACGGGGAACCCCCGAAAAAAAAAAAAAAAAAAAAATGACATGGGGTTCCTCCTATTTTTAATAACCAGTAAAGGCTAAGCAGACAGCTGTGAGCTGATAGTAATAGGCTGGCAAGGGGCCATGGACCTACTAATAACACCAGCCACCCCAGGAATGTGGTTAGTAATGGAGAGGCGTCTGTCAGACAGCTCCATTACTAACCCCGTAGTAAACACGCGCGTGCGTGTATATACACACACACACACACACACACACACACACACACACACACACACACACACACTCTCACACTTATTGTAAAAAGCACCCTCCGACAATTACTCATTCATTACTAAAAAAGAGATCAATAAGGGTTCACCGTAAATCCATACTGAGGAGGTCCTATGCCCATCCCCCGACTCTGCTACATCTGTGATGAGCAGTGACATCAGTAATGTGACCACTCGGCACTACTCAGCCCAGCTGCAGTGACGTCATTAAGGTTACCACAGGTCACAGCCGGCGGTGTTAATGGTAAACTCTGTCATCTACAAGCTGTGAACTGCTTTTCCCTTACTAATGTCACCCCTCGCAGCTGTCTGCTTTCCCTTAGCTGGTTATTAAAAATAAGGGGGACCCCATGACATTTGTTTCTTTTATTTATTAGCTAAAAACAAGTACAGAAAAATACACACGCAAGGCACTGATTATCTATACACCGTGTCTATCTCTGTATAAAAAACAGTTTTATTAGTAAACTAGCTTGAAATAACGGAGAATTACATTATATAAAAGATGATGTTAAAAACGCATTACATACGGATGCAAGAAAAATCGCTTTGTGCTCGCATGACAGACTTATTGACTTGGACCGCACAACCCCTTTTGATCTTACTTTTCCATCTTGCAGCTTTCGGGGGGCGGTGCAGGAGGGTGTAACAGTCAGCGCTTACTATTCAGTGACATGTTGTAACCACTCCCCGGCCTTTGAGTGACAGCCTGCTCTGCAGCATGCGGGTGCACTCTCCCAACCAGGACTCCTTTTTTTTTTTTGTGATCAGACGCGTCCCTCCCTACGTCCGTATGATAAAGGTGTGTAGCAGATCATCGTCACCTGTACACGGCACCGTGTGATCCTGCGAATCGACACCTTGCACATTCTATTATATACTGGACACCATACAGGTTCAGGCTGTTGCTAAAGTGTGCCATTACTATATTCAATGGTTTTCTGACCTCCAGGACCCCGCACTGATCATGAGTGAGTGGGGATCAACGTGTATGTAGATGTGCGGCCGTTCCCTGCAGAGCAGGTGCTCTGTGTGCTGCAGCCCTGCGGAAAACTGTTAAAAGGGAATTCAATTTTTGTACGTTGGGGAGAAGGATCAGAATTGCCATTCATTTGTAGGAGAATTCGCAGCACCTCTGACAGCAGTGAGCATTGGCAGCCCATTTTCAAGAAAGAATCAGGTTCCTCCTGTGGGATCCAGATCTGTTCAACTTCAATGTTATATCCTGTGGGTGGGAATACCCCTTTAAGGGATTTTGGCCCTAATCTTGCAACACAGCCCTTTCATTCTCGGGATCGGTGGGAGTCCTGAAGGTTAAACCCCTTTGCCTCCCCCATCTCATTGACCAAAAAGTGATGGTATATCATAATATGCCTTTACATGATGGGACTCCCTCTTCATTATAGCTATAATGGGTTTTATTAGTTTATAAAAAGTTGGCTTTAAATAGGAAAGAACCAATAATCCCCTTATTGATCGTCCCCTGATCTGAGTGCCTCAGGGGTTTATCAGTTGAGAATTTGTCCTGTTGTTCTTTAGCCCCCATTTATGTTGTCAGAGAACACTGCCCCTTATTCTCCAGCAGCTTATTCATCCGGTCGCACACCTTTTGCATGCCGTCTGCTGGCCGCTCTGCGCTGCTATATTGGGATGTTATTATAGGTCACCATAATGGGAGACGCCTAGAAGTCTGTGCCAACGTTCATGTGAGTCAGACTTGTCTGTGTCGTACATAAAACAGAAGCCTGCGTGCCTGCCCAGCCTCACCTCCTTACAGCGCTGGCCGGAGGAGACCACCCTAATAATAGGTCAGACCTACAAATAGTCTATGGGTCAGTATGGCGGGCCGTCGGCACAGACTCCTCGGTGTGACGTGATGCTCGATAGACCTGGACACTGTAATGCCTTGGTCACGTTATGGGAATGGATGTGCCCGTACAATAAACTCATGAATGTAGTCCCATTTCCGAGTGTAGGAGTAAGCCTGTGACACCAGACAGCGCTGACCGGTGTGCCGCAGCTGCTTCCATCAGATGATCGATGTTACACTCCTCGATTACCCCACTGTGTAACCCTCTGTGGCAATAGTGGTGTTTTCATGTCATCTGGCCTGGTTTATGATGAGTCTATTGGTTCCTCGAGCCCAGGATCAAACCTTTATCAGTATAGCTCAACCACATTCTCAGCCATTTTTTTTTTTATTTATTTTTTTAATTGAAAAAATTTGGAAAACTTTACAGCCAAGAAAGTCAAATTTTTTTTGTTTATTCATCTGCTATGTAGTGCTATGTCTCCATGGCTGTGTCTTCTGACCCCCACAGTATCACTCGCTGCCGTCTGTACCCTAATTATTACCAGCTTACCTAATCTAAGGGCAGATTGGGGGTGAAAACTGTAGGATCAGGCTACATACGGTTAGTATGGAGGGCATATTGTAACTACTAAAAAAGGACTTGTTGCCAAGTAAATTGTCCAGTTTTTGCCTTTTTTATTCCCACTGCTCCCCTGAGTTTTTTTTTTTTTTTTTTAATCCAGCGTATGGTTTACAATGGGGCGTGGCTTACAGGGTAGTTATGCAGAAATACACGCCCCAGAGGATCCTGTGAGCGCCGACTGTAAGTGAAGGGTCAGACGGCCATATATCTCCGACAAGGATCGCAACGCCAAGCTCGGACCGGCCGTCAGCTCTCCTGACCTGAGCGTGACTGCATGTATTCCTATGCAGCTGTCACACTCGGGCTGGGAGAGCCACCAGTCAGTCCAAGCATTGCCATCCCTGTCCTAGTTATACAGCAGTCCGACCCATTCCTAGAGGCCATAAAAACTATCGCCAAGTAAACCATATCCCTGGAACCAACTTAAAAAGGTTTTGAAAAACAATGACATTCAGTTTAGCAGCAGGAATAAAATAAGAAAAAAAAATCACGACTTTTGAGCTGGTGACAGGTCATCTTTAAAGGGCAATTTATCAAGGCTGTTTGCATGTTTTTTTTGTTTTTTTGTTTTTTTTAATGTCTTTACCGGTTGTCTGTGCACCGTCTGGAGGTGGGGGTCTCTGGACCTTGACTTCCACCGATGAATATGAAAAAACAAAGTTGTTGCTTTTTAAAGGGGAGGGGGTCTTGTATGATTTTTCTTTACACTTTAAAAAAAATTGCCTTCATTATTGGTGAGCTATTATTATTAATAATAATATAATATTATTATCCAATTTATTTTAGTAGAGTCCCCGATGCAACAAAATTGGGGGGGGGGGGGGGTGTTCCCTATCTTGTGTATCAACCTACATTGCTAGTGATCGGCTACACATACGGGGTATTGAGACCTCCTTTTTTTTTTTTTCTTTTTTTTTTTTCAGTGTATCATAAAATAGCCCTTGTGTAGTGTGGTGGTCTTGCAGTGAGCGGCCCCTCCGCGCCCTTCTCTCTGGGCCGCTTGCTCATTGCTGTTTACAGGCTCTTGTAGCCAGCACCATAAATAGCGCTCACACACGACTTCTAACCCGGGCCAAGGGGGAAACGTTTCTCATGTTTCATCATTGCCTATACATTACAGCAAAGTCCCATCACCTGTCACCCGCAAGCAGAAAGCGTAGGGAAAGGAGCGAGCCAAACTACGCAGCCGCTTGTGTTCTGTACTGCGACACAAGGCCGAAAGCAATATTATATTGTTGTGGAAGTGACCTAATAAGTGGCGTTATATGCATGTACAGTGGGGAAAATAAGTATTTGATACACTGCCAATTTTATAAGTTTTCCCACATACAAAGAATGGAGAGGTCTGCCATTTGTATCGTAGGTACACGTCATCTGTGAGAGACAGAATCTAAAAATAAAAAACAGAATATCACATTGTATGATTGACATAATTAATTTGCATTTTATTGCATACACTAAGTATCATTACTCATTTTTTTATTGCAAACATGTTTTTGTTCTAATTACTTTCCCTTCTTAATATGGAGTCACATTAGCAGTTATGCTTTTCAGACTTTCTGTTAGTGTTTTTTGCATATGGGAGGCTACTGTGGTTTTCATAGAATTGTTTGGACATTTATATATTAAGGCTGTAAAAATTATCAGTAGTTTAGAGAACTTCCTAATGGTTTCCGTATATAATACTATAATCATGAAGCACCAATATACTCTGTGCAGATGAGCGGATACTACCAGCTCTCTCTAAGCACCCCACAGGTACCCCTCCAGGACTACTCCACAACGCTAATACCACAAAAAGACGGAGAAAAAACGTCCACTTATTCATAATTATATAAAAATATTCAAATGTTTATTAATTCATCACAATCACATACATGTATAAATACATAAAGTACAAAAAATGGGTGTGTTGTCAACACAGCCATATAGCAGGAGACACAAAAAGGAGAAACGTGGCACTGACCAAGTTAGAGGGGGAATAGTCAAATATGCCCTTCGGGTATCAGCATCAGTCTCAATCTAAAGTATAGTATGTGACCATGTATCATCATTATATCCAATACAGATATTTCAAAGTCACCCTATGTCCACAATCACATATTAGTATATATTTGCTGCTTACCCATTAAAGATCAGGGCTGGTATCCCCTCCTCGCTTGGTCCCCCCCGGTTACCGTATATAGTATGATTTTTTTGGGGAAAAAAAGTTCTATAAATGTCTGTTCTCTTCCTGATCTCAGGATCTGGGCTTTTAGTTGAGATGAATCTGTGCTGCACTTTATGCACATGCTCAGTTGTGACTAGTGCTGTGGAATCGTAGTGGAGATGAATCTGTGCTGCACTTTATGCACATGCTCAGTTGTGACTAGTGCTGTGTAATTGTAGTGGAGATGAATCTGTGCTGCACTTTATGCACATGCTCAGTTGTGACCAGTGCTGTGGAGTCGTAGTGGAGATGAATCTGTGCTGCACTTTATGTACATGCTCAGCAGTGACAAGGGCTGTGGAGTTGGAGAAATTGAGGAGTCCGAGGTTTGGCTTACCGACTCCACAGCCCTGCTCCTAATCCTGAGAGGACCTGTTGCAAGATTCACAATACATTCTGAAATAATTGTTTTGTCTGAGGCTGATGTACTTACTACAGTATTAAATGTCATAATTGCTGTATAATAATGTCATCATATTAGTTTTACTCTCTTGCTAATGTAGCTAGAGCTATGTAAAAATGCTCCGATTAAAATGAGGGTTACACCAAAATTTTGACCTGGATCTTAAAGTAAGTACACTGGCCCCATCAGGTCTAAAATCTATTTAACAATGTCTGCTGCTTCTGTTGTGAAGTCTGGTGATATATCTGGTTATAGGGACTTTTTTTTTGCACATTACTTAATCTGTGCACCTAGATGAAGTGACCATTCTCTTTACGTATTTCTGATAGTTTGGGAGGGAGGGTTAAAGAGATACCATCTTCATTTTTATTTCATTAATTATTAGTCCGCATGAAAATAAATAAAACTTTGTAACTGATCTTCTCAGTGAAATCTGCTTCTCTTTCCTCCAGGACTGATCATTCATTCTCAAAGTTCTCAGATCATTGGTAAAATCTGTATTCAGTGAAGACACTGTTACATTGCTGAGCTAGGCGATTATGGTTTTTATTTGAACTACCTTCAGCTCTAGCCATGGCGGCTTGATGGATGAACGATCTGTAGGAAGATCAGCTTTGTTCAGTCCTAGATCGGTCCATCAGGGTCTTCTCCGCATTATCTTGAAAGTTCCGTATCAAGTCATCAGATTGTTGACCTTTCTCTTCACCTTGTTGCTTCTATTTGTCCGACCATGATGTCTTTCTCCATTGATTTCTCTCTTTGTAGAATGTGTCCAAAATAGAAAAGTCATAGTTTGGTGATCCTTGCATTGAGTGACATGTCTGGCTTGATTTGTTCCAAGATTGATGTGTTTGTTGCTCTTGCCTTCCATGGTATTGATAACTTCCTTCTCCAGCACCACGTCTCGAAAGCGTTGATTCTTGTGATGACAGTTGGTGCTCATAAAATTCTATGTAGGGGTAGGTGTGAAGGTAGTAGTTCTGCCTCTAGCGCCTCCCTCGCCCTTCCATCTACGTAGAATCTAACAAGCACCAACGATCATCTTCCTATCTTAGTAATGTAACAATCTGGCGAGCTTTTCCCCAGGAGTTAGTGCCTCTTTGTACCATCCCCAGAAGGCTGCGTTCACAGAACTGTGTGATTTTTACCATCCGTCAGAAACGGACAGTGTTTTTATTTTTTCCCCCTCAGGTGTCGCCCTAGTTACATCCAGATGTTTTTTTTTTTCTCAAGCCAACAAAAACACCCCGGAAAGGTTTTTTTTGCATGTATTCATACTTTCCAAGTTGATCAATAAGCAATTGAGCCGCGAGAAGCTGAAGCTTTCTGATTTGCATCCTTGATTTACGGATCCCCGTTGTATGGCCGAGTCTGATCTGGGATCGGAGTAGGTCTTACTCGGAATCTCATGGATCTCGCGCTCAGATCCCAGATCTTCATGGATGTGTGTATCGATCCATAACACTCTATGGGTACGTGTGCGGTCCGAGTACAAATTAGACGCCACGTTGACACTTTACATGGATGTGTGACTGCAGCTTGAGGAGAACCAAAACCTTAGAACGTCCCCAAAAATGTAACATTATACCTTTGTGCGATATAACAATTTCCTTCGTTGCTTCCAGTCCAGCACCTAAACAGTCAGCGCGATTCATTCCAGCAGTCAGACACGAGGGGCGTCTAAGTGCCGGCAGATGGCGGCACATTCAGCTGCTCGTCTACTGCACCCGACCTAAACCAACTCGTTTCCATATTCCACTTCTGATAAAAGAAAGAAAAAACCCCGGTGTTGTCATAGTGATGGAGGAAAAAGCCATGTAAAAATTACCTTTCAATCTCCACTTAATAGCAGGTTTACTGCTCCGGCACAAAGCCTCCGATTACAGCGAGTTCTCTATGGAGACGCTGCGGTATAAGTGGCTGAAACGCGTGGTAATTACAATTGTCCGGCTGCCAGCTCCTGAAATGCTACAAGAGGGACCAGATCTTCTGTACCACCAGATTCCAGGCAGTATCTTACTGCATGGTTAATGATTTATATGCCGAACACACAGGGAAGTTATCCTGATCAACACCTAATAACTCGGATTTACTGCAGTCACACTATCGTTTCCCAGATGTGCTGTTCATGGCAGCCTGTATTGTGGTTACAGCCCTGAAAAACAGTTGTGCGGCTCTTATGGATTTGGAGGATATTTGCCCTCATCGTCTTCCATCAGATGTATATGTTAGGAGGATTTTATGAGCTATACCGCCGATGGTGGTTCTAACATATCAGTAATTCAGAGCCGTCAACTGCCTCTTGGCTTCTAGTTTGGGGGGGGGGGGGGGAGGAAAAACAGCCAAAAGGACACTTCTTACTTTTATTGGGAGCGTAAGGGTTCTTTACAGTTAGAGCAGTCAGACTGTGGAATGCCGACCACAGAGGTAGTAATGGCAGACACTATACAGGTTTTATACAAGGGCTGGACGATTTCCTCAGTACACATAACATTGTGGGTTATAAGACAGTCTTCTCCAACCACAAGGTGTTTGCTCTTTTATTTAACATCAGGGATCGTCGAACGGTGTGCTGCCTACCTGGCGCTCGAGTCCGACACATCGCTGATCGGGTGGACAGATTACTGGGAGGGGCTGGTGAGGACCCAGCGGTCATGGTGCACATTGGCACAAATGACAAAGTTAGAGGTGTAGGTGGAAGGTCCTTAAAGATGATTTCAGGGAATTAGGCTGCAAGCTGAAAGCAAGGACCTCCAACGTGGTATTTTCCGAAATACTGCCTGTACCACGTGCCACGCCAGAGAGGCAACGGGAGATTAGGGAGGTTAATAAGTGGCTCAAGAACTGGTGTAGGAAGGAGGGGTTTGGGTTCCTGCAGAACTGGGCCGACTTCTCAGTTGGCTACAGGCTCTACGCTAGGGACGGGCTGCACCTCAATGGGGAAGGTGCAGCTGTGCTGGGGGGGAAAATGGCTAGAAGGTTGGAGGAGTGTTTAAACTAGGGATTGGGGGGGAGGGTATTCATTTTATAGGAGGGGAAGATAGTGCAGATAGAGACCTGGGCACAAATAAGGAAGTTGGGGGTGGCGGTGGCATGGGGGGTGGGGTTAGAATAGTTAATAATTTAGGAAAGAATAGAGGTACAGAGAGGAACATCAAGTGCATGTATACTAATGCCAGAAGCCTCGCCAACAAAATGGACGAATTAGAACTAATGTTGTTGGAGCATAATTATGACATGGTGGGGATATCTGAAACATGGCTGGATGAGAGCCATGACGGGGCTGTTAACTTGCAGGGCTATAGCCTGTTCAGAAATGACCGTACAGATAAGCGAGGGGGAGGGGTGTGTCTATATGTAAAATCATCCTTAAAACCCATCCGGCGTGATAATATAGGTGAATCTAATGAAAATGTAGAGTCCCTGTGGGTGGAGATAAGGGGAGGGGGAAAAAATAATAAATTACTGATAGGGGTTTGTTATAAATTTCCAAAAATAATGGAAGCAATGGAGAATATCCTCGTAAAGCAAATAGATGAAGCTGCGACTCAAGGAGAAGTCATTATTATGGGGGACTTCAACTACCCTGAAATAGATTGGGGAACAGAAACCTGCAGTTCCAGCAAAGGTAATCGGTTTTTGCCAACTATGAGAGACCATTACCTTTCACAACTGGTTCAGGACCCAACAAGAAGGGGGGCACTGCTAGACCTAATATTAACCAACAGGCCAGACCACATATCAAATATAAGAGTTGGGGGTCACTTGGGGAATAGTGATCACAAAATAATAAGTTTTCATGTATCCTTTAATAAGATGTGTAGTAGAGGGGTGACAAGGACACTAAACTTCAGGAGGGCAAATTTCCAACAGATGAGAGAGGATCTTGGTGCAATTAATTGGGACGATATCCTGAGACATAAAAATACACAAAGAAAATGGGAGACGTTTATTAGCATCCTGGATAGGACCTGTGCACAGTATATACCGTATGGGAATAAACATACTAGAAATAGGAGGAAACCAATATGGCTAAATAGAGCTGTAAGGGGTGCAATAAGTGACAAAAAGAAAGCATTTAGAGAATTAAAGGAAGTAGGTAGTGAGGAGGCATTAAATAAATACAAAAAAATTAAATTCTGTAAAAAGCAAATTAAGGCAGCAAAGATTGAGACAGAGAGACTCATTGCCAGAGAGAGTAAAAATAATCCCAAAATATTCTTTAACTACATAAATAGTAAGAAACTAAAAAATGATAGTGTTGGCCCCCTTAAAAATAGTCTGGGTGAAATGGTGGATGAGGATGAGGAAAAAGCCAATATGCTAAATGACTTTTTTTCATCAGTATTTACAAAAGAAAATCCCATGGCAGACAAAATGACTAGTGATAAAAATTCCCCATTAAATGTCACCTGCTTAACCCAGCAGGAAGTACAGCGGCGTCTAAAAATCACTAAAATTGACAAATCTCCGGGCCCGGATGGGATACACCCCCGAGTACTGCAGGAACTAAGTACAGTCATTGATAGACCATTATTTTTAATCTTTAAAGACTCCATAATAACAGGGTCTGTACCACAGGACTGGCGTATAGCAAATGTGGTGCCAATATTCAAAAAGGGGACAAAAACTGAACTCGGTAATTATAGGCCAGTAAGCTTAACCTCTACTGTGGGTAAAATCCTGGAGGGCATTCTAAGGGATGCTATACTGGAGTATCTGAAGAGGAATAACCTCATGACCCAGTATCAGCACGGGTTTACTAGGGACCGTTCATGTCAGACTAATCTGATCAATTTCTATGAAGAGGTAAGTTCCGGACTGGACCAAGGGAACCCAGTAGATGTAGTGTATATGGACTTTTCAAAAGCTTTTGATATGGTGCCACACAAAAGGTTGATACATAAAATGAGAACAATGGGGATAGGGGAAAATATGTGTAAGTGGGTTGAGAGCTGGCTCAGGGATAGGAAACAAAGGGTGGTTATTAATGCAGCAAACTCGGACTGGGTCGCGGTTAGCAGTGGGGTACCACAGGGGTCAGTATTGGGCCCTCTTCTTTTTAACATATTTATTAATGACCTTGTAGGGGGCATTCAGAGTAGAATTTCAATATTTGCAGATGACACTAAACTCTGCAGGGTAATCAATACAGGGGAGGACAATTTTATATTACAGGATGATTTATGTAAACTAGAAGCTTGGGCTGATAAATGGCAAATGAGCTTTAATGGGGATAAATGTAAGGTCATGCACTTGGGTAGAAGAAATAAGATGTATAACTATGTGCTTAATTCTAAAACTCTGGGCAAAACCGTCAATGAAAAAGACCTGGGTGTATGGGTGGATGACAAACTCATATTCAGTGGCCAGTGTCAGGCAGCTGCTACAAAGGCAAATAAAATAATGGGATGCATTAAAAGAGGCATAGATGCTCATGAGGAGAACATAATTTTACCTCTATACAAGTCACTAGTGCGACCACACTTAGAATACTGTGCACAGTTCTGGTCTCCGGTGTATAAGAAAGACATAGCTGAACTGGAGCGGGTGCAGAGAAGAGCGACCAAGGTTATTAGAGGACTGGGGGGTCTGCAATACCAAGATAGGTTATTACACTTGGGGCTATTTAGTTTGGAAAAACGAAGGCTAAGGGGTGATCTTATGTTAATGTATAAATATATGAGGGGACAGTACAAAGACCTTTCTGATGATCTTTTTAATCATAGACCTGTGACAGGGACAAGGGGGCATCCTCTACGTCTGGAGGAAAGAAGGTTTAAGCATAATAACAGACGCGGATTCTTTACTGTAAGAGCAGTGAGACTATGGAACTATCTGCCGTATGATGTTGTAATGAGTGATTCATTACTTAAATTTAAGAGGGGACTGGATACCTTTCTGGAAAAGTATAATGTTACAGGGTATATACACTAGATTCCTCGATAGGGCGTTGATCCAGGGAACTAGTCTGATTGCCGTATGTGGGGTCGGGAAGGAATTTTTTTCCCCAAGGTGGAGCTTACTCTTACCACATGGGGTTTTTTGCCTTCCTCTGGATCAACATGTTAGGGCATGTTAGGTTAGGCTATGGGTTAAACTAGATGGACTTAAAGTCTTCCTTCAACCTTAATAACTATGTAATAACTATGTAATGTAATGTTTTACAGCTCTTTTCATCACTGTCCCCATTGGGGCTCACAATATAGATTCCCTATCAGTATGTCTTTGTAGTGTGGGAGGAAACTGGACAACCCCCAGAGTAAACCCACGCAAACACGGGGAAAATATACAAACTCCTTGCAGATGTTGTCTTTGGTGGGATTTGAACCCAGGGCCCCAGCACTGCAATGCTATCCACTGAGCCGCCCTGCTGCTGATGTTTTCAAAAATACTTTCTCTTCTATTACAGGTTTTGCAAAAGACACAGGGTAAAGTCGAGCTCGTGTGTTCCCTCGGTGCCCCACGATTTGCTGATGATGTCGGAGCTGGTTATACCTCGCTTCATCTTCTACCTTATTCAGTACTTGAGAGATGGGTACAGCGAGCCTGGTATGTGCAATACAAGATAGTCTGCGGCTACGAGATCACGCATGGCAAAATCTAATGCAATAATACTATGACGCCAGTGCTGCTACATAGTAATGTGGGTCGTGATGCAAAAAAACATCTCCCTTTATTGTGCTCCTCATGAGAAGTGAATAAGAGAAGTCAGAACGGTTGTGTTGACAAATTAGAAGGCCATTGCATGCAGTGTTGCTGCTTTTCTGCAGCGCTATTCTTGGAGTTTTAGCAAAAAAAAAGTTATATGCTGCCCAAATGTTTTCCACTTTTTTGGGATTGGTCCATTTATAGCTTATGAAAACTGTTTCACAAGCTAGATCTCAAATCTGGAACCCCTTAAAACTCTGTGCGTGCATGGCCTAAGAATCCACTGTGTCTCCCATAGTAGATTAAGCCTTTACAAGCAACAATTTTATCTTCTAGAAAATTAACTCTTTAGAAGCAGCTATGTCCTCTTTTGCAGATAAAACCCTTTGGAAGCAGCTGTGACCTCCTTTTGGAGATTTAACCTTTTAGGTGTAGTTGCATAGTACACAGTAACATTTTATATCATTGCACGGGTGTTAACAATTAGCATAGGACATGCACATATCTGCTAGATCTGCACTTGTGCTTTTCTATTTGTTAGCTGTTTGGCAACTGACCTATTTGCCATGCAGCAGGGTCTTGATTCAGAAATGAGAGGCACTGCGCCATCCTATTAAATTACAGGGAGATTTTTTGGTATAGCTCTTCATTTTTAACTCTTCATTTGCAGATTACACTATTGTACAGCACTCAGGTTTACAGTGCCTAAAAGTAGTATTCAACCCCCTGCAGATTTAGCAGGTTTAATAAGATGCAAATAAGTTAGAGCCTTCAAACTTCAAACAAGAGCAGGATTTATTAACAGATGCATAAATCTTACAAACCAAAAAGTTTTGTTGCTCAGTTAAATTTTTATAAATTTTAAACATAAAAGTGTGGGTCAATTATTCTTCAACCCCTAGGTTTAATATTTTGTGGAATAACCTTTGTTTGCAATTACAGCTAATAATCGTCTTTTATAAGACCTGATCAGGCCGGCACAGGTCTCTGGAGTTATCTTGGCCCACTCCTCCATGCAGATCTTCTCCAAGTTATCTAGGTTCTTTGGGTGTCTCATGTGGACTTTAATGTTGAGCTCCTTCCACAAGTTTTCAATTGGGTTAAGGTCAGGAGACTGACTAGGCCACTGCAACACCTTGATTTTTTGCCTCTTGAACCAGGCCTTGGTTTTCTTGGCTGCTTTGGGTCGTTGTCTTGTTGGAAGATGAAATGACGACCCATCTTAAGATCCTTGATGGAGGAGCGGAGGTTCTTGGCCAAAATCTCCAGGTAGGCCGTGCTATCCATCTTCCCATGGATGCGGACCAGATGGCCAGGCCCCTTGGCTGAGAAACAGCCCCACAGCATGATGCTGCCACCACCATGCTTGACTGTAGGTATGGTATTCTTGGGGTCGTATGCAGTGCCATCCAGTCTCCAAACGTCACGTGTGTGGTTGGCACCAAAGATCTCGATCTTGGTCTCATCAGACCAGAGAACCTTGAACCAGTCAGTCTCAGGGTCCTCCAAGTGATCATGAGCAAACTGTAGACGAGCCTTGACATGACGCTTTGAAAGTAAAGGTACCTTACGGGCTCGTCTGGAACGGAGACCATTGCGGTGGAGTACGTTACTTCTGGTATTGACTGAAACCAATGTCCCCACTGCCATGAGATCTTCCCGGAGCTCCTTTCTTGTTGTCCTTGGGTTAGCCTTGACTCTTCGGACAAGCCTGGCCTCGGCACGGGAGGAAACTTTCAAAGGCTGTCCAGGCCGTAGAAGGCTAACAGTAGTTCCATAAGCCTTCCACTTCCGGATGATGCTCCCAACAGTGGAGACAGGTAGGCCCAACTCCTTGGAAAGGGTTTTGTACCCCTTGCCAGCCTTGTGACCCTCCACGATCTTGTCTCTGATGGCCTTGGAATGCTCCTTTGTCTTTCCCATGTTGACCATGTTTGAGTGCTGTTCACGTTTGGGGAGGGTCTTAAATAGTCAGAAAAGGCTGGAAAAAGAGATAATTAATCCAAACATGTGAAGCTCATTGTTCTTTGTGCCTGAACTACTTCTTAATACTTTAGGGGAACCAAACAGAATTCTGGGGGGTTGAGGGGTTGAATAATAAATGACCCTCTGAAAAAACTTTTCCCAATTTAAAAAAAAAAATAAACAAAGAAATAACATTCTTTTTTGCTGCAGTGCATTTCACACTTCCAGGCTGATCTACAGTCCAAATGTCACAATGCCAAGTTAATTCCAAATGTGTAAACCTGCTAAATCTGCAGGGGGTTGAATACTACTTGTAGGCACTGTATACTGAAGGGAGTTTTGGTCCAGCTACATTGTGTACGCTCTTTCTGCTAACATGTTGTATGTGGGAGTGCCTGCAGATTGCCGGTTCTGTACTCCCATTCCCAGCGTTAGTCCCCTTGTGTTTGCAGTCTCCCAATGCTCTTTCATACATTTAGTTTCTCAAAATTAACAATTTCCACGAAGAATGCTTCTTTTACAATGGATCAGTAAGAAGACCAGATTTTTGTGGTTTTGCTTAGAGAGTTTGTGTGATTCTTTTCTTCATATTTGTCTTGTGTAACGCCATTATAGGTACACGTCTTACTGTCGGATTATATAGGCGAAGCATTGAAAGAGTGATGGCAGGCAAAAGTCAAATGTAAAGCTGCAAACAACTAGTGTATGTGCACATGTTCAGCATTTGCTGCAGAAAAATACAGCATAAAATACATGCGCTTTTGATGCGTTTTCACCATTCATTATGGTAGTATGGGTAAAATCTGCAGCAAAAATGCTAAAAGAATTGACAAACTGTTGTAAGTCTGCAAGATAAACATAATTACCATATATACTCGAGTATAAGCCGAGATTTTCAGCCCATTTTTTTGGGCTGAAAGTCCCCCTCTCGGCTTATACTCGAGTCATACCCGGGGGTCGGCATGTGAGGGGGGGCGGGGGCTGTGTAATTATACTTACCTGCTCCCGGCGCGGTCCCTGGACGTCCCTGCTTCTTCCAGCGCTGCAGCTTCTTCCTGTACTGAGCGGTCACATGGTCCCGCTCATTACAGAAATGAATATGCGGCTCCACCTCCCATAGAGGTGGAGCCGCATATTCATTAATGTATGAGCGGTAACGGTGACCGCTCAATACAGGAAGAAGATGCAGGGACGTCCAGGGACACAGCGCCAGGAGCAGGTAAGTATACGGGGAGGGGGAGCGCAGTGCTGCGCGATATTAACGCTCCTCGTTCCGGTGTGTCCCCGTCATCAGCGTCCTCTGGCAATGACGCTCAGGTCAGAGGGCGCGGTGACTTACTCAGTGCGCACCCTCTGCTGAACGTCAGTGCCGAAGACAGAGCCGCACGAGGAGCAGGTAAAAGTGCTGGGGTCCTGAGCGACGGAGAGGTGAGTGTGTGATTTTTTTTTTTTTTTTATGGCAGCAAAAGCAAATGGGGCAAGTGGCTGTGCGGAGCATCTTATGGGGCCATAACACTTGTGCAGCACTATAAGGGGCAGTGGCTGTGCGGAGCATCTTATGGGGCCATAACACTTGTGCAGCACTATAAGGGGCAGTGGCTGTGCGGAGCATCTTATGGGGCCATAACACTTGTGCAGCACTATAAGGGGCAGTGGCTGTGCGGAGCATCTTATGGGGCCATAACACTTGTGCAGCACTATAAGGGGCAGTGGCTGTGCGGAGCATCTTATGGGGCCATAACACTTGTGCAGCACTATAAGGGGCAGTGGCTGTGCGGAGCATCTTATGGGGCCATAACACTTGTGCAGCACTATATGGGGCAAGTGACTGTACGGAGCATCTTATGGGGCCCTTATTACCCTTTATGCAGGATTATATGGGGCATATTTTAATATGGAGCATCTAATGGGGCCCATCAAACTTTATGGAGCATTATATGGGGCTCCTGATTCAATATGGATAGTCAAAAACACTTAAACTACTGATGTCTCAATTAATTTTACTTTTATTGGTATCTATTTTTGCTTTTGAAATTTACCGGTAGCTGCTGCATTTTTCACCCTAGGCTTATACTCGAGTCATTAAGTTTTCCCAGTTTTTTGTGGCAAAATTAGGGGGGTCGGCTTATACTCTAGTATATACGGTAACTTCAGTAATCTCATTCACTTTGCTGGTACTAGGAAATGCAAAGTTTTTGTGACAAATTTGCGCAGAAAAAATACGACAAAACCGCAACTTATGCCCGTTAACATTTTCTTAGGCCCTGTGCATACGTTGCAGATTTGTTTATGCCCAGATTTGTCACAAAACCTGAAGGATTTCCTAGTACTGGGAAAGTGTATGAGAATCTGAAGTCTCATGCACATGTTGCAATATTTTCCTTGCAGACTTAAATCTGCAGAATGTCAATTCTTTCAACCGTTTTGCTGTAGATTTCACCCAGACTAATCAGTGGGAAAAAATCTGCTACAAAAACGGTTGTAATAAAAACACAGCAAAAGTATTTTACGTAGCTTTTTTTTTTTATTCCTGCCAAGAAATGCAGAAATTTCTGCTGCACATACTTAACTTGTGCACATACCCTTATTCGGTTTTGCTTATGTGCTGGAACTGTAAGACAACACGTTTTTGATGCAGCAAAAAGTACCATTTGTTCTAAAAAAAAAAAAATAAAATACATAGAAAAAAGTGAATAGACACAAAAATATTCAGTAAAAATGTATAATTTTATGAAATATATGAAAGTAAAGTTCATATAATAGAAATAGAATATTAGGGGATAAAGTCCTAGAGAGGAAAACGTATAGAGTGGGTATACTCAATGGATGGCATTGCACAATATGGCCATGTGGCCAAAGTAAAAATAGTGCTAAAGTCCATATAACCATATGTAGCATTACATAGTAATAACCAGTGGATACAGGTAGAAATAATCATATACAGACATCATAGAAAAGTAAAATAATGCAAAAGAAGTTCAGTAACCAATTACAAGTACCCAGGAACTCCCGCGTACGTTTCGCCAGGTGGCTTTCTCAGGGAGTATGAATAATAAGTACGTAGCGTCAATAGCTCATCGTGGGAAAAGAGCCTTAATGTTCTGCATTAGTGAATGTTTGAGAAATAGAAGAGGCTGTGAAGTGTGTATTCTGCTCTGTAGAAGCTACATAAGCAGCTGCACGGGTTATGGGAGGACATCTTGTCTCAATCTCCGGCATCGCATTGCACCCACTGAAGGCAATAATGTATAATGCATGGATGAGATGAAGAAGACCCCCTGCTGTGACTTCCAGGTTTTGCTGCTGCTTTCCCATTGTAATGTCTGGAGTAAGGGTTTCTAATGGCCGCCTTATGCTATTGTCATTTTTGCAGCCAAGCATTAAGGTTTCGCTTCCACTCTTTTACACCTAGGTGTATAAGCCATGCTGCTCAGCTGTCACATCTTACGAACATTTCTTTGCTGTTCCCAAACCATTGAAATCGATTTTCTCCGTATGATACCTGACACACATTCTCTGTTGCTAAGCTACATTTATCATAAATGTTGGCGACTAATTGCCGAGTCCTGAGATTACTCCTACATTTACCGTAAGGTGAATTTCTTTGTTCGGGGGCATAGAGTCCATCCACCTGTAGCTGGAGTGGGCAATGTATGTGGGATTTTTTGTTATGGGAATGGTGATTTTTCACTCCTTGTGTATTCACCTTTGTCACCAAGATTACGGTACTGACCTCTAGATCTATCAGCTGCTTGTTGGTTAACACTGTTGACTTGCAACATCGGGGTCTCACCCAAATTTTCGCCTACGTGCCAAATGGATTGGGAGCCCCAAAGAGAATGAGGATTGTTAGAAGTGATGACCATCTCTGTACAGTGCTGTGGAATATGTTGGTTGTAAATCATTCAGCTGCGGCGATGAAAGCTAAGTCTCTGTACACTAACAAATACTCGGAGACCACCTGAGCGTGCTCGGAAAACCAGAGCAACGAGTAGAGTCGCTCATCACTACCTACCAGCCGTGAGACATGCCGCCGCAGGCACTCGAACATATCGACAGTCTCAACACATGTAAGGATTGCCTACAGCCGTAAGACATTCAGCCGCAGGCACTCGAACATATCGACAGTCTCAACACATGTAAGGATTGCCTACAGCCGTAAGACATTCAGCCGCAGGCACTCGAACATATCGACAGTCTCAACACATGTAAGGATTGCCTACAGCCGTAAGACATTCAGCCGCAGGCACTCGGAACATATCGACAGTCTCAACACATGTAGGGATTGCCTACCAGTAGTGATGAGCGAGTGTACTCATTGCTCGGGTTTTCCCGAGCACGCTCGGGTGGTCTCCCGAGTATTTGTAACTGCTCGGAGATTAAGTTTTCATTGCCTCAGCAGCATGATTTGCGGCTACTACACAGCTTGATTATATGTGGGGATTCCCTAGGACCAGACAACCCCCACATGTACTCAGGCTAAGTAGTAGTTGTAAATCATTCAGCTGCGGCGATGAAAACTAAATCTCTGTACACTAACAAATACTCGGAGACCACCCGAGCGTGCTCTGAAAACCAGAGCAACGAGTAGAGTCGCTCATCACTACCTACCAGCCTCGAGACATGCAGCCGCAGGCACTTGAACATATTAATCGAACACGCCGAAGACACTCATTTAGCGCCCGAGCATACTCTGATAACCCCTTATCTGAGCACGTTTGCTCATCATTATTAATTATATGCAAGGAAAGATGGGTGCCGGTCATAATTCTATTTTGTCATATTTTCCTTTAGGAACCTGCTAGTGCAATAAATGACATCCATGATTCTGAGTATGTTTTTACACCAAACCTAACTATGATATATCCATAATTTGGTTGATAGTTAAATTTCTGTGTTGTCCCAATGCTGAAAAATCCCAGCTTTCCAATCCACAGAAGCCATTACGTTCTCCAAGCTCTTATTCAAAGAGCATAGGCCATCAATATCATTGGCTTGGAGAACCCCTTTAACCCCTGCCTCTTGTCTTTGCTGGGTTCAGATAGTAGAGGCATTTATATGATGCTGGTGGTTTACCCAAAAATACACTATTAAAACCCAGTCTATCAGAAAATCTCTCCTATATGTAAACGGTTTCCTATGTTATGTTGTAGAATTGACAGTTATGCAGAGACTGGAACCATGTGCAGAACGCTAAAACCTATATTTTACTTGCTGTAGTTTTGCAGCAATTGCAGTCAGTTTTTATTTTTTTAAATGTAATTGAAAAAATGCAATTTTGTTCTGAAATGTTCTAAATATCATTAGGTTTCAACTGTGCTCAGAGAAAAATGTGTAAAATCGTATTCACATTGGCTCTCCTGAAGAAGCCTTTGATACCGGCGATACACCCAAGTGGACTTCCTTCTACAACAACCCTTGATTTAGTACATGATCATTACTTTTTATTTGCAGTGCATTTCTGGACTAGACAATCATTGTTGTTCATTTTTTGTTTTCTAGAATCCGCAACGGACAAAGATATCCAGAAAACGCTTCAGGCGTTGGAACCACAGATAACTTTCCTGGAGGATTTAACCAAAATGGGGGGTGCAATGCGGACTGTCCTCACCCAAGTTCTCACTAACCAGCAATATTACAAAGACCTTTGCTGTGGTAAGTTTTAGCATTGAACCTTGAAACAAAACCTGTTCCCAAAGGGGGTTATATGCTTTAAAGGGAGCCCAGTCATTAGATCCAAGCTGCCCGAACTTTGTGCCTCATGAATCTGAGCCTAGCTGCACGATTGCAGCAGTGTATGTTTTACTCTGAAACTCTGCAATGTTTGGGTGATGCATTTTTGGGGGGTTATCGGTCCGTTTCTGACTGTCAGACACACCCGCGGACCATGGAGGGAGAAGATGCAAGCTTATTATTACGGCATCTTTTTTGCTGGCTACATCGCACTCATTGGGACTGGCAACGCTTTGTGATACCTTTTGCGCTTACATAATCTCCGGCTTAGCAGAGCTGTTGGGTCCTAGCAAACCCAGATGAACTCTACCAGTGAATTCTATCATCATAGGGGATCTGATTTCCCCTGTAACTGGGCTTACTATGGATGCCCAAGGTACAGTGGAAAAATGAGTAAACATAAAAAAAATAAATCCTCTTTTTTTCTGCACAGTTATATGGTCAACTGGATTGTGTCATTTCTATCTTCAAGGAGAGGAAAAATAAACGCAAAAATGAAAATTTTCAGAGGCAGAAAGGTTTAGCAGAGCCACAAGCGTCCTCTAGCCATTGGGGTCATAACTAACTCTGTTGTAGCAGGATTTTTTGAGATATAAAGACATTTTGTAAAGACTGACATTTTGCAAAAAAGGGGCACACTAGTTGGTTGCTTTAAAAAAAAAAAAAAAAAATCCTAAATGCTAGTTAGGGACCAGGTTCCTTGTGCGCCTCCTCCATAGTGTCACCTGCAGTGGGATGATGATATAAGGCTCATATCCTAACATTACGGATCCCCTCCCTCCTATAAGAACAGTCCTCTGATCTTACTCAGCTCTTGGATATTCTTTCGGATCGCTTTCCCATCGTTATGAATCACGTCTCTGTGGGTTACATGTGTGGAGGAGACAGATTGCTGTTGTAACTCAAATCAAAGTGCCAAAAATCTGGCAAAAGCCCCGTGTGCTGTGTGGGAGGCTGGCGGAGACACTTTGTGCCTGCTATCGGGGACGCAGAGCTCTGTCCACGGAGTAGAGCTGAAGGTTTTGTGACCAGATTGCATCAGTGACAGTTCCCTAAGATGCAGGTGACTCTAATTTTTCCATACAGGAGGAGAATCCTCCCCTGTGTGAGAGGCTTGAATTCCTTGTTTTAAAGGAAACATGTCATTAAAATAAAAAAATAAAAAGTTCAGCGCTCTGTACACAAGGGTGTGCTGTAATCACATGTGACTGACGGCATGCTTTTCTCACGTGCTGGGTTGAGTAAAATGAACAGTCAAGTGATTACAGCATCCTCAGGGTATAGTGCCCACTTGGTGGGGAGGGTGGGGGGCCTTCAGCTTGGCCCGATGGCTGCACCGGGGGTGCGGGACCTGCAGCTACGCCCGATGGCCGCATCGGGGGCCCTACAGCTTGGCCCGTTGTCCACGCTGGGGGTGGGGGGGCCTACAGCTTGGCCCGATGGCTGCTCCGGGGGTGAGGTAGCCTGCATCTTGGCCCGATGGCTGCGTTAAGGGTGAGGGGGCCTGCAGCTTGGCCTGATGGTTGCGCCAAGGGTGGGGAGGCCTGCAATTTGGCCTGATGGGCACGCCAGGGGTGGGTGCGGCCTGCAGCTTGGCCCCATGGCCACGTCGGGGGTGGGGGGGCCTGCAGCCTGGCCCGATGGCCGCGCCAAGGGTGGGGTGGCCTGCAACTTGGCCTAATGGCCGCGCCAAGGGTGGGGTGGCCTGCAGCTTGGTCCCGATGGTTTAGTCCGGTCCGATGGGTGTCGCAGGTCCAGGTCCATCACCTCCCATCTTCTTATGATCGCCGCCCCCTCCCTTTACGTAAAGTGTCTGTTTTTACTATAGGTTCCGCAGAGAGTACAGGTACGAAGAGTCATGAAAAGTACCTTATTGCCCTAAAGGGGTCTGGCCTGGCATTTCCTGAAGAAAAGCCATCAACTGTGAGCCAAGAGCAGGGCGCTACCAGTGCATCGCCAGCACAAGGTTTGTAAGAAGAGTCTTCGGCTGTTAGTGCAGCACTTTGTATGTGGAGTTGGTATCGGTGTGGCTCCTACGGTCTCTGCCGTCTGTACATTGACTTTCTTTATATAAGTTTTTAATGTTACGTATTTAACGATATTCGTGATATTGTACATTTTGAAAAATGCGTAAATGAAGCAGCTATAGATTTGAGTCTTGTATACTGTGTATATAATTTATTTGTTGTTTGAGCCCAATAAGGATGCTGACAATTTTTGTTTGGTGATTTTAATTTTTTTTCCTCCCTTGTCAACGTTTTATGGATTTCATTCTTACATCCTTAACTGTGCAGGAAAAATGACCTGACAACCTGATTTTCTGGGGCAGTGCAATCATGGCAATACCAAACATGTAGAGTTTATTGTTATACTATTTTGGTGGCTTTAAGAAAAAAAATTCTGAGCTTTTGTAAATAAGAAATACAAATTTCCAAGACCTGTAGCCTTTTTAATGTTCTGTCTATGGAACTGTTAGGGCTTGTTTGTTTTTTTTGTTTGTTTTTTTTCTTCAACTTTTGAGCCAATAGTATAATTGACAGTAATTTATTTTACATACAAGTTTTGATTAGTGATGAGCGAGTGTACTCGTTGCTTGAGTGTTCCCGAGCTTGCTCGGGTGGTCTCGGAGTATTTGTAACTGTTCGGGGATGGATTGTTTTTGTTGACGAAGCTGCATGATTTACAGCTCCTAGCCAGCAAAAGTACATGTGGGGGTTGCCTTCACATGTAATCAAGCTGTTTAACAGCTGTAAATAATTCAGCTGCGGCAGGGAAAACTAAATCTCCGAGCACTAATAAATATTAGGAGACCACCTGAGCTTTCAATCTTATTATGAAGCTGTGATGACTGGCGTACTTATGTTTTTGTGTTTTTTTTTTTTTTTTTTTTTAATATATATATTCTTCTGTACAACATTTATCGTAGGGGTTATTTAAGTGTACCATTTTGATAGCCTGGATTTTTATGGACGCGGTGATACCACGTATGTTTTATTTTTATAATTTCTTTATTTTAATAATGGGGAAAAAGTGTTGGGGGAGATTGGAAAAAATAAAATAAATAAATATGCAGGATTTGCATCAGAGTGCAGCAGGCAGGATTTGCACTTGTATGCGACCTTACCCAACATAGACTGTAAACAGGAAGGTTGCTCAGGCACCTCCCCAGTGGGGAGGAGGCAATATATACATAATGTCCCACAGCCATTGTCTGGGGAGGAAATGGCAAGTGCACACGCTGACCCTTTAAAAGGGTGGGAGCGCACGTGTGTGTGCTATAAGGACATGGCTAGAGGACCAGCTGGAAGCATGCAGAGCATGGAGGAGGGAAGAACTGTCTGCAGCATGGGAGACTGAAGAGACACGCCTTGCAGCGCTAGAGTCCTGGGTTCAAATCCCACCAAGGACAACATCTGCAAGGAGTTTGCATCTTCTCCCCGTGTTTGCGTGGGTTTCCTCCGGGTTCTCCGGTTTCCTCCCACATCCCAAAGACATATACTGATAGGAAATTTAGATTGTGAGCCCCATCGGGGACAGCGATGATAATGTGTGCAAAACTGTAAAGCGCTGCAGAATATGATAATAATAATAAAATATATATATATATAATCGTTTATGCTATATAGTACATTGTTGCAGTATATAGTGAAAATTGTCATCCCCTTGAAACTCAGCCTTTAGCTGAACTTCACAGGGGTAAACAGGAGAACCAATATGACAGTGACAGGTGCCTTTAATTAGCCCGCAGCTGCCATGGTTGCCCATTGGTTCCCTGCGAGCGCATCATGCGGGACTAATGAGAGCTGGCACTGGTGACCGCGCCATTTAAACTCCGCAGTCAGAGATCGACGTGGGCATTTAAATGGTTAACTGCAGCAGTCGTAGCCGAGCAGTGCCTGATGCCGCCTGTCGAGGGAGCTCTGTTGCTGACACTGCCGTCCTCACGCTCTTCCCTGTCGTATGTACATGGATGTCGTTTTGCACTAAGGGGTTAAAGGCTCGCTATCACTGCTAAGTCCAAGTGTCCTCCATATAAGCTGCTGCACTTGTTAGAAGTTGCAGTCCATTGTGCAGGATTTGGACATCGTGGAAGACGTCCAGCCTGAGCATTGCCAAGGGTTTGGTTTCAGAAAACCTTCAAGGAGTTGTGCAGCATGTGCTACAGGTCAGGGGCCAATATATAACGCAGTGTGCCTTTATTGTGCCATTTGTTGGGTACAAGTTCTCACGTGTCAGAATAAAAAAAAATGAATGAATAAATGTAAACATCCAGAATTATGTACTTTTTTTTTTCTTTTCTCCCTTTTTTTTTCAAATAGAAACTGCTGGAGCGAATGCAGCGTCCGCACCGTCCGATTCTTCTGATGAGGTTGGTGAATTAAAAGCTTCTTATTTTAATTTTGTAGCTTTCCTCCTCCCTCTGCTCATGACATAGCGAGGAGACGTCTGGTCGGTGGTTGGGACCTGTCAGAGTTGTCATTCTGCCGACACGTGATCTCCTCATACTCCCCATACATCGGATTCTTTATGTAAGGGGAGTATATCTGCCACTGATCAGTCTTTACTAACGTACCACCGTCTTTGTAGAATTTGCAGATTCTGTTTGGACTAAAGTTGTATTGAATTTTCCAGGAGGATCAGGACGACCGACCGTCAGTGGGGAAACGGAAAAGAGTCAAACTCAGCACCAGCGCCAAAGGTACGAACACGTCTCCATGACCCCACTGACTTGTCCTAGGACTGTCACTGACAACAAACATCTGAAATGTCAATCGTCTTACGTTACACATCTTGGAACACCCCAAACCGCAACCTACAAGACGTCAGCGCTCCTCACTCGGCCTTGCCAGCTTCTCATGTACATGCTATACGTCGTTTCACCCTGGTGCTCGTTGGATGCAACATTGAATGGACGGGGGTAAAATAGCGTGGTTTTTTATATGCAATGTTTGAAATCTTGAGCTATGTTAACACGCTGCTTTTTTGCAGTGTTTTTTTTTTTTTTTTTGCTGCATTTTTTAATTCTATTTTTTCAGCTGTTTCACAGTTCCAGCAAAGTCTGAGATTTCAGAAATCTCATGCATACCCCTTGTTTTTTTTTTCCTGTCTTGTCAAAGAGCTGCCTTTTTGCAGCGTTTTTCACCCATTAAAGCAATGGGTGGTGCAATAATACAGGTATCCATTTTTTCTGCGTTTCTGGTGCCTAAACCTGATGAAGTTGAATCAGATTATATTTTTTATGCACTAAACTTTATCAGCAAGAGACAATGTACCCTGACAAAAACGCTGCAAAAACCAGAGAGGCAGTGATGGAGGTGCAGGAATTTGGGACATTGTGCAGGTCTAATATAAATGAACACATGGAAATTTGACATTTTGCAATCTTGCAGTGGGGTTTGCAAAAGCGTTCTTAAAACTGCAAAAAAACGTTTTTGTTTTTGTTTTTTTCCTGTAGAAAAGCATATTTGTAGAGTCATTTGGAATAACCTCAAAGGGTACTGATCCCATAAATAAATATTGATTTTTGTGACACCCAAGTGAATTGTTTTGATCAGATTGTCTCCAGTTAGTCGTCTTCCTCCATAAGAATCATTGACGCCAGTTGCTATCGGTTTGGTGAATGATGAAGTCTGTTCGTTCATTCTCTTTTTTTAATTCTATCCTCCTACAGATCAGTCCATCATGGATGTTTTGAAGCATAAATGTTTTTTAGAGGAATTGCTCTTTTGGACAGTAAAGTATGAATTTCCTCAGAAGATGGTCACCTTCTTGCTTAATATGTTACCAGACCAAGAGTATAAGGTAAATCGCACTAATACGTTTTTGGGTATATGTGAGTCAACATTCGTGGTGCCGCCTGAGATCATAGTAACGTAGTGGCTTCATTTTTAGTGATCATTGGGTATAGTAGTTGTCACGGATCCCTTCTCCGTGGTGTCACTAATTCGTCACGTGCCCACTCTCACACGTGACTTGGGGTTGTGCCTGCAAGGGTTAATCTATCTCCCCTCTCTGTCCAGCATTCAACCTCTGTCCTATGCTATGATGGGAGCATAAATCACACACTGACCCAGGCCGCACACCCGCCATACACGCTGCCACCACTCACCGAATACACGGGCGATGAGTCCCAGAAATATCAATACTAATAATGTCTATCACTCATAAGGCTCACACACATTAGCCTATGGATTCTTTTAGAACATTCAAGGTTCAACTTGTTAACGTTTTATACTTTAATAACAAAAGGTAAGTGCTTACAATAAGAAAAAGGTATAAAAATAAGATAATAAAAAGACATACAACTTATTCAAAACAGTATAAAAATAAAGAGGAGAAACTTACAGAAATTATCTAAGGCCTCTTTCACACGTCAGTGTCTCCGGTACGTGTAGTGACAGTTTTCTCACGTACCGGAGACACTGACACACGTAGACACATTAGAATCTATGTGTTTCTGCACATGTGCGTGTTTTCACACGGACCGTATGTCCGTGTGCAAAACACGTAGACATGTCCGTTTTTTTCCGGCAGCACGTACAGCAATACGTCCTGCACACGGAGAACAGTGTGCACTCTCCTCCGTGTGCACGTACCACCCGCAGGAGAGACAGCGCTACAGTAAGCGCTGTTTCCCCCCGCTGTGGTGCTGAAGGCGGCATTCATCTCGTCTCCCCCGCAGGAGAGAAGAGATGAAAGATCAAGTTTTTGTTATTTTTTGTGAAAAATAAAGTTTGCATGTGACCCCCGCCTCCCACCCCCAGTGCGCCTCCCGGCCCCTTGCAGAAGAAATACTCACCCAGCTCCCGCGATGTCTCCTGTCTCCTCTCAGCGCTGGCCCCTTGTCCTGTGTGAGCGGTCACGTGGGACCGCTCATTACAGTGAGGAATATGCGCATATTCCTCACTGTAATGAGCGGTCCCACGTGACCGCTCACACAGGACAGGCTGCCAGCGCTGAGATGCAAACTTTATTTTTCACAAAAAATAACAAAAACTTGATGTTTCATCTCTTCTCTCCTGCGAGGGAGAAGAGATGAATGCCGCCTTCAGCACCACACAGCGGGGACAGCGCTTAGTGTAGCGCTGTCTGTCCTGCACGGTCCGTGTGGTCCTCAGGCGGCACACGGCAGCACACGGATGCCGCACGTGTGCCACACTGATGTGCCACGTGAGCACACGGACACACGTACACGGATAACTCCGGTACCGATTTCTCCGGTACCGGAATTATCTGGACATGTGAAAGAGGCCTAACCGGTAGTTGCTTTCTGCTCCCCGAGGGTAGGACGGATGTAGATTGGATCACACCAGCTTCTCAGGCTGCCCCCATTATGTGAACACAATTCTCTGTATACAGCCGTAATTTATAGCTTGGTCTGGAGGTCAGGTTTCTAGACCGCCCCCCAGGTTAATATCATTGCTGGCTTTTTGATTGGGCCACGGCCGCGCCCCCCCAATGAATATGTTATTTTTCTCTTGAGACGCCCTGTGTAAAGGTTCTCACGGATAGATACCCTCAGGCCGCAATTAACATCTCCCCTCCAAGACCTAGGAGGTGCCAAATGTTACCTTTCTTCTTGGCCCTAGCTAGACCTCCTGGTGAGATTTGGAGACAGTCTACTTGTCCCAGGGAAGTACATACTAACACCTGGGTGCGATTTACAGCTTTCAAGACAGATGTCACATTTGCCAGTAACAAAATAAATCTACACATAGTCCACTACACACACACACACACACACACACACACACACACACACACACACACACACACACACACACACATATACATACACACACACACATACATACATACATACATTTCACCACACCTCCCCTCCTTATGAACGTGCATGGGGGTTGACTTACAGGTCAGCTCCCGAGCACGTATCTGGTTACGCCCCACCTTGGCGAGATAGGCCATCAGTATTGCCATGATTGACTCCCTTCTTATGCTGAATTGTGAAATCATATTGCTGAAGTATCAAACTCCATCTAAGCTATTTCCCGTTGCCCCCCAACTACTCTGTTGAGCCAACTCAATGGGTTATGATCTGTGATCACGGTGAAGTTGCGCCCATAGAGGTATGGTTGCAGATTCTGCAGAGCCCACACAATTGCCAAACATTCCATTTCAATGGTGGCATAAGCCACTTCTCTGGGCAGGAGTTTCCTGCTTAGGTACAGAATTGGGTGCTCCTCTCCTTGTTGGTTCACCTGGCTGAGAACCGCACCCAGCCCATAGGTGCTGGCATCTGTCTGCACTACAAACCGGCGAGTGAAATCTGGCGCCTGCAGGACGGGTGAACTAAGCAATGCCGACTTTAGGGCACAAAATGATTCCTCACACTGAGGACTCCAGGAGACAATTTTGGGAAGTTTCTTCCTGGTCAGATCAGTTAACGGTTTGGCCAGAGCACTGTAGTTTGGTACAAACATCCTATAGTAGCCAGCCGTACCCAGGAAGGACAATACCTGCTTCTAGGTTCGTGGGGTGGCCCAGGCTGTAATGGCTTCTACCTTCCTGGGCTCAGGTTTCAGCAGTCTTCCCCCCACCCGATGTCCTAGGTATTGTACCTCCCGCATGGTTACCTGACATTTCCCTGGCTTAACAGTAAGACCTGCAGTTTTAAGCCTTTGCAACACCTGAGAAAGATGTATGAGGTGTTCCTCCAAAGAATCACTAAAAATAGCTATATCATCAAGATAAGCGACGGCAAAACCATCACATCCGTCCAATAATTGATTGACCAACCTCTGGAAGGTCGCAGGGGCATTCTTCATACCAAATGGCATCACCAGAAACTCAAACAGCCCGAATGGCGTTATAAAGGCAGACCTCTCCTGAGCTTTTCTGGTCAGGGGTATCTGCCAGTATCCCCTACTTAGGTCCATGATGGTAAGGGACGATGCTCTAGCTAGCTGCTCTAACAGCTCATCTATCCTTGGCATGGGGTAGACCTCACATGTAGTCAGTAGATTTAATTTCCTGTAGTCTACGCAGAATCCGGTAGTACGGTCCTTTTTTGGGACAAGAACCACCGGCGAGGCCCAGGCACTCTGGGATTTTTGTATCACCTTGAGGTTCAGCATCTCCTCTACCTGTTCCCTCATGTGTGTCTTCCCCTCTGCTGACACACGGTATGCAGACTGCCGAACTGTAGGATTAGTACCAGTGCCCACATGGTGAACTGCTAAGTGTGTCCTACCAGGCTCCCCTGTGAAAACTTCGGTGAACTCGCTGAGCGCCCCCATCAGCTCAGACCTCTGACTGTGGATAGCTCCGGGTTTAATTCTGCTGACTCCAGGGACTCCATTTACTGAGTCTCAGCCCCCACATCTAGTAACAGATCAGCCTCCCCCTCTTCAGGCAGGCTACAGACAGGTAAGACACAGGTCTCCTTGTCATGATGAGCCTTCAGAATATTCACATGAAATACTTTCTGATGCTTTGCATGCTCATCTAGTGTCACCACATAATTAACATCATTCAGCCGCATATGTACAGTGTATGGTCCCTGCCATGCGGCCTGCAATTTATTCTGTAACATAGGGACCAACACCCAAACCTTCTGCCCCTCCTCGTGTGCCCTCAGTCTGGCTTTACGGTCGTACCAGACCTTCCAGTTGATTTGGGCCTGGGTCACGTTCTCATGGGCCAGGTTGCTTAGTTTTTGCATTCTCTCTCTGAGCCGTAGTACATATTCAACCACTGAGACTCCAGTAGTTCTGGGGTTGTCCTCCTAACAGTCCTTAATCAAATCAAGTGTCCCCCTGACCCTCCTCCCATAAACCAGTTCAAAGGGGGAGAATCCTGTAGATGCCTGGGGTACCTCTCTGTAGGCAAACAACAGATGGGGGAGGTACCGCTCCCAGTCTCTCCCTTCAGGCTCCACCAGCATTTGCTTTAATGTTCCGTTAAAACGCTCGCAGAGTCCGTTGGTTTGGGGATGATAGGCGCTGGCCACAAAATGCTGTACTTGTACTTTTTCACAGAGTCTTTCCATCAGATCGGACATGGACTGGGTTCCCTGATCGATTAACATTTCCCTGGGGAAACCCACACGAGAGAACACAGTCAGTAATGCATCCGCCACTTTGTCAGCTCGGATGGAGGACAGTGCCACAGCTTCCGGGTATCGTGTAGCATAGTCCACCACTGTGAGGATGTACTTTTTGCCAGAGCTGCGAGGGATTGCAAGTGGCCCTATGATATCCACAGCCACTCGCTGGAAAGGCTCATCGATCACAGGCAGTGGTATCAATGGAGCTTTCTGTATATTCCCGGACTTTCCAACTCTCTGACAAAATACGCGGGATTGACAGTAATTAGCAATATCTGTCCCCATCTTGGGCCAATAGAAGTTGTGTCAGGCGAGCTTTACTCTTTTGTATTCCAAGGTGTCCGGCCAAAGGAATTTCATGGGCAATTCTCAGTAATTGTTCCCTAAATGGATGAGAGACGATCAGCCGCCTTTCATAGTCCCAAGATTCTGTAGTATCCGTGGCAAGGGTCTCTTTATACAGTCTGCCTTGGTCCCAGTATACTCTCTCTTTGCCAGAAGCAGCAGGGGGTTAGTCTGCAAGACATCTGAGCTCTTCCATACTGACATCTGTCCGCAAGGCCTCCTGGAAGCTCTGACTGTCAGCCTGCAGGCCCTGGTCTAGTGCGACTGCCAGGCCCTGGTCTGAAGCTGAGTCTTCAGAGTCTGTTATCAGGGACCTTGTTGGGTCGGCCATGTGGTTAGGCTTCGGGGCCACAGTATGGGCCTCCTGTTCTGGCAGTTCTCTCTGAGACTCACCCTCTAATCTCTGGGCCTGAGTCTGAGCCGCAGCCCGACTCTGGGTCACAGCTGCCACATATTTACAGTCCTGTGCATTGGGACATTTTCCCTCCTCGCACGGGATCTCAGGTGGGTCACTTGCTTCCACTTTCTCTGTAGCATTTACTTGCAAGGGAGGAACATAGTGGGACACCATCCTCCCCAGGTCCGTGCCTAGCAACACATTGGTGGGAATAGCCTCTGATACTGCCACTTCCCTCAGTGGTCACGTCCGTACATTGTGGTCTGTGCGTGGACCGATTTGTACGAACGTCTGCATGAGTCCTAAGGCAATACCAAACTTGTATAGTGTGTATGTGGTTTTTTTTTTTTTTTTTTTTCATGAGCACCATATTATATAAATCGCATGATTTCAAGAAGTGTGTAGAAGTTCCATCTTCTGAGAAAAATGTTGGAGATGAATCCATCTTTATTATATTGAATTAAAAGTCCAGTCCGTGAACAGGTGACGTATTTTGAGCGAAACGACTCCATTTTCTTTTTGAATCCTTCTGTTTTGTCAGGATTTTGTTCATTCACACTGGACTTCATTCCACAGTGGTGAGCTGGCTTTTTCCCATATTTTTTTTTTCTTTCTGCTTGTTTCATAAATGACATATTGACATAAATGTATATTATGTACAATATATACAGTATATTATTAGTTTTTGTTTTGCTAGCCTTTTTAGCTTGGTGAGCCGCCAGATTACATGCTCTTAGAAATCTATAGATATGGGAGAGGTAGACAAGAATACACATACAGACTGTGTGATTATGCTTTTTAGTAAGTGTTTATCTCACCCCAGAGCTGGTGTCACAGCTACACTGCTCAGATCTATCGTGTAATGTCCTCTATTCTACTTTTGAAGATGTTCTACATAAACACCGTAGTGCAGTATCTCCTCCTTTATGTTAAGGCCTGACAATTTGGTCAGTATTTTACATCTGTATTTTTAAGCCAAAATCAGGAGTGGAACAATCATAGGAAAAGTATAATAGAAACCCGTCACCACTTCTGGATTTATCACCCACTCCTGGTTTTGGCTACAAATACTGATGTAAAATACTGAACGTGTGAACGTGGCCTTAAGAGCGACGTCACAGAAGCTACCTTGTCAAAGGTCACAACTGTATAGTGTATTGGATGTGGTTTACCTTCTTACGAAGTGTTTTTTTTTTTTTTAATTTATGTTTTTAATTTTTTTCCAGATTGCATTTACAAAAACTTTTGTTCAGCATTATGCTTTCATAATGAAAACCTTAAAGAAAAGCCATGAGTCGGACACCATGTCAAATCGCATAGTGCACATCAGCGTCCAGCTCTTCAGCAACGAGGAGCTGGCCCGACAGGTGACCGAAGAATGTCAGCTCCTGGACATTATGGTCACCGTGCTGCTCTACATGATGGAAAGTTGCCTTATCAAAAGTGAATTACAAGGTATTGTCTGATTTGAGTGATTTTTACATATTCATGTGTTGCTTTTTTTACACACTTTTGCAGAAAATTATTTGACAAGAACACCGTTATGCATGCTCCTTGGTTATTTCTTGTTTAAGCTGTTTTTGAGGGTTTGTTGCTGTGTTTTTAACCCCTTTCTGACCTCGGACGGGATAGCACTTCCAAGGTCAGAACCCCCGCTTTGATGTGGCCTCCGGCTATGAGCCCGCATCAAAGCCGGGACATGTTTTGAACAGCTGACATGTGCCTGCAATAGCGGCAGGCAGAATTGCGATTCACCCACCGCTATTAAATAAATGCCGCTGTCAAACGCTGACAGCTGCACTTAACTACCGCTTCCGGCCATCGGGCCGGAAATGAGCGCATCTCCAACCCCCGTCACGTGATCGGGGGTCAGAGATGCGTCAGCCTGACAATCAGAGGTCTATTGAAGACCTCTATGGTTGTTGATGCCGGCTTGCTGTGAGCGCCACCCTGTGGTCGGCGCTCATAGCAATGCAGTAATTCTGCTGCATAGAGGCGATCTATCCTTTGCTAATATGACAAAAAATCGCAGAGATGGTTACCTGCTGAAGCCTCCAAACAAATGCACCAGCAGAGCGCATCGGACCCGATTAATGATGGCAACAACACAGGTGCAAAAAATACCGATGAAACAACCACTTTCAATCCAGTATTGGTTTTTTGGCATTAGTGCACAAAAAGATAAGCGATAATAGTCTGTATGTGGCATTGTTCACACAAGCAATGCAGAGCATCTGGTATACAGCCTACTACTAACGCACATATATGCGGGCCGCCCAGTGCCGCAAAATGCATGCTGTGTGAATAGAGGCCTACAGTTTACAGAGCCATCTTGGTACGACTGCGCCCTGCAAGATACAGTGCAAAAAAACCACATATCAATGTATGTAAGGTATTAGTTTATATTGGGGCCTCAATACGTAAGCCGGCCGCCTCCTCTTGTTTCATTAGCGTACCTGGCGCCTGCGCTGTAAGTTCGAAGGGCAGCGCAACTGCGCATGCCCGGAAAAAAATACTTATAGCGCAGGCGCTGGGAGCGCTAATGAAGCAAGAGGAGGTGGCGCCCGGCGTGCACAGGCCCGGAGTGACTGCTGTGCTGCGTCTGATTAGGAAGGAAAGACCCGCCCCGGGACGATTTCACGGTATGAGGGGGCACATTTTATAAGCGTTTATTTCAGCGTGTGCAGGGAGCATAACTAAAAGAGCCACCTTGTCAGAATGCAGCATTAGTGCTGCACAAGGTGGCTCTTTTAGTTACAAACGCCTGGGGGGGGGGTGACAGGTTCCCTTTAAGTCAAGCACTCAGAGCCGTCTTTTGTCAGATTTGCACTCCAAGTAACTGATTATAAAAAGGTGAGCTTGCCTTTAAGTTAATCAGTCTTGGAGATTCTGCCATTGTAATATGTATTAGAAGCTCTTGCGATACATTACAGGGATATTTTACTCTAGCAGTAACTCCCATAGATTTCAATGCACAGAGGTTTTAGTTTTGGACCCTGAATATAAAATGTGCCATATGGCTCCAGAGGTACGGGCCTTTTTATCTAGTGCATATTTTTAAGGCCTTTGCCAACAGAGCGTTGCTCGCAAAGTAAATATGCAGAGGATCAGGCAAGTTACGTCCCCTTGTGAAGACCATAAAATTAGTGCTAAATAGTAAGGCCCCTTACTCTGCAACTGTATGGCGGATTTAGAAAGGAAAAGCTGATTAATCAGGGGAGCAGCGAGAATAAAGTAATGGCACAAACTGGACTTTTTTTATGAGACCAAATGTAGAAAGAAATAACATTTCTGGTGATTTCTCCGTTTATTTGCAGTGTTTTATTTAGTCTAAAGTTCTTTCTGGTTTCATTGTTTTTTTTTGTTTGTTTGTTTTTTTGTACCCATTTATTCCACTTTTCAGATGAAGAGAACAGTTTACACGTGGTTGTAAACTGCGGAGAGGCGTTACTGAAGAATAACACGTACTGGCCGCTAGTTAGTGATTTTATCAATATTCTCTCCCACCAAAGTGTAGCTAAGAAATTCTTAGAGGATCATGGGCTATTAGTTACGTGGATGAATTTTGTATCGTTTTTTCAAGGTAGGTAAACTTCACAGGAGTCTACGCTGCGCATTTGTTTCCTACTGCTTGCAATCAGTTTGTTGCTTTTTTATCATCTCTGGTCACTCTTCCCCTATTAAACCAGATATTTATTATTGGGATTAAACTTTAAAGTAGATCTGTCATCAGATTTCACATTATAAACTGCATATATTATTAAATAGATCTAGTAGACCTGATGAGGCCAGTGTACTTACTTTGAAAATGGATGTCAGAATGGAGGTTGTGTTTTTGTTTGTTTTTTTTTTGTTGATAAATCCTGCCAAAGACTAAGAGAGTTGGACTCCTATAATTCTCATTTTACTATCCTCTCAACTCTCCATCCTTTTAGGTGTCCTCCAACCTGGTGTCCTCCATCTTCTTTCCACTGCCTCCTTTGCTCAGATCTGCGCTCTTTTCCTCTTACTTCCAAAGTAGCATAGGGAGTGCGACGGTGATTCTGAACCATGTCTTTCCTGCCTTTCTTATTCCAAAGCGCAAGAAAGGCAGGGGAGACATTGTGTAGACTTACCGCTGCACTCCCCATGTCACTATGGATAGTCCTCTTTCAAGCAGGAGGAAAAGATCGCAGATCTAAGCGGAGGAGGCAGTTATAGGTAATTGGAGGTCATCAGGTACCTGTGAAATGTATAGTCATATCCGTCCCAGGATGGAGGGTTACGTTGACTCTAGCTGGAATCATAAAATGCAAGGAAACTTTTAAAAAAGGATTATTCAACCATTCTGAGATGGCTTTTCAAAGTGAGTACACCGGCTTCATCAGGTCGGGATCCATTTAATATAAGCAGCTTATAATGTGTAATCTGGTGACGGGTCCACTTTAGAGAGGTTTTTGAGGATTACCAAAATTGACGTCCTTTTCTCAGGATCAGATCAGAGGTAGTCCTACTCTCGCTGATCAAAGATTGGTTACAAAGCACAGTTCTGGACTTTTGGTAGTCGATCTGCCGAACAACATAGATCAGTCCAATCCTAAACTACAGAGTTGTGCACAAAAATCAGATGTCTCTCTAAAGCAGTGTTTCTCAACTCCAGCCCTCAAGACCCCACAACAGGTCGTTTTCAGGATTTCCTTAGTATTGCATAGGCGATGGAATTAATGCTTGAGCAGGTGATGAAATTATCACCTGTGCAATACTAAGGAAATCCTGAAAACGTGACCTGTTGGTGGGGTCTTGAGGACTGGAGTTGAGAAACACTGCTCTAGAGCACTACGGCCTCAAAATAGCTGATAATCAGTGATGCTGAAAGTTGGGGGCGCGCACGGAGATGCTCCTCTTAATAAATCAGGAGCATCTGACAGTAAGATTTTCAGCAGAATTATACGAGTTGTGGTGTCACATCCCCGTCCCACCCCAGCTCTTACAGAAAATGTTAATGTTGTGAAAACATCAGAAGTTGCAGATTTTTGCCAAGTTGTGCAAAAATGTTTTAATTTTCAAAGCAATTTGCTCCATAATTCTGGTGATCAGTGCATGTGTACGCCACCGTATATTATTTTCATTCACTATTGTTATTTATTTATTTACTGCGGGGTATTTGCGTATGTTTTTATCTTGGGTTTCGTCTGTTTAGAGGCCAGTGTGAACAATCGCCTACATCAGAGGTGTCAAACTGCATTCCTCGAGGGCCGCCAACAGGTCATGTTTTCCGGATTTCCTTGTATTGCACAGGTGATAATTTAATCACCTGCACAGAATGATTCCAGCACCTTGTGGAATGCTAAGGAAATCCTGAAAACATGACCTGTTGGCGGCCCTCGAGGAATGCCGTTTGACACCTCTGGCCTACATGATGCACACCAACTTATATTCCAATTTATCTTTTTAGGTTTTTGTAAACAATTTGCTGATTATAGTTTTGAGGTTTCGGCTGACTGCTTTTGTCTTTTTTTTCCAGGTATGAATTTAAATAAGCGGGAACTCAATGAACATGTAGAGTTCGAGTCCCAGACTTATTATGCTGCATTTGCTGCTGAACTTGAAGCCTGTGCCCAGCCAATGTGGGGTCTCCTGTCACACTGCAAAGTGCGGGTGAGTATCAATCCGTGCTGTCTATACCCCATTATATACAGCCTGTGTGTTCAGCTGTTTTTTAAAGCATCACTCCTACTACTCCAGAGTATTTGGCAATATTCTAGCTGCGTAATTTGTTATCCTTCCAGCTTAGTTATATATAAGTCTTACGTTGTGAACCCTTTCATTATGGACCACTGCCTCAGTCTGACCACCAGTCCAGTACATGCTCTCCTGTGTAAACAGGATGTCAGTCTCTGACTTCCTGTGAACTACAGATTGTCATTAATCAAATCCTTCCTGGCCCCTCTGACATTTCCCTTCTCTACCTAGTTGTTCTCTTTTGTTCCTTTTTGTCCCCATTTACTTGAAGATATAATTTCTGGTTTATATAAGAGCAGTGATAAAAACATCCCACCGACTCACGCAGTCTGTAACATCTGTGAGTGCTGTTTGCAAATTCTACAATGTAAGTCTGAGAAACCGTTCTAGCCAGGAGAAACCTATCACACTCAGGAGGCAGGGGAGACAAACTGATACTGCGTCACGTAGGATACACTAAAGCTCTGCAGTGTGAGTCTATGGACAGCAGATCTTTGTCACTGACCTTTTATTTGCTGCCGTAAGATATGTCGCAGAGCAAGTGCAATTTGACTTCCTCTGCAAAGTCAGAGGTAATAAAGTAAACTGTAGAGTTTGTGAGGGAAGCCATATTAGAAGGGATGAAGCGTTTTACATGGCAGTCAGCGGAAAAATGACACTTCTAGTATACATGAAAAAGACCTACCGTATATTGGGATGCCACGTATCGCTCTGCACAATTTCTCACTTGATATGTTAAGGATGCTGGTGAATTTAGTCTTTCTTCTTCGCCACATTGGGGGACACAGGACCATGGGTGTTATGCTGCTGTCACTAGGAGGCTGACACTAAGTTGAGACAAAAAAGGTTAGCTCCTCCCCTGCAGTATACACCCTCCTGCTGGCTCTCAGCTCCTCCCCTGCAGTGTACACCCTCATGCTGGCTCTCAGCTCCTCCCCTGCAGTATACACCCTCATGCTGGCTCTCAGCTCCTCCCCTGCAGTGTACACCCTCATGCTGGCTCTCAGCTCCTCCCCTGCAGTGTACACCCTCATGCTGGCTCTCAGCTCCTCCCCTGCAGTATACACCCTCATGCTGGCTTCCAGAGACCCAGTTCAAGCTTGGTGTCCGTAGGAGGCACACTGGATTTAAATTTCTATCCCGGACGAAGGGGGCGACGGATTCTTTCATGTTCCGATCTCCCCCGAACCAACAACAGGCGAGCACGGGAGTTTCACCTCTCCGTATCCTCTCCTGCGACGTGGGAAGCCACTGCCTGAGCTGACCTTTTTGGGCGACGGGACCCTTTCAGGGGCACCGATCTCCCCCCGAGTAACAGACGAGCACTGGAGTGTTACCTCCAGTATCCTCTTCTGCAGCCAGGCCTTTTATTGCCGGACATCTGCCCTGCCCACCAGGTTTCACCCTTGGCTGTACAGTGGCACTACTCTACCGTGGCGTCCGTGCAGCCCCCACTGCATCACCACTGAAAAAGAGCGGATAATGGAAGGAGGCCTACGGTTCCTCTCCACCCCCCTTTCATGGGGATGGTGGATGGAGGCTCCCCCAACCCTGCACCGTCCCTTGTATCCCTGGCACTTATGGGGTAAGTGCAGACGGCGTGCGCCCCTGCCTCTGGGTATGGCCTTAGGGGTCGGTATTTTTTATAGCGGTCACCTTTTCTTGGGGGCTCCTTAGCGGCACAATCATTGCGGAGCGCCGCGATTCTCTTTCCCGCGGGTGCGTGCCGGCCGAGGCTGAAAATTTAGTCCCCGGCTTCGGCCCTTTGCTAGGCCGCACTCCGGTAGGCTCCGCCCACTCCACGCATCACTTTTGCGGCGCCGCCCACGCTTCTGGCTCTTCTCGCTCCCTGCGAGACTTCACTTCAGGGTCTCGGCAACCATCTTCCTGCAGCACGCAGCGCCGGCCGGCCTTCCCACTCACTCCCACGGAGGATCTTCCTTCTCCACTCGATTGCGGGACACAGGACAGGGTAAGGAGACAGCTTTATCGGCTTCCCTGCAGCGATACCCCTCAGCTTCCCTCAGCTTCCTCATAGCAGCTCTGTGCATTCATTGGGGTACAACATGTCCCAGTCAAGGGGTAAAAAGGTCACTAAGGTTCATACCACCTTTTTCTCTGCTTGTACCACCTGCCAGGCTCCTCTTCCCAAGCCTCAGAGCTCCCCGTTCTGCCCATCCTGTGATGCCCAATGTGCCCAGGAGCCCTCCGCCGCTACCGACCCCAGTGCTCCTAGTCCCCCTGAGTGGGCCATGTCGCTTTCCCAGTCCGTGGCCTCGCTAGCTAAGGCGATTGAATCCCTTCATGACCCCTCTGGGGAGCGGGGCGTTCGTTTACCTGGGTTAAGAGACCCCTCTATGACGGGGGAATCGTCGGCCAGCAGGGGCCGCTCTCACCCACAGGAGGTTCGGACATCCGCAAAACGGATCCGCACTAACTCTCCCGATCATTCACCGCGCCATTCAGCCTCCAATAGCTCCACTTCTCGCTCACCCTCTCCAAGGGCTAGAAGCGATCACGACTCTGAGTACGAGTCTGAAGCCTCCATGGACCCGGATTCTCCGGAGTGCCGTTCAACTGTTGACTCCCTCATTGAGGCTGTCAGTCATACACTAAAGGTTGATGATGACCCTAATTCAGCTCCGGATCATGCTATTTCCTTCACTAGAAACAAGCGATCCCATAAGGTGTTCGCCTCCCATCCGGATTTTCTAGAGATAGTTAAGAGACACAGGGAGCGACCGGATAAACGCTTTACGGGCAAAAAGGCTCTGGAATCTAAATATCCTTTTTCCTCAGAGCTGGTAAAGGATTGGACAGAGCCACCGCTGGTGGATCCTCCGGTGTCGCGTTTGGCTACCCAAACGCTGTTATCAGTATCTGACGGGGCATCGATTAAAAGTCCCACAGAGCGCCAGCTAGATACCTTGGCGCGATCAGTGTATGAAGCCTCAGGTTCCTCCCTATCTCCTTCCTTCGCTGCGGCCTGGGTCGCCAAAGCTATCGTTTCCTGGGCAGATACTCTGGCACATTCCTTTCAGGACCACGCTCTCCCAGCTGAAGCTGCGGACCTTACCAAACAAATTGCTATGGCAGCAGATTATGTGATGTACGCGTCTCTGGACGCAGCAGACTGTGCGGCAACAGTGGCTTCAAACGCTGTCACCATCAGGAGAGCTATTTGGCTTGGAGAGTGGCGGGCGGATTCATCCTCTTAAAAGTCTCTGATTTCTCTCCCCTTTCAGGGCGGACGCCTATTTGGAGAAAAATTAGACCAACTTATTTCCGATTCTACAGGAGGAAAAAGCAAGTTTCTCCCTCAACACAGACCAAGAGCTGCTTTTCAGCGCCAACAGTATTTTCGTTTTCGCCCCTTTCGAGGCGGCCCTTTCTGGTCCAATTCCGCTGCATCGTCTAGATGCACAGACAGGGACTCTCGGCCTTCTTACAAACCGAATCCGTCATGGAGAGGAAGACCTAGACAACCCAGAACCAGAGGTTCTAGACCTGCCAGATTCCCTTCACAATGACTCGGGGAGTATTCCAGTCGACACCACCAAGGTAGGCGGACGCCTGCTTCTTTTTCGTCATGCCTGGCTTTCCGTCATCCCCGACGAATGGGTCAGAGACTTGGTGTCGTCTGGTTACAAAATAGAATTTTCCGTCTCACCTCCAGCTCGCTTTTTTCCCTCTCGTCTCCCAAGTTCAAGAGCTCAGTCACGCGCTTTCCATTACGCCATCGATTCCCTCCGCCAGAACGGGGTCATCGTCCCGGTTCCGGAGCACGAGAGATTCAAAGGTTTCTATTCGAACCTCTTCGTCGTACCAAAAAAGGACGGGTCTGTGCGTCCCATCTTGGACTTGAAACTCCTAAACAAGCACGTAAAAGTACGACATTTTCGGATGGAGTCTCTTCGGTCGGTCATTTCCTCTTTGGAGCGAGACGAGTTCCTAGCATCGATAGACATCAGAGATGCTTACCTTCACATCCCAATCTTCCCGCCACATCAAAGATTCCTGCGCTTCGCCATCCGAGAAGACCATTTTCAATTCACGGCCTTGCCCTTCGGTCTTGCCACAGCACCCAGGGTGTTCACGAAGGTCATGGCGGCGGTCATGGCTATTCTGCACTCCCGAGGAGTGGTCGTGTTGCCATACTTAGACGACCTTCTGGTCAAAGGTCCATCTTTTCATGCCTGCGAAGCAAGCGTCCGCATTACGTTGGATTCCCTTTCACGTCTTGGCTGGTTAATCAACCTGGACAAATCCTCCCCAGTTCCAGCTCGCAAGATCTCTTTCCTGGGGATGATCGCAGACACGTCCAAGGGACTGATCTTTCTTCCTCGGCCCAAGCGCTTCAACAGGGAGCCAGGACGCTTTCCCGCCCTCGCCCGCAGTCCATTCGGTTTGCCATGAAGAACCTGGGGACGATGGTAGCCTCAATGGAAGCGATTCCCTTCGCCCAACTGCATCTCCGTCCTTTACAACAGGCTCTTCTGGACAACTGGGACAGGAGTCCCTTTACCCTAGACCGCCCATGCCCTCTGTCCCCACGGACCAGGCAGGCGCTCATGTGGTGGACTTAGGAGTCAACTCTCCACCAGGGGAGGTCCTTTCTTCCGATCCATTGGCTAGTGGTGACCACAGACGCCAGTCTTCTCGGCTGGGGAGCGGTGTTTCTCCACCACACCGCCCAAGGGCGTTGGTCGATGCGGGAGTCGAAACTTCCCATAAACATTCTGGAGATCCGTGCCATCAGGTTTGCCCTGATACGTTTTCACCCTCTGCTAGCGGGTCGCCCAGTCCGAATTCAGTCGGACAACGTCACAGCTGTGGCGTACATAAACCATCAAGGGGGTACCCGCAGCAGGGCAGCGATGCAGGAGGTCTCACACATCCTCCGTTGGGCCGAGGACAACCACTCCACCATTTCCGTGGTACATATTCCGGGTGTCGAGAACTGGGCGGCGGACTTCCTCAGCCGTCAGGGTCTCGCCTCGGGAGAATGGGAGCTCCATCCAGAGGTTTTTCGCCAAATCTGCCTTCGCTGGGGGACTCTAGACGTGGATCTGATGGCATCCAGGCTCAACGCCAAAGTCCCCAACTTCTTAGCGCGTTCTCGGGATCCCCTGGCCGTCGGAGTGGATGCTCTGATATTCCCATGGCACCGGTTCCGATTCCCGTACGTGTTCCCCCCTCTTCCTCTGTTACCGAAGGTGATCCGAAAAATCAAGATAGAGGGGATCCCGGTGATCCTTGTCGCCCCGGATTGGCCGCGTCGCGCATGGTATGCGGAACTGGTGCATCTCGTATCCGACGTTCCCTGGCGGTTACCAGACCGCCCAGATCTACTGCGTCAAGGACCGATCTACCATCAGAACTCAGGGGCCCTACGTTTAACGGCGTGGCTGTTGAAACCTTGATCCTAACTCAAGCAGGTTTCTCCCAGCAGGTCATTTCCACCATGATCAGAGCTCGCAAGACGTCTTCCGCTCGCATCTACCATCGCACCTGGAAAACCTTCTTCTCTTTGTGCTGACTCCGCGGTCGTCGTCCTCCTCTCGTTTTCTCTATTCCCTTCATTCTGGAATTTCTCCAGTCCGGCTTGGATTCCGGCCTAGCCCTCAGTTCCCTCAAGGGCCAGATTTCAGCGCTGTCGGTATTGTTCCAGCGTAAGATCGCTACTAACTCGCAAGTCAGGACCTTCATTCAGGGGGTTTCCCACATGGTTCCCCCTTACAGAATGCCACTAGAGACCTGGGATCTCAACTTGGTCCTGAGCGTCCTTCAGGAACCTCCGTTTGAACCTTTGCAAGATGTCCCACTATCTATTCTCTCTTGGAAGGTGGCCTTCCTTGTGGCAATTACGTCTATCAGGCGCGTCTTGGAGTTGGCCGCTCTTTCCTGTCGGGCACCCTTCCTTTCCTTCCACCAGGATAAAGTAGTCTTACGCCCTTCTCCCGCGTTTCTCCCCAAGGTGGTATCATCTTTTCACCTCAATGAAGATATTATTCTTCCCTCCTTCTGTCCACAGCAAAAACATAGGGTCGAGAAGGCTCTTCACACTTTGGACGTAGTACGGGCTCTCAGGAGGTACGTCTCTAGGACTGCCTCTTTCCGTAAATCGGATTCCCTCTTTATCCTCCATGAGGGTCACAGGAAGGGTTCAGCCGCATCTAAGACTACGATAGCCAGATGGATCCGATCGGCTATCCAAGAAGCTTATCGGGTCAGGGGCAGGCCTATCCCAGCGGGGGTTAGAGCTCACTCTACTCGGTCAGTCGGTGCTTCCTGGGCCATTCGGCACCAGGCGTTGGCGGAGCAGGTTTGCAAGGCCGCAACATGGTCTAGCCTGCATACCTTCACAAAGCACTACAATGTTCACACTCATTCTTCTGCGGATGCGGCCCTTGGCAGACGTATTCTGCAGGCGGCCGTTGTGCATTTATAAGTCAGATGGTACACAGAGTTATTTGGTTGTATTGTTACCCACCCAGGGACTGCTTTGGGACGTCCCATGGTCCTGTGTCCCCCAATGTGGCGAAGGAGAAATAGGGATTTTTGTGTGTACTCACCGTAAAATCCTTTTCTACGAGCCACTCATTGGGGGACACAGCACCCACCCTGTTAGCCTTACGGCTTGTTACCTTCTTTTTGATCCTTGACCTTTTCTGACATGTTATACTCTAATGTTATGTATTATATTGTTATTAATCTCCTACTGCTTTTGCACTGAACTGGGTCTCTGGAAGCCAGCATGAGGGTGTATACTGCAGGGGAGGAGCTAACCTTTTTTGTCTCAACTTAGTGTCAGCCTCCTAGTGACAGCAGCATAACACCCATGGTCCTGTGTCCCCCAATGAGTGGCTCGGAGAAAAGGATTTTACGGTGAGTACACACAAAAATCCCTATTTTTATCCTCTAAAACAGACACACGGAAATGCACAAGAGCCTCATTATTATTCTTTACTCCTTTCCTGACATCTGCTGTACATGTATGGTGCATGTTGGACTCAGGTGCTTGGAGTAGGCTCAGGAGCTGAGCCAGCTCTCTATACCAGGCGGTTCCAGTGGTATTACACAGCTGTCCTCTGTCTGTAAAAGCAACGATCGGAGCCAAGGTTGCCAACAGTCCAGTTATTCCAGGAAAGTCTTAAAAAATAGGGCATGCTTTTTTTTTTCCCCCCCCCCCGTCCGTAAAAAAAACTTAGTTGCATCCATAATTTTTTGGGAACTTGAGAAGCTTAAGATTTTATTAGGACTGTAATCATCATCATGTTACAGTGAATGCAGCTGATGTCGTCTTAGGCTACTTTCACACTTGCGTCGGTACGGGTCTGTCGCTATGCGTTGGGCCGATGTACCGACGCACGTTGTGAAATTTGTGCACGACGTGGGCAGCGGATGCAGTTTTTCAGCACATTCGCTGCCCATTCTGAAGTCCGGGGAGGAGGGGGCGGAGTTTCGGCCGCGCATGTGCGGTAGAAAATGACGGAAGTGACGGACATAAAAAAACGTTCACTTGAACGTTTTTTCGTGCCGACGGTCCGCCAAAACACGACGGATCCGTTGCACGACAGATGCGATGTGTGGCCATCCTTCGTGATCCGTTGCTAATACAAGTCTATGGGCAAAAAACGTATTTTGCGAGCACATTTGCAGGATCCGTTTTTTGCCCAAAACGACGGATTTAAAAAACGCAAGTGTGAAATTAGCCTTATCAAAATTATTGGTTGCAGACCGGCTTGGATTGGCCCGCAGGAAAATAGGAAAATTTTCCAGTGGGCCCCTAAGGCCTCTTTCACACTTCCCTCTTTCAGCTCTCGTCACAATCCGTCGATTTTTAAGAGTGCAGGATCCTGCAAAAAAAATGTGCAGGATCCTGCATTTTCCCATAGACTTGGATTAGTGACTGATGGCCATCCGTTTCATCTGTCTTTTCACTGGATCCTGCGTAAAAAAAACGGTCCGTCAGGCAGAGAAAACGTTCAGAGGAATGTTTTTTCTGCACGTCGGAAAATCGCTCAGCGACGCATCCTGTGCGGCCCGTCACTGGCTACAATGGAAGCCTATGGGCGCAGGATGTGTCGCTGCCTGTGAAAAGCAGAAATCCAGAGATGGATCCCGTCTTTTCCAACTGAGCATGCATGGAAGGGAAATTCTCTCTCGCTTGCTCCCTTTCTCTTTTTGCTATTGATGCTGCCTATGCAGCATCAATAGTAACAAGATATAATGTTAAAAAAAAATAAAAAATCGCAGTATTCTCACCTACCGGCGTTCCCGAGCACCGTCACCGATGCTCCCGGCAGCTACGCCGCCCCAGCTAGCATTCCTAGTAATACATTGTGAAATCTCGCGAGAAGTCGCGGTTTCGCGAGACCGCGACTTCTCGCGAGATTTCTCAATGTATTACTAGGAACACTAGCTGCCGGGAGCATCGCTGCATGGGACGCCGGTAGGTGAGAATACGCCCAGTGCACACGTTTTCCACAATCTGCACAGGATCCGTCATTTCAACGTCTTGACGGATCCTGTGCAGATTTGGAAGACAGAAGTGTGAAAGAAGCCTAAGCAAGAGCAAGCCACTTCCCTCCCAACATGAGCAGTAGTTGGCCAATACATTAATTCACTGTGTACAAACAAAAGCAGGATCTCCTCATTCATTCAACAAACTACTTGGTTTGCTTTTATATAGAAGCCGTAGCAAATTTGTGAAAGACGGTAATATAATATTTGCATGAAGCTAATCAGAGCGGCACCCCCCCAAGTCAATGTTACTGGTGGGCCTTTGCAACCCCAATTTGACACCTGATGAAGACTTGTATCACCAATAATCATGACGATTTATTATGGTTTTCCGATGTGTCTGTAAAAAAATATTGTCTGTCTGTGATTGTGATGAGCCGTCCAGAAAAAAAAAATCAAGTTGGCAACTATGATCTCTGCTTTTAACCCTTTAAGTGCCGTTGTCAATCCCTGACAGTGGCATGTAAGGCGTGTTCTGCCACTCTAGGCGCCCATCGTCTTCCCCTTTTGACGTGATCGTAGGGTGCCGATGGGCTGGGAGCCTGCTGACGGCCCACATGACAGCCATATTGGTACTTCTGTGAAGATCGCTAGAGGCTGGACCTTATAGAAGACCATAATTTTAGCTATATACTGTAATACATGTATGTATATTATATTGTGTGTATGTTACTTGCATGTCTTTTATTGCATAGCGAGCTTGACCCTTTTTTCCTTGTAGGAGACTCAGGAGTACACGAGGAATGTTGTCCGGTATTGCCTTGAAGCACTTCAGGATTGGTTTGATGCCATAAACTTTGTGGATGAGGTAGGTTTGGCGTGTAGGATAATTTTGTGTTTACCGCCATCCTGTGTGAGATTTCATGAACTCTTAGATTTCCATTTTCTAAATTTTGCGTTTTCTAAGGCCTCATTCAGACATAAGTGTTTTTTCTTGTGTGCATGGACTTGTCTGGGTATTTTTTGTTCTCTGACTCAGGTGAAAAGCAGACATGTCGCCATGATTTTTTTTTTTTGGCAGATGCATGATCCACAAAACAAAATTAAACATTGTGACCAGCCCCATAGACTATAATGGTACGTGTTCTATCGGAGAAAAACGGATATAATGTATGCATGAAGAATGATCGTCTGAATGAGGCCTTAGCTTTTTGTATTTGTACATTGCTCATCCTACTTATTGCTCACTTTGTTAAAACCTGTTTGTTAATTTTGCTTACAACGGCTGTATTGACAATTGAAGAAATAATACAATTATTAGAGAATGATACATTGTCTGTAGGAAACAATGTCGTGGGGGAATGACCTTTGCAATACTTTTTTGGCATCAACAAGTTGCAAAATTTGGCACATTGGTGTATTGGCTCAAATATGTTTGCATTTACATTCTTAAAAAAAAGCTGCTTTCTGGGATAAAGATGGATGTGGATGCATAGGACTAATACATATATAAGTGATTACTGCAACTAAAGTATTGAGATATTAAAGCCCTGAATTTTTGCCTTTAACTGATATCATGCCAAAATTGTAGGTGCAGCACTTTGTCAAGGATTAGCATTGAAGGTTTGTCTTCCTGTTCCTATTGGGTAGATTTACTAATCATGTGAAATTTTTAGACTGTCTAAAAACGTGCCACAATTTTCTAAGAGGCTTGTTCTGATTGATAAATCTTGTGCATCTTTTGACTCTCTAAAACAAAACGTCTTGTGCTGAAAGGAGTTCTTGCAGTGTTTTTTTTTGTTGTCTGCAGGCAAACTTGCTCCCTTGGCAGTAGAGGCATTGCTTACAAAAATTGGGGTTTTTTTTTTGCTTTTTTGTTGTTGTTGTTCACATGTGTGGTTTGTCTACTCCTACATGCAAAAACGACACAACTGGCATTCTGCAGATTTAATAAATGCAGCTTTTCAATTCTGTTAAGAAAAAAAAAACCAAGCAGGTGCATGAGATTTCTGAAATCTCGTAGCATTTGATGCTATAAAAAGCAGTTTTTAATTTGCATTAAAAAAGCTGAAAAAAAAAGCTGAAAAAAACACAATGTGTGGGCATAGCCTTGGGGAATGGTGGTAGGAAACTAAGTTGTAAGTGGCATCAGGAGGAAAGATATAATTTCTGCTTCGTATAAGAGCAGTGATAAATATACAGTGTCTCACACTGTCTGTAATATCTGTGAGCGCTGTCCTCAGATTCTCCATTGTAGATATATGAGAAGCTACTCCAGCCTGGAGAAACCTATCACACGCAGGAGGCAGGGGAATGTGCAGCCCCCAGTCAGTACAGGATGGGCTGCAGGAACTTTATCACCCCTCTCACCAGTCCAAAATCATACATCACAGTAAGAGGGTTGAACAGTTACATATGTTATAACCACCTGCACATAATAGAGTTGTTTGTCAATTTTGTGACTGGCATCTGGATTGCAGAATGTTATGGTCCAAGTCTTATGAATATGAATATATAGACACAAATTGACAGGTTGTTCCACAAAAGACACTTGTCGCTTGTCCACAGGATAGGAGGAGATGTTTGAATGGAGGCGATGGTTGTGCCAATCCAACATATGTCTATAGAAGGGATGGAGACCGCTGACAACAGGCTTCTGTGTTTCCATCGACCCTGTAGGTGTTGACTGGAGTGTCGCGAAGTATGCTCAATCACCGCCATATGCATATACTGAAGGACATGGGCTTTTTCCAGACGCAGGGACCCCTTCTGCACTGTGTGCGATTTTGAACTAACCCAATTCAGATATTTGTTGCTCAAGGGGTTATCCCACAAATAAAGTACCATTTCCCTTGTCTAAGGCACAGATGTAGGTATAAATGTTTTGGGTTTTTTTCTAAAATCTTTTGTGACTGTTCCGAATTACATGTTCTGAGATTGTAGAGCTCACTGCTATGTTCATATGTTATGCACGGTTGTAAGTTTCTGCATTTATAAACTTATAAAATTGTTACTCTTTTCCCAGCCTGCTCCGAATCAAGTTACCTTCCATTTGCCTCTGCATCGCTACTACGCCATGTTTTTAAGCAAGGTACGTACGTTGTTTGCAGTGTGTATTCTTGGAGCACTACTTCTGCTGGCCGCAAGTTGTTTGCCACAACTCTACTCCATATCTTTTTTTTTTTTCCTTTGCCCAGTGCTTTATAAGAACATTTGATGGTCAGCAATATCATTATTTTATGTTACATGATTCAAATCAGTAGGAGGTGGATGTGTAGTAACCTGCAACTGCCACGATCAGACGACGGAGCGGCTCCGCAGTCGAGCAGTTCTGGGCAGTGGCTTCCGACACAGCAAACTCCTACTACAAGCTGGGCCTCGTGCAAAGCTGCAACCATTATTATACTTATCTTGTGTTCAGTGTGCAACCCTTTTATTACTGATACAATGCACAATGCAGTCAGTTGGGTAACATTCTCCTGGCATTTGCCAAACCCAGGTTCTTCCATCACATGCAGATAGAGAAGTGCGATCTGTTACTGCACAAAACACGTTTTTCCAGAGTCCAGTGGTGGCGACTTCACACCACCCCATCCGACGCTAGGCATTGTGCTTGGTGATGTACGGCTGCATACAGCTGCTTGGCCATAAAGCTCCAGGCAGGGGTGTAGTTTTTACGCTGATAGTAATACCAGTGGAGGTCAGGTATTGGAGGAAGCAGAGCGTTGGTGACTTTTCTGCCCTCTGCTCCTCAGCCCTAGGTGACCCCGCTTTGTAGCATTACGGGGTCCCCATTCTTGGCTGAGTTGCTGCGGTTCCTTTCACTTCTCCATAATGTCGCGCACAGGTGATGGGGGAAGAAATGTCATGAACGCACTTGTTACATCAGTGGCTCTTTGTACAGGACCGCGCTACTAGTATCAGTGAGCTCCAAACCACCAGCCATTCCGTCACATGTTAGTAAATGTAGATGCTCTGGCGGGGGGCCGGAGGTTAGACGCTGGGGGGCCGGAGGTTAGACGCTGGGGGGCCGGAGGTTAGACGCTGGGGGGCCGGAGGTTAGACGCTGGGGGGCTGGAGGTTAGACACTGGGGGGCTGGAGATTAAACTCTGTAGGGCCGCAGTTTAGACGCTGAGGGCCTGAATGAAGAGCCCAGATTCGTTAAGACACGTCTCTCCATACTTTGGTCCATGTAGTGTGTGTCATATGCCCTCCGGCAGCTTTAATGGTGGCGACTCTCCCGATGGACATCTTGGTGTCTCCTTCAGTATTGTCCCAGAGATAAGGGGAGATTTCTCAAATCCTAGTGTAACCATAATGCGGAGGAGTTCCTGTAGCATCAGTCAGGATCCTGCTTCCTTATTCCTATGTTATATTTGTGGCAGCCGTCTGGGTTTCTGTTGCATTGATGGACTCGGCTCCTCCGCTGTCTGCTATCCATTTTCTGTGTCCATTTTCCTTTTTCTGAATGGACATCGAAGTAGTGAAGAGATATTAAATCTGCGGCTCTCGGTGGAGTTCAGCTACAGATGTGTTCTCAGTGTTGGGTATGTGGAGGATGTGAGCCATGGCCCCTAGTATCATCTTACTAATGATGCACATGACGTCTTCTGTTATCTCCTATTAGTCACATGTAGATAAAATTACTAATTTTTCTCTTTTCTCCGGCAGGCTGTGAAGTGTCAGGAGATAGATTTGGATTCTATTTTGCCCGACCAGGAAATGCTGATGAAACTGATGGTTCACCCACTGTTAATCCAGGTATGGAGCCTGTGACGTGCGGGTGTCATGCTGCTTCTCATGTGTCTCATAATCATCACGGTGATCATAGACATTTGCTGGCAGATCACACAGGTTTTGTGGTAACCTGGTATCATCGTAGAATGATGGGTGTTTAATTCTACGGTGTTATAGAGAAAATTTGGCTTGAAGATTTGGTGGGTAGACCATAGCTGGAGACGAGACTAGTCCACCACAGTCACTGGCAGACTTCTCGCAGCGCTGCTCTAGGTGATTGACAGGTCTCTTTCATAGCGAGAGACCTGTCAATCATCTGAAGTGGCGCTGGGACTAGTCTGGTCTATTCCTTTGATCCCTGGCCAGATCTTCCAGGTATACTTTCTCTGAAGCAACTCAACGCAGGCTCAGATTCATACTACCTGTGGTTCCTCAGTTATTGATGTTTTGGTTTTTTTTTTTCCATTTTTGTAAGAAGTTGCAAATTGTTCACAAGTGGAAGTTTGCCTATAAGATGTAGTACAAGCGCTAATAAATCCTAAAAATGTTGCTGTGTTTGTTCCATCCCTTCACCTACGTGCTGTAGACATCGTCACCATTTCCAGTCATCCGATCTTGTCCTGGTTTTGTTCTAGGCCAGCCTGTCTGAAGTTCACAGCAATATGTGGGTACGGAACGGCCTTCAAATCAAAGGACAAGCGATGACCTACGTACAGTCACATTTCTGTAATTCCATGATTGACCCAGACATCTACCTGTTACAGGTGAGTTCTCAGTCACACTTTCCCGTCCTGCTGTTCTGATACTTCCATTACTACTGCAAAATTTCCCAATCCTCTTACTTCTTTTTCTTTTTTTTCTGATTCAGGTTTGTGCATCCAAACTAGACCCAGACTACTTTATTTCATCAGTTTTTGAAAGGTAAGATTGTGAAATGGATCATGACATGCCACTTCTGAAAATGAAAAACATGGATGTTTTTTCTCAAGAAACAATGCCACGCTTTTCTAAAAGTCATGTCTAGCATTGCAGCATGGCGCCACTAGGGTATGTTCACACTCGGCTTTTTTTTTTCATATGAATTTTAGTGTTAAAGTGTTATCCACATGAAATGTATTCCGAAAGCACCTCCAATTGATTTACATTGGACAGCTGGACTTCCGTTCATAATTCATTGTGTTCCTCCTTTTTTATGCTTTTTCAAAATACCCTTTGCATAAGATTCCTAGTGTAGTGTTTTTCTTTGTGTACTTGAGGGGTGGGGTTTGGGAGAAATGTCATTTGAAATCATGCTCCAAATTTGGGCACTAAATTTTAATAGAAGCAAAAAAAAATAAATACAAAAACACGCCATGCCCAAAGCTTCACTCGACATACCAAAAACACTGCAACATTTTTCATTTGGGAAAAAAAGGCTCTTATGAATTTTGACATTGCAGAAAGTAAAAAACACAGGGAGCAACCAGCCATGTTTTTCTCTACTTGGAGAACTCCTTTTAAAGGAGCGTTCCCGTCAGATTTCAAGGAAAAATCTTCCTTGTGAAAACCTTATCTAAGAGCAGTTTGTGAACATGTGTGCATGTATATATTCAATATTCGACGTGACTGCCCTTTGCCTTTAAAGCCACATCAATTCTTCCAGGTACACCCATTTTTTTTAGGACAGGTCCAGATTGTAGAGGACCCCTGTGCAAATACTGTATATGGGCCCCTGTTAGCCCATCACTGAGCACATAATCATTTCTCTCTAACAATCTACTTTGAAGGTCACTAGCTGATGCCTTTCTCTATCGTTTCATTGAGGGACACAGGAAGCCATGGCTGTGGCTGCTGCCACTGGGAGGCTAACAACTATGCACAAAAAAATTAGCTCCTCCTATTGGGTGACTTGTATGTCCACCCCGTGGGCTGTATTTCTCAGCATTGGGGACACCATTAGTCCTGACCAATTCCCCAGCTCATTTTATTAGAATACAGCTGTAAACTTAAAAGGAGCCTCCACCATGCTTCACTGTTTCCTGCAGACACTCTCATTACTGAACCCATCTTCAGCCCTCTGACGACAACCTGCAATCTTTTACAGCCATAGATTTCACATTTTGATTAATCAGTCAAAAGCTCCTGCTGCCATTTTTCTGCACCCTGGTTTGTGCTTTTGTGGATAATTGAGTCACTTGGCCTTGTTTTCATGTCAAAGTTGTGCTGTTTATTTGCCACTTCTGGCCAGACTTGGCAATACATAACGTGGGTGTAGCTGGGTATCACTGGTTGCTGCCAGGTCTGAACTGATGGCACTGCTGGACATCTTCCGATGTCGATGTGAAGTAAGCAGGATGTGTCTTTCAAGCTGTACTAAGATTCCTTGGCCAAACACTGTGTGTACTGTCCTCAATGTTGCCCATTTCTTGGTGCTTCATCAAAGAGCTTGAGCAATGCATCATGAAAACTTGGCCTGCTTTGAAATCTTTTGCCTGGGAGACAGTTTGCTGATAGAGTATAACTACCTTGTTTCCTGTTGCTGTCCTTAGTCTTGCCATAGTGTAGTATGACTGATGACATGAAACGGTCTTCCACAACCTCACCTTTTGTAGCTGATTTTTCTCCTACGCCTCATTGGGGGACACAGGACCATGGGTGTTATGCTGCTGCCACTAGGAGAACACTAAGTAGACAGAAAGATTAACTCCTCCTCTGCAGTATACACCCCTTCACTGGATACAATTTCAACCAGTTCTTGCTTAGTGTCTGTAGGAGGCACTTGGGTCTGACCCTCAGACCCCGATTTTCTTATTTTAATTTTTTATTTTAATTTTTAATTTTCTGTAAATTTTTATTTTTTATCTAACGGAGTGAAGGGGGCGACGGACTTCTCTTTTATAGGGTCCGCTCTCCCCCGAATCAGCAACAGGCGAGCACGGCGAGTATACCTCCCCGTCCCTCTCCTGCGACGTTTGGAGCACGCCGATTTTGGGGCGACGGTTCCCTACTTGGTTCCGATCTCCCTTCCCCCCCTGCAAAACGGCGAGCACATAGAGCCTGGCTCTCATGTTCCTCTCCGGGACCCGACAGACAAGGCCCACATTATATGGCGTTTGCACACTTCCATCTGGAAGAAGAATCCTCTCCATTCACCAAGGTGCATGGATTGAGAGCGTACACTCACTGTGTCAAGGGGACCTGCGCATCTGGAGGCTGTGAGTACATACTCCCCCCTCCCCCTCCCTCTCCTCCACGCTCCGGAGCTCTTCAGGAGGATGTTCTTGCGGCATGAGGTACGGTCCGGGTCCCTGGGGAGAGTCGCCGCCAGCCAGGGGTCAGCGGCGGTTAGCGACGCTCCATCGCGGCCGACACCGCGCATCGCCGGGCAGGCCCATAAAATTTAGTCCCCGGCTTTCCAGCCGGACTAGGCCGCAGTGATTAGATCCGCCCACGGCCGTAACTCCGCCCCCTAGATCGGCGCTTCTCGTTTGGAATGAGAAGCGCTCTGCAGATCTCGGGGGCCATATTCTTTCTTTCCCTGCAAGGAGCCCACGCGTCCACAGGACTCCAGAAAACCGCCACGGCTGCATTCCTCCCCAGGGACACAGGCACAGGACCGTGGGTAAGCTGCTTCAAGAAGGCTTAACCCCTTCCCTGCGTATACTGCCCGCTCTGTCCCTAAGGCACTATGTCTCAATCCAAGGAGACAAAAAAGGGTAACAAGAAGCACACATTGTTTTTCACTGTATGTGCCACTTGCAATACGGCCCTGCCCCGAGCCCACACTAGCCCTTTGTGTGCAGATTGCGTCGCGCCCTCTGTGCAGCCGCCCCTTGCCGACGCCGGTACCGTCGCCGATGCCACAGCCGTCGACCCGGTAGAGCCTAGCCCCCCTGAGTGGGCAACCTCTCTGTCACGATCTGTGGCTTCCCTAGCCAGGGCAATTGACTCCCTCCGGGGCCCCCCTCCAGGTCAGGCCGTGGAGGATTCAGACGACGGTATGGATTCTTCTACCAGCAGGGGGCGTACCCGGTCACTTTCTACCCGGGGCTCGAGAAAACGTGTTCACGTTTCATCCCCTGACCATGAGCTAGCGGGCCCCTCAGTACCTGCAAGCTCTGCTTCCAGGTCCCCTTCTCCAAACTCGAATGACTCTGAATATTAGTCCGACATTTCCTATGTTCAGGACCCCCCCTCTTCCCAAGAGTCTCTCGACTCTCTCATTGAGGCGGTAAACCAGACCCTGAAGGTGACTGAGGACTCCGCATCAGAACCCGAACATGTGGTGTCTTTCAAAAGAACTAAACGTGTTAAAAAGGTTTTTGTCACTCACCCTCACTTTAAGGAGATTGTACAAAACCATAGGGATCGCCCAGATAAACGTTTCATGGGACAAAAGTCCATCGAGGCTAAATATCCTTTTTCTCGGGAATTAGTCAAAGACTGGCTGCAGTCTCCCTCGGTGGACCCTGCTGTGTCACACCTCGCGTCCAAGACCATCCTGTCTCTTTCGGATGGTTCCTCCGTTAAGAACCCCTCCGATCGCCAGATTGATTATCTGGCTCGTTCCGCCTTCGAGGCCACAGGAGCGTCACTCTTCCCGTCCTTCGCCGCCTCTTGGGTGGCTAAGGCTATGGTCTCTTGGACCGAGACTCTTTCCTCTAACATCCAAGCCAGTGATTTACCTCCAGAAGCCAGCATCCTGGTTAACCAGATAGCGCAGGCCGGAGACTTCATAGTCAACGCCTCTATGGACGCAGCCAATTGCGCTGCACAAGCAGCCGCCAATGCAATCTCCATCAGGAGAGCCCTGTGGCTCAGGGATTGGCGAGCAGATTCGGCCTCTAAACGTTCTCTAACAGCCCTGCCTTACCAGGCTGGTCGATTATTTGGGGAAAAATTGGACCAAATGATCTCGGATGCTACCGGAGGGAAAAGTAAATTTCTCCCCCAGCAAAGGCCTACCCGGTCCTTTCGGTACCAGCAGCAACCGCCATTTCGGCCTTTTCGGCCCAATACCAACTGGTCTTCTACATCCTCTACCCCCGCATCAGGACGAGGTTCGCGCGGTGGCCGAGGCACCCAGGTCTCTTACAGACCTAATCGTAACTGGAGACCTAGGCCTAAACCTCCCGGGTCTAAGGGATCCGCATCCCATGGATCCTCCGCCCAATGACTCCTTGCATCATCCGGTGGACTCCAACAAAGTAGGCGGACGTCTACTCTTGTTCCGTCAAGCCTGGCTCTCAGTCGTTTCCGACGAGTGGGTCAGAGAACTGGTGTCCACCGGATACAAAATAGAATTTTCACCCCCCCCCCCTACCCGCTTCTTCCGGTCTTGCCCTCAAAGGTCAAAGGCCACAGCGTTTCTCCAGGCAATACGGGCACTTCAAAGGGACGGAGTCATCATTCCGGTCCCCCTAGAACAAAGATTCAAGGGTTTCTATTCGAATCTGTTTGTGGTCCCAAAGAAGGACGGATCAATACGTCCGATCCTAGACCTGAAGCTACTAAACAGATTCATAAAAATCCGACACTTCAGGATGGAATCCCTCCGTTCTGTGGTCGCGTCTATGGAAAAGGGAGAATTCCTGGCATCCATAGACATCAAGGATGCCTACCTGCACATACCGATCTTCCCTCCGCATCAGCAGTTCCTTCGCTTCGCCTTTTGCGGGGAACACTTCCAATTTGTGGCCTTGCCCTTCGGTCTCGCCACCGCTCCCAGAGTTTTCACGAAGGTCATGGCGGCTGCCATGGCCATTCTTCATTCCAGGGGAGTGGTGGTGATTCCGTACTTGGACGACCTACTGATAAAGGGTCCTTCCTACCCAGCGTGCGAAGAGTCCGTCGTTCTCACGGTGGATACTCTTTCTCGTTTGGGATGGAAGATAAACTTCGAAAAATCTTTTCCAATTCCGGCTCAAAAAATCTCCTTCCTGGGGATGATACTGGACACTTCCCGCGGTCTGGTCATACTCCCTCAAGACAAGGCTTTGGCCTTGCAGCAGGGAGCCCAGCGCCTTTTTCGGCCAGTATCCCACTCCATTCGTGCCAGCATGCGAGTTCTCGGGCAGATGGTAGCGGCCATGGAAGCTGTCCCATTTGCGCAGTTTCACCTCCGTCCCCTGCAGCATGCGCTACTGTCGGCTTGGGACGGCAACCCGTCCTCCCTCGACCGTCGATTCATCCTGTCCCTTCGGGTCAGGAGGACCCCCAGGTGGTGGACGCTGAAGTCCTCCCTAACCCAGGGAAGGTCCTTTCTCCCAGTACGGTGGCTGGTGGTGACCACCGATGCCAGTCTCATAGGCTGGGGAGCGGTCTTCAACCATCACACAGCCCAGGGGCGGTGGTCCATTCAAGAGTCTCGCCTGGCCATCAATATCCTCGAGATTCGAGCTATCAGGCTAGCATTGTTCCACTTTCACCGACTTCTGGCAGGTCATCCAGTCAGAATCCAGTCCGACAACGCCACGGCCGTGGCATACATCAACCGTCAGGGCGGAACTCGCAGCAGGATGGCCATGCTCGAGGTGTCTCACATCCTCCATTGGGCGGAGTCGAACCATTCGCCCATCTCGGCGATCCACATTCCAGGTGTGGAAAATTGGGCGGCGGACTTCCTCAGCCGCCAGGGCATCGCCTCCGGAGAGTGGTCCCTCCACCCGGAGGTCTTCCAGCAGATTTGCCATCGCTGGGGGACCCCGGATGTGGATCTCATGGCTTCCAGGATGAACAACAAGGTTCCTCAGTTCCTTGCTCGGTCCCTCGACCCACGGGCCCTCGGAGTAGACGCCCTGGTCCTGCCTTGGCGCCAATTCCGCCTCCCGTACATTTTTCCTCCTCTTCCCCTGCTACCGAGGGTCATCAAAAAGATCAGGGCAGAGGGGGTACCAGTGATTCTCGTCGCGCCAGACTGGCCGCGTCGGGCATGGTACGCCGAACTGGTTCAGCTGGTGGCCGACGTCCCCTGGCGTCTTCCAGATCGCGCGGATCTTCTTTCACAGGGCCCGATTTACCATCAGAACTCAAGGGCCCTGTCTTTAACGGCCTGGCCGTTGAGTCCTGGATTCTAGGCCAAGCGGGGTTCTCTCCCAGGGTGTCCTCCACCATGATCAGAGCTAGGAAACCGGTTTCCATGCGTAGTTACCACCGTACCTGGCGAATTTTTTTCTCATGGTGCGATACACAGGGACGATCTCCTCTAGTATTCTCTATTCCTTCCATACTGGAGTTTCTTCAGTCCGGACTAGAGTCGGGACTTGCCCTTAGCTCCCTAAAGGGTCAGGTTTCGGCATTGTCAGTCCTCTTCCAGCGGAAGATTGCCAATAGGTTGCCGGTGAAGACCTTCTTCCAGGGAGTTTCCCGTGTGGCGCCTCCCTACAAGGCACCCTTGGATCCGTGGGATCTCAACTTAGTTCTCGGAGCTCTTCAGGAGACTCCCTTCGAACCGCTACAGGACGTTTCCTTGACCTTCCTTTCTTGGAAGGTAGTCTTCCTAGTAGCCGTCACGTCCATCAGAAGGGTCTCAGAGTTGGCTGCGCTCTCCTGCCGCCCTCCCTTTCTAATTTTTCATCCGGACAAGGCGGTATTGAGGACCTCTCCCACCTTTTTGCCCAAGGTCGTCTCCTCCTTCCACCTCAATGAGGAGATTGTTCTGCCTTCGTTCTGTCCGGCACCTGTCCATCGCATCGAAAAGGCTCTACACACTCTTGATGTGGTGAGGGCTCTTCGTCGGTACGTCTCAAGGACGGCTCCCTTCCGCACGTCAGACGTCCTGTTTGTACTTCCAGAGGGGCCCAGGAAGGGTTCTCCTGCTTCAAAAGCTACTCTGGCAAAATGGATTTGGTCAGCCATTCAAGAATCCTATCGTGTCAAAGGTGTTCCTATCCCAGCTGGGATCAAGGCCCATTCTACTCGGTCGGTGGGCGCCTCGTGGGCCATTCGGCACCAGGCGTCAGCGCAGCAGGTCTGCAAGGCTGCGACGTGGTCCAGTTTGCACACTTTTACCAAGCATTACCACATTCATTCTATCTCTTCTGCAGACGCCGCCCTTGGCAGGCGCATTCTGCAAGCGGCAGTTCCTTAAGCCGTAGGCCAGTGGTACATGGGGTATTAGCATATTGCTTCCCACCCAGGGACTGCTTTTGTACGTCCCATGGTCCTGTGTCCCCCAATGAGGCGTAGGAGAAAAGGAGATTTTTGTTTACTTACCGTAAAATCTTTTTCTCCGAGCCACTCATTGGGGGACACAGCACCCACCCTGTTAGCCTGTTTTTGGCTTGTTGTTACTTCTTTGGTTTTGACATAGTTGTCTTTGTTCATGCTCCTACTGCTTTACTACCGAACTGGTTGAAATTGTATCCAGTGAAGGGGTGTATACTGCAGAGGAGGAGTTAATCTTTCTGTCTACTTAGTGTCCTCCTAGTGGCAGCAGCATAACACCCATGGTCCTGTGTCCCCCAATGAGTGGCTCGGAGAAAAAGATTTTACGGTAAGTAAACAAAAATCTCCTTTTTTTCCATTCCTCACCCAGTTTTTGTACAACAAAATTAAATAAGGCAGCACTCTGTAAAGCCAAAACTTGCAAACATGGAGTATGAAAATTGAATTGCATTACTGCTCTAGAAATATGAAAAATTGAGAAAGTATAGCGCATAAATTGGCCAATTCATGTGTACCTGGTAGCCACGATAAGGTATTTCTTGTTTACCAGGACCTATCATTGCCATCCTCACTTAAAATAAAGTCTTTATCTGTATAGGAAACTGAGAGTCCTCTCATGGACTAAAAATCTACATCTCTGTGGAGGGGTAGGGTCCTGTCTTGATTAAAAACAGCTGAAGTTAAAATGCGGAGTGCTCAGTCGGAAGGCTAATGAATACAAATATAACAAAAAAATGACCGTCACATCTAAACATAGACTAAATGTGAGCAGGTGCTGAACCTAGAGTCACCAACTCATATACAATAAAATAAGGCACCCAGTTTTAATCCTTTTACACAGTTGTTTATGTCAGTCAACAACTGTGTTTAAATCTACAGAAGAGAATGCTGATCATTATCACGTTTGGTATGATATACATCTGACCATAATCCTACAAAATCCCTGACTTTGTGCGAGTTTAGCTAGAAGAAGTGATGCTATTTTGAAGGCAAAGACCGGTCACCAAATATGGATTTTATTTTCATTTTGATTTCTCTTTACTTCATTCCATTTGCATTTTGTTAATTGATAAAATATAAACCATTAACACTTCTACTTTTGAGAGCATTCTTACGTTGCAGCATTTTTCCCACAGTTGCTGAGAACTTTTGCCCATTACTGTATGTGAATATATAATTATTTTTAGCCCAATTTCTAACCTAACTTCTAAATTTGTACAATTCTGGTTTCAATTGAATTTATTGCCGTCCGTTTCAAACGTCTCTCTTTTTCTCTAAGGTTCAAGGTTGTGGACCTTTTAACAATGGCCTCCCAACACCAGAACTTAGTCCTTGAGTCCGATCATGAAAGGTCGATGCTTGAAGGAGCGCTGACATTTCTGGTTATCCTGTTAAGTCTCCGCTTACATTTGGGTAAGTTGTCCTGGAATCATTTAGACTTTTAGACCTTCTAACCACTTACTACTACCTTTTAACATATTAGTTTCTTAAAGGGATTGTCCAGGATTAGAAAAACATGGCTGCTTTCTTCCAGAAATGGCGCCATACCTGTTCATGGTCAGCTCGGCCACGTTCACTCCATTCATCCTGCAGTGAGAAGTTTGATTACATCGGTGGTCTTCCATTCTGTTTGCCGTTCCATTTTGTCTTGTGCTTTGGCAGGAAAATTGGAGCGCCACACTCTGCGTCATGCGGTCTTTAAAAGGAATCGTCAGCTGATTGACTGCCCAAACCGTGGACCGCATAAATAAGAGCCTGGCTCCATGATTGCAGCCTGGTATATTTTCGTTTGAAGTGCTCCAGCGTTTCAGAGAAAGTATACTTCGAAGATCCAGCCGGGGACCATAGCCAGAGACGAGAATAGTCTGGCTGTGCCCCTGGCCGGCTCTTCCCAGCGCTGCTGTAGGTGATTGACAGGTCTGTCGTTTGTGTGCACACAGGGAGATGCCTGCCAATTTCTTGCAGCGGCGTTCTACATATATTTTCTCTGTGACGCTACGGTATTTCAGAGAAAGTATACTTTAAAGATCCAGCCGGGGATCAGAGCCAGAGACCAGACTTGTCCGGCTCTGCCCAGCGCCCCTACCTGCATGGCATTGACAGGTCTGTTGTTTGTGTGAGACCTGCCACTTTCTTGCAGCTGAGCTCTACATATATTTTCTTTCAGATGCTTCAGTGTTTCAGATATAACTATACCTGGCTGCGCTGGGGATCAGTGGGAGTCCCAGTGTGATCAATTATCTATCACCTATCCTTTGGATAAGGGGTAAATGTCAATTGTGGGGAAACCCTTTAAGGCTCTTTTGGGGGCAGAAGTAAGAGCTGCATAAAGTAGGGCTGTACTTTTTTTTTTGTATAATATTAGGATGCCTTTATTTCACACTTAAAAGTTAGACCGGCTCAAGGTTAAATATTATCTGTTATTCGGTCCTAACTTAACCTTAACCTTTGTGTTTCTGCTTTTAGGAATGACTGACGACGAGATCCTCCGAGCAGAGATGATCGCACAGTTATGTATGAATGACCGCACTCACAGCTCGCTGCTCGATCTTATATCCTTTCACACTTGGTACTGGATTTGTCTGAGTATATCGTTTCTCTTCGCTTTCAGGAGATAAGTTACTTGCTGTAGCTCACAATATCTTTTGGTTAATCTGATGCGTCCCATTTTTGATAAAAGGTTGTATTTTTATTGCAGTCAGCTTTAAAAACACAAAACAAAACAAAAAAAAAAAACATAATTTATTAAGATAAGTGACATTAAGGTTTTTAGAATTAAATATTACTATTGATATCTTCTGAATTGAATTTGGGTCAGTTTCTTAACAAAATCTCCTCTTAAGCTTATTGTAGTACATTTTTGGGAGTTATGACTTGGGGAGTTACTAATTAGGAATCCTCTATTGGGGCGGTATGCAATCTCTGTGTTAAGGGCGTTGTCTAGTACTTTTATATTGAAGGCCAATCCTTAAAGAGAACCTGTCAGCAGGATTGTGCTCAGTAACCTACAGACAGTGTCAGGTCGGCGCCGCTATACTGATTACTTGGATACCTGGTGATGAAATCCGTCTTGTGGTTGTTTAATCTTTATTTTCAGTTTTGAGTTAATGATCTGCTCATGCTCCAGGGCGGCCTGTGGGGGTCTTCTTGTGGTGCTCTGATTAGGTATTCACCAGTATGGCTTCTGACAGGTCACTGATCCCTCACTGACTTGCCCCCGTATTTTATATACTAAATATAATATTTATTGAGAAAAAAAAAAAAATACACATTCATCAGGCGCCAACGCTGCAGCATGATTGCATCTATAAAATGCATTTAATTATTTTATTTAGTGATATACATTTATTCTGAAAAGAAAAAAATGTCTTAAAATGGCGCCGGCCACATCTACACAGTAGCAGCTATCGGCGATCTCTAGATGCTACAGCTCAGGCGCGGCCGGCGCCATCATGGTGGATACATATTTTTTTTTTCCTCTAGCAAAATGGCACTGGTGGCACCTGCTTGCTGAATGTGATTTTTTTTTTTTTTCCATATGTATTTTATTCATTATGTAAACTGAAAATAAAGATTACACAACAACCACAAGACGGATTTCATCACCAGGTATCATTGTAATCCGTATAACGTACACCGACCTGACACTGTTTGTGGGTTACTGAGCACAATCCTGCTGACAGGTTCCCTTTAAGACTTCAGCAATATTAGATAGTGGGGATGCAATTGCCGGCCCTCACAACCATCAGCTGCTCCTGACGCCGCCTGATCTGTTCAGTTGTAGAACAGCCCCCTATATAGTGGTTGATGCAGGTACTGCAGAGTCACACAGAGGCAATTTTGCAATACCCGCCCGCGGCCACTGTACAGTTGATGGCGCTGTGGAGCTCCGCACCTAATCTCATCGGGGCAGCACCTGGAACAGCTGATCTGCGGCGGTACCAGGTGTTACAACCCCACCTATCTAATATATTGTTAGGTCATCAATATTAAAGTACTGAAAAACCCCTTTAATTTGAATGCCACGTCACAGTGCAACACTGACAGGAGGTACCTGGCTGCGTCTACCAGCGATTGGAGAATTTTATGTAGGTTATAGCTATTTTATTTATTTATTTTAAAGGGAACTTGTTATATTGCACTTGCCAGCTGCATATTATAGTGTAGGTGCTGAACAGAGTAATATATGGGTTTGTTGGATAAGATTTAGTATAAATGGTCATAAAGAGACCAGTGATTGACAGCTATTTCTGTGTACATTTATACAGGGATTGCTGACAGTCACTGATTAGGACCGCCCACTGGCTCCTATAAAAAGTAGGACCACCCACTGGACTCCTATAAAAAGTAGGACCACCCACTGGACTCTTGTTTAAAAAGAGGAGGGATTATAAAAAATAAAATACAAGTTACATTGAATGTTTCCCCACAAATTGATATATGAATCTGCTGAGCTCCTCCGGCCCGATCACTTTCCCCACAGATTGCGTGGCATTGCAATGCTGACAGGTTCCCTTTGATTGTGAGAATGTACATTTCTTTTCCTGAGCTTCTAGCTCACATTCCAGAAAGCCCTAATCCCAAGAGCGGCATAATGCCGGGAAGCTGCAGCTTTGAGTCTGTGCTGTCGGCAGTCGCTGACTTTAAAGCTCCTGTATTTGAGCCCGGAGGATCCATGCAGCAGGGGATGTACACGCCAAAGGGTGAGTGTTGCCTGGGATTATGTCGCAGTTTAGGACTCTTCTTCTGGGGTAAAGGTACCTTAGTCAGGTCCCTGAAAAATACAGAAGTGGTGCATATGTTTCTGTTATACTTTTCCTCTGATTGTTCCACTCCTGGTTTTGGCTTACAAATACTGATGTAAAGTATTGACCAAATACTGAACGTGTGATCGTGGCCAAAAAGGAGAAATGTGTTTGTGTTTTTTTTGTGCACATTGCGTGTTACTTTTTATATAGGGCTGAACTTCTCTATAATATGTCAAAAACACCAGTTCGGGTCAGGAGACCTGCGGCTGTGTCGTACTTGGACAGTGATTTGCAGAGATGTGACCTTGGCCTTACAGTCACTGTAGTCAGTATGGAGCCGAGATTTATGTGAAATCCTATTATATTCAGCTTCCTTGTCTTCTACACATTCACCACTTGGGGGAGCCAGTACTCTGCTCCCTTGGTCTCTACACCCCCAGTTATTACGGTAAAATAGCCCGAAGATTCAGGGTTTAGGCCGATGATTCATGAAACGACTCATTGCGCGCTGCCCGGGATCCGCGTAAATACCAGTCTGGTGGAGCAGAACTGATGAGCTGATATTTTTTATGTCTCTTCTTGAGATTGTCATTGCCTCCGTCATTGCCTACATCGCAAGGGTTCAATTCTCGTCACGTTTGTTGATCACGCTAGAATTTGTAGCCAAGATGGCCAAACAAAGGAGATGTTACGTGTGTATCCTGAGACATGCATTACATGGAGAAGGCTTTAAAAGAAATGCTCCTTTGCCTTATAGCTCGTCTGCAGTCGATGACCCTGGTTTAAAGGGGTTGTCTCATCCCAGACCATCACTTCCATATGGGATCGGCTGCCACGATCACTCGCCCATGATGTGGCAGTCAGATACATGCCGAGTAGCTATCCATTCTAGCTCATAGAGGGGGGTCCTAAGCTGATATTTAGTAAATGAGATCATCTCTGAATCCAGAATTACAGCTGCAGTCCTGCTATCCGCCGAGTATATACCTTCTCTGAATAAAGGGATGCACTTATGTACATCTATAAGCTCCAGGTACTTTTTCAGCAATTATAGGGGTTGTCCGGTATTTTTATAATGATGGACCAATCTTTAAGATATGGTATCAGATCAGTAGGGGTCCCGACACCCAGTGCCCCCCAACTCCCAGTGCCCCCCACCTAGTGATTCCGGGCCAGACGTAAACTAAAAGCACAGCTCCATACACTGTTTAGTGGCCATTCTTGGGTATCTGGAATGCTGTAGATAAGCCCCCGATGTATCCTGAAAGATGAGAAAAAGAGGTTAGATTATACTCACCAAGGGCTGCTCCCGGTCCGATGGGTGTCGCGGTCCGGTCCGGGGCCTCCCATCTTCATTCCATGACGTCCTCTTCTGGTCTTCATGCTGCGGTTCTGGCGCAGGCATACTTTGTCTGTCCTGTTGAGGGCAGAGCAAAGTACTGCAGTGCACAGGCGCCGGGAAAGGTCAGAGAGGCCCTGGACTGCGACGCCCATCAGACCGAACCGCAGCGGGACCGTCCCTGGGTGAGTATAATCTAACCTCTTTTTCCTCATCTTTCAGGTAACATCGGGGGCTTATCTACAGCATTCCAGAATGCTGTATATAAGCCCCTGATGCTGGTGGGCTTAGCTCACCTTCGATTTTGGGGGTGACAGGTTCCCTTTAAAGAGCTTGGTGAGAGTCCAACACCCAACACTGCCATGTTCCAGCTGAAATCCTGTGTGATAAGGTTGTGTCTCATGAGAAAGAAAATAGGTGGACTGTAAACATCACGGAATTATAGAACATTCCGTATTCTACAACGCTCTTAACTCACTGTCTGAGCAAAATCAACGTGATTTTTATTTTTATTATTTATAATATAATTAATATATATCATTTTTTTTTTTTTTTTTTTTTTTTTAATTTTATTCATGTATACTATACTCTTGCATGTATCTAATTTTGCCACTGGCTATAATTACATCTATTAACTAGCTTACAGTCCCCGTTGCTGTGAATAGGCAGATGACCTTTAAACCTAAACAGCTGCTCAGGGGTTAAGAGCGTTTTCTCGAGCACATAACTTAGGAACATTTGCCTCCGGGATACAAGGTCAGTTCTCCAAGCAGCGGCTCCTCCAGGGCATTGTAGCACAAAATACAGTGTTTTTTGTTGTGTTTTTGTTTTTTTCATTCTGCATTGACTTGACCTTTTGGGTGGCCCCGATCTCTGTGATTCCGCACCTCGGAAGGTTGTAACGTCTCCTGTTCTAGGGCCGGATCCGTGCGTTGTTTTATGCTGTTTTGTAAAGATGAAGGTACTAAGCAGTGCAAAGTGTGAGATCTGATTTGGCTAGTTGAAAGGCTCTGGACTAGGGGTAAAGTTTCTGATTGTGGGAAGTGACAAGCCGAGCCTGGCATGTCAGAATAAGGAGACTTCTAGTCCATGCATTTTCCTCTGGGAAATTTTAAATATGCAAATTCTTTTCAGAGAGAAAGAAGACTAGAACTCGATATTGCCCCTTAGACTGCAATCCAGACCCTCTAATTTAGCCAAATCAGATCTCATACTTTGCCTTGACGAGGGTCAACACCCCCAAACACAGTGTCTGCAAGTTCAGATTCTGGTTTGGCTATTATCCTAAGTAATGTGACAAGTCTCGTTAAAGAATCGATATTGACTTTTAGGATTGCCGCTTCCAATAGGTGTCACTAAGAGTTCTAGTCCTCTTCCTCTCTGAAGAGACAATTTACATGTTCAATTTCCCATTTAATTTGCATGGCCGATAAGTCTCCTCACTCTGACATGCCATGCCTGGCTTGTCAATCTTCACCGTAGTTATACGGTGCAGGGAGACTACATGGTATAATAATTTCCCACTAATCAGGTATTTTATCAAAATGACCGCAAGCAGCCCAGTCAGTGACACCTCACTGGAATCAGGGTCTCTGTCCATATATTTGCTGTAATTAAGAGGTCACAGATTATGCAGAGTTTTTGAACATGTATACTAAATGACCCCAAGCCAAGACATTGTTTCTTTCTCTCCCGGCAAAGGTGAGGTCTGGGACCAAGAATTTGACCCCGTGATGGTTATCCTCCGCACCGTGTACCGCAGAGACGTGCAGTCCGCCATGGACCGATACACCGCATTGTAAGTGGTGAGCCATCGTCAGTCTTACCTTTACACAGCTGAATAAATCCACCATTGCAGAACGGTTTACAACAGACGAGAAGAATAACGATTGCACCTTTTATAAGCAAATGATTTATTTATTTTTATACTAAATATCAGAAAAGGGCATCATTGCAGGAATACAATGCTCTCCTGCAATTTAGCTGACATTCGGGCTTTTTTCATTTCCATTCGTCTGCTGGTGTTTTTGGAATGAGCCGTCAGAATGAATGATGCATTGCTTCCAGCGTGAGCAAATATTGCTTAACCTTTATTCCAGAGCAATTTATTTGCTAATTGGATGCTGCATTTCCCTGAAGTCCTGCTAAAAAGAGACTTAAAGTAACCTTGTCTTTTTTTTTTTTTCCTGCAAGGAAAGGAGTTTTCTTATACGCTGCTGACTTTGAGATGCTTACTATTCTATTTAGATTTTTAAAGGGACAGTCCATCAGATCTGTAGAAACAAAAATAACTTTTTTTTTTTTTTTCCAAAATCTTAAAAAGATCCAAAATTCTACTATTAATATGTATTTATAGTGATCGGAGGTCATAAGCTTTCCCGACACAGAGCTACAAATCTTCTGCAGAATTAAATTACCCCTCTACTTTCACTCAACTTGTTCTCATTTGATGAATATTATGATGATATTATGATTATGATTTATGTATAAAAAAAATATATATATTTTCATGCTGCATTGAAATCATTCTAAAGTGCCGGACACTTGGTGCCTCCCCTTTTGTTTAAAGCGTTATTATCTTTATTTATTTTTTTCATTTGATAAATAAATAATATACATGAAAATATGCAATATTTTAATATACCTTATTAAAGAAATCTGCTCTTTTTTTCCCAAAATTACTGAATTTTTTTTCTTTTATTTTCAAAATCCTCAGTTCCTGGGTGAAATTTGTATTCAGTGATGACAGATTTTTGCATCACTGAGATAGGAGATGACGGTTGGTGCTTATAAGATTCTATGGGGGGAGGAGTAGTGAGGAGTTCTGCCTCTGGCTATCCCCTTTTCCTCGCCCCCTACTATACTTAGAATTTCACCAGTAGCAACTGCCTTTTCCTATCTCAGTGGTGTTAAAATCTGTCTTCACGGAATACAGATTTTATCTGGAATCTGAACATTTTGAAAATGAAAAATCAGTTTTGGTGGAGAAAGAAGCAGATTTCTGTGATGTGATCTATTGCAAAGTTGTTTATTTTCATGTGGACTATTAATTTGTGAAATGAAAAATGAACTTTGTGGTATACTGCCTGTTGTCAAGTGTAATCTGTTCATGTACAGACGCTGAGCAGTGATGGCAGGTCTTTCTCTCTCGTCTAGTATACTGCATGCAGGCATAACATACAGGAGGCCTTACCATTAAGGGAAGGAAAAGCATTGGACAAAAACAAAGGGAAATGCATGCTGGGTTAGAAAAGAAGTTCCAGCACTTATAGTACTGGCAGAATGGTGAAAAAAAAGGAATCATCCAAAAAGAGTGGATGGCAAGTTACAGAGCGTACTCTGAACAAGCCAATAAATGCAGTTGAAGACCCCTAGACTCCCCTCCTCCCCACCCACACCCCTACGGACCTGATGCTGAGGGTTTGAAGGATCGGACATGCTGAATTTTAAGGTCCGATTCTTTTTGTTTTCTCCCAGAGGAGTCAGACAGCATCTTCCTCTCTCCTTATTGAGAACACATGCACACTCCGCTGAACCAAGCGTGCATGTGTGTGAGGATATGGGAGGACTGGATGTAGACCCCAACATTGGAGGCGTATGGGCACCTTAAAGAGGTTTTCCCATAGCCACAACTTACTAGCTTTCTAGGGTGCTGATGATTTTCTGGGGGCGCTCCTTCCTAGAGGATATTCTTCTGCACTTGCAGCCACATCAGGGCTGTCAGATTCACGGATAGAAGAAGCCGTTCAGTGACCGCTCCATGTCCTTCATGTGCCCGGGTTATGATAGCGACGCCATGCTATGCAATATTCATATAAAGCATATTGAGAGCTTGAGTTACATCTCATCAGTAACTCTGCTTTAAAAAGTTGCCAAAGTTGCAATTGTTGTTGTGTGTTTTTTTTTTTTTCCTTTTAATTGTGAAAGTACTTGTTAACACAGTGTTTTTGCGGCATTTTTTTTTTTCACCCATTCAAGTGAATTTATTAAAAAACCCCACAACTAAAAACACATTCTTCTTGCCAACAGTGTGCATTTTTGATGTGGGAGGAAAAAAAAATGCATGTGTGACTATATCTCAAAAACTAGTGATTTTAAGGTTTTATTTTTCTTTTTTCTCTGTGTAAGGTTTTATGTGCTGACTGCTGTGCACAGAATTGTTCACGGGATTGTTTTCCCTGTTTTTTTTTTTAGTTTAAAGCAGATTGGCCGATGTCCTGGAAACCCATGGCCGCCTTACAAGAAGAGGACCCCTCTGCATCGCAGTTATAAAGGGCTGATGAGGCTCCTGCACTGCAAAACGTTACACATCGTGCTCTTCACTCTCCTCTACAAGGTGCGTGTGTGACCCGTACCCAGCGGCGAAGAAGCCAATGCCGGAGGACAAGGCTCCACCAGCATGCAGTCACATCTCACCTGTGCTGCAACACCCCCCCCCCCCCCGGGATCTCACCTGTGCCCCCACCCCCGGAATCTCACCTGTGCCTCGACCCCCCCCCCCCCCCAGAATCTCACCCGTGCCCCCAGGAATCTCACCTGTACCCCCCCATCCCCCCCCGGAATCTCACCTGTGCCCCCCGGAAATCTCACCAGTGCCCCCTGGAATCTCACATGTGCCCCCCCCCCCTCGGAATCTCACCTTGAATCTCACCTGTGCCGCCCGGAGTCTCACCTGTGCAACCCCCGGATTCTCACCTGTGCCCCCCCCGGAATCTCACCTGTGCCCCTCCCGGAATCTCACCTGTGCCCCCCCGGAATCTCACCTGTGCCCCTCGGAATCTCACCTGTGCCCCTCGGAATCTCACCTGTGCCCCCCCGGAATCTCACCTGTGCCCCCCCGGAATCTCACCTGTGCCCCCCCAGAATCTCACTTGTGCCCCCCGGAAACCTGCCTGTGCTTCCCCCCCCCCCCCCCCCCCCCAGAATCACCTGTGCCCTCCGGAATCTCACCTGTACCCCCCCCCCCCCGGAATCTCACCTGTGCCCCCCGGAATCTCACCTGTGCCCCCTCCCGGAATCTCACCTGTGCCTCCCAGAATCTCACCTGTGCCCTCCAGAATCTCACCTGTGCCCCCCCCAGGATCTCACCTGTTGTTCCTTACTTGTAGATATTGATGGATCATCAGAATATGTCTGAACACGTCCTCTGCATGGTCCTGTATCTCATAGAGCTGGGATTGGAAAATTATCCAGAGGACGAGCCTTGCGACGAGGTATACCCCCAGAATTGCTACAATCCTCTCCCATCTATTTACTGCTGCTGTTAATCACATGATTGGCTGCAGCGGTTACCCCCCTGTTGAACTATATAGACTGTTTTTTGTTTTTGTTTTTTAAACCTGTCGAATGACCACTTTAACATGTCTATCCTCTTTTCAGGACATCGCTGGACCAGATCGCTGCCATGACAGCTGGTTTCCCGGTAGCAGCCTGCTGTGTAATATGCGGCATGTCATAAACTATGTGCGCGTACGAGTACCTGACACTGCTCCGGAGGTACGAAGAGAGCCGCCCGCCAGCACCAGCACGGACAGCCATTCATCCACACATGTAAGGTTTTAGGTCACCGCAGTCCTAAGCAATGTCCATTCCACTGCCAGATAAATAGGTCTCCTTATAAGATGTAGTGCTCCCCAATTTTTTAAATTAACTAACTTTGTTTATTTATTGATCAGCATTTGTAAAGGTATTAATATTTGTTACATGCTCCATTACTTTGTTTTGCTTCCTCCCATTTTTACACCATGCTGAAAGTGCTGTCTTATCTGCCTATCTCTTGCTGTGTTGGCAGCTGTTTTTACCTGCAGGTCTAGTAAAATTTGTGCTCCTGTTTGAGCTTCTCTGTTCCATTCCCCCATCCTCAGACAGGAGCTGGTGTCTGAACATGAGGGAGGATAGAAAGAAGCTTAGCTAGATCTGCAGTTCAAATCAGCTGACAACACCACAAGAGATAAGCAGACAAGCCAGCACTTTCAGCATCATGTTAGGCATGGGGAGAAGCAAAATAAGTACACTACAAAGATTCAGAACTTTAGAAACGGTGATCAATAAGGTTTAGTTACACTTTAAAAAATATTGTAATGAAGCATACCCCACAGATTATAATCCTATTGTATGTATCAGGCTTCTAATGCAGTAAGAAGCTAAATGCGCCAGAATTCTGGTATAATTTGCACCCAAAAACTTTTTTTTTTTTTTTCATTTTCTGCACCATCTTTTACATAATATAGACCTTTTTTTTTTCAATTTGTCAAAGGGGCGGACCTCACTGAAAATGGGTGTGGCTAATTAGAAAGAGGACGTGACTTTACTCGCAATGCCAAAAAATGTGCCCGTATTGCAGCACACATTTTTATGGCACAAAGTATTCCCTCTAGTGGTTGGTGTGCACGTAAACTAGACTTTCGTAACATTAGACCGCTTTATTAAATGGCAGGAATCTCTGTGATAAATCTAGGGCATCTTAAAGGGATTGTCCAGTACTAGGACAAAAGCTTTTTTATTTTATCGGCGTCAAACATTTAGCTAAAAAAGTTGATCAGCGCTGGCGTCCCTGGCCCTGCCTTTTTATTGGCCCCATATGCTAGATCAATATGCATTTGAATAATTTCTCTGTCCCTACACACACCCCTATAGTTCCACGATAAATTTCTGACTTCCTGCCGCCACCACTAGAGGGAGCTCAGTACACAAGAATTTATACTGAACCCAAATAATGCAGGGACCGCTGTATAAAACTATATGTAGCTGCCCTAGTGGTGGCTACGATTTTTTTAATCTACTTTATAATAGTTTTGTTTTTTTCAATAATAACCTGAATTGGGGCTTTGCAGGACACATTGCAGTTATTACTTATATCTACGTAGACAGTAATGTTTGTCATTATCCATTAGCAGAGTTCCAGACGGCCTTCCTTGCAGAGAGAGGTAGATGTGTGGTTTGCTATGGATGGTGTGAAATGCTTCCAGTGTTTCACACTTGGACTTGCATGCTTGATAATAATCCATTTTTTCTTCTAATGTGAACCAATGTACAAGAGCAGTCATCTTAAATTCCCAGCAGATACAGCTTGTCTATAGGTGCGTGGCTGGTACACCTTGTCTATAGGTGAATGGCGGGTACAGCTTCTCTATAGGTGCGTGGCGGGTACAGCTTGTCTATAGGTGCAGGTCGGGTACACCTTGTCTGTAGGTACGTGGTGGGTACACCTTGTCTATATGTGCATGGTGGGTACACCTTGTTTGTAGGTACGTGGCGGGTGCGCCCTGTCTATAGGTACGTGGCGGGTGCGCCCTGTCTATAGGTACGTGGCGGGTGCACCTGGTCTGTAGGTACATGGCATTGTTTGCTATCTGATCACATTTATTAGAGCAGTGATCAGATGCGTTTGATACTGGTGGTCACCAACAATTCGAGTTATATTGCCCCGGCTTATGAGTTTCTGAAAGGACTTCTCATATTTTGGTTTCGCACCCTATAAGCGAATCCTATCATATCGCTTCCCGTTCAGTAATCGCCTCTGCACACTGTCGGGTCAGATTAACCTTGGTTTCTTTACATTTAATTGTAGGAAAAAAGTTTTTCAAATTTTTTCTGTCTACCTTGTTTAACTCTGACTGCGCATTGTTTGAACTATTTTTCTTTTCTTTTTATTTATTCTTTTTTTTTTTTTTTTTTTTTAAAGCAAATTAATTTTGATGAATGGCGTTGGACGGGCCTGCATGTGTGTGGGTTATAAATCACCCCGCTGTCCGGCTCTGTGCATGGCTTTCTATGCAAATAAAGTCTAATCATTGTGTGCCGTGTTTATTTCATTCTGCTTCAGTTAAGCCTAATTGCTAATCTTTTTTTTTTTTTTTTTTTTTTACAATATATTCTGAGCCGTTATTTGTGCCCTTTCTCATACCCTTGTAGCAAAGTGGCAAGAACTTGGGTTTTGAAGCGCAAGAAGACTAAAATTATCACAAACTAAAGACTTGTAAAATAAACGATAATGGATTTGACCATGAAGAGAATTTCACCTGAATGTCCCTGCATAATAATAGCCAGCATCTGTGGATATCTAGAATGTTGCTTTTACATGTTCCACTTTTGTAAATGCGTAAAACTGGGCAAAAATTCAACAATTTTGAAAGTCTCTGGCAAAATTTATTAAAGGGAATCTGTCAGTAGGTAAGCCGTGGACATGTAGGTCATAGGAAGCTGAATAAAATGATACCTTGATGTCTGTGGTCCGATGTCATACCCCAGAGAAATCCAGGTTTTTTTCTTAATATGTAAATGAGCTGTTAAGATCTATCGGCCGGACATAGATCTTCCCAAGAAAAATGTGGAGAACTCTGGAATAAGACATCATATTGACGATATCAAGGTATCATTTTATTCAGCTTCCTATGGCCTACATGCCCATATAGTAGACTACTTAGGAGGGATGATCCTAATTACAGATTCCCTTTCAATGAGTGTTCCGTTCCTATAAAGTAATACCATAGGTGCGGGTTAGGATATGCCATCAGTGAGAGATATCGTTGGGCATCTGACCTCTGGAACACAACCAATCCTAAATATGAAGGGGTTGCAGTTTTTTATCTTTTTTTTTTCCCCCTGCGGATTTGCATGGTCACCCGTAATTGTGCAGCACAGCTTTGCCCAAGTGAAGGAGCCACAGAGCTAAATCAGTGTCGGTGGTCTTCTCCAGAACAGCGAGGGTCCCCGAGGTCTGACTCCCAACAAGTTGTAAAATGAAGCCGCATCTTGGTAAAATGCCCTAATTTCACAATAAGAGGGTAGTACTCCATTAATCCCATAAACACAGGGCAATTATTAATTTTTGCGTTTTTGCTTTTCCCCCCTATTCTTTCAAGAGCCATAATTATCCCATCAACATGGCCATATGAGGCTTTTTTTTTTTTTTGCGCGATGGGTTGTAGTTTTCAAGGACAGTGGCTACAGGCGTCCACGTGATGTTACCTTGTCACACAGGCACAGAGAGACCAAGCGCACATCGCTGGAACGGCAGCGGAGGTGACTACTAGTGATGAGCGACCGTGCTGGGATTAAGTGTTATCTGAGCATGCTCAGGCGCTAAGAGTGCCTTCGGCGTGCTCGAATAATATGTTCGAGTCCCCACGGCTGCATGTATCGTGGCTGTTCGACAGCCGCAACACATGTGAGGATTGTCTTTGTTAGATCTGACGGCATGATTCTTCAGGTCGGTACAAATATGTTGGTGTCAGCCTGTTGCAAGAGCTTGGGTTTTATTGGCAGCATTATGGAAACATACGACATTTTAATAATTCTTTTTGATTTTTATTGCAATTTTTTTTTTTTTTTTTAGAGGGAGCTGCTGCGATCGAAAATGAGCACTTCTAGCATTTTCATCTTTTTTTTCATTTAGATTTTCGGCTTATTGGTTGAATATTTTTATAGTTTATTAATTTTGGCGATTATACGGCAATACCAAATATGTTTTTATACATTATTTTTTTAACTATTTACATATGGGGGGAAAAGGGGTAGGATTTGAAACTTATTTACAAGTAGTTTTTTTTATTTTTAAATTTAAGTATTTTTTAGTGTTCTATTTTACTTTTGTTTCGTCCCCTTAGGGGACCTGAACCTGCTGTTTGCTTGATCGCTTATACAATATCCTTCCATATTTTAGCATTGCAGTGTATTGTAAAATTGATCTCCTATGATGCCCTGGCCACAGTTTTAACATGGCAGATTACTTCATTCATCATCAGAAGTGACGGACGCCATCTTTAAAGCCTTTTTTAATGCGCCTCTCATTCTTGACTGCAGCGTTTAAGAGATACTCTCTTGATTTGTATCACTGTCAAGTTAGACAGTTGGCATCCTAGCTTTATGGAGCAGGCTCAACTCCTGAGCCTGCACTGTATAGAGATGGCCTAAGGGGTCGCCGCCAAGGTGTTAAATGTTCAGTTGGTAGCTTTTTCAGTGCTGTATTCATTGATTTCATATATTTTCTTTCTCCCCCCCCCCCCCCCCCAGAACTCTGGCACTGCTCAAGTTTTCAGTTTGGTCGCTGAACGGCGAAAGAAGTTTCAGGAAATAATAAACCGGAGCAATAGCGAAGCCAATCAGGTTGTGCGTCCTAAAACCTCGGCTTTGAAGTGGACGGCGCCGGGCTCAACGCCTCAGTTAACCACGGTGATTTTAGAGGTGAAAGAAAGCATGCTATCCTTACTGATTAAGCTTCACCAGAAACTGTCTGGGAAGTCGGACTCCTATTGTCCACCCTGGTTGGGTGATCCGGATTGTCTCGCCCAAGCAGATTTATCGAAGTATGCTCATGGGGACGGCGTAACTGCTGTGGAAAGGATTTTATTGAAGGCTGCGAAGAGGAGCTGCTTAAACAAACTTAGTGTTGATGAAATTTGTAGGAAAGCCGCTCCACCCGTTCCACCCAAAAAGTCTAGTCCTGCGGAGAAGAAAACACTGGACAAAGAGGAAAGGTAAATCTTTAATTTCACTAGCCGTCATGTGAGACAGCCTGTTCTCTGTAGTTGTGCTTTAAAGGATTTTTTTCCCCTATAAAAAGTTCTGAGAAAAACTTTATATGCAAGTTATTAAAAAGAGAAGTTGTGCTTTACTTGCCCTGCTCAGGTCCAACGTTGAGTCTCAGCCTCTCCTGGTGTCTGTTATTGTCTGCAGCATTGACGTCACGTTGGCAGCGCTGCAGACAACTGCTGGAGTAGATGGCACAAGCTGCCTAGCTCAATGACTGACTGCAGTGCCATCTATATTGGCTGAGCTCGATTGTCTGCAGCGCTGTCAATGTGACGTCAGCACTGCACACAATTAAAGACTCACGGACCAGATGACACTTAGTGCTGGATCTGGGCAGGGTAAGTAAAGAGCAAATTTTTTTTTCTTTAAACTGCTTAGGAAACTTATAGGAAAATAGTTCTTGGAAAGGTGACAGCTCCTTTAAGGAATTGTATACCCTTGCTGCATGTCTTCTCTGGAGATTATAGCTGATCACCCTCTGGGAATTCCAATGTTACCCTAATGCTATGTTCACACGTTGCGTTTTTGATGCATTTTTTTAATGCAGAATTTAAGCTGCTTACAAAAAGCAGGTTTTGCTTAGGTTTTGCTGCATTTTCAGTGTGTTTTTATTTCTGCGGTTTTGCCATAGTACATTTGTCTCTTTTGCACGCTGATGAAGTTTACTGCATAAAAAAAAAATCTGATTCTACTTCATCAGGTTTTGGTACCAAAAACGGCAAAACCCAATACCTGTGTTTTTTCCTTAGTTTTTGCACTAGACATCATTGCTAATGGGTGAAAAACGCTGAAAGAAGTGACCTGCTGCATTTTGAAAACAACAAGCTCTTATGACAAAGCAGCTAGGAAAAATAAACATTGTGTGCATGAGATTTATTAAATCTTTGACTTTGCTGGTACTGTGAAACACAGCTAAAAAGGAGTATAAAAAAAACCTGCTGCAAAAACGCAAAGTGTGAACATAGCCGTAAAGTTCAGCTTAAAATTCAAATCTGAGTGCAATATGTGGATTTTGCCCTTATGTTTACTGTGTGCAGTAGGTGAAATTTGCCACAGAAAAGACCATGCTGAGGATTTACAGATTATTTTTCTGCTGCACAAATGTCTACTCCTGCTCAGGCTCCATGTATTTGCACAATTAGTTCATCTTAAAGGGAACCTGTCACACCCTCCAGCCGTTATAAACTAAAAGAGCCACCTTGTGCAGCACTAATGCTGCATTCTGAGGGTAAGTCTCCACGTTCAGGATTGCATCAGGATTTGGTCAGGATTTTCCATCAGTTTTTGTAAGCCAAAACCAGGAGTGGAACAATCAGAGGAAAAGTATAATAGAAACATATGCTCCACTTCTGTATTCATCACCCACTCCTGGTTTTGGCTTACAAAAACTGATGGAAAATCCTGACCAAATCCTGATGCAATCCTGAACGTGGAGACTTACCCTGACAAGGTGGCTCTTTTAGTTCTTGTTCCTGGCACTGCTGAAAGAATCGTTTATCAAATTTATCCCTCATACCTCGAAATCGTCCGGGGGGCAGCTTTTTCCCTCCTAATCCAGACGCCTCACAGCCATCACTCATGGCCTCTGCGCACCGGGTGCCGCCTCCTCTTCCTTCAGTAGCGTCCCCGGAGCCTGCGCTGTAAGCTTTTTTTCGGGCATGCGCAGTTGCGCTGCCCTTCGAACTTACAGCGCAGGCGCCGGGGACGATAATGAAGGAAGAGGAGGCGGCACCCGGTGCGCAGAGGCCATGAGTGATAGCTGTGAGGCGTCTGGATTAGGGGGGAAAGACCTGCCCCCCGGACGATTTCGTGGTATGAGTCATAAATTTGTTAAACGATTCTTTCAGCAGTGCCAGGAACAAGAACTAAAAGAGCCACCTTGTCAGAATGCAGCATTAGTGCTGCACAAGGTGGCTCTTTTAGTTACAAACGCCTGGGGGGTGACAGGTTCCCTTTAAGCACAGTCAGATGACTTTTCAGTATATGCTGTCAAGTGTGTGCGTACTGTGTACGTGAATAACGTTTCTTACCATGACTTGTACCCTGCAGCCCTACTTCGGGCTCGGATTCTTAGCTAGTGGTTGTAGGCTAGCTGCTCTGATGCCTTCCATAGACAGTACACAGACACGAGTGATTCCTGCTCTTGCATGGGGACCATCATACACCTGTACTAAGCAATGTAGCTGTGACTCCAGCATCGTGGTGAGAAAAATCACTTGAAAACAGCAGAATGTGTCTGGGCCTTTCATCCCGCCTTCTCCCCTGTCATTAGTCAGCTGTAGTCTGACACTTACCAGTCTGTCTTGTGTTTGAGTAAAATCCATTTTAGAAGTTTTTAAAAGTAGATGATGAGTTCAGGGGGAGGAAAAGAAGTGGACTCATAAGTGGAGAAAGAAAGCAGAGGGAGAAAAGGAAGTGTTTCATAAGTGAAAAAACTTATTTCTCTAATAAGATACCGGTATATCAATTTCTCCTTCGCCTCATTTTTTTATATTTTGCTTGTACAATTGACTTATGCAAAGTTTGTTGTAAAACCGTTTCCTTGGTTAATCTTTGTGTCGTATTAGGAGACGGCTAGGGAACCTGCTTATGGGCAATGTGTAGATTCGGTGTATAGGTTTTCTCCTCCTAGATAAATCAATCTTGCCTGTGTTTTTACTTTGTTTTTTTAAAGTGAAGAGAAAAAAAAACCCCTCAGGGTGCAGTCCCCACTCGCTAACACTGTTTGCACGGTTGTGTATACCCTCTACCCCTCCTCACTGATGCCTTACTCCGGTTACTCCGGTGAGAGGAGGAAATGCCTGGAGCCACTGTCACCAGCTGTCAGAAGCAGCAGCACAGCCTGTCATTTACAGGCGCTGCACAGACTTTACAGCAACAAAATGGGAGGAAAGTCTTTATGAAAACCTTTTGAAAAGATGCTTAATTTAGCATTTAGGAAGTAAACAGAAGGTATAAAACTCTCTGTCTCGCAGTATGCGTAAATAGAATAGTGGTTGGTGGAGGTTGCAGCTAACCTTTCATATGGAACAGATCCAGTTTTTGGATGGCGGCAGCAGAAGGTTTATTTAGCACATTTGCGCCATATTTTCCGGTACGGCTTTCCCCTTCTGCTCTCGGTCCAGCTCCCACCGCCACATCGCAGACCTGTTGTTTGCCAGGTCCATGACACATTCACAAATCGCCGTAGTTGTTGACAGCCCTGAATGAAGATAAATCTAATTTGCCGCCGTCGCGCGGCTCCCACAGCGCCACCTTCATTTGTTTCCCCCCCTCGATTTCAAGTCTCGTTCTCTAGTAATGAAGATGGAACAGCCAATAAGGGCCCCATGATGACTCCAACCTGCAGACCAAGACAAAAGGTGGCATTACACAAATGACGCGCTGTCGCCATAGAAACAAAGATCCAGCACTCCAGGAAAGGCTGCGAAGCTTCCCAATTTTTTTTTTTTTTTTTTTTTTTTCTTCAGCCTCAGCGTCTCATCCCCGTGAGCCATCACGGAAAATTACTGAGCTGCACTGAATCTGTCACAGTTGGTTTATGTCCTCTTATTAGGGATCTCTATTTACAGTCAGACCCGGTTAACTTGAAGCGGAACTTGGATGGCGAAATGCATGAATATAAAGTGCCGATGCCACACAAGGACATGCCGGCAGCAGAGCACAACACATATTACATACTTACGTAGAGTATAGGATTTCCAAAGGGAACGCCGGTGTTGGGGACTTTCTTCCACCCTGTTCTCCAAGATCCTTCCACTAAAATTACTATGATGGCCTCATTTATCGTAAGATGATCTCACGAGAATCTGCCTTAAGGTTGGAATCAAACATTGGTTTGTCGTGAACCAAGTATAGGCACGATGCACGGAACGGCCGCGGGTTCCAATCCAGCAACCTATGAGGATGTTTATTTTGGAGCAGTTGTCCCTCAGCCGAAGTGTTTGTTACAGACCACGACACATGGATGTATGACCGTACTCTAAGACCCATGGATTCTGGTGTGCCGATTGTGTAATTGCTGAAAAGTTTTTGTAAATGGCTTCTTTTTGTAGAAACAGCACTCTGATTGTCAAAGGGATGTCCTGACTTATCCTTCAGGAGAGGTCATCCTGTCAAAGGGATGTCCTGACTTATCCTTCAGGAGAGGTCATCCTGTCAAAGGGATGTCCTGACTTATCCTTCAGGAGAGGTCATCCTGTCAAAGGGATGTCTTGACTTATCCTTAAGGAGAGGTCATCCTGTCAAAGGGATGTCATGACTTATCCTTAAGGAGAGGTCATCATGCCAAAGGGATGTCCTGACTTCTCCTTCAGGAATGGTCATCATGTCAAAGGGATGTCCTGACGTATCCTTCAGGAGAGGTCATCCTGTCAAAGGGATGTCCTGACGTATCCTTCAGGAGAGGTCATCCTGTCAAAGGGATGTCCTGACTTATCCTTCAGGAGAGGTCATCCTGTCAAAGGGATGTCCTGACGTATCCTTCAGTAGAGATCGTGTCAAAGTGATGTCCTGACTTATCCTACAGGAGAGGTCATTATATCAAAGGGATGTCCTGCCTTATTCAGGAAAGGTCATCCTGTCAAACGGATGTCCTGACTTATCCTTCAGGAGAGGTCATCATGTCAAAGGGATGTCCTGACTTATCCTTCAGGAGAGCAGGAGAGGTCATCCTGTCAAAGGGATGTCCTGACTTATCCTTCAGGAGAGCAGGAGAGGTCATCCTGTCAAAGGGATGTCCTGACTTATCCTTCAGGAGAGGTCATCATGTCAAAGGGATGTCCTGACTTATCCTTCAGGAGAGCAGGAGAGGTCATTGTGTCAAAGGGATGTCCTGACTTATCCTTCAGGAGAGGTCATCATGTCAAAGGGAGGTCCTGACTTGTTCAGGAAAGGTCATCATGTCAAAGGGATGTCCTGACTTATCCTTCGGGACAGATCATCAGATCAATGGGAGTCCCAACAAACGGCACCCGCGCTGGTCGACTGTTGTTAACTCCGATGGTAGCTGATTGTGGACATTGACAGAAGCTAGAACAGCTCAGTCTTGTACCTGTAGTGGCCACCACTGGACATACAGTGTGCATAGGCAGAAAGCTGTCAATCAGTGGTGGGGGCGGGCTTAATCAGAGCTCATCGGGGATTTTATCAAATCTACAGCAAGCAGCCCAATAAGGGACACACCGCTGGAATGCTGCTTTCACATTAGGTAGCAAAAGCCTGGTGAAAAACCCTGTTTAAGAGAATGAGTTGAACTCCAGTACCCGGCAGCGGCCACTGCACTGTACATTGCTTACATATGGCCACCTCCAACAGGTGATTGGAGGGAACTGATATATTTATGCATAGTTATCAGACAAGAAAACTTGACCTCCAGAAATCTGTCATACTACCTTACGATGTTTTGGAGCCAGGGCTCTATTAAAGGGGTGGTCTCATCGCAGACAACATTGTTTGATATAGGAACTAGCAATGGTGATCAGCTGATTGCTTAAGGGTTCCAGCCTCAGAGACCCCTGACCAATAAAAGTGGTTCCATACTCCGAGACCCCTGACCAATAAAAAGGGTTCCAGCCTCTGAGACCCCTGACAAATAAAAAGGGTTCCATGCTCCGAGACCCCTGACCAATAAAAAGGGTTCCATGCTCCGAGACCCCTGACCAATAAAAAGGGTTCCAGCCTCCGATACCCCTCACCAGTAATAAGGGTTCCAGCCTCAGAGACCCGTGACCAATAAAAATGGTTCCATGCTCCGAGACCCCTGACCAATAAAAAGGGTTCCAGCCTCCGAGACCCCTGACCAATAAAAAGGGTTCCAGCCTCCGAGACCCCTGACCAGTAAAAAGGGTTCTAGCCTCCGAGACCCCTGACCAGTAAAAAGGGTTCCATGCTCCGATTCCCCTGACCAATAAAAAGGGTTCCAGCCTCCGATACCCCTCACCAGTAATAAGGGTTCCAGCCTCAGAGACCCGTGACCAATAAAAATGGTTCCATGCTCCGAGACCCCTGACCAATAAAAAGGGTTCCAGCCTCCGAGACCCCTGACCAGTAAAAAGGGTTCTAGCCTCCGAGACCCCTGACCAGTAAAAAGGGTTCCAGCCTCCGAGACCCCTGACCAGTAAAAAGGGTTCCAGCCTCAGAGACCCCTGACCAATAAAAATGGTTCCATAGTCCGAGACCCCTGACCAATAAAAAGGGTTCCATACTCCGAGACCCCTGACCAATAAAAAGGGTTCCATACTCCGAGACCCCTGACCAATAAAAAGGGTTCCATGCTCCGATTCCCCTGACCAATAAAAAGGGTTCCATGCTCCAATTCCCCTGACCAGTAAAAAGGTTCTAGCCTCCGAGACCCCTGACCAGTAAAAAGGTTCTAGCCTCCGAGACCCCTGACCAGTAAAAAGGGTTCCAGCCTCCGAGACCCCTGACAAATAAAAATGGTGTCATACTCCGAGACCCCTGACCAATAAAAAGGGTTCCATACTCCAAGACCCCTGACCGCTAGCTGTTTTTGCCAGGGTAAGATTTTTCCCCATAACTGTTTTTGTTTTGTTTTCTGTGCATTGCAGTATTACCCGGTGTCTAGTCAGATATATGGATGTCCATATATTATATGAATGGCCTACGTCCAAAGTTTGCAGCTTGAGAGACTACCTAATCTGGCTAATAGATGAGCGCCCGCTCCCCTCTGCCGCCATACACCCTAATACGGCATATGGGAAAAACCTGCCTTAATTTCCGATCTGTGTGTGAATGGTTCCTTTCTATCCTGATAATTTTAGTATACGCTTCTATTCCCCAGAAACGAATAATTCCCTTAGAACTTAATGGTTCCTCTTTTATTCCTCCTAGAGATTTATGGGAAGGAAAAATGATATTGTCTGCACTGATTGGACAATGTTAAAATGCATAGGAACACACACCCCTACTGGTAACACCCATTTGTCAATTTATTCATAAATGTCAAGGAGGAGCTGCGCAGCACAGTCTGTGATCCAGAATTGTAAATGGTGAATACAGATGTTCTCTGTAATAGATCGGTCCGCAGAGCAGACTCCTTCTTTAATGCGTCAGTTTATTATGCTGTTAATTTATATGGCGGCATTTTGGTACATTTCTATTATTAATGTTGTTGCTGTTTGCAAGTAATCTCACTCTACATAAAACGTTTTATATTTGCAATATCCCTTCTGATTACGGTGTAATTTACAGCCGATCATACACTGTGCATGTAATTAATATACCGCACTCTTATATTGTGGAATAAACGTACTTTATGCTGCATTGATCTTTACTTTTACGATTGCAAATCTATCAGGAGCTTCCGATGGATTATATTAGTGGATCCGTTAGCATTGGCTTTATAGCACGATTTTGATTATTTTAAAGGTGTTTTCTAGGTTTGGAAAACCCCTCTTCCCCAGCTGCAGATTATTTAATATAAGAAAAAAAAACAATGTGTGCTTTACTCATCCTCCCCAAGTCCAGCACTCAGTCTACCATCATTATTGCTGTCTATAGTTGTCCACAGCGCTGACGTCACATGGACAGTGCTGTAGCCAGTCGGCGAGCTCAGTTTTTGACACCAACTCTACCAGGGCTGTGGAGTCGGTAAGCCAAACATCCGACTCCGACTCCTCAATTTCCACGACTCAGACTCCACCAAAATGGACTCCGACTCCATAGCCCTGAACTCTACCAGAGCCACTGAACTCACTGATTGGCTGCAGTGTGGCCGACGTGATGTCAGCACTGCAGGCAATAACAGACATCCTGGGCAGCGGTGGAGATGACATACTGGACCTGGGGAGGATGAGTAAAGGATTAGGTTTTTTTGTGTTTTTTTTTTTGGCAAACTGCAGCTAGAGGAAACACATTTTTCTGAAATCGGAAAACTCCTTTTAACATTCATGTAGTTTGGAGTAGAGGGATTTCTTATATGTTTATGCACTAGTCAGTATAGTGGGAAGAGTACCTGGGTGTAATTATTTGTCATTCAGCTTTTTTAAGTGACTATGTTGCCCCAAAGCTATTTATTTTCAGATTTAAAATGAATGTCAAAATTATAAAGCCACGCTGGACCATGAAAACAGACCTGTAAATGCAGCCTGTATCTTTTGGTGTAAAAATTACTAAATCTCTGTGTTTCCCTTAAATTAACAGATCAGAAACATCATTTTTTTTATAGAAATTTGAGCTGCTCCTCCTCTTTTATTCCTCATGTATAAATAAATTGATTTAGAAAAATGGATTTGTTCAAAATGGTGAGGTTTCTGAGATACGTATACAATTTTATTAGCACATGTGCAAAAGACAGGAATAAAAACTTGAATAGGAAAAATATATGCAAGGTATAGTCTCAATAGACATAAATACCCTAAACTCCTGCTCACATATTAATAGATACCATGATCCCAACAACAGAATACCAAAACACGATCAATAAAAAATGGATGGTGAAGCCCAATTATCAGTATAGTAGTAGGTAAGGATCATGATACCAACAGTAGAAAAACCACAAATACCCGATTAATAAGAATTCAAAGTGTGAGATTTCCAAAGAAAGTGCATGAGCATAAAAATTGTATGTGCCAACACGCAGTATATACAGAATAGTGCCAGTGCACTCCAAATGCAGATAATGCAAGCTCACAATGTGGACTAGTGCCAGTGCACTCCAAATGCAGATGAAGCAAACTCACAGAGACAAAAGAAAAAGTAGTTATGTGCATATATCTTAGGGTAGATTGAGTACACCACACATGTATCCCCACCTCCAGTGTCTTGGTCACCCCTGATATGGAAATGCTTACGATTGATCCAGTATGTAGATATTTCTTTTGTTGGAGTGTTTCTCCTAGTGATACATGCTGGATGTTCTGTGTGAATCTAATGTGCTGCGGTCTTCACCTTATTTCCTGTATCCTCACAGCTCCGAATACTATGCCCTTACTCTCTATCTGCTTTTCTCTCTTCTATAGCCTTTTTATTTCTCTGCTCTCCATAAAGCATTAAATGCTTTCTCCCCTCTAAGCTGCAGATCTTTTGTGCAACGCCCCCCTGCTGCTGTTCCTAACAATAAAAGAAGGAAGGAGGAGAGCAGAGCGAGTCAGAACGGAGTAGGGACTTTGGATTTGTAACATTTTTTTATTTTTTTTGCGCAGAGCCCTAAGCTAGACAAAGACCTAGGAAATGCAGCCGAAAAATGGTAGTAAAATTGTAGTAATGAGTTAGAAAGTTGCTTTTAGGGCAGCAAATGATTAAAAACACGTCATTTGCATAGATTTCTACGCCTAAATTTTGCTTTTGTACCGCAGACGTCAGAAGGCTCGAGAGAGGCAGCAGAAGTTACTGGCCGAATTTGCTTCGAGACAGAAAAGCTTTATGGAAACTGCAATGGATGTTGGTAAGATTTATGACCGGTTGGTCTTGGCATGTGACGTCTTTCCCTCCGCAGCACAGTCTCGCTTGTGTTCATCATTACTTTTCACCTTAAGCCAGATATGTTTTGCAGTTAATACTAGTAAATTGCGAGATTAATTTTTCCGATTTAATTGCTGCAACAGCTTTTGTACCTTCCAGCCGAGTCAATTCATCAGATTATGGCAGCGTGTCACACTGTGCAGACAGCATAGAGATGTGCATTATACCCAGGCCACGTTACTAGTATGGGCGGAAGTGAATCGCAGGATCGTTGTTCCATAAATGTAATACCAAAGAAAACGGCTTAAATTGCAAACTTCGCGCCCGTCCTTGTAAATTCGGAAGCATCGTTTTGGATCCATCCTAAACCCAAAGCTGTTTCTCTGCAGGACCACGCTCTGTTATTCAGCAAACTTACTGCCGGGAACGAGCTCCGTTTTTTTGTTTGTTTGTTTGTTTTTTTACACAAAATTCTGAACACTTGTCATTTATTGAAACCGTTTAGGAAAATAAATTAGATTTTGCCGGTCTTTTGAGAATCGTCTTGCTGGGCACCGGCAAGATATATTAGTCTGCTAATAGCTCCTCGGATGCTAGGGGAATTTTCTTGACATAAAATGTTTTGCAAAGGAAAATGGAGCCTTGGGGCGTATCGGGGAACAGTTTTACTTAGCACGGCGCAACCCCCGTCAAACAAGCCGTGCGACCTCAACTACACGGAGGCACCATGGAGAATGGAGATCATCAACTAAGAGGGAAAAAACGATTATCTGCGCAGCGGGGCGCCCCTTCTCTTTTAATATTACACCAATTTATTGCAGATTGTGTTTTATGGCTTTGGTTGTTTCGCGGATTTGGAATATTTTAGTTTTAGATTTTAGAATGTTCAGTGATCTGTCGTACAATGAATATTTGCTAGATTTGGTTAAATAGTGGGTTTTATTTCCAGAATACACCTGTCCCATCTCGGCTGCAATTTCTTTTTAAAGAAACAATCTATCTTTCCTTTACTCACCCTTCCTGAGTCCAGCGCTGAATCTCTGCCACTGCTCCTGTTATCTGATACAAACTGCAGCACTGATGTCACATCAACAGCGCTGCAGACAATCAGTGACTTCAGAGCTGCAGACAATAACAGACATCGGGAGCAGCGGCAAAGGCTCAATGAGTAACTCCGTTATGGACAAAGGTTTTTTAAGATGGGAAAAACCCGCTGATACATCATGATGTTGAGTATCAGTATTTAACCCACTTTGTAAAACTTTATACGCGTGACTGTATCATGCCGCGACAAGAAAAAAAAATCAACTTAATGTTGGTCTTCACAGGAAGAATAAAAAGGGAAAATGGCATTAAATTTGTGTTGAGCTCATAGACAGTTATACTGTATGATAAACTCATCTACTTATGACCTGCAGCTGATTGGTTGACGATTTGTTAATGAAGTGGTAACGGGGATAAGGCTACATTCACACCTTGTTAGGACCACTCCTATATTGGTCTTCAAATCTGCCCGTACTCTACCAGACACACTCGCCTTCCCTAACATGTGCACGCCTGCTGTGCTTGTGTATTCAACATATGGAGTGGAGAACGAGACCTCTGGTGACGGCCTATATCTCAGGGAAATCAAAGGAACTGGTGATGTGCTCATCTATACGAGACCCTTTTAAAAAGCTTCCATTTTCAGTCTGTTTGCTAACCTGCATGCTGGGAGAGGGGCAGAGAGAGCAGCGCCATCTGTGGTCTTGGAGTTCTGCCAGAGGTGAATCGCGTTGTATGACTTATTACAACTTCCTCCACTATTAAAAGATCCCTCCTAAGGTTCCATTTAGTGATGATGGAGCGTACTCTGATAAGGTGTTGTCTGAGCATGCTCAGGTGCTAACCGAGTGCTTTAAAAATATGTCCGAGTCCTCACGGCTGCATGTTTCGTGGCTGTTTGACAGCCTCAGCACATGCAGAGATTGCCGAACAAACAGGAAATCCCCCCATAGAATTCCACCTCGGAGTGACGCCAGTAGACTCTTTACAGCTTGTTTGCTCAAGATTGCTGTTAGAGATAAATAACAAAAGACTGACCGTCACATCCAAACATAAATAGGTCTGAATAGGTGCTTACCTAGAGTCGCCAACTCTTATACATTCAAACAAAAAGCGGCGCTCTAACGCTAAAACATGAAAATTAAATTGCATTACTGGACTAGAAATATGAAAAATTTACATTGCTTAGCGCATAAATTGGCCAATTCATGTGTTCCCGGCAGCCACGATAAGGTGATTCTCGTTGCCAGGACCTAATGCCAATCCTCTCTTAGACTGAAGTGTAAATCTCTATGGGAATCTAATGTGAATCCTCTCTAAGGGTACCGTCACACAGTGAAATTTTCATCGCTACGACGGCACGATTCGTGACGTTCTAGGGATATCGTTACGATATCGCTGTCTCTGACACGCTACTGCGATCAGACACCACGCTGAGAATCGTACGTCGTAGCAGATCGTTTGGAACTTTCTTTCGTCGCTTGATCACCCGCTGACATCGCTGGATCGTTGTGTGTGACAGCGATCCAGCGATGCGTTCCCTTGTAACCAGGGTAAACATCGGGTAACTAAGCGCAGGGCCGCGCTTAGTAACCCGATGTTTACCCTGGTTACCAGCGTAAACGTAAAAAAAACAAACAGTACATACTTACATTCCGGTGTCTGTCCCCCGGCGTCTCAGCTTCTCTGCACTGTGAGCGCCTGCCGGCCGGAAAGCGAGCACAGCGGTGACGTCACCGCTCTGCTTTCCGGATATGGTGCTTACACAGTGCAGAGAAGCAGAACGCCGGGGGACAGACACCGGAATGTAAGTATGTACTGTTTGTTTTTTTACGTTTACGCTGGTAACCAGGGTAAACATCGGGTTACTAAGCGCGGCCCTGCGCTTAGTAACCCGATGTTTACCCTGGTTACCCGGGGACTTCGGCATCGCTCCAGCGCTGTGATTGCAAAGTGTGACCGCAGTCTACGACGCTGGAGCGATAATCATACGACGCTGCGACGTCACGGATCGTGCCGTCGTAGAGATGAAAGTGGCACTGTGTGACGGTACCCTTAGACTGAAGTCTATATAGGATTGGCATTAGGTCCTGGCAGCGAGAATCGCCTTATCGTGGCTGCCGGGTACACATGAATTGGTGTGACCATGGTGTTGGTTTGCACTGTCAGTCTTCAGGAGTGCACCAGCATGCCAGAGACAGAGAGCGGTCCACTCCTGAAGGTGTAACTTGAGAAAACACTTTTAAGGCGGAATTCAGATGGCCGTATAAAAAAAAAAAAAAAAAAAAAAAAAAACAGGACAATTGTTTACTGATGGGTGCAGAAACTTCCTTTTATTACATACACCACTCTGGTCTGCAAAACTGACTTTAAGTGCATGCAGAGATTGTTTTTTACCCTAAAAAATGTCTGTGTGCATTAGCACATTGACTACAATTCGCATCTGTCCTGTCCATCTGAGGTCCCCCAAAAAAACTTGCCTAAAAAGCCCTAATTAAGAGATGCCTAGCCCTCTTATCTCGTAATCCTGGCCAGCTCCAGAGCAGGAATTACTGCCTCGACAGCAGAGGTGGTCGGTCTCCTAGATAACGAGATGTAAACAAGTGTTAATATCTTAAGGATGCCTGCAAATTTTAATAAGTAATAAATTACAGAAGGGCTCATCATTATTTATTTTACAAACTCTTTCCAACAATATCAGTCTGAGAAAATGGAAATAACCCTTGAAGTGGATCAGCGCTCTATTTTGTTTTCCCTGACCATGGCTTCCATAGAGTGATCCTTTGTATTTTATTACTTAGGAAGGATAAATTAAAAAGAAAAGGAAAAAACAAAATCCTACTAAAAATAAAATGTTTCCATCCACCTTTTTTGTTCCAGGATATGCAGATCGTGCACATAGAAAGCGACTCGGCCGCAGCGTTGCTTTATGTCGGCCCCGGTGTGATTTCTTCCACTTGCTGTTCTGTATTCATTGGTTTTTCTGAGGAATCTCTGCCAAGCAGGAAAGTTATATTTATATTATAAGTCGAAGTGGGTGAAAAATTGCCCGCCACATGAGAGATTGCTGAATGGGACTGGAAATAACCCAAGATTCCTCTAAACACGGAGAAACTCTGATCCTCTATATGGAGGGTTAGAGCCGTTATCAGCAGATAATGTAGTGCACGGAAATCTGCGTCATCGAGCAGTCACCCCGGCGTGACAACACATTATTTCTCTCTCGCTTGTTACAATCGCTGGACTTTTTTTCCCCCTTCATTGTGACAGCATAACCATACGCTTCACATTATAACCGCTGAGGTCAATAATGCGCGGTGCTCAGAGCCGCCACCTATTGTTTTTGTCGGCCGCCAGCTCTGTATAGATCGGAAATAAACTGTGTGTTGTATTATTAACTGATCTGTCACTACTAAAGGAGCCAGCAACTTTGTAAATGTGGCTCTGCCCTTTTATATAGGAAATAAAATAAAAAATAAATGTGATATATGCCACCTGACCTGAACTTAAGTCCAAAGGTCCGGGTACCAAAAGTGTAGCAGAACTGTAAAAAACAATGGAGACCCAATCTGGGGAAAAAACTCACTTGTTCGCTCCCGCACCCTCTCGCTCATTCTCAGGTTCCCTCATCTCTAATGGCGATGTTTATAATGCTGTAAAAATTCATTTAGACCGGCCAACCGCTGTCGTTACACAACCACCCATTGCACTTTTGTGCATCATGTTCTCGGCAGCACAGGACAACGAAATTTGTTTTCAGGCAACCTTTTAAAAATCATTTTGCCCAACAAATTGAACGTTTTGCTTCTTCATCAGGGGTCGGGCAGTGTCAATGGGCACCAAGTCCTTCTCTGATTCTTCAGAATATCATTGTTGGGTTATGTTCACACAAGCCTTCAACGTTTTTCTTGCAAACTTGAAAGTGGTTGTCGGAGCAAATTATATTGATGGCCTATCTTTGCTGCACTCCTGTTAGATATTGGCAGGTGGTGTGTGTCTTGTACACCTGTCTTTTTCCACTATCCTAAGATCATCAGTGTCAGATAAATTGGGGTTTTGCACCAGACACCCCCACCAATTTGCAGATGGATGGAAACCGTGAATGGATCTGGAGCAGCACAGACCCACACACTCCCCAAGACAGAAACTCAGCTTTTTTTCTTTTTAAGAGCAGAGCTACAGTTCTCAGATGGGGCATGTCCGATTTCAACATGCCATGGAAAGTCATGACACCATCTGTAATTGCTACAAAGCAATCCTGACATGTAGTGAAAAATATCACCTGGTTTAACTGATGGCCTATAAAAAGGTAAAAGGTGTCTCTTAACCAAAGAGCCACACAAGAAACATCTGATGACCAGTAAAACCAGTGAGCTCTCTCAAGACCTGAGCAACCTTATTGTTGCGCAACTTATTGATGGCATTGGTTACAGAATAATTTTTTAACTACTGAAGGTTCAAGTGTGCACTGTTGGGGTCATAATCCAGAAATGGACAGAACTTAATTTCACCATAAACCTGCTATGACCAGTTGTTCCTCCTGACGATTCTTTTTACTCCCCTGTCTAAAATCTCACAAGAGTTGTCCAAGAGGCAAGGACCACCTGCGGAGAGCTACAGAAAGACCTTAAATCAGCAGGTACAATTGTTTCAAAGAAAACTCAACCTCCATGGCCTTTATGCACGCTCACCATGCAAGACTCAATTGCCGCGCAAAAAGCATGTTCAAGTTCGTTTTTAAAGTTTGTTCAACAACATTTGGACAAGCCTGTGAAATACTGGGATATAGTCTGGTCACATAAGACTAAAATTGAACTGTTTGGATGCCATAATACATACCATGTTTGGAGGCCAAAAGGCACTGCATATCACCCCAAAGACACCATACCAACAGTGAAGTTTGGAAGTGAGAACATCATGGTGTGGGGCTGTTTTTCAGCATACATCACTGAAAAACTTCATATAATTGAAGGAATGATGCATGGACAAATGGCAGCAGATTTTTCTTCAAGAATATCTTTGTACGTCTACCAATATGATGTAACAAGGGTGGACATTTCAGCAAAATAATGATCCCAAACACACAGCCAAGGAAACTCAATTAGTTTCAGAGAGAGAAAATAAAGCTGCTAGAATGGCCGAACTAATCACCGGACCTAAATCCTATGGAAAATGTATGGAAGGAACTAAAGCTCAGAGTTCATAGAAGGTCCCCATGGAAGCTTCAGGGTTTGATGAGCAGTTGTGTGGACAAATGGGTCAAAATCACACCTGAGCAATGCCTGCGACTAGTTTCTCCACACAGGAGGTGTCTTGAAGCTGTCATCACCAACAGACTTTTGTACGAAGTGTGAAATTTCAGTAAGCGTGTTTAATACTTTTCCCTGTCATTTATCACTATTACCCATAACTTCATTTATGGAGATCTATTGTTTGATTTCTTTGCCTGTGTGGATTGGATGGGTTGTTACCGGCATCTGGTGAGAATTTCATGTCAATAACACCTTTAGAAATTGATAATTTAGAACATTGGTGGTGTTTAGTAATGAGTGAGTCCCAAGCACGCTCGGGTGGTCTCCGAGTATTTGTGACTGCTCGGAGATTGTTTTCCTTGCCGCAGCTGGATGATTTACGGCTGATAGCCAGCTTGATTACATGTGGGGGTTGCCTGGTTGCTAGGGAATCCCCACATGTAATCAAGCTGTCTAGCAATCGCAAATCATCCAGCTGCGGCAAGAAAAACTAAATCTCCGAGCAGTCATAAATACTTGGAGGTCACCCGAGCGTGCTCAGGAAAACCCGAGCAACGAGTATACTCGCTCATCACTAGTGATGTTCAGTACTTATTCTACCTGCTGTATGTATGTACAGTGGCTTGGAAATGTTTGTGCACCCCTGTCAAAATTACTGTTGTGAACATTTAAGTAAGTTAAAGATTAAATGATCTCTTAAAGGCCTCGCGTTAAAGATGACACATTTCCTTTGTATTGTAGGAAAAAGAAAAAAAATATATATTATATAAAATACATTTTAAAATTTACCAAAAATAAAATGGACTGATGGAAAAGCTTGGGCACCCTTGCAGATTTGTGTGCTTGGATAATTTTGACCAAGGTTTTTAACCTTAATTAGCCTGTTGGGGTTATTGCTTGTTCACTATCATCATTGCGAAAGGCCAGGTGATGCAAATTTCCCAGCTTTATAACAAAGCAGCCTCCTCTCTAACCTTGTGCCAAAAATACAGCAGCCATGGATTCTTCTAAGCAGCTACCTAGCACTAGAAAATGAAAATGGTGGAGGCCAACAATCCAGGAGAAGGCTGCAAGAAGATAGCAAAGCGTTTTCAAGTTGCTCTTTCCTCGGTTTGAAATGTAATTAAGAAATGGCAGTTACCAGGAACAGTGGAGGTCAAGATAAGGTCTGGAAGACCAAGCAAAATTTGTGAGAGCTGCTCGTAGGATTGCTAGAGAGGCAAATCGGTAACCTTGCTTGACTGCAAAAGACCTTCAGAAAGCTTAAGCAGACTCTGGAGTTGATCTGATGGTCTCCGTTCGCAGCTGCAAAATATAAATGGGGTCATCTCGAAGACAAACTCCTTAAAATTGGCAGAACAGGGGCATGGACCTTCTGCTCCAATTGAGTGGAAGGTCGGACTCTTAACCACTGCTCCACTCAGGCTCGGACTGGCCCACCGGAGAACCGGAGGATTCTCCGGTGGGCCAAGGCACTGACACCTGCTGGCATACTGGCCAGCAGCCGCCTAGGGCCCCCACTGCTCCAGGGGTATCACATGACCGCTCACGCAGGAAGAAGGTGCTGCGCCGGGAGTCGGGACAGAGCCAGAGGGATGTCAGCACGGCCGCCTGGTGTGGGACAGGTGAGTATGGGGGACGGGGGGATGAAGGAGGACATAAGCCGGCGCGCCATGCAAGATGGGAGCAGGAGCGGGAGCAGGGGGGGTGGAGAGATAAGCCATGCATACGGGGGGGAAAGGGGATATGAGCCATGCATACAGGGGGGGAATATGAGCCATGCATACAGGGGGGGGAATATGAGCCATGCATACGGGGGGGATATGAGCCATGCATACGGGGGGGGATATGAGCCATGCATACAGGAGGGGGAATATGAGCCATGCATACGGGGGGGGAATATGAGCCATGCATACAGGAGGGGGAATATGAGCCATGCATACAGGAGGGGGGAATATGAGCCATGCATATGGGGGGGGATATGAGCCATGCATACAGGAGGGGGGGAATATGAGTCATGCATACAGGGGGGGAATATGAGCCATGCATACAGGGGGGGGGAACATGAGCCATGCATACAGGGGGGGGGAACATGAGCCATGCATACAGGGGGGGGGAACATGAGCCATGCATACAGGGGGGGGAACATGAGCCATGCATGCAGGGGGGGGGAACATGAGCCATGCATACAGGGGGGGGGAAATATGAGCCATGCATACAGGGGGGGGGAAATATGAGCCATGCATACAGGGGGAGAATATGAGCCATGCATACAGGGGGGGGATATGAGCCATGCATATGGGATGGGAGGGAGATGAGCCATGAATACAGGAGGGGGGGTCATTATGCAGTATTGAGCATCATGTGGGATCATTATACAGTATGGAGAACTGTGTGTGGCCATTATACAGTATTGAGCATCATGTGTGGCCATTATACAGTATGGAGCATCATGTGTGACCAATGGACATTATACAGTATGGAGCATCATGTGTGGCCTTATACAGTATGGAGCATCATTTGTGGCCATTATACAGTATTGAGCATCGTGTGGGATCATTATACAGTATGGAGAACTGTGTGTGGCCGTTATACAGTATGGAGCACTGTGTGTGGCCATTATACAGTATGGAGCACTGTGTGGCCATTATACATTATGGAGCATCATGTGTGGCCATTATACACTATGGAGCATCATGTGTGACCATTATACAGTATTGAGCATCATGTGTGGCCATTATACAGTATGGAGAACTGTGTGCAGCCATTATACAGTATGGAGAACTGTGTGTGGCCATTATACAGTATAGGGCATCATGTGTGGTGGCCGTTATACAGTATTGAGTATCATGTGTGGCCATTATACAGTATGGAGCACTGTGTGGCCATATTTTTTTTTGTTTATAATTATTGTATATAAAACAGTGTGATCAGCAGTGCTAAATGGCTGTGGTTGGGACGTGGATATGGGTGTGACTAGTTGTGAAATGGGTGTGGTCAGAGGCGTGGCCTAAAATTTGCCGTGGTGCACTACGTGTGCCGCAAACTTTATACCTTCTTCAAAAGTTGGGAGGTATGGTACCGCATCTGCCAGATCATGGCAAGTGCCGCAAATCCCATAGGGAATGAATGAGGCCGAACGCAGTGTTGCCGTAAGTGATCCGTTACGCGGCAGATGCAGAAAAACTGCCCGACCTGCTGCAAAAGGCGACTTTCACATCAGCGATTCTTGCCAAAGTCACTGCCGATAGTGTCATACTCACCAAAGGGGGAGGCAGCACTAAAAGTGCCTAGGGCAGCAGAAACTCTAAATACGGCCCTGGGGGGCTACATTATATTCTGTGGGGGGACTGCATTATACTCAGGGTACTACATTATATTATGGGGGGCTACATCATACTATATGAGGGGTTACAGTATACTCTGTGGGGGGCTGCATTATATTCTGTGGTGGGGCTGCATTATTCTCTCGGGACTACATTATATTATGGGGGCTACATCATACTATATGAGGGGGCTACAGTATACTCTATGGGGGGCTGCATTATATTCTGTGGTGGAACTGCATTCTCTCAGGGGACTACATTATATTCTGTGATGGGTTGCATTATACTATATGAGGGGGGCTGCATTATACCCTATGGGGGTGCTACATTATATTCTATAGTGGGGACTGCGTCATACCTGAGGGGGTTGCATTATATTTTATGAGGGGGCTAAATTATATTCTATGAGGGGGCTACCCCAACCCTTGCTACATAATTAAGACGTGAACTACCTTATATTATACCCTGATATTAGCGCTTTTTACCGCACAATTGGTGGTCTTGTATCTATTTCTATGTAGCTACATAGTGGGCCCCAAGAATGATTTTCTCTGGTGGGCCCAAGGTGCTCCAGTCCGACGCTGGCTCCATCCTTTCTCTATGTGCCGTCGTTAAAAGACATCCCTTATGGGAAAACACAGCGGAGTCCATCATAGTTGCAGGGGGTGTTAGGCTTTGTGTCGGTCACATGATGTCTCTGTTTCCTGTATGAATCTTTCCTTTTCCTGACTCTATGGTGAACTTACAATTGTGTGAGTGATTCTAGTTCCATAGGGTTTTTATTATTTCTTTGTATTATTTTTATTTTTTCTGCATACAATAGATGTCAGGTAATTTTTTTTCATTCACTTTAAGTATTCTTTTTTAACAGAATCTCCGGAGTCTGACGTTGCTATGGAGATAGCGTCATCGGAACAGCAAGTGTCCGAACCTACGTACGACTGTGTGATATGTGGCCAGAGTGGGCCGTCCACGGAGGACCGTCCCATCGGGCTGGTGGTCTTGTTGCAGGCAACATCTGGTAAGGGACGTCCTCTCTACAAATCCTAAAGGGCCAGTTCTTAATGTCCTGAATTACGTACTTTGTGTCCTTTTTAAGGAATGTTACTTTTTTGCTTTCTGTCTCGTTTTTGCTTGTTTTTTAACCTTCTTTTTTTGGAGAGAAGTGTTAATACTTGCACAGCAAAGATTCTCCATCTATCCAGTCCTTGTAGCGGATCAGAAAAGCCATGTTTGGACTCCTTAACGAAGTATTTTGTTTACCGGGGACTAGAGTTTATCTCCTATCAACAAATAATTGTATTTACTTAAAGGGGTTGTCTGGCCACCTGTAAAAAAAATGAAAACAAAATCACCAGTCCGCTCGAAAATATTTTTAATAAGTATTACTTGGCAGTTTTCCACCACTGCCATTAGGACACTTTCCAGGTACCCGCTGGTCTCCGTACTTCCTCCTCAGTTTGGACAGACAAGTGACCACTGCAGTCAATCAGTGGCCGTACGGGTGATCAACACTTCACGGCTACATCCTCTGCGGAGGTGAAATGTTTGTCTGGACTGAGCAGAATTCATAAAGACAAGCTGAGGGCTCGGGCAGCATTGAGAGCGGAGAACGGCAGACAATGCCTTTTTAAAAAGCATTTCCATTTATTTAAAATAAATAAAAATACATATTTTGGGCAATATACATCAATATTTATATAGACTAGAGAAGCCTTTGTTGTAACTTAAGGACGTTAAATAATTGTATATGTGTGTATTTATAATACTTTTTTTTTCCTCCCTTTAGTTTTGGGACACCGCCGTAAAATGTCTGAGCCAAAGAAGCTTCCAACCAGTGAAGAGGAGCAGATCTATCTGGAGGGAACATGTGGCGCAGCGCACGACGTCAGGCTCACCATATTACAGCGCCATTTCAAAGATGTGAGTGTGTGGCTACCTTGTCTCAAATATTGGCTTGTATTCCAGTCTATAAAGAGCAGAGTGGTCAGACACTTTATAAAAGTAGTACGTGCTAGCCTAAAATGATTCCTTATGACATCGGACATCATATTCCTTTGACACTTGGCCATAAGGTCATGTGGCTTATTAGAAAGCTAATTTAGTTTCCAAGACGCGGATTATGGTGGTAGAGTCCCACTATAAATCCTTGTGAAGACCCATTACAATCTGTAGTCGGCAGGCTGTCCTTAAAGAGAATCTATCAGCGGGATTTGCTATGTAATCTGAGAGCACCATGATGTAGGGGCTGAAGCCCTGATTTCAGCAATGTGCCACTTACTGGACTGGGTTTTGCGGTTTCAAAACAATCAATGTTTTATCAGCAGGAGATTATCACTGCAGGACAAGGTGTCTCGTGCCTTTTGGTTCAACCTCGCTCCCACCACTGCTTAGTTTACACTGTATATTGATAGAAATCAGCCAATCAATGGTGTGGGCGGGGCTTTACACTGCTCAACATTCAGAGCTTTGCTACATCTTCAGAAGAAAAAACAGTGATTGTATTGCAACTGCTGCACCCAGTAAAATTAGTAATACATCGCTGGAATCAGGATCTCCGAACCTACATTACGCTGCTGTCAGATTACATAGAGAAAACCACTGATCTCCAGCACTCCCATAGAGAATGAATGGAGTGGCAGTGTGCATGCTCAACCACTGCTTCGTTGCCAGAAGCGCAACAACCCACAGGGCCTGCTCCAGCTTGACGAAGGCTTGCATCGATGAGTCGGCCCCTTTAAATTTCTCCTTTTTGCTTATCGGTCTCATGATTTTCGTCCCACTCCTCACTACCACCGTGTTAGTCGAACACCTCTGACACGCTCAGTGAGAGGCAGTTTGCTAGTTTTTCCCCATCTGTTTCATTTCAAGAGATCTGTCGCTCTAGGCTCTGTACGGCCATCCATCACCGGCTGAACATACGTAGAGGTGCGCTGAGATTTATGAGTGTGATACTCTGAGCAATTAGTAGCTCATTCGCTAGACGTGGTCAAGAAGAGATTTTGGAAGAACGCTTTGTATAATGGCTGTTAACACCCCCGGAAAATGAGTGTCAATTGGTGGAAGATTACATGTGTTTACTACCAATATTGATCCTCTACGTGCACAGACCAAAGGATGGATTCACAGATTGATCAAGGGCACATGTGATTTGCATTTTATGGGCTGTAACCTTTGTTTATTCCATATATCATTGTAAGGAGCTTGTTAAATAGGATTCCTGAAAACCAGATGGTAAAATACTGTCTTGTTTGTATAAATGTTATCATATTGAGATCATTTCTCTCCATTTATATTCACATTATTATAGATGTGTAAGGTGATTTTTAAATAGTTGAGAGCTTTTCCAAAAGGCACCAAACAAATCCTTAAAGGGGTTGTCCAGCCTTAAGCTACAAGACTGCATCGAGAGCTGGCCGCTTGCTATTTGCACACCTCCGGCAACATTCTGACTACACTGGGTCCGACCTCGTTCAATACACTTGCATTGAGCAAGACTGCGCATATCAAGTCGGCATGTGACCACATGAATGCAAATCACATATATATATGTATGTATAACAAAAAAACTATCACCACCTAATGTGAACACGTGCAAGCTGTGAAAACTGCATAATATACGGTACACAAAAAAGAACACAGCACAGAATAACATTCAATTTAGATTAAACTTCTCAACATTTTCCCCAAAAATTTTTCTTACAGTTTTTTTTTTTTACTTACAGTAATAACGTTATCAGCTCTACCTGCCCATAAATTGTAGGCTTAGCCTGGTAGTGACATGTTTGTCCAAAATTGTAGGCTGCTGGCCCAGAAGTGGCTTATACTGTAGAGAAGGGACCCATCAGAGGGAGGTCACCTTGTCGTGGTTGATGGGCATACATGAATTGGCCAATTTGTGCACGAAGAACCTTCATTTTTCATCCATTACTGTAAGTCCCCCAAAAAATTTAGAAAAATTTTTTTGGAAAAATTTTGAGAAGTTTAATCTAAACTTAATGTTTTTCTGTGTTTTCACATGGCCTAGCTTCATGTACATGTGCTGCTGTGTTCTTTTTTTTTTTTGTGTATGAATATATATATATATATATATATATATATATATATATATATATATATATATATATATATATATATATATATATATATATATATATTTTATTTATTTACTGAGTGAGCGTACAGGGTGGGCTTACAGGTGTACAGTGACTGTCCTATACGTCGGTCGTCGCTCTGCATGGTTACGCCGGTTGTGCTCGTTCTGCGCCCGTCTGCCCTCCAGTAGATGACTGAGACTTTTTAAAGATGTATTCTTCTGTGTGTGATTAATGTGGCCACAAACTCCTACGAGCCGGTCTGGCCATATATTGATCGTTAGAGTGCGATTCAGGGCTTTAAAATGAGCTCGAACCTGAACGTCCTCAGGTCAAGTTTTATGTGTTTGCCATGATGGCTTCCATTGTCGATGGACTTTACATATTTGATTGTGCTGGTGAAAGCCGACTTCTGTGTTCCTTATAGTCGTGCATGCTGTGGGGCTTATCGATATAATTGGAGAACTACAGTGACCAGCGCTGGACGAAGGGGATTTAGGTTCAGATTGTTCCATCCTCTAGACCTGACATGTAGCGACGACGTTTTCTATAGACAGACGCTGGAGCAATTAGTCTTTTTACAGAGGCCGACTTTAATTTTGGAGACAGTGGTATCGTCACCGCTCCAGAAGCAAGCATGGCTGGACACCATGGCAGCATGGTTCCGATTTTCTTTAAAGGAAATCAGTCACCAGGTTTTTGCTATGTAATCTGACAGCAGCATGATGTAGAGGCCGAGACCCTGATTCCAGCGCTGTCTTTTTGATACAATCTGTTTTCTCCTACGCCTCATTGGGGGACACAGACCGTGGGTGTTATGCTGCTTGCCACTAGGAGGACACTAAGTGATACAAAGAAAGTTAGCTCCTCCCCTGCAGTATACACCCTCCTGCTGGCCCTCAGCTAACCAGTTCTTGCTTAGTGTCTGTAGGAGGCACTTGGGTCTGTTTTCAGACCCCAACTTTCTTATTTTAATTTAAATTTTTTATTCAACGGAGTGAAGGGGGCGACGGATCCTTTTTTATGGGACCCGCTCTCTCCCGAACCAGCAACAGGCGAGCACGGCGAGTATACCTCCCCGTCCCTCTCCTGCGACGTTGGAGCACGCCAATTTTTACTGGGGCAACGGGTTTCCATCTTTGGTCCCGATTTCCCTTCCCCCTGCAAGACGGCGAGCACATAGAGCCTGCTCTAATGTTCCTCTCCGGTGGCCCGACATACAAGGCCCACATCACATGGCGTTGCATACTTGCGGCAGAGCCCACCTCTCCACCTACCTAACAAGGGGATGATGGATTGAGAGAAGAGGTTGAGGATGGAGCGCGCAGGTACAGGGGGACCTGCATTACAGGACTGTGAGTATATCAGGAGTTCCCCTCCTGCGCTCCAGATCGCTTTGCGGCCGCGCCGCTGCAGCGCGTGACCAGCACCGCCGGGCAGGCCGGAAATTTAGTTCCCGGTTTTTCAGCCGGAGTAGGCCGCAGTGGCCTCTATGGGGCAGGCGCTGGCGGTACTTGCGGCAGAGCCCCTGGAGAGAGGCGCCGGCAGTCGGGAAACTGCGGCGGTTAGCGTCGCTCCGTTGCGGCCACCGCGTATCGCCAGGCAGGCCGAAAATTTAGTCCCCGGCTTCTCAGCTGGAGTAGGCCGCAGTGGGCAGATCCCTCCCACGGCCGTAACCCCGCCCCCTATATCGGCGCTTCTCGTCTGGGACGAGAGGCGCCCTGCAGATCTCGGGGGCCATTCTTCCTCACGCTGACTGCGTGGAAGATGCGGTCCTGGGGGTGCCACTGGCCGGTACACAGCGGCAATCATTCGGCGCGCGGCCCGCCGACGCGCTCCACCGGCAGGCTCCATAAATTTAGTTCCCGGCTTTTTCAGCCGGACTAGGCCGCAGTTGAAATCCCCTTCAGGGGCGAAGGTGCTTCATGGTCCCGATGGGCTGAACTTCGTGGATATACAGAAGCCCCCCTCCATGGTCCGGGCAGCCCCCACTATCCCACCACAGTGAAAGCGGATGGCGCAAGGAGGCGGACGGTTCCTCTCCACCTCCCTAACAAGGGGATGATGGATTGAGGTTTATCTCTCTATCCCTGCACCGTCCACGCTGCAATACCTGACATCCGCGGCGGCTCCATGCCGGGACGCGCACCGTTGGTAAGTGGATCCTGCCAGTAATGGGCTTCTGCAGCGGGATATTGACAGGCAGTCTCAGGCTTCCCTGTGGCCACCTCCCTGAGGTAACGCTCCAGCCGGCTAAATAATTTAGCTCCCGGCTTCGGCCGATGTGTGGTCCGCACACCAGAAGCGCACTGTGTCGCCTCAAGGCGGCTTAGCATTTTTTCCTGGCGCTTAGCTCCTGACGCGGAAGCGCTCAATTTTCTCGAGCAACGGGTGACCACCCCTAACTTCTACACTGACGCCGGCTGCAGAAATTTACGCCCCGGCTGGGGCCTATTCATGGAAGTTTCGAGGCTCCGCCCACGTCGTGCCTGTGGCTGCGCCCCCTGAATTGGCGCTTCTCGCTCGCTGCGAGATTTTACCTAAACCCGCATGACTCGACCAGTATTCTCTGGTCTTAAAGGCACGTGACCAGTATTCCCTGGTCTTAAAGGCACGTGACCAGTATTCCCTGGTCTAAAGGCACGTGACCAGTATTCCCTGGTCTTAAAGGCACGTGACCAGTATTCCCTGGTCTTAAAGGCATGTGACCAGTATTCCCTGGTCTTAAGGGTACGTGACCAGTATCCCCTGGTCTTAAAGGCACGTGACTAGTATTCCCTGGTCTTAAAGGCGCGTGACCAGTATTCCCGGGTTTTAAAGACACGGGACCAGTAAGTATCCCCGGGTCTTAAACGCACACGTCCAGCATTCCCTGGTCTTAAAGGCACACGACCAGTATTCCCTGGTCTTAAAGGCACACGACCAGCATTCTCTGGTCTTAAAGCCACACGACCAGTAATCCCTGGTCTTAAAGGCACACGACCAGTATTCCCTGCTCTTAAAGGCACACGACCAGTATTCCCTGGTCTTCAAGGCACACGACCATTATTCCCTGGTCTTAAAGGCACACGACCAGTATTCCCTGGTCTTAAAGGCACACGACCAGTATTCCCTGGTCTTAAAGGCACACGACCAGTATTCCCTGGTCTTAAAGGCACACGACCAGTATTCCCTGGTCTTAAAGGCACACGACCAGTATTCCCTGGTCTTGAGGGCACCATGACCAAACCGAAACTGGTCATAAAATGAGGAGCCCTCTGCCGCTGATCCCAGTTTATCCCAGTGTAACTAGTTCCTCAGCCTAAACTCCCTCGTAGAGCTTTTGCCATCCAGGATTCACTGGACAGAAGCCTCTACGTGGGACGCTATGCCTGGTCTGATTTTTAAGGGCGACAGGCACTTTAAAGGGCGCCGGTCTCCCCACACCATCAACAGATGGGCACACGAAGGTCCAGGCCTAACGCCAGACAACCTGTCCTGTCCACCCGGAGACCTGAACTCTGTGGATGTACAGAGGCATCCTTTTTTCGGGCGTCTGAGCACCCCCCTCTGCATCACCACTATTTAACAGAAGATGCAAGTAGGCGAATGTTCCCTCTCCACTTCCTTGTTAAGAGGATGGTGGATCGAGGCTCCTAATTTTTAACTCTGCAATGACCTGCTGGAAGCAGCGGCGCATTCTGCCACTCGGCAGATTAACCGGGTACAATCTCCTGTGGTTTACCTACCAGTATTCCTGCCCGATATGTCCTCAATTAAAAATGCCACGATCTGTCAAATAGCACATCTGGTTTGTTCCGTTTGGCAGCTACGGGTCCAGCCCTTTAACCTCCCTATCCGCCGCATGGATTGCTAGAGCAACGGTCTCCTGCTTGGAGTCCTTAACTATTTTGATTCACACCAGTATCCCTTTCCTGAAGACAGTTCAACTGGTCAATCATATTTTTGAGCGGGAGTCTAACGAAGAATCGTACGTTCCCGCAGCCCCGACCAACAGTAAAAGGGTTGTCCAGGACAGTCTAGATCTAAGGGATCTTGGTTCCTAAAAGGGGGAACGAGAAGTAGGACCGATCCCGGACCTCAAACTTCTAACAATCTTTTCACAAGGTTCTTTTTCTTCTTCGAATGGAGTCTCATCCGCTCAGCCATTACTTCAACAAAAAAGGTGCAGTTTCTGGCATCCATCGACATTCGGGATGTCTAACCTCTTCAAAGATTCCTTTGCTTTTCCATTCGTGAACAGCATTTAAGTCACGACCTTGTTCTTTGGCCTTGCTACCCCATCCAGGGTGTTCGCAAGGGTCATGGCGCCTGTCATCTTGCACCTAGAGGCGTGGTCGTCCTACCCTGTTTGGCTGACTGTTTACCCACCCTTGCAGGACTACGCCAAGTCGTCTATATCACTTGCGATACCCTCTCACCTGGGCTGGTGGCTAGACTTAGACAACTCCTCATTTCCAGCCCAGCAGATATCCTTTTTGAGGATGATCCAGTATTCTCCAGAAGGGTGGTAAATCTCCCCCCAGACAAGGTCATGGTTTTTCAACAGGGAGCTCGCGCTCTTGCTCACTCATTCCCTCATTTCATTCGATTTGCTGGGAGGGTTCCAAAAAAAAAAAAATAAATAATAATAATAAAATAAATAAATAAATAAATAAAACGGAGACAACAATGGAAGCAGTTTCCTTCGCTCCGTTAGTTTTCGGCAAGTCAAGCAGCCTTTCAGACGATAGTCTCTGAGCTCCTTCTTCATCCGGAGTTTTTTCTCCCGGTTCCATGGTTACTAGTAACTTCCAATGCCAGTTCTCTTCTCCCGATCATTGCTCTGGAGATCTCAAGGGTAGTCCTATAGTAGGTCCTCTCCTTATGGCGGGTCAACCCATCCGAATTCAATTGGACAACGCCACGGCTGTGTCATACGTCAATCATCTAGCGAGTACCCACGTTCAAGCACCGTGGCCAAAGTAACTCACATGGGCAGAGATCTATCACTCGGTGATCTTGGCAGTACATATCCCAGGAGTAGACCTCTGGGCTGCGAACATATTTAGCCGTCAGGGTTTCACCTCAAGTGAGTGGGAACTTCACCGGAAGTATTCCATCAGACCCGCCTTCACTGGAGCTCTACAGTTGTGGTTCGGATGGCGTCCTGACTGATCGCCTGTGTACTGGAGTTTGTTGTTCGGCCTTGAGATCCAGGAGCCTTCGCACTGCATGCTCCGGTTGTTCCGTGGTACCAGTTTCCACTTCCGACAGCTTTTCGGAAGCAGAAAGGGCCCCAGTGATCCTCGGAAATCCGCATTGACCACGTCAGTTCGCTTGCAGTTCGTCTTTCTGCAACAAAACTGCAAGTAGGGACCACCTCGCAGGATGTTTTCACATGTAGTTCTTCCCTATTGCATACCGTTAGATCATTGGGATCTATTCTATTAGGGAAGGTTGCCCCCTTTTTCTCGGCGGTATCCTCATCCTGACGAGTCTTCGGTCCTAACGGGTCTTTTCAGACTCTTTTCTCTTATTTCCTTCAAGGCAAGGTTGGCCTCAAGCCTTCCCTGTCCCTAGTTACCAAGGTGGTATTGTATTACTACTGTCATGAGGGCATAGTTCTTCCCTCATCTTTTTTGGCACCACTCCACAAGATGGAATGAGGTCCCCATATTCTGGACACAGCTAGTGCTCTGAGTAGGTATGTCTTGAGGACGGCGTCCTTCCGAAGGTTGGACACTGTATCTTGGGTTTCCTAACGGTAAGAGGAAGGCTTCCTGACTTTTACAGGAAGAGTTTGGCCGTTTCCACCGGCCATTTAGCCTGGTGTATTCTTTCACCATCCAGGAGTCCTTCCGTGTTAGAAGACAGCCTATCTCCCCGTCTATCAGGCGTCAACAAGACACGCCTGCAAGCTTGCGGATTCGTCCAGTCCGCATGCATTCTTGAAGCATTATAATTCCCAGACTTCCACAGATGTGACTCTGGGCAGGCGGACTCTGCAGGCCGCGGTGGCGCACTTGTAAGTAGCAGTTACACAGAGCCTGATCTGACGTTGTCCCCACCCAGGGACTGCTTTGGTACGTCCCACGGTCTGTGTCCCCCAATGAGGCGTAGGAGAAAAGGAGATTTTTGTTTACTTACCGTAAAATCTTTTTCTCCGAGCCAATCATTGGGGGACACAGCTCCCACCCTGGTATTGGCTTATGCTTGTTTTTACAATCCGATATGCTATACTCTCATATATAATATGACATGCTGTAAGCTAATATGTTGTTACTGATCTCCTACTGCTTTTTGCACCGAACTGGTTAGCTGAGGGCCAGCAGGAGGGTGTATACTGCAGGGGAGGAGCTAACTTTCTTTGTATCACTTAGTGTCCTCCTAGTGGCAAGCAGCATAACACCCACGGTCTGTGTCCCCCAATGATTGGCTCGGAGAAAAAGATTTTACGGTAAGTAAACAAAAATCTCCTTTTCTCTGCCGCAGAGCTCTGAATGCTGAGCTCTGTATAACCCTGCCCACACCACTGATTGACAGCTTTTTGTGTACAATGTGCATTGGCAGAAAGCTGCTAATCGGAGCTGGAGGCGTGATTGGACCCGGATGCACAGGACACCTAGTCCTGTAGTGATAATCTCCTTCTGATAAAACACTGATTTTATTAAAACAGCAAAGCACAGCCTAGAAGGTCTCTTTTCCTGCATCATGGCGCTCTCAGCAGGTTTTTGCTATGTAATCTAACAGATCCCCTTTAAACTGTTATCGGGGAAAATTTGTTATTATCCGGTTACATTCCAATTAATGGATGGCCATGTAATTTATGGCTGTGAGAAGTCCACCTGAGAAAGTAGCTACTCCTATTTAAAGGGGTTTTACATCACTTTGATATTGACCACCTGTGCTTAGATTAAGCCACAATATGAGATCAGTGGGGGTCTGACACTCTGCACCCTTCCTTGTCCCCATCATTGTTTACCAGGCACACCATACATTTCAGAGTGGCTGCATGAAAAGGACTGAGCTGTAATACCAGGTGCAGCCACTATGAGACGTATGGAGCTGTCTGGTAAACAATGGGCTGGAGGCCGTGCTTGCTGGAGCGAAACAGATCCTTCAATCTGGTGATCCGTTTTCGGATTCCTGCAGCCCAATATTATGAGTCTGCAAGTTTCCCAGACTCTGCTGTTTGGTACGTCTGTTGCGGAGGGCGTACATGTTGTAACATCTGTGCACATTGACTAATGATGATTAAATCTCACCCACTTTACTTTTTGTCTTGGTATTGAAATACTGATTGGATGAAAACCCCCCAAAACCTGTATTCGGAAATAAAACCCAGAAATCGTCAAACCTCCCGCAGCTTGGCGGATGTGCAAACGGCAGACATTACTGCCATGCTGTTCCTGCTTGTTTGGTTCTTGCTGCTTTCTAAATTGTATGGGAGTGTCAGAACGGTTTCCATTCCTAGAGCTTATCTGTCCGTCTGTCTCTCCTCCAAACATGATGGAATTTATTGATTTTATTCTAGCATCCTTTTATAATATGAAGTCTCTTGACCTCTCTTTGGCCCCGTCAAGACTATGGCTAAGTTCTATAGTAGAAAAAAACTTAACCTTCTGATTAAAAAAAAAAAAAAAAAATGAAATTATATTTTTATAAAATTTATAAATTAATATTTTTTCATCCTCTTAATTGCAAGCAGATCTAGCGGTTCTGTTGTAGAATCCTGCAGCAAGTGTGCAATATCCCTACAGCTCCCCCACAGGGGAAACGATGCATTACTATTCTATTTTTAAATCCGTGGGCTTTCTTTGTGTTGCCTGGATATCCCGATTCCTCCAAATAAAACTGCGCACGTATGTGCTATCCAATCCTAGCTAATGTATGATAATCCCGAAAGATGTATTTAGATGTATTACCAAAGGGTTCCCCCAATTAGAGGCTAAGAGAAAGAGATTTTAACGTGAGTACACAAAAATCTCCTTTTTTTCACTATATTCTAAAACGGGCAGCACCTAGAATTGATTTCTTCTTGTATTACTTGAATTTAATGGTATAATTAACTCCAGCTCTTCTCTCCCTTCTTATCTTTTTTTTTTTCCTGTATCCAGAGTTCCTGTCTTCAGTCTGTATCGATTGGTTGGGAAGGAGGAGTATATGTCCAAACGTGCGGCCACACGCTCCATATAGACTGCCATAAATCCTACATGGAGTCATTGCGAGTAAGTTGCACAACTTTCTTTATCAACTAAGTTCTGTCTTGATTTCTTTAGGGTTTGGTTTTTTTTTTAAGCATTTTCCATTCTGAAAAAAGAAGGCTCTAGCTATCCCGTATATTCGGTCTAATGATGCCCCCTGCAGTGAAACAATAATTTACTAGTTCACTGAATTGGTTACTACAGCCAAAATGTTAACGAACAGATGGTGCTTTAAATGATATTGGTAACGTATGGTCAGTAGATGCCTTAAAATATTTCTCTGTTGCCGTCTTCTGCTGTTTCCAGCGCTGCCCCCGTCATCTCCTGCTTAATGTGACCGCAGTTGTGACCGGCCGGCTCGCACAACGTTTGTGTCAGAACGAGGATGACATAGACTTAGTGTACGCTAAGAAGGGACGTAACGGGACACATTGTGAGAGCCGAAAATAACAAACTGATTCACGTGATGCAGGAGAGGACTGGAGCTGCGCTGAAAACGGCAGAAGACGGCGATGGGTAAATATTTTAATACATGAAATGGAGGGAAAAAAACCCACTAGTGTCGGCCCTTAACTCTATATCATTACAGGAAAGATAGATCTGTGATGCCTTATTCTAGAATGTTCTAACTGCTTTTTGTAAATGAAGTCTCTTACGTTCTACATCATCCACACAGCTTTACAAATGTGGCGCAGTTAATCAGAGACTCGGCACATGCGCTGGAGAGAACAGAAAGATTTGCGGATGCGCCAGTTTTCTGATCAACGTGGCTTAATGTATACTGGGGGGAAGGGTGCAAAGGACAGATAGCAAATTCGACGTACAAGAACAGTGCGGTGCTGGTTTTGAACAAGAGACCTGTTGCCATGTTCCCCTCCGGCAGCGTTTTAGAGGAAGGATTTACAGAAACCTTAGGGTGCAATAATCTGGTTCTATTCACCAATGTCTAAGAATTTTCTAGGCATGCTCTGTGATCTGTGCAGAAGTAAATGTGCAGTGAGGCGGAAGAGGTGAGCTGTGACCATCGGTGGGTCCTGTGTGAACGATGTATAAATGCTGCCTTATATTGTAATTCTGTCTGTGATTTCTAAAGCAAAAGTATTAGCCTAATATTATACTGCAAGATTTCAGATAAAAAAAAGGTGGCAATAAAGAATCATCAAAAGTTCTTAATATTGTTTAATGTAAAAACTTTATTTAAACAATAGGTGATTTTTTTCCTTTTAACAATATGTGCTGATAAGAATATGATCTCCTAGTCTCTTATTACTAGATTATAAGAACAGGACTGTCCGTTCATTCCTAAACTGCTCACCCGTATCTGTTGTCTGTTTTCCCAGAATGACCAGGTCCTCCCGGGCTTTTCTGTTGACAAAGGCGAATTTACATGTCCTCTCTGCAGGCAATTTGCAAACAGCGTCCTTCCCTGCTTTCCTGGAAATAATGCAGAGAGGAGCCCCTGGCAGAGTCACGGAAACAAGAGCATGAGAGAGCTCATCAAAGAGGTGGAGGAGCTTCAGGAGCAGCTGGGAACTTTCCCAGTAAGCATCAGTGTAAGGCCGAAATACCCTTGTTACTTCCACTCCGTCACCTCATCACCCCATGCGTCACTCGCCATCATTCCTATTAGCCAAGAGGCAAACATTCATCTGATGAAATTGGAGTTTCTAGAAGTTCCCTTGCGTCCTGTGACCAGAGGATTGCAATCCTCAGCATCATAATTTCTGCCTGTTCCATGACGGATCTTCTATTCCTCCCAGCCCTCCATATTGGAGGACTGGAAACCCACTGTTCCTATAATCATTATTACCAATCTTACCACCATTTACATCAGTGTCAAGTGTGTGGACCCATTAACTACTAAGTTTACAAGTGACATAACTATTCGTAAGAATCCCCAAGAGCTGAAACCCATTCATTATTAACCATTAAGCAATATTGGAAAAATCATCCCATTTGCTTTTAGACGCAAAGCTTAGCAATATCAAATAGTCACCGTACTTATAACTAGTGTGAGAGTAAGCTAAAATGTGTTTTATTTTTCAAGGGCTGGCCAGGAATGAATTTCTGTAGTCATTCTTCCTGATTTTTCACCAATCCTCATGTCACAATATGTACGCTGTCAGGATTCCGCTGTTTATTGGTCTGACTGCTGGAGAGGTCCGTATGTACGGTAACTGATCAAGCGTGATTTACATCGTTCATGTGGTCACATGCCAGCTGACTTCTCTTCCCGTGATACTCGCTTGTCAACCGCTCCAGCAGCCAATCCCTTGGAATCCTGACAGTGTACATATTGCACACCGTTATAATTCTGCAATATGCAGTCAGATAGAGTGACTGTGAAAATGTATTCCTGGCTCCGAAAGCCTTTTAATTAAAAAAAAATAAATAAATCCTGCATCTCGCTGAATAAATCAATGGATCTAGCACTATACTTTTTTTTTTTTTTTTTGTAGGGTGGTCCTTTAGGATGAATAAGCATATATATATTGTGGCAGATATCAGTTGATCTCATGGTTTTATGGAGCGAGTAGTTCCCACCTTATCTTCCAATGGAAACCTATTAGTCGTCGTCAGTATAATATACATAGGATGTAAAATAAAAATAAATTCAAGCGCATCCCCTTTGGCCTGCTTCACTCTGACTAGTCCTCAGGCATAACTCTGGGCTGTGCTGTCGCAGCGCACGCCGTCATGTGATAACGTTGCGACATGTCACCTGAGGCTTGGTGCCTTGAGGGATGCATGCTGTGACGGCGCAGTTCGCAGTACCCTCAAAGGGCTACCCTGCGCTGAATGCCTCTACGCAGAGTGAAGCTGGCCGAATAGAATTATTGCAAAGGGTTAATGCAAAAAGGAGAGGCCTCTTGGACAGGATGGCAGACTGCATTTTTATTAACCTTTTTTCTGGCTATTATTTCAGTAAAATGATGGCAGCTGGCCACCGTTTGTCTAAATTTCTGCAGAGCAAATTGCAAAAAAATTGGGATCTAGAGAATCTACTTAATTCTACTTAAAAATTAAAATTCTGACACCATTGTTCTGCAAGTGAATTCTCCCTTAGGCTAGGTTCACATTGCATTAAGTGCAGTCTGTTCAATGCATGCGTTAAACGGACTGCGCAACGCAAGTGCCTTCGCATTATGCGATCGCGCTAGCTTAGATGCTCCATCTGCGCTAGCGGTGAATGACCCCTGAACGCTGCAGACTGCGTCTGAGGGTCCTTCACAGAATGACGGCACATCGCTAACGCATGCCGATTATGATATGCGTTAGCGATCCGCTACATAATGGCAGTCAGTGGGTGCACTAACACATCCGTTACATAGCGTTAGTGCCACTGTGTAACGGATGCTGTCAGCGTATTGCCATGAACGCAATGTGAACCAAGCCTTAGAGACTCATACAGACATTGATGGGCATGCATCACAATTGGTGCAATGAACTTTTAGGTCCTATTAAACCATATACATTCACGGTGACATTTCCTGTTTTTTCAATTCCCCCTCCTACCCCCTATCCTATGTTGGCGCTATATAAATAAAAATTATTATTATCCTTAATTTAGTTGATTCATTGGAGCTGCTGACCAATGACGGCTCTTCACTTATGTAGTGTTTGTTTGCCACGTTCATGACTTGCACCCTCACACTATGTTTTTTGCCTTCTAGTCCGAAACCAATTTAAGCAAAGAAATGGAGGCGGTGATGAAAGACATCAAGAGCGCGACACAAAAGAAGTACACAGACTACAGCAAGACGCACGGCTCCCCCGACAATGACTTTCTTTTCATGTACTCTGTTGCTCGGTGAGTGTCCTTCAGCTGACCGATACTGTTACCTAGCAATAAACCACGTGTATTCTAGAATAGTGGGCTTTGTTTCTTTGTTACGTATTTGGTAATCATTTTTGGGGCATGCACATTACCCATGTCAGCTGAATCCACTGAGATCGACAGGTTGAGCCGACAGTCTCGACTAGTTTTTGAGCTGATGGTCTTGACTGGTTTTTTGAGCCGACACTCTCGACCCGTTTTTGAGCCGATGGTCTCGACCCGTTTTTTATCCGACAGTCTCGACCCGTTTTTGAGCAGTCTAAGGTATGTCTGAGCCCTGGATGATTTATTATCGGAGGTGAGTGGGGAAATATAGTTTTGGCATGTCTCATTTTGGACTTCCGATCGTATTGTATTAAGATAAGCCACCACCACTGGTGAAGAGAACACGGGAGCGCTCGGCGGAACAATCCACCTAACCATTGTTTGGCCGACAGCCATCGAATGTGCATGGCAGGCTTAAAAAGGATTAAATGAAGTGAGGTGGATACTTTGTATTTCTCTGCTCCTGCTCTCCTGTCTGTGAAACTGCATGCCAACATAATAGAGTTTTACATTCAGAACAGGCAAACCATTTGGTAGGCACAGAGCATGGTAGGAAGTACTAGCACGTATAGTGCTGGCAGAATGCTGGTAAGGAAGAACCTACCAATAAAATCAGAGCATGAGAATTGAGACAGTCCCTGGACATATTACACTGGTTTGTGCATCCAAGCAGTTTTTCCTTTATGGGGTCTGTAACAAACCGTAAGATTATGCTGCTCTACAAGTTTTGTATTAAAGGACAAGTACACATTAAAATGTTACTGGTTTATTACTCATTGCATCAGATACAATCTGCCACAGATCTGAAAGTCCCCTGTGTGAGTGGAGCAGGAGTGCGCATGCGTGACCACCCTCTGTTTTCACTTTCTACGGGAACAGTGGTTACGCATGCGCACTGCCACCCCAAAGGTCTATGCAGTCCTGCTCCATTCTGAGACTTTGGGACCCTTGTTCTCATGAACTGTAAGGGTCTCGTTGTTGGACCAAGCCCCCTTGGCTTATAAAGCAGCCGGTGAACACACTGGATCAGAACGTTTCGCTCCTGAATGGATTGATGCCATCTTGTTCCTTTTTTTATTTTTCTGATGTCTTGGTGACACGCTGGAAAATATAAGCTGAATTTAAATGTCCCTTTCATTTCCCGGGTAAACGTGTCGCTGACATTTCAGAAATGTCAGTGCTCACATCCCGGCCTATTCTGTTCATTCATGTAATCGAGACACCTCCTTGGTTTAATATAAAAGCTGTAATGTTAATAGTTTTTATTTTATTTTTTTACATGTTTGGATTTCCTTATGAATATACATATACCGACTTACTGAAGTGAACTTAGTTCTTTGGGAGTTTGAAAATGTTACTAATAAGCAAAAAAACATACATTATTCAGCAAAATATGCAAAAAAAAAATAAATAAAATCGTCTCAGCCCTGGTTTCTTCTAGCGGTAGACGTATTTTTGTGAGCAGCGCGAACCGCCTGAGGAGCGGAAAATTCCTAGCAGACAGATGCCCTTATCAGCAGAAACCAGATGCAGCTCTGAGCAGGAGCATTATCAATTTTAAATTGGATTTTTTTTTTCAGAGAAGTAGAGAGGATTAAAACATTCCTTGGAAAATAGGTGGCATGAGCAGCGGAAACTTAGTGATGTTAATACACAGACGCCATCTTATTTGATAGACGTTGAAAAAAAATAAAATAAAAATTTTTTTGCTGAGCCGCCTGCAAAAAATTGTTGCTGACGTAGAGTTTCAAACCCAAGGCCGGCATTAAATCTTGGTTTCTAAGATCTCTTTTAAGAGGCTTAAATAGTTAAATGATGTCATGGGAGTCGACAGATTTAGCACGTTACATTTTTACGCTTCTCATTCTGCGTTCAACGAAAGTCGGCTCCAAAATGTTATTGTTTAAAGATCATGGGGGATAAAATAATTATATATATATTTTCTCCTTCGCCTCATTGGGGAACACAGACCGTGGGTGTATGCTGCTGCCACTAGGAGGACACTAAGTGATACAAAGAAAGTTCTCTCCTCTCCTGCAGTATACACCCTCCTGCTGGCCCTCAGCTAACCAGTTCTTGCTTAGTGTCTGTAGGAGGCACTTGGGTCTGTTTTCAGACCCCAACATTTTTTATTTTTATTTTCTGTAAATTTTTATTTTTTAATTAACGGAGTGAAGGGGGCGACGGATTCCTTTCTAGGGTCCGCTCTCCCCCGAACCATCAACAGGCAAGCACGGCGAGTATACCTCCCCGTACCTTTCCTGCAACGACTGAGGCACGCCTAATCTACGCTAGGGCGACGGTTCCTATATGGTCCCGATCTCCCCCCTGTAAGATGACGAGCACATAGAGTACACTTCTTATGTGCATCTCCCGGGCTCCTCCGCAATTAAGCCCTCACCTATTGGCGTCATGTAGTCCCCACAATAGCCGTAAGTCCCCTGCGGCAGGCACAGCCATAAGTCCCCTGCGGCAGGCACATATGAAGATGGACAGAGACTCTCCATCCCCCGGCCAAGGGAGGATCGATTGAGCTTATTCCCTCGCAATAGAGGCTGCATCTCTGCTCGGTGGTGGTGAGTAGTTTCCTTCCTCACGCTGCCTGCGTGGAAGGTGCGGTCCTGGTCCCTGGGGAGAGGTGCCGCTGGCCGGTACGCCAGCGGCAATCATTCGGCGCTATGTCGCGGCCCGCCGACGCGCTCCACCGGCAGGCTCCATAAATTTAGTCCCTGGCTTTTTCAGCCGGACTAGGCCGCAGTTGAAATCCCCGCCAACCGCTGGAGCCCCGCCCAGCTCACTTGAGGGGCGACGGTGCCTTCACGGTTCCGATCTCCCCACACCAGCAGCAGGCAACCACATGGAGTGTCTCCTCCATGTATCCTCTCCTGGAGCCAGGCCTAATGCCGGACAACTGGCCCTGTCGACCCGGGGGCTGAACTCCGTGGATGTACAGAGGTCCCTTTGTATGGCGTCCGAGCAGCCCCCACTGTCCCACCACTGTGAAAGCGGATGGCACAAGGAGGCGGACGGTTCCTCTCCACCTCCCTAACAAAAGGGATGATGGATTGAGGTTTATCCCTCTATCCCTGCACCATCCACGCTGCAATACCCGACATCCGCGGCGGCTCCATGCCGGGACGCGCACCGTTGGTGAGTGGATCCTGCCAGCGATGGGCTTCTGCAGCGGGATATTCACAGGCAGTCTCAGGCTTCCCTGTGGCCCACCTCCCTGAGGTAACGCTCCATCCGGCTACAAAATTTAGCCCCCAGCTTCGGCCGATGTGTAGGCCGCACCCTGGAAGCACACTGTGGCGCCCTAAGGCGGCTCTGCCTTTTTTCCTGGCGCTTTTCGCCTGGCACGGAAGCGCTCAATTTTCTCGAGCAACGCCCCTCACTTCTACGCTGGCGCCGGCTGCAGAAATTTAGGCCCCGGCTTGGGCCTATTCATGGAAGTCTCGAGGCTTCATGCCTGTGGCTCCGCCCCCTGAATTGGCGCTTCTCGCTCGCTGCGAGATTTTACCTAAACCCGCATGACCAGTATTCCCTGGTCTTAAAGGCACGTGACCAGTGTTCCTGGTCTTAAAGGCACGTGACCAGTATTCCCTGGTCTTAAAGGCACGTGACCAGTATTCCCTGGTCTTAAAGGCACATGACCAGTGTTCCCTGGTCTTAAAGGCACATGACCAGTATTCCCTGGTCTTAAAGGCACACGACCAGTATTCCCTGGTTTTAAAGGCACATGACCTGTATTCCTGGTCTTAAAGACACTTGACCAGTATTCCCTGGTCTTAAAGGCACACGACCAGTATTCCCTGGTCTTAAAGGCACATGACCAATCTGAAGCTGGTCATAAATGAGGAGCCCTCTGCCGCTGATCCCAGTTTATCCCCAGTGTAACTAGTTCCCTCAGTGGACTTCGTCACTGCCGCAACCCATGGTTTTTCTGACCAAGAAATTGAATCACTCCGTGATCCCTCTGTGGCTCGGAGTGCTCGCAGGACCGATATACATGGTCCCTCTCCAACATGGGATCCGTCGGCTAGCAGGGGCCGCGAGTATTCTAGAAACGTACAGGCATCTACAAAACGAAAGTTCTCATTTCATGATCTCTCTCCAAGGATTTGCTGACAAGACTCTGAACACGGATCGGATATTGCCTTGGACCTGGACTTGCCAGAGTTTCAGTAAAGGATGACTCGCCTATTTATATCATCATCCAATCTCTGTACATTGACGAGGATTCCGGTCCTGCTCTAGACTACACAGTGTCCCTCATAAGGAGACTAAACTCCCTCGTAGAGCATTTGCCATCCAGTCCGGATATGCGATTCATTGGACAGAAGCCTCTACTTGGGAAGCCATGCCTGGTCTGATTTTTAAGGGGGACAGGCCCTTTAAATAAGGGCGCCAATCTCCCCACACCATCAACAGACGGGCACACGGAGTGTCTCCTCCAGGTATCCTCTTCTGCCTCCGGGCCTAACGCCAGACAACCTGTCCACCCGGAGACCTGAACTCTGTGGATGTACAGAGGCACCCTTTTCAGGCGTCTGAGCACCCCCCTCTGCATCACCACTATTTAACAGAAGATGCAAGAAGGCGGATGTTCCCTCTCCACTTCCCTGTTAAGAGGATGGTGGATCGAGGGTTCCTAATTTTTAACTCTGCAATGACCTGCTGGAAGCAGCCGCGCATTCTGCCACTTGGCAGATTAACCGGGTACAATCTCCTGTGGTTTACCTACCAGTATCCCTGCCCGATGTGTCATCAATTAAAAATGCCACGATCTGTCAAATAGCAAATCTGGTTTGTTCCGTTTTGTGGCTACGGGTCCAGCCCTCTACCCTCCCTAGCCGCCGCATGGATTGCTAGAGCAACGGTCTCCTGCGTGGAGACCTTAACTACTTTGATTCACACCAGTAACCCTTTCCTGAAGACAGTACAGCTGGTCAATCAAATCTTTTGAGCGGGAGACTAACGAAGGATCGTACGTTCCTACAGCCCCGACCAACAGTGAAAGGGTTGTCCGGGACAGTCTAGATCTAAGGGATCTTGGTTCCTAAAAGGGGAACGAGAAGTAGGACCGATCCCGGACCTCAAACTTCTAACAACCTTTCACTCTTCTTCGAACGGAGTTCCTCCGCTCAGCCATTACTTCAACAGATAAAGGTGCAGTTTCTGGCACCCATCGACATTCGGGATGCTTACCCTCTTCAAAAATTCCTTCGCTTTTCCATTCGTGAACAGCATTTAAGTCACGATCTTGTCCTTCGGCCTTGCTACCGCACCCAGAGTGTTCGCAAGGGTCATGGCGGCTGTCATGTTCCTCTTGCACCTAGAGGTGTGGTCGTCCTGCCCTGTTTGGCCGACTGTTTACCTGCCCTTGCAGGACTACGCTAAGTCATCTATATCACTTGCGATACCCTCTCACCTGGACTGGTGGCTACACTTAGACAACTTCTCATTTCCAGCCCAGCAGATATCCTTTTTGAGGATGATCCGGTACTCCTCCAGAAGGGTGGTAAATCTCCCTCCAGACAAGATCATGGTCTTTCAACAGGGAGCTCGCGCACTTGCTCACTCATCCCCTCATTTCATTCGATTTGCTGGGAGGGTTCTGAGGAAAAAATGGAGACGACAATGGAAGCCGTTTCCTTCGCTCTGTTAGTTTTCAGCAAGTCAAGCAGACTTTCAGACTATAGTCTCTGAGCTCCTTCATCCAGGGCCTTTCTCCAGGTTCAATGGTTACTAGTAACTTCCAATGCCAGTCCTCTTCTCCCGATCATTGCTCTGGAGATCCGAAAGGTAGTCCTACAGTATGTCCACTGCCTTATGGCGGGTCAACCCATCTGAATTCAATTGGACAATACCATGGCTGTGCCATACGTCAATCATCTAGCAGGTACCCACATTCAGGCACCATGGCCGAGGTACCTCACATTCTCACATGGGCCGAGATCTATTACTCGGTGATCTCGGCAGTACATATCCCAGGAGTATAACTCTGGGCTGCGAAAATATTCAGCCGTCAGGGTTTCGCCTCAAGTGAGTGGGAACTTCACCCGGAAGTCTTCCATCAGACCTGCCTTCACTGGAGCTCTATAGTTGTAGTTCGGATGGCGTCCTGACTAATCGCCTGTGTACTCGAGTTGGTCGTTCGGCCTCGAGATCCAAGAGCCATCACACTGCATGCTCTGGTTCTTCCTTGGTACCAGTTTCCACAACTCCCCGTTCACTACTTCCGAAAGCTTTTCAGAAGCAGAAAGGGCCCCAGTGATCCTCGGAAATCCGCACTGACCACGTCAGTTTGTTTGCTTGCGGAGCTGGTAACTTTCTGCCTTTCTGCAACAAAACTGCAAGTAGGGACCACCTCGCAGGAAGTTTTCACATTTAGTTCTTCCCTATCGCATACCGTTAGATCATTGGGATCTATTCTATTAGGGAAGGTCGCCCCTTTTTTCTCGGCAATATCCTCATCCTGACGAGTCTTCGGTGCTATCGGGTCCTTTCAGACTTTTTTCCCTTATTTCCTTCAAGGCAAGGTTGTCCTCAGGCCTTCCCCGTCCCTTGTTACCAAGGTGGTATTGTATTACCACTGTTATGAGGGCATAGTTCTTCCCTCATTTCTTTTGGCACCAGTCCACAAAATGGAATGAGTTCCCCATATTCCGGACGAAGCGAGTGCTGAGTAGGTACGTCTCGAGGACGGCGTCCTTCCGAAGGTTGGACACTGTATCTTGGGCTTCCTAACGGTAAGAGGAAGGCTTCCTGACGTTCGAAAGGAAGGGTTTAGCCGTCTTCATCGGCCATTTAGCCTGGTGTATTCCTTTCACCATCCAGGAGTCCTTCCGTGTTAGATGTCAGCCTATCTCCCTGTCTATCGTGGGTTCTAGGCACCAGGTGTCGACAAGACACGCCTGCAAGCTTGCGGATTCGTCCAGTCCGCATGCATTCTTGAAGCATTATAATTCCCAGACTTCCACAGATGTGAGTCTGGGCAGGCGGACTCTGCAGGCCGCGGTGGCGAACTTGTAAGTAGCGGTTACACAGGGCCTGATCTGATGTTGTCCCCACCCAGGGACTGCTTTGGTACGTCCCACGGTCTGTGTCCCCCAATGAGGCGAAGGAGAAAGAGGGATTTTTGTGTACTCACCGTAAAATCCTTTTCTCCAAGCCAATCATTGGGGGACACAGCTCCCACTCTGGTATTGGCTTATGCTTGTTTTTATAATCCGATATGCTATACTCTCATATATAATATGACATGCTGTAAGCTAATATGTTGTTACTGATCTCCTACTGCTTTTTGCACCGAACTAGTTAGCTAAGAGCCAGCAGGAGGGTGTATACTGCAGGGGAGGAGCTAACTTTCTTTGTATCACTTAGTGTCCTCCTAGTGGCAAGCAGCATAACACCCACGGTCTGTGTCCCCCAATGATTGGCTCGGAGAAAAGGATTTTACGGTGAGTACACAAAAATCCCTCTTTTTTTTTTTTTTTTTTTTTTTTTTTTTTTTAGAATCAGAAAATCCCTTTATCTCCAAGAGGTTGGGTGTCTCAAAGGTTGAAAACCAGCCTGTGAGACCTATTTGGCATGTCCTGTGGGCTTGTCATAAATGTCCTTGGTGGCCCTTTAAACAGGGTTGACCACTTTTCTAAAAGTAGAAACTCCCTTTAAATTCAATATGGTATCAGATCAGAAGACCGGAGGCTAAGCTGTAGGTAATTGAGTACATAAAAGAAGTGCAGTGTGGTTGACAATCAGTTGTTTTTCAGCCAGTGGTTGATTTAAAGGGTCTGTATCAAAAATGTGTTAAACAGAATTTGCCAGCGCGATTTCATCCTCCCATATTTATATGTGTATGTACCTCTTTCAAAGACAAGTCCAGCAATACCTTACATGGCCAGTCCGTTCCTCTGTTACTGAGAAATCAGCGTTTGATTTAATATGCAAATGAGGCTGAAGAGCTATGGTAGATCTGAAGCCTCTGTCACTCCAGCTCTATTCCCCGCCCAGCGCCGTCACCGCCTGATTGACTGACACCCTCTGTGCTGTGTGACATCAGGCAAAGGAGCTGTCAGTGAAGCAGAAGGAGGCTGTTCTGAGCGAGGAATAGATCCAGAGTGACAGAGGCTTCAGATCTACACCTAGTCCTTTAGCCTCATTTACATATCAATTTAAACTCTGATATCTCAGTAACGGAGGAACGGACTGGCCATGTAAAGGTATTACTGGACTTGTCTTTGCAAGAACAACATGTACACATAAATATGGAGGTGAAATCCTGCTGATAGATTCCCTTTAAATCTCTAATTTCTGTACATATGTGGAAGTGTCCACCTTACAGGTACTGTTATCATTGCATTTACCTCCCTGCCGCTGCCATTGTTAATCTTTGGGATCGGTGGAGTCGCTTGCTAATTTATTTGTAAAATGATTCTTGTACAGATTGTTTATATTTATCTTAATTTTTTTTTTTTACGAATTACAGAACAAATCTGGAACTGGAACTTGTCCACCGTGGAGACAATCTGTGCTCAGGAGGAGCGAGCGCTGCTGGCAAAAGATCCTGCTTAAGTATGCTTGAGTTTTACGATTCTAACACTTATTTTTGGAGAGAGAGTAAAACTTTAAATTCTAACTTTTCCCATATTTTTCAGGTTGTTTGCCTGCATACTGTGTGTGTGTACTTCCTACATTTTTCTTCAAGAAAATTTATTCTCTGGAATTTTTTTTTTAAGTAATTGAAATCAGTTCCAGATACAAATCTGTTTTTCTTTTCTAATTATCGAATTATTATTTTTTAAGAATTATTTTATTCACTTGATTATAGTGCGGCCATCTTGTCTGAGCCACTGTTTCAGCATTCAAAGATAGATATATGCTTTACAGCAGCCATGTGAGCCACCCCCTGTCTACAGATTCCTATGGTACATAGTACTACCGTATGTTACGTGCATGACCTTAGTAGAGGTCTCTACGCAGAGAGGGAGGAGGTGATCTGTGACCATCACCTATTGTGAATGGTGAATCTTGTGTCTTCTCTTTGGTCATCGTGCTCTTGTATATGACGATGACCTATCTGCAAAGGAGTCCCAAAACCCAGTAGTCTCTGCAGTGCGCCGGTGCCTCCGCACTGCAGTACTTTGCTCTGCCCTCAACAGGGCAGACAAAGTGCGCCGGAGCCGCAGCGTGAAGACAAGAAGAGGACGTCATTGTAAGAAGATGGCAGGCCCCGGACCGGACCGCGACGCCCATTGGACCGGACCGCAGCGGGGACCGCCCCTGGGTGAGTATAATCTAACCTCTTTTTCTCATCTTTCAGGATACATCGGGGGCTTATCTACAGCATTACAGAATGCTGTAGATAAGCCCCTGATGCTGGTGGGCTTAGCTCACCTTCGATTTTGGGGGTGACAGGTTCCCTTTAAAGGGAATTTGTCACCGGATTTTTGCTATCTAATCTGAGAGAAGTATAGTTTAGGAGCAGAAACCCTGATTCCAGCGACGTTTCACTTATACTGAGCTGCTTGCTGCAGTTTTGATATAATCCCGGTTTTATCTGCTCATGTACCAGTTCGCTGAATGCTGAGTGATGTATAATCCTGCCCACACCACTGATTGGCAGCATTCTGTGTGCACTGTACATAGGCAGAAAGCTGCCAATCAGGTGAGGGCATGGTTACACAGAGCAGTAGGACTACATGGCACAAGGCAGCTAGTCCTCTAGTGATGATGTGCTGATAACAATGATTTTATTGAAACTGCAGCAAAGTAAGTGACACATCACTGGAATCTGTGTCTCAGTCCGTACATCATACTGTCTCAGATTACAGAACAAAAACCAGCAGATTCCCCTTAACCCTTCTGATTTCAGCACACCATCTAATATCGAATAGGGGTGTACCCACTATGCTCCGACAGCATGTTTCAGTGAAAAGAAGGATTAAACGTATTGGATTTCAGCATGCTCAATCCTTTTTGCTCACTAGAGAAATAGGTCAGTCATTAGTCCAAAGGACTAGGGATTCCCCATCAAGTGTTCTACCGATGGCGATCTAAGGCATTAACCGAGACCCTACCATGCTTCACTCTAGGCATCACCAAGCCACCTTCATTCTTTACTGTAGGCATCACCAAGCCACCGCCATGCTTCACCAAGCCACCACCATGCTTCACTGTTGGCATCATCAAGTCACCGCCATGCTTCACTGTAGGGCATCACCAAGCCACCGCCATGCTTCACTGTAGGCAACACCAAGCCACCGCCATGCTTTTGCTGCCATGTCACTGGTCTATCCATCTTTCTTCTGGAGAATTTGGTTATCTTCCAAATCTCAGAGATGAACAATTCTATTTGCAAGATGTTGGCTCAGCGGACACGACAGTAGCCTGTGGCTGCCGGATAAGAGCCTTGCAAACCGCTTCCCGTCTGTCGGCATCTCTAATTAGTAGACCCGATGCAACATCATGCGATGACATCTCATCGGGACTGCAAATTAGAAGAGGCACTGGTGATGTTGCCAGTTAAAAGGCGGTTCATCAGGCTCTTGTCTGGAAGCCACGGACTACTGGCTTGACCTGAATTTATACGCTCCTCTCTAGTTATTACGGGTGTATTTTCTAGATTCCAGATCATCAGTCTCCTTCGTCTGAGAGTTAAAATTGTTCTACAGTTGCTGCCAATGACGCCCTTGAAATAAAACGCACCGGTGACCCCCACGTCTCAGTGTCGCTCGCTGAGTCTATTTTCAGTCAATTAAAAGACTCCGAACAAGACCCTCCTCCTCCGTACGTTTCACAGCAGCGGTAATGAGGTGTCTTTACTGTGATTAAGCACAGCACTCCATAATAGTCTTGTAAGAAGTGTTAACTTTGTCGATTAGATATTGCATTAAATGGAAAGCAGTGTCCCAGGTGAGCCTTTACAGCAGAAAGCATCGGGGAAAACGGTCGGAACAAATAGGTCAAGTACTGTTTTAGTAGATTGAGCTATGAGGACGGTTCCACTTGGGAAATGTAAATGAGGAATGATTGATAGAGCTGCTATGTCGGCTTCAGAAACAATGTGACAAGGTGAACAATGGTTCTGCCCGCTGAATTTAACAGCTCCCTCTTTCAGGAATGACTTCCCGGACAATTTCTGCACATTCATCCTGATTTTCTAACTTTTTAAACTAATGTTGTAATAAGAACTTTGTGGCTGTTCAGAAAAATTCCAACCATCCATGTTATTTTTTACACCTGTATAGGTGTACCAGAGCTTTTTTAAATTTTATTTGGTGCTTCGTAAATCAATAAATATGCGGTCAGTCCGTAAGGAAGCAAACAATACAGTTAACGCATAAGTTTGCTCTTTCAAAGTTGAAGAAACACTCGCTACACCACTTGAACATGGAAGAGGACGTTGCCACCAGCTTCCTGAGGAGGCCGGTGGTATAAAACAAAAACCCTCAAAGGATAGGAAAAAAAACCTGCAGACATTGAGGATATAGTTTGCACATAAATGCTGTCTGTCTCCATGCCCGAAATCCAAAACGTCACCTCTACTGACCCAAAAGCACAAGAGATGTCTGCTCCAAAATGCTCAAAATTAATAAATAAGCCACAGAAGTTTTGGGCATTCTATTCTGTGGAGCGATGAAACAAAACTGGAACTTTTCAAGCCTCTGTAGATCAGAAGTATGTCGGTAGGGAAGAATGGAGCATACGCCTGTCTACCATTGGCGATGGCTCAGTGATGCCTACAGTGATGCATATGGCGGTGATGCCTACAGTGAGGCATGGTGGTGGCGCAGTGATGCCTACAGTGATTCATGGTGGTGCCTACAGTGAGGTATGGTGGTGTCTCGGTGGTGCCTACTGTGAGGCATGCTCGGTGATGCTTGGGGGTGACTTTGCTTTCTCTGGCTGGAACCTTGGAGCGTGTGAAAGGCCAGATTGACTCAAAGTATTAGGATATCCTAGGAGTAAACGTCATACCTTCTTTGAGGAAGCTGAAGCTTGGACATCATTAAACGTTCCATCAGGGCAATGCTCCTGTAAGATTCTGATGTGGCCGTGGGTCGCTTGACTTGAACCCCAGTGAAAATCTTTGGTGGAATGTGAGGAAGGTGGTTACATTAGCAAACCCGACAATATTAGGAACTTGGAGGCCATTGCCCATGAAGATTGCTTAGAATTCCTAAGGGACACTGCCGGAAACTGGTGCCTGGCTATGCGTCATGTTTGCCGCAGGTCATAACGGCCAAAGTGGCTCGACTAAGTACTAAACACAGTTGTCATATTAATATCTGTTGGGTCTAAACCATGAACGTTCCAAGTGAAAGATTGCAACTAGAAATCGTGAACACCTGTGTAAAATAATGCAGGAAATTTGTAACTTTTAAAACAAAATAACTTTTTTTTTTTTTTTAATGCTTCTCCTTAGTAAATAGCATATATATCTATAGCTAGTCTCATCTACTAATGTTAAGTCTATTGTGAGAGGCTGAGAAACAATAGTACGATCACAGGGTACCACAGAGATGCCATATTTATTTATTTATTTTTAATCAAATCATTTTTATTGAAAAACTCCAACTACAAATTTTCCATGTTTCAAATAACAGAAATTACCTAATAATTCCATAGTATAAAACATAAACAAAGTAACGCAACTTTAGTTCCTTAACCCACCATAACCCAAATTCCATATTTTTAGACTTGTTCAGGAAAGCCACCTTGGGCTTAAAGACGATTGTGTACAAAATGTAGTTTAGATGTAGAAATGGCCACGTCCATAGACAACCCCTTCAAGATTCTGTAAGCGAGCACATTGTTTTCTTGAAAGATTTTCTAACTTGGCTTTTTTGTTTGTTTGTTTGTTTTTTCTCCTATACTCGGCTGCTGATTTATTTCCACATATCATAGATAAACTAATTTTTGATCAAGTCTTAAATCAGCTGAATTAAGCTCAGGAAAAAAAGATAAAGGTGTCACAAACTCCTTGCCAGATTCTCTGTTAACTCATCTTGCAGCCAGCAACGTGCAGAGAAACAAAGAGCCTCGAAAGGCCAAACTGTGCACATTTTTTTATTATTGAAATCCAATTGAAAACAAGATTTATAACCCAAAATAAATGCATTCTAGTAAAATACATCCATATATTTCCCACTTTGCAAAGTAATCTTCTATTATTTCACAACATACCGTAAGTTACAATGAAGAACCTCAGTGTAAGGGAAGGTTCACACAACTGTCCTGTGGGTTTATCCCTAATTGTGGTTCCAGTCGTTGGTCCGTCCACAGACCTCAGGGTGCCAAATATACAGCATTGTGAGGCATAAAAGAGGCATATAATATCCAGACGGCTGTGTAATACGTCTCATATACTGTCTGTAATGCTGAGGATCTGATTTGATCTTGATAGCTTCAAGGGGTTGTCCACTACTACAGCCCTGACTTCCTCTTCATGGGGGCCAGTGACTCAAGCGCTGATTGGGTGGCAGACACCACGTCGCACAAGAGCCCTGGAACGCGAGTGCCGACAGCACTGGAATGGCGCCGGCACGGGAGGGGAGTATAAGGTTGTGTGTTTTTTATAGGGAAGGGGTTGTCCTAGTAGTGGACAACCCCTTTCATGGTAATATGACCTGTCGTTCAGGTCAGCAGAGCCACGGCCGGTCCTAGTGTTAGTGGACAACCCCTTTCATGGTAATATGACCCGTCGTTCAGGTCAGCAGAGCCTCTGCCGGTCTTGGTCCTATTAGTAGACGACCCCTTTCATGGTAATATGACCCGTTGTTGAGGTCAGCAGAGCTGGGGCCGGTCCCGGCGCTAGTAGTGAACAACCCCTTTCATGGTAATATGACCCGTCGTTAGGGTCAGCATAGCCTGACCTGGTCCCAGTGCTAGTAGTGGACAACCCCTTTCATGGTAATATGACCCGTCGTTCAGGTCAGCAGAGTCGCGGCCGGTCAAGGTTCTATTAGTAGACGACCCCTTTCATGGTAATGTGACCCGTCGTTGAGGTCAGCAGAGCCGCGGCCAGTCCCGCTGCTAGTGGACAACTCCTTTCATGGTAATATGACCCATCGTTCAGGTCAGCAGAGCCTCTGCCAGTCCCGGTTCTATTAGTAGACGACCCCTTTCATGGTAATATGACCCGTCGTTCAGGTCACCAGAGTCGCTGCCAGTCCCGGTGCTACTAGTCTAGGACAACCCCTTTCATGGTAATATGACCTGTCGTTCAGGTCACCAGAGTCGCGGTCGGTCCCGGTGCTAGTAGTGGACAACCCCTTTCATGGTAATATGACCCGTCGTTCAGGTCACCAGAGTCACAGCCAGTCCCGCTGCTAGTAGTGGACAACCCCTTTCATGGTAATATGACCCGTCGTTCAGGTCACCAGAGTCGCTGCCAGTCCCGGTGCTACTAGTCTAGGACAACCCCTTTCATGGTAATATGACCCGTCGTTCAGGTCACCAGAGTCACAGCCAGTCCCGCTGCTAGTAGTGGACAACCCCTTTCATGGTAATATGACCCGTCGTTCAGGTCACCAGAGTCACAGCCAGTCCCGCTGCTAGTAGTGGACAACCCCTTTCATGGTAATATGACCCGTCGTTTAGGTCACCAGAGTCGCGGCTGGTCCCGGTGCTAGTAGTGGACGACCCCTTTCATGGTAATATGACCCGTCGTTCAGGACAGCAGAGTCTGCCCTAGTAGTGGACGACACCTTTCTTGATATGACCCGTCGTTCAGGTCAGCAGAGGCGCGGCCAGTCCATTCATCAAAGTCTGGATATGGGCCGTGTTGCACGGACGTTTGGATAAGGCCTTCGTTTGGGTCAGAATAACCACGGTCCAGGCTTGGAATTACAGCTGCAATAAGAAAATACCTTGGTGTAAAGGATATTGGATCCAAGGCGTTATTCTTGCGCTGCTTCGGCACTGCCGGTCCTCGCATCACCACCAGCGTGGAGTTACGTCTGTATACTGGGCACTATTTCCTGTGGTTTGCCTTTCAGGATTTATCAGGATGGATGTGATGATCTGTGGGGTAACTTTACTTTACCAGCTCTTTCTTGTATAATTACAAATGTCGATCAGTGCAGGTTTAGCTAATGTGCTCTAATGGTTTAATCTATGGTATCGGGGATCTGATTAGTCCTGTGACTGTGCGGCTTTTAATTTTACGTAGTAAATTGGTATCTGTAGTAGTAGAACAATCAAGAGTAACGTATATTTTATGATTGCGCACGTCACCCTTATATCTATGCTGTTATATCTATGCTGTTATAGCTATGCGCACAAAAAAACAGAATATATGTCCATTTTTTAACAGATTTCAAGTTTAAGAGCCAGTAAAAAAAAGATCTCTTGTATTCGTAGTTAAAGGGTTAAAAAAAAATGTTTCCTCCTTCTTTTCCTCTTTGTCTTTAGAGGTATGAGTTTTCTGTGTTATATCAACTATTGAGTGATTGCACTTACAGTATCATACATCTAATTTTTTTATTGACAAATCGCCTCCTCGCTATTACTTTAGATACATCGATTGGAAGGGTATGAATAGAATCTATTGCTTGACCTTCATAGATTGATTCTTTAGGCATCAGCGGTTTTGAACATTTTGGGTCAAAATGTTTTTTTGCCTGTCGTGTATCGTCACAGGAGCAGAGCACCGTTTTCTGATATAAAGCTCCAAATCCCTGACTTGCCTTAACAGTCAACGTTAAAGGGTTTGTCCAGGACTAAGATTGATGTCGAATCCATATGATAGGTCATCAATATCCGATTAGTGGTGGAGCGATCCGTTCCCTCACTGATCAGCTGTTTGCAGGTCCTGATGTGAACAGTATATGGACGGGGACCCCACAGCTCTGTACACTTTGTGGTGGCCATTCTTGGGTAGTATTTGATCCTCACGGATCTGATAAGGATCTGATATTGGGTCATAGGTACCCAAGTCATGGACGATAACTGTCATTTATTAACATCCTGTTGTCACTAGATGGCGCTCCTACTGAATCACTAGTGATGAGCGATAAGGTGTTATCTGAGCATGCTCGAGTGCTAACATAGTGACTTCAGGGTGCTCGAAAAATATGTTCGAGTCCCCATGGGTGCATCTCTCGTGGCTGTTCGACAGTTGCAACACATGTAGGGATTGTCTAACAGCCACGAGACATGCAGCCGCAGGGACTCGAACATATTGTTCTAGTACGCCGAAGACTCTGTTAGCACCCGAGCATGCTCACATAACACCTTATCTGGACATATTCGCTCATCATTAATTATCAGTAGGGGGTAGAGGATAACTTGTTGATTGGTGGGGTCTGATCACTGAGACCCACAGAACAGGGAACTTTTGAACAAGGCAGCATTGCACATGGCCGCTGCGCCATCCCTTCCCTGTGGGGCTGCGAGGTCTGCATTGGGCTTTTTACAGCAGCCCCCCATGCGGGGCAGTGTAGCTTTTGTACCATACGTATGAAGCAGAAGTCATATTAGTGGCAACATACAGACTAGAGTGAACACAAAGCTTTGCAGGACCCTGGTTTAGAGTCCATGTCGGTAGTCAGTGGCCGCCTCCAGACCTGAACCCTGCAAACGCCCACCTACCTGCCAACATCCGTGGTGCCTCTGCTGATCAGTCACGACGTCATGCATGCAACGAGGATGTTTCACCAGGTCTAGTAATCAGAAAAGGCTTCGGGGATGCCGGAAGGTAGGAGGAGGTTCATCGGGCTCTGGTTTGGCAGCCACGTTCTGCAGACATGGCCACTGATTCAGGGTCCTGCTCATCAATTTGCTCAACCCCAGTTGCAGCGCTACTTTTATTGTGGCGTTAGTTATTTTTAATCATTGATTAGCCGCATTCAGCGGGTTTGGAGGAAAGGAAATGTAGTTGCAATTTCCAGAGTTGAAGTTCCCACTAGATGGCAGTGTTCCCCCTCAGGTCAGTGACCGATCCCAGATCTAGGGGACGCGTGCGCCTCCGAGGACTGAGAATATTTATAGAGCGCTCGTGGCGTGAGTGTCTGCATACAGAATAGGAGACACATTGAACTTTAGACATTTTTTTGCTTTAAAGGTCACATTGGCCATAATAAAGCTTTTGTTACTGCGCTCTGGTATAATTACATGTATAAACATCAAATGAGTTCGGCCACTGATGCTTAGCCACTTTTTACATAAATGTCAAATCTTTAAAACCTCTTCATTCTGCATTTATGAGTCTATGACGCATCAGTCAGATTATTCATACATGTCAAATTGATCGTTTTCAGGCACCTGTTTACCCGTGTGGGAAGAAAAGGATCCCAGCTTCTTTGTTTTCACTTGAAATATGGCTGTAGATGTGTAGTTCCTCCCCATTGGATTACACTATGAAAACTGATGTAACATAGTGGTCTGAACATATCTAATGCGGACAAAACTCTTTAAGCCAGTATTAAGCATTCATACATACCTCTTATAAAAAAAATCCTCTCTGTTCTCAAGAATGGAGGGATATACTGTATAATTTTGTTTGCTGCTCGTTGCTTCGGTTACCAGCCACTGCTACCGTCAATCAGCGGTGGCCGATCTGTAGGATTAGAGGGCAAGGCCAACAGTGAAGAGCAGGCTAATGTTGCGATCACCGGATCTGGCTAGGTTCTGTCCTGCTGAGCTCCTTCACTGCCTCTGCTTGTAACAGTGGCTCAACCATGCCACAAGTTCAAACTGTCGGTAATCAAGAGCGCACTGCTCTCCTCTCACCTCCTCCCACAGCTGCAGAGACAAAACTGCCTCTGCTTGTAACAGCGACTCAACCATGCCACAAGTTCAAACTGACAGTAATCAAGAGCGGACTGCTCTTCTCTAACCTCCTCCCACAGCTGCAGAGTCAAACCTGCCTCTGCTTGTAACAGCGACTCAACCATGCCACAAGTCAAAACTGTCGGTAATCAAGAGCGCACTGCTCCCCTTCTCCCCAGCTTTACAGACAAACCTGCCTCTGCTTGTATCAGAGGCTCAACCATGCCACAAGTCCAAACTGTCAGTAATCAAGAACGTACTGCTCCTCTCCTCCCCCAGGTAGCAGGGGAGTAGAGTAGTAAGCTTCTATTGATAGAAGGCAAGACCACCACTTTACTTTGACGAGTTTCCAAAAATATATTGCATTAATTGTTTAGGAATTACCTCCATTTTTTTTTTTTATTTAGCTTCTCTATTTTCACAGGCTCAAAAGTAATATGACTAATCGATATAGTTATAAAGTCTAAGGATTATTTGTAATACCTGGGGGCAAATACTTTGATTACTGCCTGAAGTCTGTAATTCATGGACATGACCGAGTACTGAGTTTCCTTTCTTCGGATGCTTTTCCAATCTTTACTGCTTGTTTTGGTTGCTGATTGTTTAATGGTCTTTTTGCTGAGTGTTTCTCCTTTAGTTAGTGGGGATCAATCAGGTAGAGGTAAGATAAGGGACTCGACCACTCGAGAATATTACATTTCTACATTTCTTTAAAAAACAACAAAAAAAACCAACAACAATATTAGCTGCATTTTTATAGCAACAGACATACCTGGTGTAAATGCTGCTGTTCTCCTGAAACTGGTTTTGTTTTTCTTGTGACGTCTCCGATCCTGAGCTATCACCCCTTCTTCCCTGTAAATAAATCTAGTCTTTAGTCAACTGCGCAGGGTACTCTAGCAGACTCCTATAGATGAGGACCACACCTACTTGGCTAACAAGACTAGATTAATATGCAGAGAAGAGGGGGCAAAATATCAAGATACGGTATCTTAGAATTTTCCTACTTACCCTAGACTTATACTTGTGCCTGCCAGTGATGATCATGAAACTGCTGAAAAGTCTCCTCGAAACAGGAAGTAGGAGTCTAAAATGGCCCCATTCTCCAGTGTAAAAGTTGTTACATTTTTTTACATTTTTTTAAAGAAAAGATTACTAAAAGTCTTTAAAAATTTATTTTACAAAAAAGCAGACTTAATAGGTTGTTTTCCGATGACACATTTCACATCTAGAGGGCTTTGATTTCATTGGATTGTGCAGAGGCAAAAATTGGGAAATTCGGACACTAATCAAATACTTCTTGACCCAACTGTTTTAATGGGTTCTCCACCTTTTGAGACTTTTTTTCCCCCTTTTTCCTTTATTTAATGCATTTGGAGATAGAAATCATTTTTGCATTTGTTTTGCACTTGGCTTTTTCTTAGCACTTTCAACTTTGATCATAAATAAGCCGAGAGGCCTTCAGAAAAAGGTCCGCTCACTGACTATTTCTCAGTTAACTTATTCTGCAACCAGCAAGAGACAGTGCAACACCGAGGGGCTACAGAAGGCAAAACGATGCAACATTTTTAATGAATCACAATTGCAAAAATGATTCTTAGCCCCAAATACATTAATTTAGGTTAATAAAAAAAGCCTCCGAAAGTAGAGTCTTCAGAATGCGAACCACTTTTAATGTTGGATTTACGAGATTTCTTCCAAGCTCCTTTCTAAAACTGGCCATATAGATGGCCGACTGGGACCTGAGTCTCCCAATAACGTGCATTTTCCCCCCCTCTTGCTCAATGTGCGTGTTTGAAGTGATGATATACGGTGTGCCAGACATCTGCTGCAGACTTTTTGGCAGTCCCCAAAGACATGAGTTTTTTGGCAGCTCCTTTTAAAAGTGATGAAGGTCCTCAGCCAAATGTCCATAGCCGGCGTAACGTCTTGGCACGCTGCTCCGGCAGTGCGTAACGCAGCATTTCGCTCTCTCTTGCAGATCAGCTCTTCCATGTTTTAGCCATGCACATGAGGCTTTACAGCATTGACGCCGAGTATAATCCGTGGAGGAAGCTAACGCAACTGATGCCAAAAAAAGAGTCACAGTAAGTGCTATTTACTGGTAACTATTCTAAAAATATTAATACAAATTAAATACTTCTCCTTTTATGGAACATGGTTAAATAGTTGGTGCATGTAAAAAAAAAAAAAAAATAAATAATAAATTTAAAAAAAAAAAAAAAATTTGCATGGCATAAGAAATGGGCCTAATATATGTCCAATTTATCCGGGTGATTAAAGAAGAAAGTGCTTTTCTGTTCATAGCCGCCATCCTTCACATCGCCCGGTACGGAAGTAAAATCACAGATTTATCATGAAAATGAATAGTTAGGTTACGAGAAGCGCACCTTTGTTTTCCTAGGGACCTTCTTGACCAGTTTGATGCGTTACACATCTTCCTTCCCATTGGAAAAAATGGAATCCAAGATGTGGACGGCCCCGTAAACTAACATTGGTGTGGGTGCGATCCATTGTTTTGTCTGGTCGCACTTGCACAGAAAATAGCAAGTCTGCACCTGCCCTTAGAATTAAGAACGTCCGACTCCCATAACCCCATTAGTCAGCTGACTAGGACTGTGGCACAGCGCCGTTCATTGTGTAGTGGCCGTGAATGGTAGTGCAAGCTGTCATTCACTTGTATGGGAGAGAGTTCCATTCACAGCCAATATATAATATATGGATTTGTGACAATTTCATTAAAAAAAAAAGAAAGAAAAAGCTGTCGGACTGGATGTTGGGAGTCACTCTGACATTGGACCGGTCATTAGTATTATAGTGCTGGAGTTCTCTTTTGTTTTCAGTTAGAGGTATATACTGCCTCTAGTGGTTTCTACTGGCAGCTACAATTTTATTCAATGGTTCTGTAAAAGAAAGCAGAAATTCGGAGCATTCTAAAAAGGACCTTTCATTTGATATTTATTTTTTTTCTAATTTAAATAGAGTACTTCCTTAATTTCCACCAATTTTGGAACGGTTTTTCTTTGCCCCTCCGTTCCAAAGTTGTGTAATGTGCAAATTTTCCCTTCATCCAACTGGGCGTGTACCACAGAATGTCTCTATGGGCATGGGCATGTTTTGATTGGCCGGCATCCGGGAGAAAAAGCAAACTCACCCGAGCTGTACACACCCGGTTGGTCGAAGCGAAAATTTCCACCATTATTACCGGGGAACATAACTTTGGAACGGAGGGGCGCAGAGGAAAAAGAAAAACTGTCCCAGAATGGCTGGACAGTGGTCTACACCTATGGCGACCTGCATCACTAGGACCACCACTACTGACATTTCATGACGGGTGACCCCACAAGGGAGCTCTTGTCCTAAGTGCTTATTGCATACGTTTATCAGTGATTCAGAGTTGGCATTTTCCCGGTCTCGGTGCATTATTCTGCCGGTAGCACGCAGTATCCCATCACTTTTATATGTGTCTGTAGTTCCGGTGTATGGACCTTTTTTTTGTATATTTTTTTCCAGCCTGTTTTAAAGACATTTAATCAGTGTGAACTGTTCAGCTAGCAGAGGACGCCATCTGAGAGTCTTTAAACGCTTGCTCATGAATTTGTTACTCCCCAAAGAGCCATTTTTGTCTAAGAGCATGGAGCGCACTACTGTGATAGCAATTTGTGCCCCAGTTGGCGGTGCCAGGAATCGTGCTCTCCAGAGTACCGGGGGCGTGAGGTTTCAATTAACACTCTTTGTTTCTTTTAGCTTATTTGCCAATTTCTGATTTGCATTTTTAATTTAAGTACAATGCCCTTTTTTAGTTTTGCAAAGAGTCCTGTGATACACAGGTGGGTTCTGCAAAAAGGTGGCAGATCCTACAATTTATATTTCTTGTATATCGCCATCCTATTCCGCAGACATTATCATCAAGGTCCCCATTGGGGCTCACAATCTAAATTCACCTATTAGTCTTTGGAGTGTGGGAGGAAACACGCAAATATGGGGACAACATACAAACTCCTTGCAGATCTTGTCCTTGGTGGGATTTAATCCCAGGACCCCAGCGCTGCAAGGCTAACCACTGAGCCACCGTGCTGCCCACTGTCCCAATGAAAATGCAGCTCAGAATTGGAGATACAGGAGAGAAAGTAGCAATCTTGTGGCCAGGGATTTATCTGTCATTGTAATCCTGCCTTTGATGATAATGTCTGCTGAAAGTATGACTGAAAAGACATTGGCCGAAATGGTCAATGTGAAAATTGTGAGGTTACAAAATATTTTTTAATAAATGAGAAAAAAAAAAAGTTGTAAATTTACTTTTAATAAATAAGTGCATGTAACACAAAAACCTGATTTAACCCATAGTTCCTTTTCTGATGATTGCATCCTTTTAATATCATTTGCCCGTCATAGATAAGAGGGAATTAGTTCTGTAGTATTTTCTATGCTTCCTAACAATGTTTTGCACTTTCGTTCTGTAAATACTTTTGTGGTGTTTTTTTATTTTGCTTTCCCAGGACAAGCGATGACGAGCGAGCCGAGGTTCCTTTACTCTTCCGAGATGTCACCTCCATCTTGCTCATTCAGGTCCTGACAATGCCCCAGCCGCTGCGCAGAGGTACGTCTGTGGAGACCGTCCCCGCGATATTGTGTTTGGGGACAAGGGAGAAAAAAAAAAATAGTGTAATCTCTGCAGAATCCGTTGTGTCTGATCGGTCTACAGAAATAATGATTGCTGCTTATCAGCATAAAGTGACATTGGGCTGGAAATTCACTGGGGCTGTGACTGGCTTATCTGCGTCCCCTGTCATAGTCCTTTATCAGTCATTCAGTAGAGTGAAGGCGCAAGGTCTTCCAGAGGAAAGAGCGAGAATAAACTGCCCAAACCTCCGAGCGGAGAAATCAAGTCCTTTTGTTTGACCTCTCTCTGTTTCAATGGCGAAGTTTGGATTCATTTTTCACAAGCTTACAACTGCTTAAAGGTGAAAGCTACCAATGATTCTGAAATTCAAGGATTAGACAGGTGAAATCACGTGAAACTGGAGGTGACCTCCAAAGGTAATTGCCGAGACTTTAAGAAAAGTCCGCTCGGATAAGCCGCGTGCGCAGAGCTTTGTACTTTCGGCATTAACTTCGTGGATTTAGATGATATATTTGACTCATTCTTTTGTTTCCTTTGTGAATGCTGTGCCGACAATCCGCACGTAGTAATGCAAAGCTTGGACAATGCAACCTACTACTTAGGATATCCAAGGAGAGAAGTTTCCTGTTCTGTAGGTTTTAGATTTATTATACAGGCAGTCCTCGGGTTACCAACTGGATAGAGCTGTAGGTTTCTTCGTAACCCAAATTTTTATTCAAGTTAAAACAGGTCCAGGAGGAAAAAAAAAAAGTATTATTGCTGACCTCTCGGGCTGCTCAGCTGCTCGTTTCACACCGTTTGGTCCTCTTCTTTCTGTCGTAACGCGCCGGCTGTGCGTCATAAAGTTGCGACATTGACGGTTTTATAACAAGCACTAAGTTGCGGGGCATGGACGCATCCGGAAGTCCTGGCCTATAGTGAAGAGGCAAGGAGTGCGGCAGGTTACTCCAGACATAAGAGCAATGATGGCAGAAAGGTGAATTATAATAATAATAAGATTATTTTTTTATTTTTTTTTTAATACCAATGCTCCACTCTGGTCGTCTTCTTTCCACTGACGAGCGCAACATCTTTGGCCTCCTTACTATAGGACATGGCAGACGGCCACGTGCAGCCCTCAGAGGTCAGTCGTGGCTCACGTCTTATTGTCGCGACTTTACAACACGCAGTAACCTCTGAAGTCTGGGCGCGACTGCAAATCCTGGCTTATAGTGAAGAGCCTGGAGATGGGGCTCGTATCAGAAGAGAACCGGAAGGTGGGTGGCGAGCAGTGGGACGGCTGTCGAGGTGCGTATTAGTTTCATTTATTTATTTTAAAACATCCGGTTTGTATCTATAAGTTGTACGTAAGTCGGAAGTTCGTAAGTTGGTGCAAGACTGTAATTTATTTTTCTTTTTGTTTTATTAGTTAGTCATCAAGTTTTGAGACTCGACACACTTTTTTGTTTTCATAAAGTTTGCTGCTTCAGTGTTTTTAGATCTTTTTGTCGGATGTTTCTATGGTTTCTAATCACTTCAGAAGTTTTTAAACTCGTTTTATAAAAAAGAATAAACGAACATAAGTTACAACACGGTTATCGCTCATTTAACGTCGATACAGTGAATCAGTGATCTGAATAAAATAAAGACATGAATGATAGAATACATAGTGAATAACCAGGTGATATAAGACACAATTTCTCCTGGTTCATTGGGAGAAGTTGCTCTTGGAGGATTAGACCCCATTCCTTATTCATGGCAGTGAGTGAGCCCCCTCCATGGATGAAAAGCCGCCACACATGAATGGCGTCAGGATGCTTTACTGTTGGCGGACACAGGACTGATGGCAGCGATCACCTTTTCTACTCCAGACATTCATTATTCCACATGTTCCAAAATAGTCTGATGGGGGCTTCATCTGAGAAAATAACTTTACCCCAGTCCTCTACAGTCCAATTCCTGTACTTCCAACAGGTAACATTTCTGGTGAAGCCCCCCTTCAGATAAAGCCCTGTATGTACCCCAAAATGGTACTAATGAAATGTTGACTAAAAAAAGAAAACCTCACATATCCTGAAAAATATTGGCTCTCAGAATATGGCAACACAAAAAATAAAAAAGCTATTTTATAAAATGTTTTATTATGCTGGTAAAAAAAAAATATATATTTTGGTTTCACCATAATCTTAGTTTCCCACAGAATAAAGTTTAATATGGCATTTATACAACACCGTGAACGTCGTGAAAATGAAACCCAACACTGGAGTGTTAGTTTGGCTGAGCGAGCACCTCTGTGTTCTTTGTCTCGGAGAACATAAGGATCGGCAGTCTGAAATTGGTATTCCCATCTCCAAGATCCTATCCCGATATTAGTAGGTGTAAAAATAATAACAAATATCTTCAATTAGAAACATAGTATAGTTCTTCTGATTTCATAGGTAGCTTACCCCATGTGCACGGTATTGCAGTAGCTTAGGTATCCATGGTTATGACCGCTAACTGTCAATATGAGTGGTTGTAACCATGGATACCTAAGCTACTGCAATGCCCTGCACATCGGGTAAGTGACATAGCGAATCAAAAGAACTATACTACATTTCTAATTGGAGGTATTTGCTAATATTATTATTGTTACACCTACGGCATATTGGGATAGGATCTTGGAGATGGGAACATACCTTTAATTCCCCCTACAATTGGTTGTCTGGGGCCCCCATATATATTAGACTGCCAGCCGAACCCGTCGTTATCTGCATAATGTGTATGGGGGGCTTTAAAGTCTGATTTCTCTACAGGACCAAAAATTGTTGCAATAAGTAAAACTGAAGGTGCAGTCTCTAGAAGTCATTGTAGTTTCTTGGCACAACCCCAGTGTGACCTCGCGCCCTTGAAATGCTGCTCTGGGAATAGCGCTAACTGCCTTATTAGCGGTTAGATATACTCGGTATCTCCTTCAATCCAACATTGATTAAGCTAAAGTAAATGTCATTATGCTACTCGGGCTGTTCAATCCGAGGGAAAATTGATCTGAACCCATCACCATGAAAGAGCAGCACAAATGAAGGCTTTTATTATAGTGGAGCCTTTTATGATGGAGGTCAGAGTGTTTATGGGTGTAATGCCATCTATCGGAGCTCGCGGCCGAGCCACGGACGCATTACAGCGCGGGACGCAGCGAGAAGAAAGAATACTTACACAGATCAGCTCGTGTTATACAGTAACATGGCTACGGAGTCCAATTCTAAGAAAACAAAACTTTATTTTCTTTTATAGTCGTCTAGTGCTGAATGTTCCTACAGGCAAAGATCTGAAAAACATATATTGTAGGGATCAATAAAAGAAGCCAAAAAAGTATACTTGCAAATTGCCGTAGCACCCTATATTCAATCCTGTATGGCAGAGAAGGGTAAGAGGAGACTTGAATTACTGCAGCCCTTTACTTTATCCACTTCTCCATTAAAAGGGAGAGACTAGCTGTAAATGTTTGTGTTTCTAGAGAGAACGTTCCGTTAGTCCTGTGATTACAGAAGCATAGGCGCGCGTAAAGGGAGAGACTAGCTGTAAATGTTTGTGTTTCTAGAGAGAACGTTCCGTTAGTCCTGTGATTACAGCAGCATAGGCGCGCGTAAAGGGAGAGACTAGCTGTAAATGTTTGTGTTTCTAGAGAGAACGTTCCGTTAGTCCTGTGATTACAGCAGCATAGGCGCGTTCTAAGGCCGTGGTCCCACGCTGAAAAAAGCTGCATTTTTGTTTCTGAAAATGCGTGGTAGCAATCTGCTTTGGTTATTGCGTTTTTGCTGCACTTTTTAATATGTATTTGACCAGTGGTTTTTTTCTTAGGTGTGTTGGTGCAGAAGTGGACTGGTCTTCAGCTCCACTATATCTGTGACATGGCTGTCCGCTATATCTGTATGTACTTGCCAAGCCTTACATTCATAAGTTATTCAATCTTTCCTGCCATAATACTTATTTGATTCATGTATCAGGAATAAGGGTCATAAAGACCCCATACCCATTAACTTTCCGAACCCACTGGTTTTTGGAGGGACTGGCTCTCTGGTGTTGGAATTTCTTTATATAAATGGCCCAGTTTTTTTTTATTTTTATTTCTAATAGCGATGTGTTTTGCACTGAGCTGGTTCCCCTCTACCCATAGAGAACTCATGCATGCTCTTCCTAGCTGAGCATGCATGTGTATGCGGGTGCTGAAAGATGACTGTTGTGATTTTTACTTGACATCTCAAATTATTGGGGTTTCTTTTAACCCCTTAACGACAGCCGCTGTGCATCTACAATGGCCGCGCATCTATATGGAGCGTGGCGGCCATCACTCTTGACAGTCACAAGTAATAAGCACCAGACCATCGTAGAGTGAAGATAATTGCCTTGGCAGTCGGGGGCTTTTATAAAGGCCTCTATGTCCGCCACTTGAAATCTCTGATGAAGCCCAGCCTGTGGCTATACGTCCATAAGAGAGCAGTGATTTCTCAATATAATGCAATAAAATAGGATCTCCAGTGCAAGTTCCATAACTGAGCTAACAAAAAATGTAGAAACCATTGAAAAAAAAACACCCAAATATCTTAAAAACGCCCATTTTCCCAAATAGAAATGCAAAGAATGAAAATAATAAAATGTAGTATTGCTGTGCAAAGTCACTGAAACTCCTAAAATGTATAAGTATTCATCCCATATGGTGAACTCCAAGATTGCAATAAAAGGCGATCAACACATGGTCTGTGCCATAAAATGGGATCAATAAAAATAGCCGCACTCACAGGATAATCAATAAAAAAAAAAACTTCTACAATATCGGAATTCTTTTTTTTTTTTTCTTTTTTTTTTTACCATTTCATTTCATCTTAAATTTTTCCTCCATTTTCCAGTACTTTGGTGTCATTCAATCAAAACCTCTGCAAAAAAACAAAACAAACAATGATCCATCACACGGCTATGTCCATAGTGATGAGGGGACAGGTGATGGAATTGCTGTCTGTTGTCGCTCAGCGCCGTTGCGGTGGGGTTGTGCTTGGCTCTATGAGGGCAGCCTTTCTGCTCTTTTCCTGTACTGTTACATTTTTCACATGGAAGAGCAAATTAGCCCTTTATAATCGAGGAACATCAGACATCAGCAGAAATCCAAGCTGACAGTTTTTACCGCTTCTCGCTTGCCATTAAGTTTCATCATGAAAATGTTCAAGCGACCCGTTATTAGACAGGTCACTGTGATCTTGCCTTACTAGGACGTGCAGCGCTAATGGAGGACAAAAGGCATCTTTATAAATTAATGGTTCCCCCACATTGTGAGACTGAGGTACCCAAAGAAACCAGCAAAACAAGGACTTATCCTCATCAACGTCTAACGCAGAGCCCATATGTTGTCAGGCCCTAGACTTAATAGTCCATCAGGCCGCATTCTTCCCACTTAAAGGGAATCTGTCACCAGATTTTTGCGACCTAATCTGAGAGCAGCATAATGTAAAGACAGAGACCCTGATTCCAGCAATATCACTTACTAGGCTGCTGAGTTGGTTTTGGTAAAATCACTTTTTATCAGCAGATTATTTTTTAAGAAGACTAGTAAACCTGCTGCCAGTTAGTCAGGATCTCTGTATAACCCCACCACAACCACTGATTGGCCGCCTGCTGTGAGAGTGGCCAATCAGTCCTGGGGGCGGGGTTATACAGAGCTCAGCATTCCGAGAACTGCTAGATCGGCTGCCGATAAAAAGTGATTGTATCACCAGTACCATGTTTCCCTGACATACCCCGAAGATAAGCCCTAACGTGATTTTACAGGATTGTTGGAGTATGCTTGAAAAATAAGCCTTAGTGGGGGCGTGGCCTAACTGCTGATGGAGTAGGTCGCACAGAGTGGGAGCTCCTCAGCCAGGAACCCTAAAACGGCTCTCATCTACCTCCTCTGCTATATTCTTTGCCTCCACGATACCGCCGCTGGTCCCCGCTGCAGTGGTGAGTGCATGGGGAAAGCGAAAACAGGCGCCCGTGACCCCTCAAGGAGAATTCCTGACTTCTTTGCCGCTGCCCCGCAGCTCCCGCCGGCAGCCAAGATGGCGCCGTCCTCCCCCAGGTCTTCCCGCTCTGCACAACGTAACGCTCAGGCGTCTCAATTGGGTGGTGCGGCGCTGAAATCCAACGCAGCAGCGTTCAAATCTGGCGGTGAGGCGTCGCGTGCAGGCGCTGCAGTGTCGGATTCGGCCGATGGTCCGGTGACTGCTGCTCTCCTCAAAAACCTTCTTGGAGACCTCAGAGCTTCCATTCAGGAGGATATGCGCAATATGCTGGCTGAGCTTAAAGGGGAAGTGGTGGAACTGGGTAACCGCACAGACCGTCTGGAGCGTAAGATGGCGGAGCTGGTCTCTTCACACAATGACCTCTGGGATGCTCATGAGGCCCTGCAAACCATGGCTACTAAAACCCACTCTAAAGCCCTGGATCTGGAAGACAGGTCCAGGAGAAACAACGTCAAACTCAGGGGCATTGATGAATCTACCTTGTCAGGAGATTTGAAGTTATTCCTGCAGGAATTTGTGGCTGCAGCTCTCCCTCAACTTGCCCCAAAGAAGGTCATAATCGATCGTATTCACAGGATCCCTAAACCGTCCGGCTTGGGCCCCTCCGTTCCAAGAGATGTGTTAGCGCGCATACACTTTTATGAAATGAAGGAAGAATTTCTACAGGCTCTACGGAAAAACCCAGCGCTCCCTGATAGGTTCGCACGCATTGCTGTTTTTCCGGATCTCTCCCCAGGTACTTTGGCGCTTCGGAGGACCTTTGGCCCCTACACCACCATCCTCAGAGAGAAAGGTATCCAGTACCGCTGGGGATTTCCTACCAAGCTTCTCATCCGTAAAGATGGTTCGATCACTACCTGCTTAATTCCGGCTCACGCGGCCTCCGCTCTCTCCAAATGGGGACTCGCGACTCCTGAATCTCCGGTTTCTGCATCCTTTACTAAGACTGGAGGTAAGAATGGCCCCAGGGCCCGCATTGCTCCTGATTGGGAGGAGGTCTGACTCCACGGCTTTTGTGGCTCCTGGCTATTTTCCCACACGGTTGTACTCTGGTTTTTTTTTTTTTTTTTTCTCTTTTATTTTTTCTTGGTTTTTGCTGCTGTGCTGAGCCCTCTTTTGAGGATCTCTACAGCTTTCTTGTGCCCCATAGGTGAACTGTTTTTCTGATTCTCACCTTTTTGGACTCAGGGTTTTCCTGAATGGACTCCGGTCCGCTAGTTTATTTGTTACTTGTTGTATGTCTTGTTTGTGTCCTCCCGTCTCCTTCCCCCCTCCCCCCGGTCTACTCACATGTATGCTTTAGTTCATTGACCATATCGTGTCTTCTTTTATTCACAGATTGTCAGTATTTGATGATTACCAAATTGTTTTTATGTTCTCATTATGAGTATCTCGCTACTTTCAATTAATGTTAATGGTCTTAACTCCCCGGGCAAGAGGTCTGTTGTGTGGCGCCAATTAGGTAAATCCCGCCATGATATTTTGTGCCTTCAGGAAACGCATTTGCTGGAATGTGACAACCAGAGAATGCACTCAGGCTTATATCCGCACCAGTTTTTTGCTAACGCCCCGACTAAAAAGGCGGGAGTAGCCATTTTCTTTAGTAGGTCCAACTCCTTTCAATTGGTCCGTTCCATTGCAGACCCGCTGGGTAGGTTTATTGTGGTGTTATGTCTCATTAACAATGTACCCTATACCATCGCCTCGATCTACGGCCCTAATGTGGGGCAGCTCAGGTTCCTGGAGGGGGTTTTTCAAACCCTTCACGATATCCAACATGGTCACCAGTTGATTGCTGGCGACTTCAATGTCCCAATGTCTAAAGATCTGGACTGTTCTGCCTCCTCGCTATCAAGATGTGAAGCGGGGCCCTTAATCAATTCTTTCAACCTTCATGATATTTGGAGATATCTGCATTGCGGCGAGAGAGACTACACGTTTTTGTCTCCCAGGCACGGTTCCTATAGCAGGATTGACTTTGTGCTGGTGAATGACGTGGCTCTCCCTCACTGTACTTCAGCAGATATTGGAGGCATTACTTGGTCGGACCATGCTCCGGTGTCCCTCACCCTGAAGGACCCCCTGGCCATTAGACCCCCCGGGCATTGGCGTCTTAACGCCCATTTCCTTGCTGACCAAACCAACTCCCAATGCATAGAGGCGGCGCTGAGTGAATTTTTCGCCTACAATGATACTCCTGACATAGCGGATGACACCCTTTGGTTTGCGCACAAGGCGGTAATTAGGGGCCATTTCATTAAACTGGCAGCCAGGGCCAAGAGGAAGTACAACGCGGTCCTTCACTCGGCTCTGGAGGATTTATCTCGTCTGGAGTCTGCTCATAAATTATCTCCTACTCCAGCCCTTCTTTCTGACCTTTCTAGGGCCCGTTTGCATGTCCGTAACCTTCTGCTCCACAGGGCTGAGAGGAACCTGAGGAAATCTAGAGCGAAGTTCTACACAATGGGGGACCGAGCGGGCGCTCTCCTGGCCAGACGTGTTAGGAAGAGAGAGGCTCAGTCTAAGATCCCATTCTTGCTTAGGCCTGACGGCTCCCAGGTGAGGAACCCGATTCAGATTGCTGAGGAGTTTGCCTCCTATTACTCCTCGCTCTATGACCTCGGGTCTGACCTAGGGATTCCCCAGCCTTCGCGGGAGTCAATTTTGGCGTTCTTGGATGGGGCTAATCTCCCCTCGGTTACCCAGGAGCAGCTCGCATTCCTAAACTCTCCCATTGTTGAGTCTGAACTCTCACAAATTATTAGAGATGCTAATAAAGGTTCCTCTCCTGGGCCAGATGGTTTTTCCTTTCTCTATTACGCACAGTTCTTTTCTGTTCTCTCCCCTTTCCTCCTGCGGCTTTTTAATAGTTGGATGTCGGCAGGTAGTATTGGGGCTGAGGGTTTGGAGGCTTCCATTGCGACTCTCCCCAAGCAAGGGAAACCCCCAACATCTCCGGGGAATTTCCGCCCGATAGCACTGCTAAACTGTGATGTGAAGATCTATGCCAAGATCTGGGCCAACAGACTATTTGCAGTTCTCCCTAGTCTTGTTCACCCAGATCAAGTTGGGTTCGTCCCGGGTAGGCAGACCAGGGATGGCACCAGGCGCCTGATAGACCTTTTGGATGTGGTGGAGGGGGGGGGCATTCCCAGTGTATTTCTGTCACTCGACGCTGAAAAAGCGTTCGACAGGGTACACTGGGACTATATTGAACTCACTTTGGGGAGATTTGGGCTTACTGGACAGATTGCTAGAGCTGTCATGGCATTGTACTCCAACCCCTGTGCGTCGGTTCGCTCGGCGGGTTTTAGCTCTAGGACGTTCCCTATTCGTAATGGTACGCGTCAGGGCTGCCCCCTCTCACCGATTATCTTCGCTCTGGTTATGGAGCCCCTGGCTGCGAGAGTTAGACAGTCGACGGATATAAAGGGAATTGTGGTGGGGGGATCGGAACATAAAATCGGTCTTTATGCTGACGATGTAGTATTAACTTGCACTTCACCCTTAACCTCGTTGAACGCCATCACCTCCATTCTAACTGAATTTTCAGCGGTTTCGTATTATAAGCTTAATTTGACAAAATCCACAATTTTCCCTCTGTTTCTTCCAACTTCCCTTCAGGTCCAAATCCAATCGAAATATGCGTTCATCTGGGCCCCCCTGGGATTCACATACTTGGGCATCAAGATAACTAGGTTAGACAACATGGTCCGTGCAAACTGTGAGGAAACTCTTGCAGAGGTCAGAAGAGGTATGGATCAGTTATCGAATACGACTCTATCATGGATGGCTCGTATACAAACTGCTAAAATGTTATTCCTGCCTAAAATTATGTACCTCTTCCGTTGCCTTCCCCTTTTTATTCCCTCGAAATTTATCTCTGCTTTCCAATCGCTGATTGATAGGTTCGTTTGGAACAAGAAACCTCATAGGGTCAAGCGTCGGATTATGTGTTTACCGTACTCAATGGGGGGTCTGGGTGTCCCGGCGGTTCAATCTTATTATAAAGCGGCGATCCTTGAGCCTCTTAAAATATGGTGGGAAGGGGACTCACGTCTGCCCTGGTTTCTTATCGAATCTCACTTTGCCCCCCAAAACTCGTTAAAATTGCTCTTAGAACTCCAATTTCTCCGGGTTCCCCTTGTGGGCAGGTGTCTCCGCTCTGTCAGGACTGCTACAAAACTGTGGGCGCTGCTTATTCCCTCTCTACTGGGGTTCATGCATGATTATGTCTCTCTACGGGCTCTGGAGTATGCCATCGGACACATCTCTCTCTCCTCCTGGAGGAGGCGCGGGGTGCTTCGGGTGGCGGACCTATTCGGCTCAGATGGCCTTCTGTCATTTGAGGAGCTTTCGGGGAGGTTCTCCCTGACCGCCTCTGACTTTTTCCAATATTTCCAACTCCGTAGTTTCCTCAGGACTCGTCGCTCATTCGGGGCCCCCCCGCCTTTGACAGAGGACTTGGTCCATAGATTTTTTAGACCTTCCACTATATTGTCCCATGGCATCTCCATTATTTACAAAGCCCTCCTATCCTGTGGCGTTGCTGACAAATTTCAATTCATGACTTCCTGGGAGTCCTCGTTGGGTTTTGAGGCTTCCTTGGAGGACTGGCAATTTGCAATGATACATCCCGCTAAATTCTCTTCATGCATTGGCCACTTGGAACAGGTGAAAAAGATACAACTACACTGGTATATTACTCCGTCCCGTCTGGCGAGGTTCTCTCCATCCTCCTCCCCCCTCTGTTGGAAGGGTTGTGGCGCTGTGGGGTCGGCTTCCCATGTCTGGTGGTCATGTCCGCGGGTTCGGGCTTTTTGGCGTGAGGTGGAGGCACTGATTACTGGGCTGACGTGTCTCCCCCTTCTGCTGAGTGGGCAGCTTGCGGTTCTGGGTATTTCCCTCATCGACCTCCCCTCCTCTCTCCGGCCCGTAATCTCTAATGTCCTTGTTGCCGCCAGACAATGTATTGCAAAGTACTGGAAGTCCCCGGCCCTCCCCTCCAGGGCTGAGCTGATTGCGAAAATCGATTTACATTTCTGTTATGAGGTGATTATGGCGCAGGATCTATCGCGGAAGTCTAGGGTTCTTTCGTGGTGGGATCCATGGATCTCCTCCACACACATATCTCAGTCTGCACTTGCCCTCATCTAAAATTTAAAATTTAAAGTTTAAAGTTTTATGCAAAGACTTTGCTTCTGCTATTGTCTCTCGTCATGACTGACTCTGTGATTGTGGATTTTATGTGTTTTGCTTTGACTTCATTATGGTCCTATTATATTATGTACTGGGGTCTTTGTTGCCCTCCTTTCCATGTTCTCTCCCCCTTCCTTACTTTCTTTCCCTCTCCTGATGTTTTTTGAAATGTTGTTTGATATGCAATCTTTCAATAAAAATTTATTGGTTAAAAAAAAAAAAAAAATAAGCCTTAGTTACAGTCAGGACTGGCGACATGACGTTATCACGTGTGTGTATGTTTGTGTGTGGGTGTATACAGTACAGACCAAAAGTTTGGACACACCTTCTCATTTAAAGATTTTTTTCTGTATTTTCCTGACTATGAAAACTGTACATTCACACTGAAGGCATCAAAACTGTGAATTAACACGTGGAATTATATACCGTATTTTTCGGACTATATATCGGACCAGGTTTTAGAGGTGGAAAATAGGGAAAGAAATATTTGAAGCAAAAAAGGTGGTAAAATATGTAATAACATAAATAACATACTATTATATGTGGTGTTATTATATATAATAGTATGTTATTATGTTGGAAGCTGTGGGTAGAAGATGGTGCTGCGGGACCAGTGTGGTGTCTGTAAAGTGCTATATGAAGACGCTGGAGGGTGAGTGTAAGAATGGGGACACAGGGCTTATATTTAAAGCACCACTCCAGCACTGAAAAATAACACTTGGAGTGCTGCTTTGAGATCCCATTGGGAGAACTATAACTCCCAGCATGTCCTGCAGACCCTATGGTATGCTGGGAGTTATAGTTCACCACAGAAGTGGCAGAGTGCTTTATTGTGTGTTGTAGTGACTAACCTTTTAATTGTGGCAGCCAGCCAGCTGTGGTGAGGTAAAATGCTGGAGCATCCCATCCCATGACACCACAGAGTGCTCCCTCTTGTTGCCTCTCCACAGCACAGGAGTAAGCTTGCAGATTGTAGTGTGGTGTCTGCAGGACCTGTGATGACATCAGAAGAGGGAGGGCTCTGTGCTGCCATGTGATGCTCCAGCCCACCCTCTTCATAACATCACACAGGTCCATGTGCTGGAGCACTCAGCATCCAGCACAGCACCAGCAGGCAGGTATGCAGCGATCTCCTCTCCCCTGGCCCCTGCTGCTGCTGCCTCCTCCACCAGACACACAGATCTCCCCAGCTGCTGCAGGAATCCAGCGCTGGGGAAACCATGTGTGTCCCTGTGAAGGAGTATTCATTTGCTGCTCACTGGCTCAGCTGACAGGTGGGGGAAGCAGCTAATGAATATTCACTGCACTTTAATGATCGGGACCATGTGGTTTCCCCAGCACTGATTCCTGAAGCTGGGCAGGGACATTTTTCTGCCTCCTGCCTCCCAGTGCAATCCGACTCTCTGCTGCCCCCTCCCCACGTTACATCCGTACCATAAGACGCACCCACACTTTCCTCCTAAATTTGGAGGAAAAAACTGCGTCTTATGGTCTGAAAAATACCGTACTTAACAAAAAAGTGTGAAACAACTAAAAATATGTCTTATATTCTAGGTTCTTCAAAGTAGCCACCGTTTGCTTTGATGACTGCTTTGCACACTCTTGGCATTCTCTTGATGAGCTTCAAGAGGTAGTCACCGGGAATGGTCTCTAAAAATCTAAAAATAGCCCTTACACAGCCTGGAGGTGTGTTTGGGGGTCATTGTCCTGTTGAAAAATAAATGATGGTCCAACTAAATGCAAACCGGATGGAATAGCATGCCGCTGCAAGATGCTGTGGTAGCCATGCTGGTTCAGTATGCCTTTAATTTTGAATAAATCCCCAACAGTGTCACCAGCAAAGCACCCCCACACCATCACACCTCCTCCTCCATGCTTCACGGTGGGAACCAGGCATGTAGAGTCCATCCGTTCACCTTTTCTGCATCGCACACGGTGGCTGGAACCAAAGATCTCAAATTTGGACTCATCAGACCAAAGCACAGATTTCCACTGGTCTAATGTCCATTCCTTGTGTTCTTTAGCCCAAACAAGTCTCTTCTGCGTGTTGCCTGTCCTTAGCAGTGGTTTCCTAGCAGCTATTTTACCATGAAGGTCTGCTGCACAAAGTCTCCTCTTAACAGTTGTAGAGATGTGTCTGCTGCTAGAACTCTGTGTGGCATTGACCTGGTCTCTAATCTGAGCTGCTGTTAACCTGCGATTTCTGAGGCTGGTGACTCGGATAAACTTATCCTCAGAAGCAGAGGTGACTCTTGGTCTTCCTTTCCTGGGGCGGTCCTCATGTGAGCCAGTTTCTTTGTAGTTCTTGATGGTTTTTGCCACTGCACTTGGGGACACTTTCAAAGTTTTCCCAATTTTTCAGACTGACTGACCTTCATTTCTTAAAGTAATGATGGCCATTTGTTTTTCTTTACTTAGCTGCTTTTTTCTTGCCATAATACAAATTCTAACAGTCTATTCAGTAGCACTATCAGCTGTGTATCCACCAGACTTCTGCTGAACACAACTGATGGTCCCAACCCCATTTATAAGGCAAGAAATCCCACTTATTAAACCTGACAGGGCACACCTGTGGAGTGAAAACCATTTCCGGTGACTACCTCTTGAAGCTCATCAAGAGAATGCCAAGAGTGTGCAAAGCAGTCATCAAAGCAAAAGGTGGCTACTTTGAAGAACCTAGAATATAAGACATATTTTCAGTTGTTTCACACTTTCTTGTTAAGTTTATAATTCCACATGTGTTAATTCATAGTTTTGATGCCTTCAGTGTGAATGTACAATTTTCATAGTCATGAAAATACAGAAAAATCTTTAAATGAGAAGGTGTGTCCAAACTTATATATATTGTGTGATGACATGATTATATTTAAATAAATGTTGATTTCCCCTGAAAATAAGCCCTATCCCATCTCTCAGAGCAAAAAATAATAGAAGTGACGGTCTTATTTATGGAGAAACACAGTATATATTCCTCGTATTCATTTCTGCAATTTTTGCATAAACCTGTTTATTAGGAAGCAGATTGTCACTTCGCTTTTCTAGTTACCTGAATGTAAAACCTGCTTATTTTTTCCTAAATACTAGTGATGAGTGAACATGCTCGAATAGCAGATAAATTTTGATTGTGATCCCGATATTCGTAATAAAGAAGGGATTGTGCAAAATGGGCAACGATTTTGAGACGATAAATAAGGACTTTTTTTTAATACAATTTTAGCAATTGAGTTTGTAAAATGTGTCCCATGGACCTTCTTGGTGACGACATATTTGAGCTTATATTATTTTTTTCCTTTTGATCCTATAAATGCTGGCTTTGTGCAGATATACATTCCCTGAGCGATAACGTGTAAAGTAAAATTGATTGTCAAAATAGAAGCCGTTGGCTTTATGTGTGATTGATGGTGCGTCCTGCGGACAGATGAGCCGCCTCCGATCCTCCGGTCTGATACAAGGCGCCACGTTTCCTTCACTGTCAGCCTTGCATGTTGCTATAATGCAGCATTAACATTCACATCTGCCTCTGATATCCGGGTAAATATAACTCGCTAGTTCCTTTTTGTTTTCTGTGTTTTGCTGTCAATCTGCCTTAAGAATTATTTCATCATTTGCAGCCCGTAGCGTCGGCCATTCCTGCTTGTTCGTGTCTTTTTCCAGTAAATAAAATGCCGAGTCCACTTGGCAGAACTGCTGCATTCAATAAAGTCTACGCTAAAGCTGTTGTATAAGTCTTCTGATTGATTGGTCGGCTAAAGGCAATAATAAAACTGTTCAGTAGAGGCAGCCAAATACCGGCGGATGGAAAGCCGGCCATTGACATTGCTCTTGGGAAGAATTACACTTTCTCAATGAGCATCCCACCTAAACTGGATTTTATTTTGCACGATTCCCAGCCGTGGTGGGGGCACCTGCGTGGTCTGGCGGCATAACTGCTGATTTCCTCCCTGTGGCTTCCTAGTACTTGGCTGTAGACACTCCTTGTGCGCTGCTCCGGACGCCATCATATTACTTATTCTCTGTATGGAATAGGACGCCATTTCTGCATATACTGGTGATATACGGAGGAGTTGTGCTATTTAGTAATGAGCGTGCGTGCTCGCCACTCGAGTGCGCATCGGGGTGCTCGGGTATGCATCAAGTACCGCTGGTGCTTGAGCGATATGCTTTGAGTCCCCACCTTAGCATGTTTTTGCTGCTCTTAGCCAATACACATGCGGAGATTGCCCGTGTATGACAGGCAAACCTTGCATGTTTTTTGGCTATTTAGCATCCGCAAACCATGCAGGACCGGGGACTCGAGCACCAGTGTTAGTCTGTGTACCCAAGCACCCCGACGCGCGCTCCTCACTAGTTCTACTTCATTGGTGGTACAGAGCTGCAGTACACTTGCCAAAGGCCGAAGTTACAGCCCAAGTCTGTCCCTGTCTCATAATTATACTTGTTCACCCCAGAATTGATTGCTGCTATTATGCGTTCATGACCACAATTAAACAGCCAAAATATACTGCCATGTCACATATGTAAAGATGACCTTAATGTAGAGATTTTGGACAGATGAAAAGGTAATTTTCTCCAACTATTTATTAACCATTGTCACTTTTTTTTTTTTTTTTTTTTTTTGCAATATTCGCGTGCATAACAGATACCAACTAGTGATGAGCAAATGTACTTATTACTCGAGATTTCTCGGGCATGCTCGGGGGGTCCTCCGAGTATTTTTTAGTGCTCGGAGATTTAGTTTTCCTTGCCGCAGCTGAATGCTTTACATCTGTTAACCAGCATAAGTACATGTGGGGGTTGCCTTGTTGCTAGGGCATGCTCAGATAACACCTTATCCCCAGCATGTTCACTCATTCAACACCGCTCTTTCCAGGTCTCGGAACAGAGAAGGATTTTGTGCCGTGTTCTTCTTCCATTGCCCGATTTTCACAATTGATGTTTATCTTTCCAGAACATTTTACCTGCATTGTGAAAGTACTTTACTCGCTCCTGTATACTCAAGCCCTCATCGCGGTCACTGGGAGACTCAGCGCCGAGGAGCGAGCAAGTTGGAGAGAGTCTGGATCCCATAAAAAAGTACGGAGTTTTGTGAACTATATATTTTAGAGTAATCCAGTGAAAAGTTTCGATGTGACTAATATCCGCCGGTGTCCCGGCTGTCATTGCCGTTTATTTTCATTGTGCTCTTTTTTTTTTTTTTTTTTTTTAAGTAATGATTACAAGAGGAAAATCAATGGCTCCTATTTTGTGAGCGCCTTTTATGTGATGCTCTGTGAGGAAATAAGTGATTAGAAGGAAAGGTGAAATTTTTCAGCCATCAACCACTATGAAAAGTTTCAGCTTCTAAAGGTGCAGAGGTGGCAGAATCATTCATTGTATAACTGATCTCCTGACAAGCGGACGGCCGCACAAAATACTTCACTGGCACAAAAGAACGACATTTCAGCTCCATCGGTGTGCGATGCCGCTTACGTCCTGACCTCTACCCGAAAATAAACATTTTAGCAAATTTTTCTTTACCTAAGCAAAAATACTTATATATGTCTGCACCTTGGAGATATTGTGACCTGGAACTAAGGCTCAGTAATGCCTTTCTCCTACGTATCATTGGGGGACACAGGACGAATGGGTGTTATGCTGCTGCCACCAGGAGGACACTAAGTTAAACACACACAAAAGATTAACTCCTCCCCTGCAGTATACACCCACAGGCTGGACAATCCAGAGCCAGTTCTTACTTAGTGTCTCAGGAGGCACTTGGGTCCTCAGGACCCCACCAATTTTTGTTTTTAACGGAAGGGAGCGACAGGCAAATTTTCAGCTCTGATCTCTCCCGCACCAACAACGGGCAAGTACATGGAGCGTTCCTCCTGTATCCTTTCCCGCGACGATGGATGCCAGCCCTGGCTCACTTTCCAGTGTGGCGACGGTTCCCTAGCGTTCCGATCTCCCTCCCTCCCTGTCAGGCGACCACGGGGACTAATCATCCACCTAAGTTTCCTGGAGCCAGGGCACAGCCGGACAGAATGCCATGGCGTCCGTGCAGCCGCCCACTGCATCACCACTGAACATAGCGGATGTTGCACGGCGGCAGAAGCTCTCCACCCTCTCCCTACTAAGGTGAAGGTGGATGGAGCATCGGCCCCATCGCACAAGGTAAGTGCGGGGGCCGACCAGCTGACAGGGGACCGCCCGTTCAGGGATCCACTTTCTAATGCGGCGCTGCAGCCGCGGGGCACGGGCAATTCGGCGCTCTGTTAGGGCGGTGGCACTGTTTACCGTCCCTGGTCCGGATTCCACCACGGACATTCTGTGGCACATAGCAGGGAATATGGCAGCGTTCCGACGCGCATAGCAGGGAATCCACCGCCCGCCCATGACACGCCCCCCTCCCTCTCTCTCTCCCTCTCTGGGCGCTTCTCGTTCCCGAGAAGCGCCCTTCTCACATCTCGGCGGCCATCTTGGACCAGGAAGTGCGCTGGCGGCTCTGCAGCACCACAGCGCACAGGACTTCAGGATCTCTCTGCCAAGCACCGCGGAACTTGGTGAGACGCACTCAGTAGGATTGTCTCTTCCCCTGCCAGTACGCTCACTTTATGGCAAAGATGTCACAGTCTAGGCAAAAACGGACTGGAAAGACCCACTCTGTTATTTTTGCTGTGTGCACCTCCTGCAAGGTATCTCTGCCCCGAGGTCACACTACCCCGCTGTGCTCCGCCTGCGAAATGTCTGCGGCACAGGATACTCCGGCCTCTGACCCGGAATGTAGTGAGCCTAGTACCCCCGCATGGGCGTCCTCCCTCGCTCGATCTGTGGCATCCTTGGAAAGGACGATACAGTCCCTCCGTGACCCGTCCCTTACCCAGGGCGCTTCCACGGATGATGTAACGCGGCCTAAAAACCCCTCTCGGCCTAGAGGTCGTACCGTTTCCAGAAGCCCTCTCTCATCTAGAAAGAAGTCCAGGGTAATATCTCCGGTCCGTGATCAGCCCTCCGGCTCAGAGAGCGAAGTCTCTCGTCACTCATCCCCAGCTCATAGCAGGGAATCCTTTCTGGACGACGCATCCAGCGTGTCCTGTTCCCCAGAGTATCGTCACGACCAAGAGACCCTAGATTCTCTCATAGACTCGGTAAGTCAGACGCTACAGTTAGAGGAGGAAACCCCGTCCAAGGCGGTTCATCCCGTGTCATTCGGGCGAACCACAAAGGCTCATAGATTTTTTCCTACGCATCCTCAATTTAAGGACATTGTCGATCTCCACAGGGTCCGTCCGGATAAACGCTTCTCAGGTCAGAAGGCTATGCAATTGAAGTATCCGTTTGCTCAGGACCTTGCTAAGGAGTGGTCTCAGTCACCCTCCGTGGACCCGCCAGTGTCGCGGCTAGCCACCAAGGCGGTTCTATCCTCCTCCGAGGGCGCGTCCATCAAGCATCCCACTGATAGACAAATTGACCAGATGGCTCGCTCGGCTTTTGAAGCTTCCTCGGCTTCTCTCTTCCCTTCTTTTGCCGTCACATGGGTTGCAAAAACCATGACCCATTGGGCCGAGTCTTTAGCCTCTACAGCTCTACACGCCGACTTACCCCCCGAGGTTTCACACCTGGCCACTCAGATTGCCAGAGCGGGGGACTTTGTAGTTTCCGCATCCTTAGACGCGGCCAATTGTGCCTCACAGGCAGCGGCCAATGCTGTCACGATCCGCAGATCCCTTTGGCTCAGGGACTGGAAAGCGGACTCAGGATCCAAAAAATCTCTCACGTCCCTTCCATACCAGGGCGAACGCCTTTTTGGGGACAAACTAGATAAAATTATCGCAGACTCCACAGGGGGAAAGAGCAAATTCCTTCCCCAGCAACGGACCTTTCGTCCCTTTCGCAACCAACAGGGCCGAGGCCGATATTTCCGTTTCGGCTCCAATTGGTCCAATTCTCCCTCCGCGCCACCCGGCGCCGGGAGAGGTCAGCGCAAGGACAGAACCTCCCAGCCATCTTACAAACCTTCTCCCTCTTGGAGAGGCAGACCCAGACAACAGGGGTCCAGGGGGCCCAGACCCAACAGGTCTCCACCTCAATGACTCTTGGCAGACGCCAAAGGACACCGGCAGAGTTGGCGGCCGCCTACTCTTCTTTCGGGACGCGTGGCTCTCGGTAGTTCCCGACCGATGGGTCCGCGACCTAGTGTCCTTCGGTTACAAGATAGAGTTTGTCTCTCTTCCCCCATCTCGTTTCTTCCAGTCCCCTCCTCCCAGAGCAAGGGTCCGTCAGTATTTTCAGGCCATAAGATCGCTATGGGAAGACGGGGTCATCATCCCGGTACCTCAGAACGAGAGGTACCAAGGTTTCTATTCCAATCTTTTCATTGTACCAAAGAAGGACGGCTCAGTACGTCCAATATTGGACCTCAAGCTCCTCAACAAGTACGTCCGTGTACGTCAATTCCGTATGGAGTCCCTCCGCTCGGTAATTGCCTCTCTGGAAGAGGGCGAGTTCCTTGCATCTCTAGATGTTCAAGACGCTTACTTGCACATTCCCATCCTACCGTCTCATCAGCGCTTCCTCCGCTTCGCGGTCCAGGGGCACCATTTTCAGTTTGTCGCCCTACCTTTCGGGCTGGCCACTGCTCCTCGGGTGTTCACCAAGGTCATGGCAGCGGCCGTGGCCATTCTACATGCTCGGGGCATAGTGGTGTTGCCCTACTTGGACGACATCCTCATAAAAGGCCCCTCTTTCCGGTCCTGTTCAGAAGCGGTAGACGTCACTATAAATACCTTTTTGCGCCTGGGCTGGAAAATCAATTTCAAAAAATCTTCCCCAGTCCCGGCCCAAACCATATCCTACCTGGGAATGATCTTAGACTCCTCTCAGGGTCTAGTACTTTTGCCTCCGGAAAAGGTATCCACTCTTCAGAGAGAAGTCCGGAAGCTTACTCAACCTCGCTCTCACTCCCTACGCTTCTCCATGAGGGTACTCGGCAGGATGGTGGCGGCAATGGAGGCAGTGCCCTTTGCGGTTTTTCACCTCCGTCCCTTACAACATGCCATTCTGGCAGTATGGGACAGGAATCCCGCCTCGCTCGACCGCCGTCTCCTTCTCTCTCGCCCAATCAGACAGTCCCTCAGGTGGTGGACCAAGAGGTCCTCCCTGACTCGGGGGAAGTCTTTCCTTCCGGTGCACTGGCTGGTTGTCACAACGGACGCCAGTCTCTTCGGCTGGGGTGCAGTGTTCCAGCGTCACTCGACTCAGGGTCGCTGGTCTCCGCAGGAGTCCCAGCTGCCCATCAATATCCTAGAGATTCGGGCAATCAGACTGGCTCTCCATCATTTTCAGCCGTTCCTCTCCGGCCGTGCGGTCAGAGTCCAGTCCGACAACGCCACTGCGGTAGCCTACATCAACCGCCAAGGGGGCACTCGCAGCAAGGCGGCCATGGTCGAGGTGACGCTAATTCTCCGCTGGGCCGAGACACATCATTCCATACTCTCAGCAGTTTTTATCCCAGGCGTGGAAAACTGGGAAGCGGACTTTCTCAGTCGCCACAGCCTCGATCCCGGAGAGTGGTCTCTCCATCCCGCAATCTTTCACCAGATATGCTCTCGATGGGGGACCCCGGACGTGGACCTAATGGCATCTCGCCTCAATTGCCAGGTTCCCGTCTTCATGGCCAGGTCTCACGACCCCTCAGCCTTCGGAGCCGACGCTCTCGTCCTCTCATGGCAGGGTTTCAGACTCCCATACATCTTTCCCCCAATTCCTCTTCTGACAAAGGTGATCAGGAAGATCAAGGCAGAACGGATCCCAGTACTTCTCATCGCTCCGGACTGGCCGCGCAGGACATGGTATGCCGAGATGGTTCAACTGGTCTCAGACGTACCTTGGAGGCTGCCGAGTCGCGCAGACCTCCTGTCTCAAGGGCCCATTTACCACCCGAACTCAGAGGCCCTGTGTTTAACGGTGTGGCCGTTGAGTCCTGGGTACTGAGGCAGAAGGGGTTGCCCCAGACGGTGATATCTACCATGCTCCGCGCACGCAAGCCTTCTTCTATGCGCATCTACCACCGCGCCTGGAAGGTATACTTCGCCTGGTGCAGGAAGCGGGGACGTTTCCCCCTCCGTTTTTCTATCCCTCACATTTTGGAATTCCTCCAATCAGGCGTAGACTTGGGTCTTGCTCTCAGCTCTCTTAAGGGCCAAATTTCTGCTCTCTCGGTTCTTTTTCAGAGAAAGATTGCAAACAGATTGCAGGTCAAGACCTTCATCCAGGGTGTTTCTCATATGGCTCCGCCTTACAAGATGCCCTTGGAACCATGGGACCTGAACCTAGTTCTCCGTGCTCTTCAAGAGCCCCCCTTTGAGCCCTTGCATGAAGTGTCTTTGCTGTTCTTGTCTTGGAAGATTGCCTTCCTCGTGGCTGTCACGTCTATTAGACGTGTCTCTGAGCTGGCAGCTCTGTCGTGCCGACCTCCTTTCCTCGTGTTCCACCAGGACAAGGTGGTTCTGCGGACATGTCCGACTTTTCTTCCGAAGGTCGTTTCCTCCTTCCATCTTAATGAGGAGATTGTCCTTCCCTCACTGTGCCCTGCTCCTTCCCACCGCACGGAAAGGGCGCTCCACACTCTGGACTTAGTGAGGGGTCTTAGACGTTACGTCTCCAGAACTGCGTCTCTCCGTAGGTCAGACGCCTTGTTCGTTCTTCCGCAGGGGCCACGGAAGGGACTACCTGCTTCCAAGGCCTCCATTGCCAAGTGGATTCGTTCCGCCATCCAAGAGTCCTACCGTGTCAAGGGTCACGCCGCACCTCCGGGGATCAAGGCTCATTCTACCCGGTCAGTCGGCGCGTCCTGGGCCATCCGGCACCAGGCATCGGCAGCGCAGGTCTGCAAGGCTGCTACATGGTCCAGCCTGCATACATTCACGAAGCACTACCATGTGCACTCTCAGGCCTCGGCAGACGCGTCCGTCGGTAGGCGAATCCTACAAGCGGCAGTGTCTCATCTGTAGCTCGTAGGCACGCACAGCATTTATAACTTCTTGTTGGCCCACCCAGGGACTGCTTTGGGACGTCCCATTCGTCCTGTGTCCCCCAATGATACGTAGGAGAAAAGGAGATTTTTGTGTACTCACCGTAAAATCTTTTTCTCCGAGTCATCATTGGGGGACACAGCACCCTCCCTGTTAGCCTAGTTGGCTCAATTGTTCTTTTCAGTCTGTGTTTTGACTATGACATGTTTTCTGTTTGTTAACTGGCTTACTCCTACTGCTTTGTTACCGAACTGGCTCTGGATTGTCCAGCCTGTGGGTGTATACTGCAGGGGAGGAGTTAATCTTTTGTGTGTGTTTAACTTGGTGTCCTCCTGGTGGCAGCAGCATAACACCCATTCGTCCTGTGTCCCCCAATGATGACTCGGAGAAAAAGATTTTACGGTGAGTACACAAAAATCTCCTTTTTCCCTGTAAAATCATCACTATCGATTTACTTTTCCTTTATATATTTTTTTTTGTTTTGCCCCTCCTCGCAGTCTGTGCTTTGGCTTACATGTATCAGCACAGCTTCTATCCCGCACTTAATTCCCGCACTTAATAACTTCATGTTCTTTTCCTTCTAGTTTATAACCATTTTATCTGCCCTCCCTGATGCGTTTTCCCCTCTCCACACCCAAGACTAGTGTAAAAACTCCCTAACCCCTCTATCCTGCTATCACGAACACTGAGAGAAGGGAAGAAAGCACAGAGAAAGCCATCGGGAGCACTGACGGGTTTGCATCAGTTTTGCAAATATTGCTGGACAAACTACTTACAGCAGCAAAATGATAGAACATTTTTAATGAAGACTATTTAGAACGTTGGTTAACTTTTGCATTTAGGAAGCAAATGAACAGTAAAAAACGTTGTATGGAGATGTACATGGACTTTAACTCTATCCAGCTCCTACCAACGTAGGTGAAGAGGTTGAGTTACGCTGTTTTGTAACTTATATATAAATTAATGAGTTATTAAAATGGAGTAGATCCCAAAAGGTTGAGATTAACCCTTTTCGGACCAACGATGGTGGACCATGGTATTTTGAGCGGACGGCTTGGTTTCCAGCTTTTGGTTGGAGGACACAGCTATAGGGTTGCCGAACAAGGCAAAAGGAGTTTTTCCATCTAGACCAGTCTTCAAGTGCAAAAGTGGCCTGGGTACCAGGTAGTACATAAAACTGCTTCTGCTGGACGCCTTGACCACTGCTCTGTTTGGGAAAAAAACATCAGACATTTGGTCAGCCATTGAAATGAACGAGTAAGAGCAACGCACAATCTCATGAGTATTTAATAGTGATGAGCAAGCGTGCTCGGATAAGGTGTTATCCAAGTGTCTTCGGCGTGCTCGAAAAAATATGTCCGAGTCCCCGCACCTGCATGTCTCATGGCTGCTTGCAGGGATTACCTGTTTATTAGACAATCCCTGCTGTCTAACAGCCACGAGACATGCAGCCGCGGGGACTCGAACATATTATTAGAGCACTCCGAAGACACTCGGTTAGCACCCGAGCATGGCGGATAAGGTTCGCTCATCACTAGTATTTAACCCATACTTTATGTCCACATTTCCAATTAGATTTCTTTACTCCTGAGTAGATTCATGGAGGAAAAGTCATTTTATCTTCTAGGCCAGAAAAAAAAACCTTCACTATTGTTTGTCGCAGTCTCTCTTCTCTGTACAGTCGATGCATCTCTTCATAGACTCAGTAGGGATCATTAGTGGAGGCCAGGAGACACCTAATCTCTCCGCTGCGTTACCCTTTTCAGGAGGCGATGCTGACCAGAACTTTTTTTTTTCTTGTAGTAAACATTAAGAACCCAAATTTATTTTTCTCCTTCGCCTCATTGGGGGACACAGACCATGGGTGTATGCTGCTGTTATTTTAACGAAATAGTTGGAAACTTCGCAGTTGCAACCTCGATAATTTGTGGTTACATTATTTCCTTTGTCCTCTGAAAATTATTTTTGATTTCTCACCTACAGAGTTCATATTCCCCCGGGAAGTCATGGGAAGCTTTACTTGGTTTTGCGATTAGCGAGTTATCGGCAGGAAAGTTCTACGAAGAAGAGACTGAGGATACTGCAAAGGTGTGACTGACTGATGTAGTGTGATTTGTATCTTATATATATATATATATATATATATATATATATATATAGTGAGAGAGGGAGAAATAGATGCATATTAATATTAAGGGTTGTTTGGTTTTTGTCTTTCTCAGACCAGCCCCATCGCGTGGACTTCACCGTCTATTGAACATCACGTTCAGCAGTTCTGTCTGCCCTTCCTGAGGATCACAACTCTTCTCCAGCACCATCTTTTTGGAGCAGATATTCCAAGCTGCCAGGTAAAGAATTTTTTGCATTAGGGGTTGCCCCAATTTTAAAGGGATTCTTCGGGAACAAGATATTGATGACCTATTCCAGGGACAAGGAACGTATAGATAGCTGATCCTGAAGATAGGTCATCAATATAGGATCTGTGCGAGTCCGACCCCTCCATCGATCAGCTGTGATGAGCTCCAAGTACTGCAAATTGGCTCCAATTCTTTTAAGATGTTCTGCAGCTGAATAAGAGCTGTTCTGCAGTACCCTGCAGCTGCCGCTACACGTTAAATGGAGCTACATTCAATGTGTTCACATCCGTGAGCCACTAGAGCTCATAAGCTGATCTGTGGGGGTCCTGATTGTCTGATTCCCACCAATCAGATATTGGTGATCTATCCTGAGGATCCGTTATCAATACGTTGTGACTGGACAGCCCCTTTAATAATGTATTATGCCATCAGTGATGCCCTGTAATTTTAATTTTTCCCAAATTTGAGCGGTCACCTGGCATCCGAGTGGATATTAAATGTAGGGGTGCAGTGGATAAATGTAGCTGTCACCATTCAGAAATAGCCGGGCACATTCTCCATACAGATGGGGGTCCCAGAGGTGAGACCAGCGCCCATCAGACATGCAGACCTGTCTGCTCTGCAGTAGGAAACCTCTTTGTGTTTTTCCCTTTTTGTTCTTTCTCCTGGAGCAGTAAATCCTGTTCTATATTTGCCTGAACTGACGAACCAGGTTTCCTCTTCTATATCCATAATGATGGTTTCTTTGTGGTTTTACAGGAAGAAGATGAATTTGTCGTCCTTTGCAGCTGCTTAGGGATTCTACCATCCGTCCTCCAAACGTCGCACGACTTCACCAGCGCGGCTTGTCTAGACTGGCCGGTCTCCGCTTTTGACCTGATGGCTCAGTGGTGCTCAGAAGTGATTCGGTTTACCGAGAAGCAATCCGACCAAGTAAATGTATGCGATTCCTTTTTCTTTTTTCTGTTAATTTCAATTTCACACTTGATGTCATACAGAATAGTGTCTGCCGTCTTATTGATGCTTGTTTTTCTTAGACTTTCTGAACTCGCCCCTCTGTCTACGGGGACGTGCTCTTACGGATATGATACTTTTGGCGTTTAATTACTGTTTTCCCCCAATATTTATATCTGTTTTACATTCTGCACTTCTCTCCTCTCAGGCTTTACTTATCCAGGAGACTAAGTGGGATTTACCGCGACTTCTTCAGTTGCCAGACGTCTACAACACCATTTTCCAGTACTACCATAGGAAGGCCTGCAGCGTGTGCACCAAAGTCCCCAAGGATCCCGCACTTTGCCTCGTCTGTGGCACATTTGTTTGCCTGAAGGGTCTGTGTTGCAAGCAGCAGAATTTCTGTGAATGTGTCCTGGTGAGGCTTTTGGATTATTTTTTCTTAGGCTCTTGATGTAAGAACTGCGCTCCTTCCCCTGCAGCTGCTTTTCAGACTTTTAGCTTTCATGTTCTGCAGTCAGGATTTCATCGGTCCGATGAGCAAGCAACCGGGAAAGCAGTGCAATATCCATTGTAAGGATTTTGTTCTGTGTCCCAACTTCAATGTTCACAGCACCCCAGATGTTGTTGGAACCAGGGCTGTGGAGTCAGTAAGCCAAACCTCAGACTCCTCAATTTCCATGACACCGACTCCACCAAAGTGGGCTCCGAATCCACGACTCCGACTCCACAGCCCAGGATGGAACAATCACTTTTACTTTGCACTATGCGAATGTTAATTACTTCCAGGCATCTTGTATTTTATCCACGTATTTGTCTGCGAAAAATGACTGTTCACACAAAGCACGTGCACGCTCAGTATACCGTTAGCATTGGCAAGCTATTCAGTGCACCTTCTCCCGCCCTTGTTTTCCCATCTATCTCCTCTTCATTGATTGACTCTGACTTTACTGGAGCAGGAGGACGGAGAAGGATGGCAAACAAGTAGATGGGGAGCATCACTGAACTGTTTGGCCGCGCCATGGTGCACGGAGTTCTGTGCTCGGTATGAACAGTCATTCTCTGCTCATTGTCCTTTTAAAGGCGTTATCCACTGCCCGTCACTACTGCATTGGGCGCTGAGATGTCCTGGTGACATGGCATCTGTCAGCCTTTTGCACATCATTTTATTCACCTGTCATTTTAATTACCATAGGATGCTTGCAGGATACCTCTGCAGTGGGATCACGACAAGCAGGTATTGGGCACTAAATGAGACACCGGAGAACCCCTTTAAAAAGTATGGACACCATGTGGGGCCCTTTTTTTAAATGGATGTATGTATTTTTTGGCTGTAAACTCCTCTGCACCCAGGAATAGTAGACCGTCCAGCACAGAGACTGTGGCAGGAAAGTGGGGCAATACTTTTAGTAAAAACCCAATTACAATAATTATTAAGTTAAAAATTCATGCATTTTGCATTAAAAAAAAAATTGGATTGCGAGATCCGTGTCCACTACTGGATAGAGGGTTGATCATATTTGGAGGGGGTTATTCTCATTCTCTGTTGCCTATTTCTTCTCTTCAGCACTCGCAGAACTGTGGAGCCGGTACGGGGATTTTCCTACTAATCAACGCCTCGGTGATCATCATAATTCGGGGACTCCGGTTCTGCCTTTGGGGTTCTGTGTATCTCGATGCACACGGCGAGGAAGACCGAGAACTCAGGTAATAATTAGTGCCTCCTAATCAACGATCCGCAATTAGGAGATAACTGTCAGTGATGTACATTGTGCCCAGTCCTTATGTTTTGGACCTCCACCACTAATGCATTGTCATTAATATGCTTTAAAAAAAAAAGAAATTAGTCTAATTTTTGCCCATTTGCTGCTTTTTTTTTGCAGACGTGGAAAGCCTCTTTACATCTGCAAGGAGCGTTACAATGTGCTGGAGCAGCAATGGGTGACGCACACGTTTGACCACATCAATAAGAGATGGGGCCCGCATTACAATAGCCTGTGAAGATCAATGCAATCGCAAATGAAATTGCTAGCAAGAAGCAAAGGCTTCCTTCAGAAAGAAGAGGGCGGGCGCCATCCCTGCCGACATAAAGCTTTCTAGTGATTAGGTGCTATTGTACTAATACAGACACATCCCTGCAAGCACTGGAAGAGCCGCTGGCACGTCAACAGCCACGGAAAGAAAGAAACCTGCAAACGAACGTCGCGGCCAGCGTTGTCCTGAAAGCACAATGAATGTTCATGGCGCATTTCCGCTCGTTCTCTGTAGAATATTTCTCTAAGTTTCTGTACATTTTTTTTTAATTCTTGCTTCTATGTGTGGAGTTGTATAGTCACTGGAGACTTTACCGGCAAGCCGTCGGTACTACAGGCCAATATTGGGGTTTAACGCTGCTTAGGGCCATCCGTCTCCAGTGCAAACCGCCAGGAGGGGAAGGGGGCGAGTGATGTGAATATTATGTGCTGTGATGAATTGTGATATTTAAGATTTTTTTTTTTTTTTGGTGGGTAGGGTTGGGGGGCTTTTTTAGCCTTAACTTTGGAACTGCTCCACCATACTAAAGCGCTAGTTTAGTGTGGCCGGGTGCATTGGGTATATTTGCTAAAGTAGAACTGCACTTTTAAATGTTTGATAAACTCACTGTAAACTAATCTATTAATGTGTCCTTCTCCGTGTTCATATGTAATTAGGAATCCATTGTAAAACACATTGTTCCCTGTGAAATATTGTATAGTTAACAGATGTTATTAATGACTATTTTAAATGGAAATGTAATCCTATATAAATAATACTGTCTGCGTGTATAGAAAAAAAATACACGCATTCAAGGGACATATAAATAAGTGCGTTATTTGTCCAGAGGGTCCCGGAAAGTTTTGGGGTTTTTTTTAGCTTTTTTTTGTTTTTTTTTCCATTTCAAAGCATTGCTAAAACTGAATTCATTCTCAGGAATTTTAGACTTGGTAAGAAATTGAGATGTGATATTCGATTTGCTGTAATTTTTTCTTTTTACCCTCGCCGGTGTTTTTTTTTTTTTTCTTCCCCCGCAAGGGTAAGTACATTGTTGTATACAGTGAACGAAGCTTACATGACATCTGAGCAAGACGATGGTCATCGAGGTCTTGTAAAACTGTACAAAACAAGAAAACAGATCTAATCTGAAACTTGAATGTTTTTCACACTGGCTAATTAAAGTAGATATTAGGAGGAGGGTCGATTTTTGGTAAATGTGACTTGGTTCCCATCTGCTTCGCACATAAATTATTTTTTTTTTTAATTGAATCTAAAAATTGCAACTCTCCTAATTAAATGAATCTGAAAAAAAATTACTCTCCTAGTTTTTGGGACTCTACAGTTATAAAGTGTGACCCTACAGTTCAGGAGTTGTAGTCTTAGCTGGCATGCCATAGGTTTGAGACCACCAATCTCTAGCTTATCCCAAATGTATAGTACCTCCAACTACTAATGAAAATGGCGCTATTATCAATTTGCAATTTGTTACCATCTTTTCAGTTAGCCATTAAAAGGTATCAACCACTGAGGACTCTCCATTGTAAATATTTTTTTCTTATACCGGTCGGTCAGACTTCAAAATATATTCCTATAGGTAACAAGTATAGGCGGCAGAATAGCTTGCATCTGCGATTAGGAAGACCATTAATGACAAAGAGGGTATATAAATCTGAGCGGTCACCCTCTAGCATTTAAAAACTATAAAGAGCTTAATAGAATCTGTAAAAAAAAAGAGGAAACTGATAGAAAATGAATGTCAGGAAGGCAAGGAAAGTGAGACAAATCCCACGAAAAAAAAAAGTACCGTATGTCACTTCTATGAAGCTGATATTGATGGAATCTGCTCCAAACATCTCATCCAATAAAAAAAGATGCAAATAACACTTCAGAAAAAAAAGTTTTTCTAAAGTTTTTAAGAAATGCTTTTGGGGAATGAACTCAAAAAAAGGTTATTTTCCTAAATCATTTTCTGCTCTTAAAAAACAAAAAAAAAAAAAAACAACTTCCAAAAACTTAGTATTATCATATCCATAGTGCTGGTTGATTCCCATTTTTGTTAAACCGAAAAGTGTCTTAGACTGGTTTCCTATACAGTAAATAAAAAAAATAAAAAAAGAAAGCTAGTTCGCATGTCGTAACGCTGATGTATTTTCTGCATGGTTTTTTTCTTCCATGTAGTAAAACGCAGCTTTTCTCAGTAACCGCAAACTGGATTGGGTTCCAAAAAAGTAATTCATGCTGAGCTTTTTAACACACACCCCCTCCCCCCCCCCCCCCCCCCCCCCCCCGGCTCATTTTTTGATCTTCGGTGCATTTTGTTTTTACGGCTTTTTTTTTTTTTTCCCTCCCCTATATGAGACCAAAATGTCTGGTCGCCAAAAACATTTTTCTGGCTCTATCCTGCATATTCCTTGAAAAAAAGCTATGTATACTGTGTATACCAAGGTGGCTTTTTTTGTATATGACAGGCTAATGGGGTCGTATGGATTAGTTTGGTGTTTTGCTCCGGCATTTTGTTTTCAGTTCGTGTAATAGGACATTTTACAGCCATTATTTTTCAGCAATATCAGTTCTTTCGGGGGCTTTTTTTTTGTTTTACCTGGTAATATAAGGTTTGCCACCTTCTCTGGTCTTTGCACACAATCAGATTGAAAGAACCTTCTACAATGTTATAATTTGCCCTGAACACACACTGCCATTATTGGATTTATGCCTGTAGAGCGTGAAAGATTCAGAGACCGAATGTGTCACAGTCCTGTAACGTCATAGGTGTGGTAGGGGGTAAAATGCGGTCAGAATTCAGGACGTGGCGATTTTCTAATCTGCCCATTCTGTTGCTGAGATCCTGTGGATTGTCACATGCGTCTTTGATAGTCGAACTTCTCGGCAGTAACGTAAAATCCTTCAGTACCAAGCACAGCCTCTCTCGCATGCATTGTACTGGCCATGGATAATGCTCATTGGGTCCCACACCAATCACCAGGACAAGGGGTCCTGAGCGGTTCATTACTTTGCACATTCCTCTGCATGGAAAAGTTTGGAAGAGTCGTTGGTTGAATGTGCACCCTGTGGCTTCATTCAATATCGATGGAGTTGACAACCTGACGAGTGCGGTGATTGGCGATCTCCGTCTTTCTAGTCCATTGAATAAAGTGACACCACCCAGGCTGGACCACTAACCTCCTTGTGGCTGTGTACTTAGGAGGAGCAGCGGGCTTGAGACCCTACTCTAGTGATTAATGGCCGTCTCAATACCATAAAGTGGCAGGCCAAGGTGTATAACATGGATTTGGGGATGTCCCTTCTTCCCCCAGTGCTGAAAATAACTGTAGGAAAACGAAGCCCCACCGTATAGATGGAAATTAGTTTTTATATAAAAATCTATGCTCATCTGCAGATAATGACGGGACAAACTAGGGACATCAATGAAAATTGCTGGGTCCTGTTATCTGTCCAGGAGTCGATTGGATTCCTTCACTGAAAAGACAGAATTTTAGAATCCCAATGGAAGGAAAAGGTTATTCTGATAGATCTGGGATCTGCACATGTTTACAGAAAAGGGATCCATTGCCCTCCACCCTTTTCCATTTTTTTTTCTTTACCTGACTCGGTCACCTTACTAGGTGGATGTGGGAACCTCATTAAGGAAACTAGTGTATTGGTACAAGAAATGAGACCGGCATCGATCAGACTTTCATAGAATTCACTAGGTCTTATTCCAGTCCAGATGTCAATATATTACTTTTGAAGGGAAAATGGCATTCCAATGGACGTTTAAAGGGGAACTCTGATCTCCTGGTAGATATATCACATAGTTCTAAGATTAGAGTACAGCTTTAACTTTTTATGAATTTATTGATGTGTGAGTTTATGAGAAAATCAACTGATAATTCCTCTCCTAATCCTTCTTGACTGATTTGTCTTTAGCTTTGCATTTTGTTAGTGTCCTTGTTAGAACCGTTATCATTAGGTGGTACCTGCTGCCCACTTAAGATGCTGGGGTAGTCCAGCTCCTCCAGGATGGCAGAAGGTTTGCTGCATCTCCCAGACTTCCAGCACTGTCTAGAGAACATAGAGCAGATCCCAGGGCACTGGCTGTAGATCAAGGAGGTCCACTGCCAGAACTCTAAAAAATGACCTCCAGTTGACAACTGGTCTAAAGTTTCTGGTCAAGCTGCCCGATACAGACTACATGAGGGCCTAATGTTCTGTAGTGGATCTGAAGTCATGCTCTGTTGAATTCTAACTAGAGATGAGTGGCATCCAAAGTTTGGTTCGGGTACCCAAACTTGACCCTGGACTCGAACCCTATATATGTCAATGGGGACCCTAAACTTTGGTGCTGTAAAATGGTCATAGTGTGGGGCGTGAAATGGGGGTAGGAGAATGACAATTGCCCTGCAAACAAATGTGGATTGAAAAATTACTTAAAATAAAAAAAAATATATATATTCTTGAACCAGGAGGCGGAGGTCCTAGTGGAAGAGTGGAGCAGTGCCTTGTGTCTGTATTCTACTGTACTTGCTAATAAATGAAAAAAACAACTTGGGGGTCACTCGTATTTTTAATAACCAGTCAAGGGAAAAACAGACAGCTGTGAGCTGGTCTTATGCTGGGAAGGGGCCAATATCCATGGACCTTCCCAGCCTATTAATATTGCTCCCCGGCTGTCTGCTTTGCCTTTGTTCGTTATTAAAAATGGGGGACCCTAAAAAAAAGACATTTAAGTGTTACTGCAAACATGCATTCATTGACTCGTCTACACCCTATGTACGTCTGTCCATAGCAGAAGCTGCAAACAACTGATCAATGGGGGGAGCGGGTTGCTGTACCCCTACCGATCTGTCATTGTTAACAGCAGCACATGCTTACATGGGCCATTGTGCTGCCGAGAATATTGATCTTTTAATTAGGTTTAAAAAAATCATTTCACCCGACGAACTAGCTTTTTGCTTGCTTTTCAAGTGATCTGCAATTTGTTTCTTTTGCTCAATTATAAGGAAATGAGAGAAATTGCTAGAAATACTCGGTCATGATAATCGTGCAGTGTAAATTCACCCTAAAATACACCAGTGAATGCATGCGGATTGGATTCTCCTTTTGCTCAGTATATTTTTCTTTCTGGTTTCTATTTCGAGATTTCCCAATCTTGTAAAATAATACAAATGTTTGTGTGTTCATCTGTTACTGTGTGCCGTGATGCTCGACTGGACATTTCTGTATGGTCCATTACTGTGGAATAGTGAGAGCTTTTTAATACATGAGAAATGGATAACAAAATCCAACGCACATTATACGATATGTTAATAAAATCCACTATTATCCAATGATCTGCATCTTGTATCGTTTGGGATTTACATATCAGATCTTGGACAGTGGCCATAGCATTAAATCCACTGACCGGTGAAGAGAATAAGATGGATAATCTCTATATAAGCAGTTTTTGGAGTATTCAAAGTTGTCAAAATGTCCACGCGCAAGGATCCGAGTGACTTTGACAAAGATAAAGGTATGATGGCCGGAGAACTGGGCATCAGAGCATCTTAAAAACAGCAGGGCTTATGGGGTCATTAGTACATATGAAATATGGACAACCGGCAGCCTAGACCGTCTGGTACGATCACACAGAAGAAATCCTGTAGGGAAAACTGTATTTCTGATATATAGCCACCATATCTAATGACCTCTGCTCTGCCTCCATCTGTCCTCCAAAATGGCTGCCAGAGAAGCATGGACATTGTTTTTGGATAAACCAGCACCCGTAGTGTCCAGGGGTGTAACTACAACAGGTGCAGGGGTTGCAATTGCTCCCGGGCCCTGGAGCCTAGGGGGCCCTAAAAGTCCCTTTGACCTATAGAAAAACACTATTGCTATTATAGATATAAAATATTTGGGGGCCCCGTTGGAGCTTTGGCATCGGGGCCCATGAGTTTCAAGTTACGCCACTGGTAGTGTCAACAGTGATAGTGTCACCCATAGTGACATAGTGTCCATCACGTGGCAGAGAAAAGTATCCGACTCATGGTTCAGACTTTTCAGAGTCCTCAAGCCAATATGGTGGCCATTTTGTAGATGAAGAAAACAAGGCGCCGATCTGACCGAGGGCAGCAGCGGGACATTAGATATGGTGACTATATATTCGGAATGTAAGGTCTCATTTAATGTTGGGGGTGGATGGGCGCATTTATGTACACATTGATAGGAAGGTGACAGAGCATGAAATTCGTCGCAGTTTGCTACGTATAGGGTTGTCTATCTGCCTACCATCAAAGTACCATTGACCATTGTTGACGCACCTACGGTGGGCTCATTAGCATCAGAGCAAGCAGTTAGAAGAAAGTGGCAGAGTCTGATGAAAACATTTCCTTTTACATCACGAATGGCTGGATGCAGCAACGGCAATCTTTGGATGACCTGTATAAACTCACAGTATGCCCCCAGCATTTTTAATAACAACAAGAATTTAAATGATTACACTTTTTTCATAAAACATTTTTAATCGGGTCCAGAATGAACAATACAGAAATTGAAATGTGTGCAGATTGCAAATTCCATCAGTAAATACCTCTATAGATTTTCCAGTGATTCTTACACTTTGGAAAAAAATCACATGGAAGCAATATCCTTAGGCCGGGGTCACACTTGTGAGTGCAGTGTAAGAAACTTGCGTGAGTCTCTCGCATCAATACTCGGGACCGGAGCGTGCGGCTCCATGTATTTCTATGCAGCCGCACAATCCGGTCTCAAGTGCCGACAGCAGTGCCGGGTATTAATGTGAGTTTCTCGCATTGCACTCGCAAGTGTGGCCCCGGCCTTAGACTTCAGCTAAGGCTACTTTCACACTAGCGTTGTGCACTGCACGTCGCTATGCGTCGTTTTGCAGAAAAAACGTGTCCTGCAAAAGTGCTTGCAGGATGCGTTTTTTCTCCATAGACTTCTATTAGCGACGCATTGCCACATGTCGCAACCGTCGTGCGACGGTTGCGTTGTGTTGCGTCGGACCGTCGCCACCAAAAAAACATTGCTTGTAACGTTTTTTGGTGCGTCTGCAGCATTTCCGACCGTGCATGCGCAGCCGGAACTCTGCCGCCGCCTCCCCGCACCTCACAATGGGGCAGCGGATGCGTTGGAAAACTGCATCCGCTGCCCCCGTTGTGCGGCACATTCACAGCTAGCGTCGGTGCACTGCAACATCGCATAGCGACGTGCAGTGCACGACGCTAGTGTGAAAGTAGCCTTAGGCAGGACAGATGGCTAAAAATTCTGATTAAGTTCAACAATGCAATGCAGAAGAGATGTCTAGATTGTAGACACTAAGGACCCCTTACATCATCACGCTACCACTACTATATTTTACAGTATTTATTATACGATAGGCATATTATGACACAAGTTTTCCAAAGATTTCACACTTTTAACTTCCTTTTCCGCAGAACATTATTCCAAGCGTCCACAAGCATTGATGTTCCTTTTCTTCCAAACATTCAAATACCAAACTGTGGGACATTTAGGGTATGTGCACACGTATTCTTGAGGTCTGCGGATTTTTCCGCTGCGGATTTGTGAAAACCGCAGGTAAAAGGCACTGCGTTGTACCTGTGGAATTACCGCAATTTTTGTGCGGATTCCACTGCGGTTTTACACCTGCGGTTTTCTATTATGGAGCAGGTGTAAAACCGCTGTGGATTCCGCACAAAGAATTGACATGCTGCGGAATGTAAACCGCTGCGTTTCCGCGCATTTTTTTTCGCAGCATGTGCACTGCGGATTGCGTTTCCCATAGGTTTACATTGTACTGTAAACACATGGGAAACTGCTGCGGATCCGCAGCAAAATCCGCAACATGTGCACATAGCCTTAAGCTCTGCCTGTTTACCAGGAACACCCCCACAGCAACCAGAAACACCACTTTTCGAAATACATTAGCATTCACCCAGCCTCTCGCCATCTGGTTAACAGGACAGGTCCACAGAAATATCTTCTTGAAGAGCAGTTGTTGCCACCTCGATACACCCCTTGGAATCCTATTGTTGGCCAGTCCATTTTCTATTATGAACTTTGGTAACCCTGAAGTCACTCTAGTCATATTAGATCAAAATTCTCCAAACCCTCTGATTTTGGCTCACCCTCATCAACTTACCCCAGACATGAGCTAAGACATGGTGAGAGAAAGATAATGTATGATGAATTTTGATTGCCAATCTTTCCTGAAAAGAAATCCGCGTCAGAAGTGTCTGGAAGTGTTTTCTTTCCCCATTGAAAACACATGAATGCTTGCTGTGCTGGTAGTTCATATGTGTAGGGGAAGCAGACCAGAAAGCTTTCTGCTGCACAACAAAAGCTGTCCATACACAATAGATGGCTGTTGTTATCTACGGGAGAACAATGCAATCAACAGTCTTAAAATCGGAGATGCCTGATGGACGTCTCTCCCAACCATCAGTTGGCCAGCGTCCTCATACACAGAGTGTTGGCCAAACCCATCGATATCGACAGAATCAGGGGTCATGGAGCTGGACCTACACATTTAATGGCTGCCGTTGAAAGATCGTTTGTCCGACAGTAATTTCAGCCAACTTGTCCAAATCCAGGCATACAGGTTTAGCTGCGTGCTCCTGTGTTCTCTATGAGAAAGTCGCCGACTAACACATCAGTTGTTGGATCACTTCATGGAGGACAATGCAATCACAAGGCCAAAATTGGTCATGTCGGATCAACTTCTCCCGACCGACCGATGGCCAAACCAGTTGATATTGGCCAATCCACCAATATCAACGGGTACAGCCATCATAAGTGTAACGTATAGGACCAGCTTTAGTCTAATGTGTATGGGGGGCTTTAGGTGTACGGGATGCTAAAGGCTTCCTGGCCAAAAAACAAGACATTAGCTCCAAGAAAACCACTGATATAATATACTATATATATATATATATATATATATATATATATATATAGTATATTATATGTATAATATATATACACTCACTGGCCACTTTATTAGGTACACCTGTTCAACTTCTTGTTAACACTTAATTTCTAATCAGCCAATCACATGGCGGCAACTCAGTGCATTTAGGCATGTAGACATGGTCAAGACAATCTCCTGCAGTTCAAACCGAGCATCAGTATGGGGAAGAAAGGTGATTTGAATGCCTTTGAACGTGGCATGGTTGTTGGTGCCAGAAGGGCTGGTCTGAGTATTTCAGAAACTGCTGATCTACTGGGATTTTCACGCACAACCATCTCTAGGGTTTACAGAGAATGGTCCGAAAAAGAAAAAAAATCCAGTGAGCGGCAGTTCTGTGGGCGGAAATGCCTTGTTGATGCCAGAGGTCAGAGGAGAATGGGCAGACTGGTTCGAGCTGATAGAAAGGCAACAGTGACTCAAATCGCCACCCGTTACAACCAAGGTAGGCCTAAGAGCATCTCTGAACGCACAGTGCGTCGAACTTTGAGGCAGATGGGCTACAGCAGCAGAAGACCACACCGGGTACCACTCCTTTCAGCTAAGAACAGGAAACTGAGGCTACAATTTGTACAAGCTCATTGAAATTGGACAGTAGAAGATTGGAAAAACGTTGCTTGGTCTGATGAGTCTCGATTTCTGCTGCGACATTCGGATGGTAGGGTCAGAATTTGGCGTAAACAACATGAAAGCATGGATCCATCCTGCCTTGTATGGAGCATCTTTGGGATGTGCAGCCGACAAATCTGCGGCAACTGTGTGATGCCATCATGTCAATATGGACCAAAATCTCTGAGGAATGCTTCCAGCACCTTGTTGAATCTATGCCACGAAGAATTGAGGCAGTTCTGAAGGCAAAAGGGGGTCCAACCCGTTACTAGCATGGTGTACCTAATAAAGTGGCCGGTGAGTGTATATTCTACTATGCCTGCACATTGTAGTTAATAACTATCTTAATCATTGCCAAGGATTTCTTGGAGACACCAGTATGACATCAGTGCTGTAACACTGCATATTCATAAATGTAAATTTATGAGATGTTTCTGTCAATGAATCTTGTAGCTCTACCACAAGCAATGGAAAAATCGAGACTTACCATAAGACATGCAGCAGAGCAAAAAAACACTTAACCACTTACCTGCTTCTCCATTCCCTTCATTCATCACAACTCTGGTGCTCCTCAAATTCTGCTTAATAATTCAATCTTTATCTGCCGCCAGTTTATTAGCTTTCCTCTGCCAAGAAGCACGAGCTGGCAGCGCGGCACCGTCATGTCAGGTAAGTCACTATTCTGAGCGTCTTATCTACAATCTATTGTTGAACACTATCTTTTCTTGTACCCTCGCATTCATTATACTATTATGGCATCACATTACCTTGCATTTCCCATATTGTGACATTTCTTAAAGAAAGGTTGTTTTTTCGTTACAGAATCTGAGTCCACGTCAAGTCCCCAGCAGCAATATACAGGGTAGGGAAACCATCAGGGTACCCCTGTGTGTTATCAATACTGACGTGTGTGTGTGTATTTGTATCTTTGTTTGCTTATCGCCCCATTTTACTTGCAAACTTTGCACGATCAATTGCAATCTTTTTGAAATTCACAAGAAAAGAAATGATACCGACATATCAGTATGATAATGTTGCATATGGTAAACTATTTATCCGTTGCTTGCAACTAATGAAAACTGGTTGAAAGTAGATCAAGTGAACGCATCGTGTAGGTAAGACCGATCGTGGCTGTTGTGCACTCTCTCTGTCTCCTGTAATCTAATAGATAGTGGCATTTTTGGGTGCCACGTGCCCACCGCTCTATGCTGCATCTCCTTCCTCTGGAGACCGATGGAGGGGGTTGGTGTCTTGTTGTAGGCAGCAAAGGTAGCAGGTATTCTGCCTTTTGCACTATTTTATTAAATAAAGGGGTCTTTAGACCTTCAACCCATCTGCCAGACAACAATGGCATCGGTAAATCTTTTTGGGAATAAAGGATCTGTCATGCTAAAATCCAACAGGCGTGATCCCCTTTTACCCTAATATCTGCCGTCGGGAAGAGTTTCAGCACATGCTCATATTTGTCAGGTAGTCAACCAATCCCAGAGGCATCAGCAGGTTCGGCTGCCTTTCTTCTGTGTACAGGTACAACGTTAATTTATGATTGAGTACATAATATAATAATATACCTTTCTATGCAGGTATACCTATCTATATATATACGTACACACTATATCTTTTCCAGCATAGAGGGGAGAGCTGGGGAGAAGAGCAGACCAAATATCTCTGCACCCTCTGTAGTGTGTATCGAGCAGATGCTGGTTCCCAGCAAGAGACCAAAAAAAGGGACAGTTCAATGCGGCTTTATTTAGCGTCATACAGTATGGCGGCACCTATACTTTAATGTTGACTGACAGAAAAACTTTTCTAAAAATACATCCTGACACGCCTAAGCTCATTTTGCCATTTTAACAATTCAACCAGACTTCAGGCTCTGTCACAATTTTAGGACCATTTTCCCATCTCTCTTTATGAGGCTTACTCTCTCATTACTCTCCACATCAGTGGCTCTCTTGGCTCCAGGACCTCGCCCTCACGGTGCTTCAGGACAACCCGAGGGTCCCCTCCTGAACATGCACCCCAGCCCTCAACCTTACTGTTTCATTTGCGCCTCTGGCCAGTCATCGCTCTTCCTCCGCTATTTCGGGTGCAGCTATCTGTTCTTTTGATGCTTATTTACTGCTCTCACCTGACTGTGACCATTGTTGGTGCTTCATGTAGCACGTGCTTGCACGCTCTCTCAAAGATTGGCAATTACAGATATGTCAGACTACGTGCATTTGCTATCGTTTCAGAGCTTCTATCTAATTTTGGGTTGACGTTCACTGTAAGTGCGGTCACGTCCTCTTGTCCTTTATGCTGCCAGCACAGTCACAGAGGCAGTCTTCCCTCAGTAACCTTGTGCTTCACTGATTTCAAGATGTTTCTACTATTCATCTGCTAGCTACTACTCAGAAACATGGCTCTTGCTCACTACTCAGGCCCTCTGCAACTGACTCGGTCTTTCAGCAACTGACACAAACCCTCTGTAACTGGCACTGAATGATGGGAATGTCAAGAAAAGGTAAATGGTTGGCAGCACTCTCCATAAGGAGGCAAAGTCCAAATCTCCAAGGAACCCACTAGAAATCCAATGTATGCAACATAAACAGCGACTGAGTCCCAGGTGAAAACATCAAAATGAGGTTTTGCAGTGTCACTGATGATCTTGGCAGAATAAACCCTGGGACACACACCGCCTATGTTACATACATTGGATGAGGGTAGTTAGCCCCTAAGTAACTGTCTGACACTTACTGCACAGTTTTACAACAGACATCCCACTTAGCTCTTCACAAACTAAACTGCATTGCAGAAAACAAAATGACAATAAGAAAATTGTACTAAACGTAAGTCCATGTGATGGCTAAAATACAAATCTTATAGGTCATCAATTTTTTCTCACAGTTTTCTGACCTTGCATTAACATACAGGGGCGTAGCAGTCGCACAGGGTGCTACCATTCCCATACGGGGGGAGGGCCTGACAACTACAGCACCTACTTCAGCTGGATGTGCATCTGAGGACGCACATCCAGCTGAAGTGTATTGCAGAACAGAAACCATATGTCTCTGCGCTGCAGTACACGCTGCCAGCTACTCAGAGGCCGGCAGTGGACACCAGTGCGCCAAGCATTGGCATTGTATGGAAGTGACGTCATGCGTTGCCATAGCAGGCACTCCAATGTCAGCTGCCGTCCTCTGCGCCGGCTATAGAAGAGGACGCCACATGTCGTGGTATAGGGGTAAAGTGAGAAGAATGTTTTTCTTTTCTTTTAATGCAGAGGCACAAGAGAGGACATATATACTAGAAAAGGGCTCAGGATGGGGGCATTTATACCAGGAGTGGGCCCATATATACCAGGAAGGGAGACATATATACCAGAAAGAAGCCCAGGATGGAGGACATATTTACCTGAAAGGGGGACATGTATACCAAGAAGGGGCCCAGGATGGGGACATGTATACTACTTAGGTACGGCTACTTTGGTTGTCTTCTAAAAATAGGCACTTGCAGATTTTTCTTGGACATAGTATAGTTTGTGATAGTAATACATGGCAAACATTCATATGAATGTGATAGATGGGCAGGATAAGTTCACCAAAGCAAGAGCAGCTCCTTGCTGGAGTGATCCTCGTCTATGACTTTCATATGTTACCTTCACAAACTACAGTGATGGCAACTACAGAACAGCATAATGAATATTTAAGATGAGAAAAAATCAATAAGATATGGATGCAACGACAGCAGTGGAAAAATGCTAGCATTAATCTTACCAAAATGGCAGAGTGGCCAAACTTTAACTTTAGTTGTGTCTCTTGACTCTGGGGTTCAGTGTCAGGATCAGGTAGCTTGTGGTATAGTCAGATTTAATCATAAGAGTCTGTATTGGAGATCTTGTAACCCAAATCTTTTGGATGGACGTTTTTCGAGCACTTTGTTTTATAGAGCAGTTCCCTTTAAACTATAAAAAAAATGGCATTATACTCTGCTACACAGGTTTGCTTCTCTGACAATCCCAATTGGTTAACCTTGGCTCGAACTGGCCCATCAGGGAACTGGTGGGGCCTTGAGCCAACAGGCTTGAGCTACGCTCAGACAGTAATGTCTGGCCTCGCTGCAGCAGCACATAAGCAGTTGGTGGAGCCAGAGAATCAGTACACAGGGGCACCATTCTCTCCTTCTATGAGCCCCACGTGTCATATTAGAGTGCTCCAACACTGTAAATTGTGGCAGCTAATCTTGCTGCTCAAAGGTCCTGTTGCTCCAAACTGTTTGTATTGATGAACTGAGTCACTGGAGAAGGGCCTGTCAGTATAGGTGCTCATACAATTAGCACTCCTGGTCGTTCTCTATCCACTTGTTCTGATTTTCACAAATTAATTGTAAAAAAAAAAGTTGTGCATTTTGCCACAAATTTCAGGAAAATCAGAACATATGAACACACATTCACAGTGGAGTTGTAGAGGAGGCTGAAGGATCATATAGGGACCACCAATATGAAGTTGCTGCAGATGACCTTTATCTGAAGCAGGTGAAGATTATATACAAGTGCTTCTCAGAAAATTAGAATAACATCAAAAACTTAATTTATTTCAGTTCTTCAATACAAAAAGTGAATCTCATATATTATATAGAGTCATCACAAGCAGAGTGATCTATTTCCAGTGTTTATTTCTCTTAATGTTGACGATTATGGCTTACAGCCAATGAAAACCCAAAAGTCATTATCTCAGTAAATTAGAATAATTAACAAAAAACACCTGCAAAGGCTTTCTAAGCATTTAAAATGGTCCCTTAGTCTGTTTCAGTAGGCTCCACAATCATGGGGAAGACTGCTGACTTGGCAGATGTCCAGAAGGCAGTCATTGACACACTCCACAAGGAGGGGAAGCCACAAAAGGTCATTGCTAAAGAAGCTGGCTGTTCACAGAGTGCTGTGTCCAAGCATATTAATGGAATGTTGAGTGGAAAGAAAAAGTGTGGTAGAAAAAAGTGCACAAATAGGATTTCGTTCAAGTCCCCACTGTCCTAGATGCAAAACTAACATAGCAGATATGCTTCATATGGTGTGGAACTGTCCTAACTTGGTGTCCTTTTGGAAGAGTATTGTAGCAATGATTAACAGGGTTTTTTCAATTGACGTAGAGCTTTCCCCATTAGTATATTGGGATATGTTGAAGATCTGTCTATTGATGAGTACGGCAAAATCACGGCGGCACGTATGTTATATATGGCAAGAAAATGGATAGCAGATCACGAGCTTATGATATCAGAATTTATTGATAACGTTAACTGGCTAGTAAATTTGGAAAAAGGCATATACCTAAAAAGATGCTATCTCTAAATTTGACAAGATATGGGGTCTATGGATCGATGGCCCTGGTTTGACATCTAGGGAACTGAGGAGATTTTGCCCCGGCTTGCTTTGAGTTATGTTTATATGATGCCTCAAATTAAACTTCTTTGGAAATTAATTAAAATGTTATTAGTACTTCCACAAGTTATATGTAACTGGGTTGACTACTTTACTATGTTCAAATATTTGTTTATTTCATTATGCTGGTTTTGTAGAGCCAAGATGTATTAAAAACTCATGTTTTATGCTTCTTAAGGTTGGGGGATGGAAAACTGTGTTTCTCCAATGTTTGTCTGGTTGTTGTTGTTTTTCCTTTTTTTTCTTTGTGTAAATCTGTAAAAAAAATCAATAAAAAAACATTTGATTTAAAAAAAAAAAAGAAAAAGGTGCACAAGCAACTGGGATAACCGCAGCCTTGAAAGGATTGTTAAGAAAAGGCCATTCAAAAATTCGGGGGAGATTCACAAGCAGGGGACTGCTGCTGGAGTCATTGCTTCAAGAGCCAACGCACACAGACGTATCGAGGACATGGGCTACAAGTGTCACATTCCGTGTGTCAGGCCACTCATGACCAATAGACAACGCCAGAAGCGTCTTACCTGGGCCATGGAGGAAAAGAACTGGACTGTTGTTTGAGAGCCATGTCATCTCCTGGTGTAGGTCCACTGTGTTTTACCAAGACCAAAGTCAGTGCAGCCGTCTATCAGGAAATTTTAGAGCACTTCATGCTTCCCTCTGCCGACAAGCTTTTTGGAGATGGAAATTTAATTCTCCAGCAGGACTTGACACCTGTCCACACTGCCAAAAGTACCAATACCTGGTTTACAAACAACAGTATCACTGTGCTTGATTGGCAGCAAACTCACCTGACCTTAACCCCATAGAGAATCTATGGGGTATTGTCAAGAGGAAGATGAGAGACACCAGACCCAACAATGCAGACGAGCTGAAGGCTGCTATCAAAGCAACCTGGGCTTCCATAACACCTCAGCAGTGCCACAGGCTGATCGCCTCCATGCCATACCGCATTGATGCAGTAATTGATGCAAAAGGAGCCCGACCAAGTATTGAGTGCATTTACTGAACATACATTTCAGTACGCCAACATTTCGGATTTTAAAATCATTTTTCAAGCTTTTGTTATAAAGTATTCTAATTTACTGAGATAATGACTATTGGGTTTTCAATGGCTGTAAGCCATAATCATCAACATTAACAGAAATAAACACTTGAAATAGGTTACTCTGTTTGTAATGACTCTAGATAAATATGAGATTCACTTTTTGTATTGAAGAACTGAAATAAATTAACTTTTTGATGATATTAATAATAATAATTTTATTTATATAGCACAAACATATTCCGCAGCGCTTTACATTATAGAGGGGATTTGTACAGACAGTAGACATTACAGCATAACAAAAATCACAGTTCAAAATAGATACCAAGAGGAGTGAGGGCCCTGCTCGCATGATTACAAACTATGAGGAAAAAGGGGAGACGAGAGGTGGATGGTAACAATTGCTTTAGTTATTTGGACCAGCCATAGTGTAAGGCTCGGGTGTTCATGTAAAGCTGCATGAACCAGTTAACTGCCTAAGTATGTAACAGTACAGACACAGAGGGCTATTAACTGCATGAAGTGTATGAGAACATGATGCGAAAAACCTGATTATGGTTTAAGTTTTTTTGCTTGTTTTTTTTTTTTGAATGGGCCACACAAGGATAGTTAGGTTAATGCGTTGAGGCGGTAGGCCAGTCTGAACAAATGAGATTTTAGGGCACGCTTAAAACTGTTGGGATTGGGGATTAATCGTATCAACCTGGGTAGTGCATTCCAAAGAATTGGCGAAGCACGTGTAAAGTCTTGGAGACGGGAGTGGGAGGTTCTGATTATTGAGGATGCTAACCTGAGGTCATTAGCGGAGCGGAGGGCACGGGTAGGGTGGTAGACTGAGACCAGAGAGGAGATGTAGGGTGGTGCTGAGCCATGGAGAGCTTTGTGGATGAGAGTAATAGTTTTGTACTGGATTCTGGAGTGGATGGGTAACCAGTGTAATGACTGGCACAAGGTAGAGGCATCGGTGTAACAGTTGGTGAGGAATATGATCCTGGCAGCAGCATTCAGTACAGATTGGAGCGGGGAGAGTTTGGTAAGAGGGAGGCCTATTAAGAGAGTTACAATAGTCCAGACGAGAATGAATGAGTGAAACAGTAAGAGGTTTTGCAGAGTCGAAAGTAAGAAAAGGGCGAATTCTAGAAATGTTTTTGAGATGCAGATAAGAAGAGCGAGCCAGTGATCGGCTGTGGGGGTGAAGGAAAGCTCGGAATCAAGTATGACCCCAAGGCAGCGGGCATGTTGCTTTGGAGTAATGGTGGAACCACACACGGAGATGGCAATGTCAGGAAAACGTATGTTAGTAGAGGGAGAGAACACGAGGAGTTCAGTTTTTGACAGGTTCAGTTTCAGATAGAGGGAGGACATGATGTTAGAAACAGCGGCAAGACAATCACTGGTGTTTTCTAAAAAGGTCGGCGTGATAACAGGAGAAGAAGTGTATAATTGGGTGTCGTCAGCATAGAGATGGTACTGGAAACCAAATCTACTGATTGTTTGTTCAATAGGGGCAGTATACAAAGAGAAGAGGAGGGGGCCTAGGACTGATCCTTGAGGAACCCCAGCAGTAAGGGGAAGGTGAGAGGAGGAGGAACCAGCAAAAGATACAGTGAAGGAGCGGTCAGAGAGATAGGACGAGAACCAGGAGAGAACGGTGTCCTTGAGGCCGATGGAGCGGAGCATAGTGAGGAGGAGCTGATGATCCACAGTATCGAATGCTGCAGAGAGATCCAAGAGAATTAGCATGGAGTAGTGACCATTAGATTTAGCTGTTAGTAGGTCATTAGAGACTTTAGTGAGAGCAATTTCAGTAAAGAGCAAAAATCAGATTGAAGAGGGTCGAGAAGAGAGTTATCTGAGAGATAGCGGGTAAGACGGGAGTGGACCAGGCGTTCCAGGAGTTTAGAGATGAAGGGAAGATTAGAGGCAGGTCTATAATTAGCGGCACAGTTTTGGTCGAGGGATTTTTTTAAAGTAATGGATGTATGATGGCATGCTTAAATGAGGAGGGAAAAATACCGGAAGTGAGAGAAAGGTTGAATATTTTTCTTAGGTGAGAGGTGACAGCCGGGGAAAGGGACTGGAAGAGATGTGACGGAATGGGGTCACTGGTGCAAGTGGTCGGGCGAGAAGATGCAAGGAGCCTGATTACTTCTTCTGTAACTGGTTCAAAGTCAGAGAGTGAGCTAGATGCAGTGGGGGAGGGAGGACAGTGCCTGGTATGAAGGGATTGGGAGATAATTTCCTGTTGGATGTGGTACATTTTTTCGTTGAAGTAATTGGCCAGATCATCTGCGTGGAGATCCATGGTTGGGACGGGCACTCTTGGGTTGAGTAGGAAATGGATATTCTAATTTTGTGAGAAGCATCTGTATGTAGTAACCATAACCCTGATGTACAGAACTATATTAGGGTATCTGTATGTGTATGGACTATGCGTCTAACAGTTGGTATGTGTGTATAAAAGTTTGTTTGTAAAAATGTACTTGTGCGTGTATCAAAGCATGCCTTGAAGTATGTGTTGTGTCAGCACATATTAGTTCTGAGCTTAGTTCTGTTAGCACATATTAGTTCTGAGCTTAGTTCTGTTAGCACATATTAGTTCTGAGCTTAGTTCTGTTAGCACATATTAGTTCTGAGCTTAGTTCTGTTAGCACATATTAATTCTGAGCTTAGTTCCGTTAGCACATATTAGATCTGAGCTTAGTTCTGCTAGCACATATTAGTTCTAAGCTTTGCTGTGTTAGCACATATTAATTTTGAGCTTAGTTCTGTTGGTACATATTAGTACTGAGATTAGTTCTGTTAGCACATATTAGTATTGATCTTAGTTCTGTTAGCACATATTAGTACTGAGCTTAGTTCTGTTAGTACATATTAGTTCTGAGCTTAGTTCTGTTAGCGCATAGTAATTTTGACCTTAGTTCTGTTAGCACATATTAGCACTGAGCTTATTTCTGTTATCACATATTAGTTCTGAACTTAGTTCTGTTAGCACATATTAGTTCTGAGCTTACCTGTGTTAGCACATATTAGTTCTGAGCTTAGTTCTGTTAGCACATATTAATTCTGAGCTTAGTTCTGTTAGCACATATTAATACTGAGCTTAGTTCTGTTAGCACATATTAGTTCTGAGCTTAGCTGTGTTAGCACATATACATTTTGAGCTTAGTTCTGTTAGCACATATTAGTTCTGAGATTAGCTCTGTTAGCACATAGTAATTTTGAGCTTAGTTCTGTTTGCACATATTAGCACTGAGCTTATTTCTGTTATCACATATTAGTTCTGAACTTAGTTCTGTTAGCACATATTAGTTCTGAGCTTAGTTCTGTTAGCACATATTAATTCTGAGCTTAGTTCTGCTAGCACATATTAATACTGAGCTTAGTTCTGTTAGCACATATTAGTTCTGAGCTTAGCTGTGTTAGCACATATTAATTTTGAGCTTAGTACTGTGATTAGCTCTGTTAGCACATAGTAATTTTGAGCTTAGTTCTGTTTGCACATATTAGCACTGAGCTTAGTTCTGTTAGCACATATTAGTTCTGAGCTTAGTTCTGTTAGCACATATTAATTCTGAGCTTAGTTCTGTTAGCACATATTAATTCTGAGCTTAGTTCTTTCAGCACATATTAGTTCTGAGCTTAGTTCTGTAAGCACATATTAGTACTGAGCTTAGCTGTGTTAGCACATATTAGTTCTGAGCTTAGCTGTGTTAGCACATATTAATTTTGAGCTTAGTTCTGTTAGCACATAGTAGTTCTGAGCTTAGCTGTGTTAGCACATATTAATTCTGAGCTTAGTTCTGTTAGCACATATTAGTTCTGAGATTAGCTCTGTTAGCACATAGTAATTTTGAGCTTAGTTCTGTTTGCACATATTAGCACTGAGCTTAGTTCTGTTAGCACATATTAGTTCTGAGCTTAGTTCTGTTAGCACATATTAATTCTGAGCTTAGTTCTGTTAGCACATATTAATTCTGAGCTTAGTTCTTTCAGCACATATTAGTTCTGAGCTTAGTTCTGTAAGCACATATTAGTACTGAGCTTAGCTGTGTTACCACATATTAGTTCTGAGCTTAGTTCTGTTATCACATATTAGTACTGAGCTTAGCTCTGTTAGCACATATTAGTACTGAGCTTAGTTCTGTTAGCACATATTAGTACTGAGCTTAGTTCTGTTAGCACATATTAGTACTGAGCTTAGTTCTGTTAGCACATATTAGTACTGAGCTTAGTTCTGTTAGCACATATTAGTACTGAGCTTAGCTCTGTTAGCACACATTAGTTCTGAGCTTAGTTCTGTTAGCACATATTAGTACTGAGCTTAGTTCTGTTAGCACATATTAGTTCTGAGCTTAGTTCTGTTAGCACATATTAATTCTGAGCTTAGCTGTGTTAGCACATATTAATTCTGAGCTTAGTTCTGTTAGCACATATTAATTCTGAGCTTAGTTCTGTTAGCAGATATTAATTCTCAGCTTAGTTCTGTTAGCACATATTAGTTCTGAGCTTAGTTCTGTTAGCACATATTAGTACTGAGCTTAGCTGTGTTAGCACATATTAGTTCTGAGCTTAGCTGTATTAGCACATATTAATTTTGAGCTTAGTTCTGTTAGCACATAGTAGTTCTGAGCTTACCTGTGTTACCACATATTAGTTTTTAGCTTAGTTCTGTTATCACATATTAGTACTGAGCTTAGCTCTGTTAGCACATATTAGTACTGAGCTTAGTTCTGTTAGCACATATTAGTACTGAGCTTAGTTCTGTTAGCACATATTAGTACTGAGCTTAGTTCTGTTAGCACATATTAGTACTGAGCTTAGTTCTGTTAGCACATATTAGTACTGAGCTTAGCTCTGTTAGCACACATTAGTTCTGAGCTTAGTTCTGTTAGCACATATTAGTACTGAGCTTAGTTCTGTTAGCACATATTAGTACTGAGCTTAGTTCTGTTAGCACATATTAGTACTGAGCTTAGTTCTGTTAGCACATATTAGTACTGAGCTTAGTTCTGTTAGCACATATTAGTTCTGAGCTTAGTTCTGTTAGCACATATTAGTACTGAGCTTAGTTCTGTTAGCACATATTAGTTCTGAGCTTAGTTCTGTTAGCACATATTAGTTCTGAGCTTAGTTCTGTTAGCACATATTAGTACTGAGCTTAGTTCTGTTAGCACACATTAGTTCTGAGCTTAGTTCTGTTAGCACATATTAGTACTGAGCTTAGTTCTGTTAGCACATATTAGTACTGAGCTTAGTTCTGTTAGCACATATTAGTACTGAGCTTAGTTCTGTTAGCACATATTAGTTCTGAGCTTAGTTCTGTTAGCACATATTAGTACTGAGCTTAGTTCTGTTAGCACATATTAGTTCTGAGCTTAGTTCTGTTAGCACATATTAGTTCTGAGCTTAGTTCTGTTAGCACATATTAGTACTGAGCTTAGTTCTGTTATCACATATTAGTACTGAGCTTAGCTCTGTTAGCACATATTAGTACTGAGCTTAGTTCTGTTAGCACATATTAGTACTGAGCTTAGTTCTGTTAGCACATATTAGTACTGAGCTTAGTTCTGTTAGCACATATTAGTTCTGAGCTTAGTTCTGTTAGCACATATTAGTTCTGAGCTTAGTTCTGTTAGCACATATTAGTACTGAGCTTAGTTCTGTTAGCACATATTAGTACTGAGCTTAGTTCTGTTAGCACATATTAGTACTGTGCTTAGTTCTGTTAGCACATATTAGTACTGAGCTTAGTTCTGTTAGCACATATTAGTTCTGAGCTTAGTTCTGTTAGCGCACATTAGTTCTGAGCTTAGTTCTGTTAGCGCATATTAGTTCTGAGCTTAGTTCTGTTAGCACATATTAGTTCTGAGCTTAGTTCTGTTAGCACATATTAGTACTGAGCTTAGTTCTGTTAGCACATATTAGTACTGAGCTTAGTTCTGTTAGCACATATTAGTTCTGAGCTTAGTTCTGTTAGCGCACATTAGTTCTGAGCTTAGTTCTGTTAGCACATATTAGTTCTGAGCTTAGTTCTGTTAGCACATATTAGTTCTGAGCTTAGTTCTGTTAGCACATATTAATTCTGAGCTTAGTTCTGCTAGCACATATTAATACTGAGCTTAGTTCTGTTAGCACATATTAGTTCTGAGCTTAGCTGTGTTAGCACATATTAATTTTGAGCTTAGTACTGTGATTAGCTCTGTTAGCACATAGTAATTTTGAGCTTAGTTCTGTTTGCACATATTAGCACTGAGCTTAGTTCTGTTAGCACATATTAGTTCTGAGCTTAGTTCTGTTAGCACATATTAATTCTGAGCTTAGTTCTGTTAGCACATATTAATTCTGAGCTTAGTTCTTTCAGCACATATTAGTTCTGAGCTTAGTTCTGTAAGCACATATTAGTACTGAGCTTAGCTGTGTTAGCACATATTAGTTCTGAGCTTAGCTGTGTTAGCACATATTAATTTTGAGCTTAGTTCTGTTAGCACATAGTAGTTCTGAGCTTAGCTGTGTTAGCACATATTAATTCTGAGCTTAGTTCTGTTAGCACATATTAGTTCTGAGATTAGCTCTGTTAGCACATAGTAATTTTGAGCTTAGTTCTGTTTGCACATATTAGCACTGAGCTTAGTTCTGTTAGCACATATTAGTTCTGAGCTTAGTTCTGTTAGCACATATTAATTCTGAGCTTAGTTCTGTTAGCACATATTAATTCTGAGCTTAGTTCTTTCAGCACATATTAGTTCTGAGCTTAGTTCTGTAAGCACATATTAGTACTGAGCTTAGCTGTGTTACCACATATTAGTTCTGAGCTTAGTTCTGTTATCACATATTAGTACTGAGCTTAGCTCTGTTAGCACATATTAGTACTGAGCTTAGTTCTGTTAGCACATATTAGTACTGAGCTTAGTTCTGTTAGCACATATTAGTACTGAGCTTAGTTCTGTTAGCACATATTAGTACTGAGCTTAGTTCTGTTAGCACATATTAGTACTGAGCTTAGCTCTGTTAGCACACATTAGTTCTGAGCTTAGTTCTGTTAGCACATATTAGTACTGAGCTTAGTTCTGTTAGCACATATTAGTTCTGAGCTTAGTTCTGTTAGCACATATTAATTCTGAGCTTAGCTGTGTTAGCACATATTAATTCTGAGCTTAGTTCTGTTAGCACATATTAATTCTGAGCTTAGTTCTGTTAGCAGATATTAATTCTCAGCTTAGTTCTGTTAGCACATATTAGTTCTGAGCTTAGTTCTGTTAGCACATATTAGTACTGAGCTTAGCTGTGTTAGCACATATTAGTTCTGAGCTTAGCTGTATTAGCACATATTAATTTTGAGCTTAGTTCTGTTAGCACATAGTAGTTCTGAGCTTACCTGTGTTACCACATATTAGTTTTTAGCTTAGTTCTGTTATCACATATTAGTACTGAGCTTAGCTCTGTTAGCACATATTAGTACTGAGCTTAGTTCTGTTAGCACATATTAGTACTGAGCTTAGTTCTGTTAGCACATATTAGTACTGAGCTTAGTTCTGTTAGCACATATTAGTACTGAGCTTAGTTCTGTTAGCACATATTAGTACTGAGCTTAGCTCTGTTAGCACACATTAGTTCTGAGCTTAGTTCTGTTAGCACATATTAGTACTGAGCTTAGTTCTGTTAGCACATATTAGTACTGAGCTTAGTTCTGTTAGCACATATTAGTACTGAGCTTAGTTCTGTTAGCACATATTAGTACTGAGCTTAGTTCTGTTAGCACATATTAGTTCTGAGCTTAGTTCTGTTAGCACATATTAGTACTGAGCTTAGTTCTGTTAGCACATATTAGTTCTGAGCTTAGTTCTGTTAGCACATATTAGTTCTGAGCTTAGTTCTGTTAGCACATATTAGTACTGAGCTTAGTTCTGTTAGCACACATTAGTTCTGAGCTTAGTTCTGTTAGCACATATTAGTGCTGAGCTTAGTTCTGTTAGCACATATTAGTACTGAGCTTAGTTCTGTTAGCACATATTAGTACTGAGCTTAGTTCTGTTAGCACATATTAGTTCTGAGCTTAGTTCTGTTAGCACATATTAGTACTGAGCTTAGTTCTGTTAGCACATATTAGTTCTGAGCTTAGTTCTGTTAGCACATATTAGTTCTGAGCTTAGTTCTGTTAGCACATATTAGTACTGAGCTTAGTTCTGTTATCACATATTAGTACTGAGCTTAGCTCTGTTAGCACATATTAGTACTGAGCTTAGTTCTGTTAGCACATATTAGTACTGAGCTTAGTTCTGTTAGCACATATTAGTACTGAGCTTAGTTCTGTTAGCACATATTAGTTCTGAGCTTAGTTCTGTTAGCACATATTAGTTCTGAGCTTAGTTCTGTTAGCACATATTAGTACTGAGCTTAGTTCTGTTAGCACATATTAGTACTGAGCTTAGTTCTGTTAGCACATATTAGTACTGTGCTTAGTTCTGTTAGCACATATTAGTACTGAGCTTAGTTCTGTTAGCACATATTAGTTCTGAGCTTAGTTCTGTTAGCGCACATTAGTTCTGAGCTTAGTTCTGTTAGCGCATATTAGTTCTGAGCTTAGTTCTGTTAGCACATATTAGTTCTGAGCTTAGTTCTGTTAGCACATATTAGTACTGAGCTTAGTTCTGTTAGCACATATTAGTACTGAGCTTAGTTCTGTTAGCACATATTAGTTCTGAGCTTAGTTCTGTTAGCGCACATTAGTTCTGAGCTTAGTTCTGTTAGCACATATTAGTTCTGAGCTTAGTTCTGTTAGCACATATTAGTTCTGAGCTTAGTTCTGTTAGCACATATTAGTACTGAGCTTAGTTCTGTTATCACATATTAGTACTGAGCTTAGCTCTGTTAGCACATATTAGTACTGAGCTTAGTTCTGTTAGCACATATTAGTACTGAGCTTAGTTCTGTTAGCACATATTAGTACTGAGCTTAGTTCTGTTAGCACATATTAGTTCTGAGCTTAGTTCTGTTAGCACATATTAGTTCTGAGCTTAGCTCTGTTAGCACATATTAGTACTGAGCTTAGTTCTGTTAGCACATATTAGTACTGAGCTTAGTTCTGTTAGCACATATTAGTACTGTGCTTAGTTCTGTTAGCACATATTAGTACTGAGCTTAGTTCTGTTAGCACATATTAGTTCTGAGCTTAGTTCTGTTAGCGCACATTAGTTCTGAGCTTAGTTCTGTTAGCGCATATTAGTTCTGAGCTTAGTTCTGTTAGCACATATTAGTTCTGAGCTTAGTTCTGTTAGCACATATTAGTACTGAGCTTAGTTCTGTTAGCACATATTAGTACTGAGCTTAGTTCTGTTAGCACATATTAGTTCTGAGCTTAGTTCTGTTAGCGCACATTAGTTCTGAGCTTAGTTCTGTTAGCACATATTAGTTCTGAGCTTAGTTCTGTTAGCACATATTAGTTCTGAGCTTAGTTCTGTTAGCACATATTAGTTCTGAGCTTAGTTCTGTTAGCACATATTAGTACTGAGCTTAGTTCTGTTAGCACATATTAGTACTGAGCTTAGTTCAGTTAGCACATATTAGTACTGAGCTTAGGTCTGTTAGCACATATTAGTACTGAGCTTAGTTCAGTTAGCACATATTAGTACTGAGCTTAGGTCTGTTAGCACATATTAGTACTGAGCTTAGTTCTGTTAGCACATATTAGTACTGAGCTTAGTTCAGTTAGCACATATTAGTTCTGAGCTTAGTTCTGTTAGCACATATTAGTTCTGAGCTTAGTTCTGTTAGCACATATTAGTACTGAGCTTAGTTCTGTTAGCACATATTAGTACTGAGCTTAGTTCAGTTAGCACATATTAGTACTGAGCTTAGGTCTGTTAGCACATATTAGTTCTGAGCTTAGTTCTGTTAGCACATATTAGTTCTGAGCTTAGTTCTGTTAGCACATATTAGTTCTGAGCTTAGTTCTGTTAGCACATATTAGTACTGAGCTTAGTTCTGTTAGCACATATTAGTACTGAGCTTAGTTCTGTTAGCACATATTAGTACTGAGCTTAGTTCAGTTAGCACATATTAGTACTGAGCTTAGTTCTGTTAGCACATATTAGTTCTGAGCTTAGTTCTGTTAGCACATATTAGTACTGAGCTTAGTTCTGTTAGCACATATTAGTTCTGAGCTTAGTTCAGTTAGCACATATTAGTTCTGAGCTTAGTTCTGTTAGCACATATTAGTACTGAGCTTAGTTCAGTTAGCACATATTAGTACTGAGCTTAGTTCTGTTAGCACATATTAGTACTGAGCTTAGTTCTGTTAGCACATATTAGTACTGAGCTTAGTTCTGTTAGCACATATTAGTTCTGAGCTTAGTTCAGTTAGCACATATTAGTACTGAGCTTAGTTCTGTTAGCACATATTAGTACTGAGCTTAGTTCAGTTAGCACATATTAGTACTGAGCTTAGTTCTGTTAGCACATATTAGTACTGAGCTTAGCTGTGTTAGCACATATTAGTACTGAGCTTAGTTCTGTTAGCACATATTAGTACTGAGCTTAGTTCAGTTATCACATATTAGTACTGAGCTTAGGTCTGTTAGCACATATTAGTTCTGAGCTTATTTCTGTTAGCACATATTAGTTCTGAGCTTAGTTCTGTTAGCACATATTAGTTCTGAGCTTAGTTCTGTTAGCACATATTAGTACTGAGCTTAGTTCTGTTAGCACATATTAGTACTGAGCTTAGTTCTGTTAGCACATATTAGTACTGAGCTTAGTTCAGTTAGCACATATTAGTACTGAGCTTAGTTCTGTTAGCACATATTAGTTCTGAGCTTAGTTCTGTTAGCACATATTAGTACTGAGCTTAGTTCTGTTAGCACATATTAGTACTGAGCTTAGTTCAGTTAGCACATATTAGTACTGAGCTTAGTTCTGTTAGCACATATTAGTACTGAGCTTAGCTGTGTTAGCACATATTAGTACTGAGCTTAGTTCTGTTAGCACATATTAGTACTGAGCTTAGCTCTGTTAGCACATATTAGTACTGAGCTTAGCTGTGTTAGTGCATTTTAGTGCAAACACCACTCTATGTACAGAGATTAGTTTTGTTACCACTGCTATCCCAGAATGGTGCAAATAAAAACTACAAAACCTTATATAACTAACACGGTGAATTAATGGCACTATTACTATATCAGAGATTAAAAATAAATACATAAATATTGGGAAATAAAGACTATGAAAAACATCCATTTTCTTACAATATATCTTAAGAAGCACATGGGAAATTAACTTTAAGATAAGGAATATAAACCTGCCTAATACTTGACTGCGACTAGAATGCACTTTTCATTTTACACAGATATGGAGATGTTTAAAATATTTAATCCCATCAGAGTCCCGGAGTCGGCCATGCTGGAGACAGATGATGAGGTTGTATCCAACTGCTGACTCCAGGCTTACTTGTCACCTTCCTATCTATTCTCGCAGCTGCTTTCCGTGATGGGGCTCAGTTATCTGATGGCGAACATGTCATAGCACAGCTGGTAACTTGTCATCTATCCGGACAAGCACACAGGCAGAGAGCAAGCAACATGTGTGTATCGCCTACTCTGAGAGCCGTCGTGCAGCCAAGCAGCGAAAACTCAAACCGACAGCTGTTCTGCGCTTGCAGTTTAATTTGGCCTTTCAGGCTCCAAAACTTTGTCTTTCCAGCATAATGAGCAGTAAAATTCCTCTCTGAGACCTAATTGTCTTCTATCATGGCAGTGCCGCCATAAAACTACATCTATGTTTGCCGCAGAATAGTTTTCTACTTTTTCTACTTGTCCGTGACTCACAATGAGGTAAGGTAGATCTTGTGAAATCTAATACCGGAGCAGTCATCATAGGATTTGTAAATGTCATGTATTGAATACTCCATTTCTACTGATGATACAAGGCCGGATAACCCCTTTACGATGCTGTCCTGCTGTAGGTTTACTTGCAGTGCTATGTAAACGATAAGAAAACGAATTATAAAAAAGAATTATGATTAAATGACAAACTCATCGCTGATGCATATCATAAATTGTCTAAAATCCTCTACTGGATTTTTCAGTTTTTCATATTAGACTCAGAGATAAATTATTTTTGTCTGTTTGATAAAAATATTAAAATGACATTTCTCTGCTTAAATTCTGTTGTTTTAAGGCTAAGTTCAAACTCCTCCTCCTGTCATTCCATTTTTCAAATAGAACCAAATTAATGTCTGATAGTATTTCAGAAGCACAGGGGCCCCAATAATTATTATGTCTGTGTGGGTCTGTTATGTGGTCGTTCTTAGCGTATGCGCGCACGTCAACTTTTCCAGGTGAATTCTGTTGCGAAAACCATCTGAAAAAGCTATCAGGAAACGCTCAAACAATTGAACATATGTACAGGTGCATTTCACAAAATTAGAATATCATCAGAAAGGTAATTTATTTCAGTTCTTCAAGACAAAAAAGTGAAACATATTATATAGAGTCATTACAAACAGAGTGATCTATTTCAAGTGTTTATTTCTGTTAATGATGATTATGGCTTACAGCCAATGAAAACCCCAAAATTCATCTCAGTAAATTAGAATACTTTATAACACCAGCTTTAAAAATTATTTTAAAATCCGAACTGTTGGCCTACTGAAATGTATGTTCAGTAAATGCACTCAATACTTGGTCGGGCTCCTTTTGCATGAATTACTGCATCAATGCGGCGTGGCATAGAGGCGATCAGCCTGTGGCACTGCTGAGGGGTTATGGAAGCCCAGGTTGCTTTGATAGAAGCCTTCAGCTCGTCTGCATTGTTGGGTCTGGTGTCTCTCATCTTCCTCTTGACAATACCCCATAGATTCTCTATGGGGTTAAGGTCAGGCAAGTTTGCTGGCCAATCAAGCACAGCAATACTTTAGAGGAAAGCATGAAGTGCTCTAAAATTTCCTGGTAGCTGGCTGCGCTGACTTTGGTCTTGATAAAACACAGTGGACCTACACCAGCAGATGCCCTGGCTCCCCAAACAATCACTGATTGTTGAAACTTCACACTAGACCTCAAGCAGCTTGGATTGTGGCCTCTCCACTCTTCCTCCAGACTCCGGTACCTTGATTTCCAAATGAAATGCAAAACTTACTTTCATCTGAAAACAACACCTTGGATTCGGACCAACAGTCCAGTTCTTTTTCTCCTTGGCCCAGGTAAGATGCTTCTGGTGTTGTCTATTGGTCATGAGTGGCTTGACACAAGGAATGCGACACTTGTAGCCCATGTCCTGGATACGTCTGTGTGTGGTGGCTCTTGAAGCAATTACTCCAGCAGCAGTCCGCTTCTTATGAATTTTCCCCAAAATTTTTGAAAGACCTTTTCTTAACAATCCTTTTAAGGCTGCGGTTATCCCAGTTGCTTGTGCACCTTTTCTACCACAGTTTTTCCTTCCACTCAACTTTCCATTAATATGCTTGGATACAGCACTCTGTGAACAGCCAACTTCTTTAGCAATGACCTTTTGTGGCTTACCCTCCTTGTGGAGTGTGTCAGTGACTGCCTTCTGGACATCTGTCAAGTCAGTAGTCTTCCCCATGATTGTGGAGCCTACTGAAACATGCTAAGGGACCTTTTTAAATGCTTAGGAAGCCTTTGCAGGTGTTTTTTGTTAATTATTCTAATTTACTGAGATAATGACTTTGGGGTTTTCATTGACTGTAAGCCATAATCATCAACATTAACAGAATAACAGAAATAAACACTTGAAACAGATAACTCTGTTTGTAATGACTCTATATAATATATGAGTTTCACTTTTTGTATTGAAGAACTGAAATAAATTAACTTTTGATGTTATTCTAATTTTGTGAGAAGCACCTGTATCTGTAAAAACTACTTGTCATTCAGATGTTCAGGCTTTTGAATGTCTTCTTCAGGTTTCGAAAAATAACAATAAGAAGCGGCATGTCCATTCCTCTGGCGTTTTCCACTCCGAAGACTCTCTGGACTTTACTAACAAGTCAATGGGAAAGCTCAAATGACACCTGGTCTGGTCCTCAAAATGGAAAAGACCAATTGAATGTCTTAACCAAGGTGCCCTAGAGATTTCTCTATTGTAGGGTAGTATGAAACATACCCCGTCAGCGTCACTTTTCAGCAGATTCGATATTATAAAACCTAATTGTTTCCAGTGTACCATCATAAATTAGTGAGCCTCATATAGGACATCGGAAGTGTCATGTAAAGGCACTACTAAACGCAAAATCTGTAAGAGGACCTACTACATTTATAAAACCGCTGTGTCCTTATGTGGCCCCTCGGGCACCAAAGACCTGATACGACTAATACTTCTGCACGGACACTTATTGTTAAAGTGTCTGGAACCATTGCTAAAGATACTTTTTGGGTGACTTCCAGGAGTCAGATATTCTTGTGGTGCTCAAAGCTTGGTGCTAAAAAATTTTGCCCAGTGTTCCTCTTTGATTCCCTTTAATGCATATTTTCTGCTCTCTCCATGTGTATCCACGGACACACACATGGCATCGAGTCATGAGAATCACTGATTTGTGGACTCTTCTCCTTGAGTCTCCTGGACATTCCGAGAGAATTGGGAAGTATGGTTCATGACTTCCACCTAGTTATGTGCAATAAAAATTATCTGTAACCCTAGAAGCGTTCATCTGCTGCACGCTAGCCCTTGAAAAAAAAGGGAGCCATAGCTTATGTGGACCAGGACTAGAGATGTTATTTCCCGGTGGGCATGTGATTGTTTTCTAGGACAGAGGGAAGATTGGGTGTGTGAAAAGTAGAAGTGGCCACGTGAACACAAGGAAGCTCAGAGAGGGTTCAAGAAATGTGTATAGGTGGGACAGGCTGTGGCAAACAAGTTGACCTCTTGGACACCCCGGCAGCATAGAAGGGTGGACTCTGTGTAGGTTTTGCAGTCTAACCCTGGTGGGAAGAGGACTCTGTTCATCACAGGCTGAGTAGAGAGATTAAAAATGCAGTCCTGGAAACAGCCTCGGGAACGCAACTCCACAGAAGTTCCGACTGGGTTAGGCGCCTACAAAGTAATTATACTATTCACTTTGGCACAATCTGGATTCGATCCTCATTCTGGCCGCTGATTTGCTGGCTTCTTTATAGGCTCGGGAAGTGGTCAACTTAATAATTAAATATTATATTCACCTGTCCAAGGTCTGTCCATCGCCTGGCCTCCTGGACCTCTGCTTGCTTTGGATCATTCTTCAGTTTTTAGTTTGAACCCTTTGGTGCTGACTAAACTTACTGAGCTCATGTGGGGTATTACACACAGAATTGACTCACGTTTGGAACATTGACATAAGAAGAGCGATCTAAACCAGAATGAGGACCGGTCGGAGAGCTTCGGCAGTAGAACAAATGAAAGTTCCACTGTTTATTATACTTTGTGCTATGGAGAGCATAATAAATGTTTAGTTTTTTTTAGACATTTGCTTGTCTCTAGTTGTAACATTGATGCCTACCGAACGAATATCTCTTGTACTCTATTTTGTCAATGCTTTAATAGCTGCCAGTCTGCCACCATCACATGCCTGTGTCTTTAACAACATCTGAGGTCATTTTAATATACTAATTAAGTTTGGCAAGGAATAATGTTGATGCTGGTTGACAAAAAGGTATGAATATTTCATTAGCCACCCAATATTGTGTTACATTGTAGGCTGTGGTTTTGTGTCTTTTGTCACTTGCCTTAGACTTTATGCTGTGGTATATTACCGGAAGGAGAGCTTATCTTTGCGTTTACAAGGAGCTGCCAACTAACACAGGTACGATACATTCTCTGCTCATTTTAGTATTTGCTCTAAAGTATTTTATACCTAGACAACGATAGCACGCTGAAGCTTCAGGGCGAGGATGGATCTAGACCCCTGACATACTGGCTAGAGTCATGAACTTCACATTACAGAGTAGCTGTTACAGAGGTCTGCTGTGTTTGCCTAATATATATTTAGAGATGTATAAGGACAAGTATATATATATAACTTAGCCTTTAGCGTGTGTAGGTTCCAAGAGTAAGGATTGGGATGAAGAATATGTTTAGAAATATATACAGTACAGCGAAATGGCTTTTAGATAACCACCCATCTTTGTGTTGAAAAGTGGTCTTCAAGATGGGTGGTTTTCATGACAAGATGGCCAATATGCATGAAATAATTGGTCAGCTTGGATGGTGAAACTAAAATCAGGTCTGGACAAAATGGTGGTCTTCTACAGGTATATAACTTAAAACAGTGGACTTCGATGCAAAATCTACAAGAGGGTCCCTAAATATCAGTGGCTTTATAAACATTGGTCTTTCCATATGGGCAAAAGGGACCTTTGGACCCATTAATGCTCCTAGGTCTAGGTGCATCTGCAACCCCTGCACCTATTGTAATTACACCCTTGGTCTTCTCAATGAAGAGATCATTTGTAGAGGTTTGTCTGTACTTGTGATTTTGCACATTCCTAGGATACACTGGTGTTCTACAAAATGACACCTAATCTGATATGTGACCGGTCACTTCTAGGTAACCTCCAACAGTCTCCTTGTGGTTTTAGTTTTAGCAAGTGATTAGATGACATTGCCAAGGACAAGTTCAAAGGAAGGTCATTGGCATATCTCCAGTCTGTCATGGCCGAGGCTTCTACCATCACTAATGAGACCATTTATAGCTGGAGTCTTAAGCTATTTTAAGTTTTCCTTTTCACAGAAGTGGTGGTGTAAGGCCGAACATAGACATGCGAGATGGTGCATAAGTTTTGTTTTTTGTCCACCCTACTGGCCAATGATCTGTTATAAAAATGATCGACAGCCTATGGCAGATATCTAAGCACCATCGTGATCCCGCCAGGAGTTCCCCTAAAATTGTCAAAGACAACTTTGTACATATGTGGGGCCGGTGTGCGCTTCCATTTACAGAACATAAAAAGGGACTGTTGGTAAGTGTGAAGGTTGGATTTTTGGCTGTTAGCCTTTTATTAATCTATTATTACAAATTTTCCCTTTGTGAGATGAAATATGCTTGTAATGGAGCAGTCAAGCTGTGTCCATTTATCCTATTAGTAAAATCAAACTGTTTTATGGAAGCCAGCGGCTGATTCTACATAATATACAATCTATATGAATAGGAGGACATGGAGTTTTACTGAACATTCAATTTATTAAATTCAAAGAAAATACACAAAAATATATCAATTTTACATGATAAAAATGGATAATACATATCAAATGCAATTAGTGAACTACCCAGGTGAGTGTAAAGGACCTATGGGCCACATAGAGAGCCAAAATGAGACCTGCTTACATTCAAGTATAATGACATCCCCAATTTTCAGTATCGTTTGTGTGATTAGACCAAACACCTGTGCCTCAGCACATTACTGGTGGGCCACTATTCACTATATTACCATCTTATTAACTGTCTTGGTAAATGTCCGCATAAGAAGGTTTAGGCTACTTTCACACACAGCATATTTGCTGCGTATTTTTACGTGCGCGTATTTTGCTGCTGCTTTACCTGCGTTTTTTTACGCAGGCAAAAAACGCAGCTGCTTTCACACACTGCGTTTTTTGCTGCGTTTTTTGCAGCTGCGTTTTTTGCAGCTGCGTTTTTTTCAGCATTGTGTACTGAAATTAAAGTTTGTTTGAAAAAAAAAAAAAAGGGGAAAAAAAAAAGAGTCATTGAGGTCATTTCCTGTCTTTATGACTCAGAATACAATACACACTGGAGTTAACACTGGAGTTTTCCGGTACTCCACATTGTTTGCTGTACGTTATTCCTGACACTCCTGTGAGTTCTTCTACCATAGATATAGAGTGCCTTCTATTCAGCAGTTCCCCTCGTAGTATATCTGATTTCTAGGGGGTGTCCTCTATTCATGGCAAGTGGGTGTTATGTAATGTGTATTTTTTGCCATGGTCGACAAATCAAAGAAGCAGACTACATCATAGTTAAAAGTTCAAATATTTATTTGTAGTAACTGTCAAAATTGAAAAACTTTTCTAATAAAATTGAGAATAGAATGATTTGTTGTTTTTTTTTGTTATTAACAAAATTCCACACGTAAACACTGTAAACATCCCCAAAATGGGATTATAAACCTGTGGATGTCCAAGTCCACTCATTAATTGCCGCCAGGAGGGCATGCTTCCAGCTTTCATTAGTATTGCGCAAGGCCCTTTCCCCGTCACCACTGACGGTGAGTCATTCGGCACTTGCACAACACTAATCAGAGCTGGAAACATGCCCTCTTGGCGGAAACTGAGGAGTGGACTTGGTCATCATGGCGTTTTAAACATGAAAAGCAACATTATGCCTACTGGTCCTCATATAGGCTTTGTGAATATGAGTAGTAGCTCCAGTCTGGATGGTGTTCTTCAGACTGGGCTACTACTCTGGATGTTGGTGCACCTGCAGCAGCACTTGGAGCAGATGGCAGAGGTCTATTGAATGCTGCTGCAGGTGCAAGAGGAGTCGGCGTCGGTGGATGCCAGATGTGGTTTAGTGAACAAACCATTTCTTCAAAGGTTGGATTTATATGCGGATACTTCTTAAAACATGTCACCGCCATTGAAATATACGTCATGCAGGAGTCCTGGACCTCGGGGGACAGAGTACGCATTCTGGAAGCTAGAGTGGTTCCATATGCTGAGAATTGATCCTCTTCAGGTTGGCGATCAATTAGAGAAATTGCCCTTGCCAAGGCAGCCGTCTCCTCATCCTCCTTTGAAGAGCCTCTTTTCCTCTTCCTCTGTGTTGAGGCTGGAGGTGGAGGTGGTGTTGGTGGCGGTGGTGGCGGCGGCGATGCCAATGAACTAGTCTCGGAGAGGGGCAGATCATCATTTTGGGTAGAAGGGTCAGGCCTTGGCTCATTTGGAAGAGAGCTGGTAGCAGGCTGTGAAGCATGTTCATACACTGGAGTTGTTGCTGTGGCCGGGATTTCGGTCATCGGCTGGACATTGCCTATGGTTCTGTAAAGAGAAACATCAAAACAATAGTTTTAATACATTTTATTTTCTATTCAAAATTAAAGACGTTACTGATACTTACGGTCGGTAATGTAGACTGCCGTTTAAAAATTGGAGTTCCTGTTCAAAACGCCCTTGAGAAGCAGGTGCCGCAGAGCCACGGTGCTTCTGACCGTGACCGTGTAAATCTGTCCCTCACCGACCTCCAGCGGGTTCTCAAGGCTGAAACTAAAAAGTGAAAAATTGAACCTATTAATATACTATTCAACTACATACAGACAAGAAATTCAAAAATACTCCTCCAAAATGGAAAATATTTACCAATTTCTTTTTGCCGCTCCTTTGGGTATGACTCGTACAGGGGATAGAGGGTGACACAGACCTTGTGCCAGGAAGCAGTTTTTGTATATTTGTTGGAAAACTCCCGGCACCCCTTATCCCAAAGACATGGGAAGTTTTGAACCTAAAAAAGGTAAAACATTAACTACTATTAGTTATACACACAAAATTTGACAAACTTGATAGAGGCAGAAAAAGTAACACAGGCTGCTGAGGAATGACAACCCCAACTGCTTGTTATTACCTTCACACGCATACGGGACACACACGCACAGGGGACACACACGCACAGGGGACAGAAAATCCGGTGAAGAGCGTTTTTTTTAATAAATATTTTGCTAGGTTTAAAACTAAATTGGAAATAAATAGGGATTCAACGCAGGGCGCAGAGAACGCAGCAAGTTGCGTATTTAAGTGCCACGTGCCACGTATCAAAGTGCCACGTGCCACGTATTTCAGTGCCACGTGCCACGTATCAAAGTGCCACGTATCAAAGTGCCACGTGCCACGTATCAAAGTGCCACGTGCCACGTATTTCAGTGCCACGTATCAAAGTGCCACGTATCAAAGTGCCACATGCCACGTTTTTCAGGGCCACGTGCCACGTTTTTCAGGGCCACGTGCCACGTATTTCAGTGCCACGTGCCACGTATTTCAGGGCCACGTGCCACGTATTTCAGTGCCACGTGCCACGTATCAAAGTGCCACGTATCAAAGTGCCACGTGCCACGTATCAAAGTGCCACGTGCCACGTATTTCAGTGCCACGTGCCACATATTTCAGTGCCACGTATTTAAGTGACACGTATCACGTATTTCAGTGCCACGTATTTCAGTGCCACGTGCCACGTATCAAAGTGCCACGTGCCACATATTTCAGTGCCACGTATTTAAGTGACACGTGCCACGTATCAAAGTGCCACGTGCCACATATTTCAGTGCCACGTATTTAAGTGACACGTGCCACGTATCAAAGTGCCACGTATCACGTATTTCAGTGCCACGTATTTAAGTGACACGTATCACGTATAAGTGCCACGTGTCACGTATTTAATTGCCACGTATTTAAGTGCCACGTATCAAGATTTTCCATGGAGAACAGACACATCCAGAGATATGTCTGCTCTCCACGGCTGCAGCAACACACTGACAGGAGCCATAGTTCCTGTCGGTGTGTCACTGCGCATGCGCGAGCGATTTTACCGGCATTGACCCCGGCACTCTCGCTTAACGGCAGTGCTGCGTGGGAAAGTTCAACGCAGCTGTACTGCTGTTAACCGAGACGCCGGAGCCATTGAACTCCGGAACAGTACGCGATACACTTCTAGGAGCTTCGCTCCTGGCAGTGTATCGCCGGAGAGCAGGGGATCGGCGTGGGACACTCGTTTTATGGATTCTGCGGACAGGGAGTATGGATTTGGTTTATTATTTTTGGATTTTTTCCTGGAGGATCGAGGGCTTCGCCTACAAGTGTGCTGTTGGTGAGTATATACTCTATGTTATGTGTTGTATGTACTGTACTGTGTGTCATGTATGTGTATTGTGTGTAGGTGTTTTGTGTAACTTTACAATTGTGCTAAGTCGCCGGACACAGGGACAACTCTCCCATCCTAATACCGGATGGGAGTAGTAGTCCCATACGGCGACTTAGCACAATGGTGGCACTAGCGTCGCATGGGGACACACACGCATACACACACACACACGCACACACACGCACACACACACGCACACACACACACACATACCGTATCAGCAGCCCCACGTTTATGGTCATTCTGTTGAAGGACTCCATGCTGCTTCACTGGGGGGCGGGGGCTTCCCTCTTCCTGTCCAACGTCACGTCCGGTCCTGGGTGTCAACCCCTCCGTACAAAGACGCCGACACCCAGGACAAAGGCGCTGTGTGTGGACGGTAAGATGGGGCCCTATGGGGACACGCAGACACGCCGCTGCGTAAAGAATTGACATGTCAATTCTTTTTACGCCGGCGTGTTTGCAGACAAAAGCGCCGCGTTTTTTTGCGGTGTGTCTGAACGGCAAAGTGAATTTCTCATTCACTTTGCCGGCAGACGAAAATGACATTGCGCATTTTTGAAAAGCGCCCGCAAAATAGCGCTCAAAAATGCGCTATGTCTGAAAGTAGCCTTAATTCTCTAAATATTTACCCATGTGGTCTTTGTCGGCTTCTTATGCGGACATTTACATGTCATTATACTTGAATGTAAGCAGGTCTCATTTTGGCTCTCTATCCATTTTTATCATGTAAAATTTATATATTTTTGTGTATTTTCTTTGAATTTAATAAATTGAATGTTCAGTAAAACTCCGTGTCCTCCTATTCATATAAATTATGTATGAGTTGTCTGAATAAGTTGGACAGTAGTATATAGCTGGTACTTTGCTTAATAATATACAATCTGTCATAAACTGTGTAAAAATTAACTTACTTGCAAAAAAAACCTAAAAAATGAAAGTTTGTGGAAGTTACATTTTTCTGACAACTGGAACACTAGCTCAATTAAAATATGTCTGTGCCATGATTGTATCCAACTGCAGCTGCAATAACAATAATAATGGTGTCTAATATTCAGTCTGCCAGTTGGTGCCCCGACACGGTAAGTATGGCGAACATGCCACCCGATAACACCATTTGTAACATCAGATTAGAGTAGATGAATCAGCAGATATATTTATGCAAATTTCAAGAGGCAATGACAATTACATTAAGGATACATGGACCATATTATAAGGACCCCATTTTTTTACTGTAAGAAATGACAGGCAACTACACTATACAATCGAGAAGTTGCTTGCAAATAATGATGAAGAGTCTTAAAAGGAATGTGTCATCAGAAAATTACCTTTTGTTTAAATCAGTATTTTATGTTAAAAGTCCCATGGAGACTATTGACGCATGCAAAAAGTAAAAAAAAAAAGTTTATAAAATAAAATATTTAAAAGTTCAAATCACCCCGCTTTCGCCCCATTCAAAATAAAACATTAAAAAAATAAAATATACAAATATTTGGTATCGTCGCGTTCAGAATCGCCCGATCTACCAATATAAAAAAAGAATTAACATGATCACTAAACGGCATAATGTGAAAAAAATTAAAAACCCCAGAATTACGTTTTTTGGTTGCCGCAACATTGGAATAAAATGCAATAACAGGCAATTAAAAGATCGGATCTGCACCAAAATGGTATCAATAAAAATGTCAGCTCGGCACCCAAAAAAATAAGCCTTCACCCAACCCGAGATCACGAAAAAATGGAAACGCTACAGGTCTCGGAAAATGGCACAATTTTTTTTTTTTTTTTAACGAACTTTAGATTTTTTTCTCACCACTTAAATGAAAAAAGAGCAAGAAAAATCTCCAAACAACCATATTTACAAATATATAAACACACAAATTTTAAAATGCATGAGAGATATAAGCAGGAAAGTATACATAGGGATAAACTTTAGTGACAATAAACCCAAAAATAAGAGGTTCACAGCACCACCGCTGGAGCACAGAGCGTTTGCACAGTATGTTTACAGTACAGTGTTCATGGTTATATATCCATATTGAAAAAACAAACAAACAACTGGATAGATATGGTGCAGCATGCATATAAAAAAGAACCTAGAGATGTTTGGTGTCTATGAACTCGTAATGACCTGGAGAACCATAACGGTAGGTCAGTTTTAGCATTTAGTGAACATGGTAAAAACAAAAACAGATAAAACACAACTGTGGAATTGCACTTCTTTTGCAATTTCACAGCACTTGGAATTTTTTCCCCTTTCCAATAAATGATATGTTAAAGCCAATGGTGTTGTTCAAAAGTACAACTCGTCCTGCAAAATACAAGCCCTCACATGGCCACAATGATTAAAAATAAAAAAGTTATGGCTTTGGGAAGAAGGAAAGCAAAAAACGAAAATGCAAAAACAAAAATACCTCTGGTCATGAAGGAGTTAAAAATCACCTAAGGGCCTGCATACTTAAGAAAGTAGCTCTGTAGAAATGAGACCTGTGGAGGATCACCCAAGGGTCCCTGCACCTGGGAATAGCTTTGTAGAAAGATGGCCTGCTGAGGATCACCCAGGTATCACATATACATGGAAGTAGTTCTGTGTGCCCCATATAAGCAAGGTCCGCCCATAGTGCATATAAGCAAGGTCCGCCCATAGTGCATACAAGCAAGGTCCGCCCATAGTACATACAAGCAAGGTCCGCCCATAGTGCATATAAACAAGGTCCGCCCATAATGCACATAAGCAAGGTCCGCCCATAGTGTATATAAGCAAGGTCCGCCTATAGTGCATATAAGCAAAGTTGGCCCATAGTGCATATAAGCAAGGTTCGCCCATAGTGTATATAAGCAAGGTCCGCCCATAGTGTATATAAGCAAGGTCTGCCCATAGTGTATATAAGCAAGGTCTGCCCATAGTGTATACAAACAAGGTCCGCCCATAGTGTATATAAGCAAGGTCCGCCCATAGTGTATATAAGCAAGGTCTGCCCATAGTGTATATAAGCAAGGTCTGCCCATAGTGTATACAAACAAGGTCCGCCCATAGAGCATATAAGCAAGGTCTGCCCATAGTGCATTTAAGCAAGGTCCGCCCATAGTGTATGTAAGCAAGGTCCGACCACAGTGCCTATAAGCAAGGTCCGCCAATAGTGCATATAAGCAAGGTCCGCCCATAGTGCATATAAGCAAGGTCTGCCCATAGTGCATATAAGCAAGGTCTGCCCATAGTGTATATAAACTAGGTCCACCCATAGTTTATATAAGCAAGGTCCGCCCATAGTGCATATAAGCAAGGTCCGCCCATAATGCATATAAACAAGGTCCGCCCATATTGCACATAAGCAAGGTCCGCCCATAGTGCATATAAGCAAGGTCTGCCCATAGTGCATATAAGCAAGGTCTGCCCATAGTGCATATAAGCAAGGTCCGCCCATAGTGTATATAAGCAAGGTCTGCCCATAGTGCATATAAGCAAGGTCCGCCCATAGTGCATATAAGCAAGGTCCACCCATATTGCACATAAGCAAGGTCCGCCCATAGTGCATATAAGCAAGGTCTTCCCATAGTGCATATAAGCAAGGTCTGCCCATAGTGCATATAAGCAAGGTCTGCCCATAGTGCATATAAGCAAGGTCCGCCCATAGGGCATATAAGCAAGGTCCGACCATAGTGCATATAAGCAAGGTCCGCCCAAAGTGCATATAAGCAAGGTCCGCCCATAGTGCATATAGGCAAGGTCCACCCATATTGCACATAAGCAAGGTCTGCCCATAGTGTATATAAACAAGGTCTACCCATAGTGTATGTAAGCAAGGTCCGACCACAGTGCCTATAAGCAAGGTCCGCCAATAGTGCATATAAGCAAGGTCCGCCCATAGTGCATATAAGCAAGGTCTGCCCATAGTGTATATAAACAAGGTCCGCCCATAGTTTATATAAGCAAGGTCCGCCCATAGTGCATATAAGCAAGGTCCACCCATAGTGCATATAAACAAGGTCTGCCCATATTGCACATAAGCAAGGTCCGCCCATAGTGCATATAAGCAAGGTCTGCCCATTGTGCATATAAGCAAGGTCTGCCCATAGTGCATATAAGCAAGGTCTGCCCATAGTGCATATAAGCAAGGTCTGCCCATAGTGCATATAAGCAAGGTCCGCCCATAGTGCATATAAGCAAGGTCCCCCCATATTGCACATAAGCAAGGTCCGCCCATAGTGCATATAAGCAAGGTCTGCCCATAGTGCATATAAGGCATATAAGCAAGGTCCACCCATAGTGCATATAAGCAAGGTCTGCCCATAGTGCATTTAAGCAAGGTCCGCCCATAGTGTATGTAAGCAAGGTCCGACCACAGTGCCTATAAGCAAGGTCCGCCAATAGTGCATATAAGCAAGGTCCGCCCATAGTGCATATAAGCAAGGTCTGCCCATAGTGCATTTAAGCAAGGTCCGCCCATAGTGTATGTAAGCAAGGTCCGACCACAGTGCCTATAAGCAAGGTCCGCCAATAGTGCATATAAGCAAGGTCCGCCCATAGTGCATATAAGCAAGGTCTTCCCATAGTGCCTATAAGCAAGGTCCGCCCATAGTGCATATAAGCAAGGTCTTCCCATAGTGCATATAAGCAAGGTCTGCCCATAGTGCATATAAGCAAGGTCCAACCATAGTGCATACAAGCAAGGTCTGCCCATAGTGCATATAAGCAAGGTCCGCCCATAGTGCATATAAGCAAGGTCTGCCCATAGTGTATATAAACAAGGTCTACCCATAGTGTATTTAAGCAAGGTCCGCCCATAGGGCATATAAGCAAGGTCCGCCCATAGTGCATATAAGCAAGGTCCGCCCATAGTGCATATAAGCAAGGTCCGCCCATAGTGCATATAGGCAAGGTCCACCCATATTGCACATAAGCAAGGTCTGCCCATAGTGTATATAAACAAGGTCTCCCCATAGTGTATGTAAGCAAGGTCCGACCACAGTGCCTATAAGCAAGGTCCGCCAATAGTGCATATAAGCAAGGTCCGCCCATAGTGCATATAAGCAAGGTCTGCCCATAGTGTATATAAACAAGGTCCGCCCATAGTTTATATAAGCAAGGTCCGCCCATTGTGCATATAAGGAAGGTCCGCCCATAGTGCATATAAACAAGGTCTGCCCATATTGCACATAAGCAAGGTCTGCCCATAGTGCATATAAGCAAGGTCTGCCCATAGTGCATATAAGCAAGGTCTGCCTATAGTGCATATAAGCAAGGTCCGCCCATAGTGCACATAAGCAAGGTCTGCCCATAGTGCATATAAGCAAGGTCTGCCTATAGTGCATATAAGCAAGGTCTGATCATAGTGTATATAAACAAGGTCTACCCATAGTGTATTTAAGCAAGGTCCGCCCATAGGGCATATAAGCAAGGTCCACCCATATTGCACAAAAGCAAGGTCTGCCCATAGTGCATATAAGCAAGGTCCGCCCATAGTGTATATAAGCAAGGTCCGCCCATAGGGCATATAAGCAAGGTCCGCCCATAGTGCATATAAACAAGGTCCGCCCATAGTGCATATAAGCAAGGTCCACCCATATTGCACATAAGCAAGGTCTGCCCATAGTGCATATAAACAAGGTCCACCCATATTGCACATAAGCAAGGTCTGCCCATAGTGCATATAAGCAAGGTCTGCCCATAGTGTATTTAAGCAAGGTCTGCCCATAGTGCATATAAGCAAGGTCCACTTACTTGCATTGGTTTATTTAGTCTCTTCTGTACAGTAGACATCCATGGCAGTCTCCTTATCTATATAAAAAAGCACTTCTTATAGAGATAATTACATTCCTATTAAATACTTAGTCCTCCGTTTTCTGCTGCAATGTCATAAGAACTCTGATCCTAGTTTTCTATTATAAATGGAATAGCTTAAGGTTTATTGTGTCTTTCTTCCATTGAAAATATGTCAGATGCTAATTAAAAGTCAGACCCTCTTTCTCTATCATTGATTGCTGTTAATGCTCTTCTGTGCGCTCTTTTCGGAGGGGATAACAGAGTTTAGCATTAGAATGCTGCATTACCACCCATAGTTTACCGTACTGACACCATAAATAATTAAAAATAGATTTGGTTTCTGGGCACAACAGAACATGTATAATTCATCACAGAAAATCAGTCCAGCACACCCGATGCTGTACACAAGACAGATCAGGCCGGCAGGTCTAACAAGGGCGTACCGCTTGTCTTATATTTATCTTTTTTATTTATTAATTCATTTATTTTATACCAATGAATCAATTCAGATTAATTTATATAATGAAGAAATAATTAATTCCCATAGATATACTGTGTAGAAGCGATCAATGCCATGGGCCCAGAGCTCACACAGCGGCTGCAACTGTGTGTTTATGCCTATGTGTCACTTAAGACTTTACTGCTACCGTCTGTATGTAATGTGGAGCCCCAGGGTCCTGGTCGTCACAGTAGCATTGCTTTCCTCATGGGGAGAGTGATGTTAAGCTTGAAGGCAAGAAGGGATAACTGTAACCAGGTACCACAAACTTGCAACACATTCACACTCCAGGCCACCAGGGGGAGCTTTTGACCCTATTTACTAGGTGACTCCCCATATATAAGGTAGTTTTGGAGGGAAAGTAGTCAGTCAGAGCTGGAGACAGTTCTTGCCAGGACACAGACTGGATCAGTCTGAGGCAGAAGAGGGTTTACGGAGCTGTGTAGCCGCAGTGCAGCAGTTCCCGGAAAGAGGCATTCAGAAAGCTGAATCGATTGCAGGGAACATGCAGGAGAGCAAAGCACAGGAGAGGATATCAGGGGGAGACCAGCCCTAAGCAGGCTGCCTCCTTCTGAGGCGCAGAGATCGGTAGCTGGAACACCAAGGTTGTAAGGACCTCTATGACTTACATCAGAGACCGGCAGGACAGCTGAACTCAAGTTACCTGTCCGACCTAATACCCAGGAGGCACGGTGACACCCTTAGAGGCTGGGGCATGCTAGAGTCCATATAAACCGCCTCAAGTCACCAGTCATACGGGTTGTGTCCTATCCTATCCGGGGGACAGAAAGAGAAATAACATCTGTGAGGACCTTATGTGAAGCCATAGGCAGTAAGGGACTACACCACCACGGTGCTAGAGGAAGGCTTTGATTTCCACCTGGATAAGGGGACTCCTAACTTGCCTCCAAGCCGGCCGGACCCTGCCTGCCCTGTGATCTGGTGCCCTGGACTGTGGCTGCCTGAAATCTTCAGTAAACAAGGTAAAGAGACTGTAAACCTGTGTCCTTGTTCTTCACTGCGCCATTCACCATCTTCCATCTACACACCGGTAGCCCTGGGAATATACTTCACCTGTGGGAAGGTACACTGTTATGGTTCTCAATGGCAAGAGAACATAGCCCAGCAAACATACGAACTAGCTCTTGGAAGGATGGAAACTAAACTGACCATGAACTAAACCTGCCGCACAACTAACAGTAGCCGGGTAGCGTAGCCTGCGTTTTATCCCTAGACGCCCAGCGCCGGCCGGAGGACTAACTAATCCTGGCAGAGGAAAATATAGTCCTGGCTCACCTCTAGAGAAATTTCCCCGAAAGGCAGACAGAGGCCCCCACAAATATTGGCGGTGATTTTAGATGAAATGACAAACGTAGTATGAAAATAGGTTTAGCAAAATTGAGGTCCGCTTACTAGATAGCAGGAAGACAGAAAGGGCACTTTCATGGTCAGCTGAAAACCCTATCAAAATACCATCCTGAAATTACTTTAAGACTCTAGTATTAACTCATAACATCAGAGTGGCAATTTCAGATCACAAGAGCTTTCCAGACACAGAAACGAAACTACAGCTGTGAACTGGAACAAAATGCAAAAACAAACAAGGACTAAGTCCAACTTAGCTGGGAGTTGTCTAGCAGCAGGAACATGCACAGAAAGGCTTCTGATTACAATGTTGACCGGCATGGAAGTGACAGAGGAGCAAGGCTAAATAGCGACTCCCACATCCTGATGGAAACAGGTGAACAGAGAGGATGATGCACACCAGTTCAATTCCACCAGTGGCCACCGGGGGAGCCCAAAATCCAATTTCACAACAGTACCCCCCCCCTCAAGGAGGGGGCACCGAACCCTCACCAGAACCACCAGGGCGATCAGGATGAGCCCTATGAAAGGCACGGACCAAATCGGAGGCATGAACATCAGAGGCAGTCACCCAAGAATTATCCTCCTGACCGTATCCCTTCCATTTGACCAGATACTGGAGTTTCTGTCTGGAAACACGGGAGTCCAAGATTTTTTCCACAACGTACTCCAACTCGCCCTCAACCAACACCGGAGCAGGAGGCTCAACGGAAGGCACAACCGGTACCTCATACCTGCGCAATAATGACCGATGAAAAACATTATGAATAGAAAAAGATGCAGGGAGGTCCAAACGGAAGGACACAGGGTTAAGAATCTCCAATATCTTGTACGGGCCGATGAACCGAGGCTTAAACTTGGGAGAAGAAACCCTCATAGGGACAAAACGAGAAGACAACCACACCAAGTCCCCAACACAAAGCCGAGGACCAACCCGACGCCGGCGGTTGGCAAAAAGCTGAGTCTTCTCCTGGGACAACTTCAAATTGTCCACTACCTGCCCCCAAATCTGATGCAACCTCTCCACCACAGCATCCACTCCAGGACAATCCGAAGATTCCACCTGACCAGAAGAAAATCGAGGATGAAACCCCGAATTACAGAAAAAGGGAGACACCAAGGTGGCAGAACTGGCCCGATTATTGAGGGCAAACTCCGCTAAAGGCAAAAAAGCAACCCAATCATCCTGATCTGCAGACACAAAACACCTCAAATATGTCTCCAAGGTCTGATTCGTCCGCTCGGTCTGGCCATTAGTCTGAGGATGGAAAGCAGACGAGAAAGACAAATCTATGCCCATCCTAGCACAGAATGCTCGCCAAAATCTAGACACGAATTGGGTACCTCTGTCAGAAACGATATTCTCCGGAATACCATGCAAACGGACCACATTTTGAAAAAACAGAGGAACCAACTCGGAAGAAGAAGGCAACTTAGGCAGGGGAACCAAATGGACCATCTTAGAGAAACGATCACACACCACCCAGATGACAGACATCTTCTGAGAAACAGGAAGATCCGAAATAAAATCCATCGAGATGTGCGTCCAGGGCCTCTTCGGGATAGGCAAGGGCAACAACAATCCACTAGCCCGAGAACAACAAGGCTTGGCCCGAGCACAAACGTCACAAGACTGCACGAAGCCTCGCACATCTCGAGACAGGGAAGGCCACCAGAAGGACCTTGCCACCAAATCCCTGGTACCAAAGATTCCAGGATGACCTGCCAACGCAGAAGAATGAACCTCAGAAATGACTTTACTGGTCCAATCATCAGGAACAAACAGTCTACCAGGTGGGCAACGATCAGGTCTATCCGCCTGAAACTCCTGCAAGGCCCGCCGCAGGTCTGGAGAAACGGCAGACAATATCACTCCATCCTTAAGGATACCTGTAGGTTCAGAATTACCAGGGGAGTCAGGCTCAAAACTCCTAGAAAGGGCATCCGCCTTAACATTCTTAGAACCCGGCAGGTAGGACACCACAAAATTAAACCGAGAGAAAAACAACGACCAGCGCGCCTGTCTAGGATTCAGGCGTCTGGCGGACTCAAGATAAATTAGATTTTTGTGGTCAGTCAATACCACCACCTGATGTCTAGCCCCCTCAAGCCAATGACGCCACTCCTCAAAAGCCCACTTCATGGCCAAAAGCTCCCGATTCCCAACATCATAATTCCGCTCGGCGGGCGAAAATTTACGCGAGAAAAAAGCACAAGGTCTCATCACGGAGCAATCGGAACTTCTCTGCGACAAAACCGCCCCAGCTCCGATTTCAGAAGCGTCGACCTCAACCTGAAAAGGAAGAGCAACATCAGGCTGACGCAACACAGGGGCGGAAGAAAAGCGGCGCTTAAGCTCCCGAAAGGCCTCCACAGCAGCAGGGGACCAATCAGCAACATCAGCACCCTTCTTAGTCAAATCAGTCAATGGTTTAACAACATCAGAAAAACCAGCAATAAATCGACGATAAAAGTTAGCAAAGCCCAAAAATTTCTGAAGACTCTTAAGAGAAGAGGGTTGCGTCCAATCACAAATAGCCTGAACCTTGACAGGATCCATCTCGATGGAAGAGGGGGAAAAAATATATCCCAAAAAGGAAATCTTTTGAACCCCAAAAACGCACTTAGAACCCTTCACACACAAGGAATTAGACCGCAAAACCTGAAAAACCCTCCTGACCTGCTGGACATGAGAGTCCCAGTCATCCGAAAAAATCAAAATATCATCCAGATACACAATCATAAATTTATCCAAATAATCACGGAAAATGTCATGCATAAAGGACTGAAAGACTGAAGGGGCATTTGAAAGACCAAAAGGCATCACCAAATACTCAAAGTGGCCCTCGGGCGTATTAAATGCGGTTTTCCACTCATCCCCCTGCTTAATTCGCACCAAATTATACGCCCCACGAAGATCTATCTTAGAGAACCACTTGGCCCCCTTTATGCGAGCAAACAAATCAGTCAGCAGTGGCAACGGATATTGATATTTAACCGTGATTTTATTCAAAAGCCGATAATCAATGCACGGCCTCAAAGAGTCATCTTTCTTAGCCACAAAGAAAAAACCGGCTCCTAAGGGAGATGACGAAGGACGAATATGTCCCTTTTCCAAGGACTTCTTTATATATTCTCGCATAGCAGCATGTTCAGGCACAGACAGATTAAATAAACGACCCTTAGGGTATTTACTACCCGGAATCAAATCTATGGCACAATCGCACTCCCGGTGCGGAGGTAATGAACCAAGCTTAGGTTCTTCAAAAACGTCACGATATTCAGTCAAGAATTCAGGAATCTCAGAGGGAATAGATGATGAAATGGAAACCACAGGTACGTCCCCATGCGTCCCCTTACATCCCCAGCTTAACACAGACATAGCTTTCCAGTCAAGGACTGGGTTATGAGATTGCAGCCATGGCAATCCAAGCACCAACACATCATGTAGGTTATACAGCACAAGAAAGCGAATAATCTCCTGGTGATCCGGATTAATCCGCATAGTTACTTGTGTCCAGTATTGTGGTTTATTGCTAGCCAATGGGGTGGAGTCAATCCCCTTCAGGGGTATAGGAGTTTCAAGAGGCTCCAAATCATACCCACAGCGTTTGGCAAAGGACCAATCCATAAGACTCAAAGCGGCGCCAGAGTCGACATAGGCATCCGCGGTAATAGATGATAAAGAACAAATCAGGGTCACAGATAGAATAAACTTAGACTGTAAAGTGCCAATTGAAACAGACTTATCAAGCTTCTTAGTACGCTTAGAGCATGCTGATATAACATGAGTTGAATCACCGCAATAGAAGCACAACCCATTTTTTCGTCTAAAATTCTGCCGTTCACTTCTGGACAGAATTCTATCACATTGCATATTCTCTGGCGTCTTCTCAGTAGACACCGCCAAATGGTGCACAGGTTTGCGCTCCCGCAGACGCCTATCGATCTGGATAGCCATTGTCATGGACTCATTCAGACCCGCAGGCACAGGGAACCCCACCATAACATCCTTAATGGCATCAGAGAGACCCTCTCTGAAATTCGCCGCCAGGGCGCACTCATTCCACTGAGTAAGCACAGCCCATTTACGGAATTTCTGGCAGTATATTTCAGCTTCGTCTTGCCCCTGAGATAGGGACATCAAGGCCTTTTCCGCCTGAAGTTCTAACTGAGGTTCCTCATAAAGCAACCCCAAGGCCAGAAAAAACGCATCCACATTGAGCAACGCAGGATCCCCTGGAGCCAATGCAAAAGCCCAATCCTGAGGGTCGCCCCGGAGCAAAGAAATCACAATCCTGACCTGCTGAGCAGGATCTCCAGCAGAGCGAGATTTCAGGGACAAAAACAACTTGCAATTATTTTTGAAATTTTGAAAGCAAGATCTATTCCCCGAGAAAAATTCAGGCAAAGGAATTCTAGGTTCAGATATAGGAACATGAACAACAAAATCTTGTAAGTTTTGAACTTTCGTGGTGAGATTATTCAAACCTGCAGCTAAACTCTGAATATCCATTTTAAACAGGTGAACACAGAGCCATTCCAGGATTAGAAGGAGAGAGAGAGAGAAAGGCTGCAATATAGGCAGACTTGCAAGAGATTCAATTACAAGCACACTCAGAACTGAGAAAAAAAAAAAAAAAAAAAATCTTCAGCAGACTTCTCTTTTCTCTCCTTTCTCTGTCAATTAATTTAACCCTTTATGGCCGGTCAAACTGTTATGGTTCTCAATGGCAAGAGAACATAGCCCAGCAAACATACGAACTAGCTCTTGGAAGGATGGAAACTAAACTGACCATGAACTAAACCTGCCGCACAACTAACAGTAGCCGGGTAGCGTAGCCTGCGTTTTATCCCTAGACGCCCAGCGCCGGCCGGAGGACTAACTAATCCTGGCAGAGGAAAATATAGTCCTGGCTCACCTCTAGAGAAATTTCCCCGAAAGGCAGACAGAGGCCCCCACAAATATTGGCGGTGATTTTAGATGAAATGACAAACGTAGTATGAAAATAGGTTTAGCAAAATTGAGGTCCGCTTACTAGATAGCAGGAAGACAGAAAGGGCACTTTCATGGTCAGCTGAAAACCCTATCAAAATACCATCCTGAAATTACTTTAAGACTCTAGTATTAACTCATAACATCAGAGTGGCAATTTCAGATCACAAGAGCTTTCCAGACACAGAAACGAAACTACAGCTGTGAACTGGAACAAAATGCAAAAACAAACAAGGACTAAGTCCAACTTAGCTGGGAGTTGTCTAGCAGCAGGAACATGCACAGAAAGGCTTCTGATTACAATGTTGACCGGCATGGAAGTGACAGAGGAGCAAGGCTAAATAGCGACTCCCACATCCTGATGGAAACAGGTGAACAGAGAGGATGATGCACACCAGTTCAATTCCACCAGTGGCCACCGGGGGACCCCAAAATCCAATTTCACAACAGTACACCATCTAGCTGCCATAACATCACCCCACAGGACCCCTTAAAGCAGCGTCGGTCGCCAATGACTGAATACCACAGGTGGCGTCATGAACATAAACTTTATTCCCTTTAAAGACCTTCCCCTTTTACATGGGCGCCCAGGGCCACGGACCGGGTCGCCGCCACCGTGACATCCCTCTGTGAACTCAGGACCCGGTACCGAGTACCAGAAGGCCCAGGTGGGGCGACTCAGTAACGTGGCGTGATTTGGTAGCCGTGGGTGAGCTACTTTTCTTTCATGCCCGCTACATGAAGGTGGGGGTCCTGGCTGGGTGTGTGGGCTTCATCTATTGGGGCACTATGCACTTGCAGGCCACACAATACCGATGACTTCAGTTGGCCAAGACCAGATAGTGAAAAGTTCAATGAGGGAGACCACCAATTAATCATAATCAGTCTTTTACTGAACATCAACTTGATGGGGATTATTTACAATAGATAGCGGGTGCATAACTTCACAAGCATCTTTTAGAACATGGAAGATTTTCACGCACATTTTTTCTTTCCTCCTCTAAACTCGCTTGTTTGTGCCTCAACTAGATCCTCTGCCTTCATGACAACCCAGCACTGTCCTCGGGAGCTTCCCTAGTCGCCACTAACATATCACAGTCCAGTAAGTAAGAGTCCTATACTTCAACCCGCAGTTCCACATCCTCTTTTCCCCTTCGAGGAGCTAGATTGCCACTTTGGCCTTTATTTAGCTTCTTTGTTTGCTGACGCCTTGGAACTCCCGCCCGAAGCACTCTCTTTGCCTCACATTCCCAGTTCCATCATGGCCCTATATCTCTGTCACTTGCAAACTCGGGGCTGTACCACTAGGCGTCCTGTCCCAGGACCTGTCTCTTCCCAGGACCTGTCTCTGTTAAATCACTCAGTCCTTCTATCATTTTTCCTTTCTCTGCTCAGGATCACGCTATCCAGTGCCTTAGGGGACACTAAACTCATGCAGCTCTGCTGAGTACACAAACCAAAGGCCTGCTTTAGCTGCAAGGTAGGCCTTGTCTGACTCACTAATCCTCTCTGATCTTCTACATAGCCCCTCCCTCTCTGGCCTAATCCCAACCGTTAACCCTAACTGTCCCTATTGTCATACATAATACTATCACTAATCACACATGTCACAATACACATTACAACAAAATATTTGTCTTCAAGGGGGAACGTGGGCACTATGTCCATCTTCTTACATTTAGTTTAAAGCAGGGGTGCACAACCTCCGGCCCAGGGGCTACATGTGGCTCACAATTCCATATTGTGCGGACAGAAATGCTTGTCTATTTGTGGCTGCTCATATGCAGTTTCCGGGTCAGAAAGAACAAGTTTTTAGTCTGGTAGCAGGGGCTTTTGCACAGACAGCATGCTGTCATGATCATGTAATTAACCCCATCAGCCTAGGACGATTTTCCATCTTTTCGTTTTCTCGTCCCCTTCTTCCAAGAGCTATAACATAGCCGTATGAGGGTTGCTTTTTTGCAAGACAAGCTGTATTTTTTAATGACACCATTCATTTTACAACATAGTTTACTGGAAAACAGTAAAAAAAATTCCAAGTGTGTTGAAATTGCAAAAAAGTGGAATTTCACAACTGTTTTTTGGGTTTATTATTTACCATGTTCACTATATGGTAAAACTGACTGGGCAATATGATTCAGTCTGTCAGTATGAGTATGCAGATACCAAACATGTGTAGTTTTTTGTTAAAGTGGTATAAAAACTTCGGAAATTTGTAAAGAAAAAATTTTGCTTGTGTCGCCATTTTCTGAGACCCGGAACGTTTTCAATTTTTGGGATATTTTCAAAGTTGCTATGAACTAGTCATTCTACCAGTGCTTATATTTTGTGTTGCAAAAAAGGGGACTAATCTCCAGCATGGCTCGGTCCATATTGGCCATTAAACTATGTTTTTCTCAGAAAAGTGGCAGCATTTCGCTTTTTTATAGTTATTGCACTGGTGTAAGGATAGATACAACACTATGTTCCTATTAGACCCGGTCTCAACAAACAGGACATAAGGTGGTCATTTTTCTAGGAAAATGTAAAAAGGGACCCCCATTTATTGCAATGAACAACTACATGTCTTACGTTTTTGAATTTATGGCTTCCAGGTAGAAATCAATTTTTTTTCTGTTATAATCCCTGTTCACCAATAATAAACTGATCACAGGATGTTCTGCTCCTTGGACCACCAGCGATCAACTGTGATCTGCAGCGCCACCACAGGGAAAATGGAAATGGAGGACTAAGTCATCATTCCCTCAAAACCACTTGGCTTGTAATGTATGGATGCGCTATAAGAGAAAAATCACACAACCATATTTTTATACTGCATTGAGACGTCTTGCTAATAAATGGACTTCTGTGGCAAATCAGCCGGACTATAAAAGCTGAAAGACAGAAGTCTGTTGTTAAACGGATCTGGCATTGAAAAGACTCAATAAACAGATCAGATTCAGGACCAATTAGTGTCACATTAATCTTTTCTAGTAGTAAGAAGGTGGGGCTGTCAAGGATTGAGCAGATTACCGGGACTAGACCGTAGAGACATACAAATCTAATCTTCCCGTTCACTGCTGGACTATGGCCGAGTATTTGGAAGAGCGATGTTCTGCTGTCTAGGTAGATGCTGATCGATACGAGACACCATTTATCATTTCAAGCCTTTTCAGTGGAAAAAGAGAAATAAAAACTTTACGGAGTAAAAGAGAAACCCAACTACTAGCCACTAATGTAAGTGACTTGATTTAATATAAGTAGCTGTGTTGTTGGCTGTAGATCGCTTATAGTCTGATGTAACAAGGGGAACATATTAACCTCCTCCCGAGTGGATGCCATTATTGGCCACAGTGAGCATAATGTTATATGTGGGTATCCTAGTAATAACATTGGCTTTTGTGTTTGATAATATGATATTATTCAGAATTGTGTAGTGATAAGAAAACATAGATTGTGTACTTTGCAAATAAATACTGTTGACTGCAATCTAGTTTCACTAAACATTTTAGACTCCTTTGCTGTCTCCATCAAGGGCTTCTGTCTGAAGCCTGGAAAAATGGGTGTCAGACAGCCAGTATTGTCACTAGAGTCCGATGAGCCCCGATAAAAAAATTTGGACTTGTCCCCCATCACCATGCATGTTGGTCAAATGTACAGGTCCTTGTAAAGTTCTAAATCCTGTAAGGATATACGTGTTGCCCCAAGCCCCATTATGTAGTAATGTCCCCCATCCTTTACTAATGTCCTCCATCCTGGGGCTCTTCTAAGTTTATATCTACCCTCCAACCTCATTATGTAGTAATGTCCCCATCCTTTACTATTGTCCTCCATCCTGGGGTCCTTCCAGGTTTATATCCCCCATTCTGATATATATGTCCCCCATCATGGGCCCCTTCCAGGTATATATTCCCCATCCTGATATATATGACTCTAATCCCGGGTGCTTCCTGGTATGTATGCTCCCCATCCTGATATATGTGACTCTAATCCCGGGTGCTTCCTGGTATGTATGCTCGTAATCCTGATATATATGTCCCTAATCCCGGGTGCTTCCTGATATGTATGCTCCCCATCCTGATATATGTGACTCTAATCCCGGGTACTTCCTGGTATGTATGCTCGTAATCCTGATATATATGTCCCTAATCCCGGGTGCTTCCTGATATGTATGCTCCCCATCCTGGTATACATGTCCCTAATCCCGGGTGCTTCCTGGTATGTATGCTCCCCATCCTGATATATATGTCCCTAATCCCGGGTGCTTCCTGGTATGTATGCTCCCCATCCTGATATATATGTCCCTAATCCCGGGTGCTTCCTGATATGTATGCTCCCCATCCTGATATATATGTCCCTAATCCCGGGTGCTTCCTGATATGTATGCTCCCCATCCTGATATATATGTCCCTAATCCCGGGTGCTTCCTGGTATGTATGCTCCCCATCCTGATATATATGTCCCTAATCCCGGGTGCTTCCTGGTACGTATGCTCCCCATCCTGATATATATGTCCCTTATCCCGGGTGCTTCCTGGTAGTATGCTCCCCATCCTAGTATATATGTCCCTCATCCCGGTTTCTTCCTGGTATGTATGCTTCCCATCCTGGTATATATGTCCCTCTTCCCGGGTGCTTCCTGGTAATATGCTCCCCATCCTAGTATATATGTCCCTCTTCCCGGGTGCTTCGTGGTACGTATGATCCCCATCCTGTTATATATGTCCCTCGTCCGGGGTGCTTCCTGGTATATATATTCCCCATCCTGGTATATATGTCCCTCATCCCGGGTGCTTCGTGGTACGTTTGCTCCCCTTCCTTGTATATATGTCCCTCATCCCAGGTGCTTCCTGGTATGTATGTTCCCCATCCTGTTATATATGTCCCTCATCCGGGGTACTTCCTGGTATATATGTTCCCCATCCTGGTATATATGTCCCTCATTCCGGGTGCTTCGTGGTACGTATGCTCCCCATCCTGGTATATATGTCCCTCATCCCGGGTGCTTCCTGGTACATATGCTCTCCATCCTGATACATATGTCCCTCATCCTGGGTGCTTCCTGGTAGGTATGCTCCCCATCCTGGTATATATGCCCCTCATGCTGGGTGCTTCCTGGTAGGTATGCTCCCCATCCTGGTATATATGCCCCTCATGCTGGGTGCTTCCTGGTAGGTATGCTCCCCATCCTGGTATATATGCCCCTCAGCTTGGGTGCTTCCTGGCATGTATGCTCCATCCTGGTATATTTGTCCCTCATCCTGGGTTCCTTCCTGGTATATACACTCACCGGCCACTTTATTAGGTACACCATGCTAGTAACGGGTTGGACCCCTTTTGCCTTCAGAACTGCCTCAATTCTTCGTGGCATAGATTCAACAAGGTGCTGGAAGCATTCCTCAGAGATTTTGGTCCATATTGACATGATGGCATCACACAGTTGCCGCAGATTTGTCGGCTGCACATCCCAAAGATGCTCCATACAAGGCAGGATGGATCCATGCTTTCATGTTGTTTACGCCAAATTCTGACCCTACCATCCGAATGTCGCAGCAGAAATCGAGACTCATCAGACCAAGCAACGTTTTTCCAATCTTCTACTGTCCAATTTCGATGAGCTTGTACAAATTGTAGCCTCAGTTTCCTGTTCTTAGCTGAAAGGAGTGGTACCCGGTGTGGTCTTCTGCTGCTGTAGCCCATCTGCCTCAAAGTTCGACGCACTGTGCGTTCAGAGATGCTCTTAGGCCTACCTTGGTTGTAACGGGTGGCGATTTGAGTCACTGCTGCCTTTCTATCAGCTCGAACCAGTCTGCCCATTCTCCTCTGACCTCTGGCATCAACAAGGCATTTCCGCCCACAGAACTGCCGCTCACTGGATTTTTTTTCTTTTTCGGACCATTCTCTGTAAACCCTAGAGATGGTTGTGCGTGAAAATCCCAGTAGATCAGCAGTTTCTGAAATACTCAGACCAGCCCTTCTGGCACCAACAACCATGCCACGTTCAAAGGCACTCAAATCACCTTTCTTCCCCATACTGATGCTCGGTTTGAACTGCAGGAGATTGTCTTGACCATGTCTACATGCCTAAATGCACTGAGTTGCCGCCATGTGATTGGCTGATTAGAAATTAAGTGTTAACAAGAAGTTGGACAGGTGTACCTAATAAAGTGGCCAGTGAGTGTATGTCTCCCATCCTGGATATATGTGCCCCATCCTGGTATATATGTCTCTCATCCTGGGCTTGTTCCATTGGCCTGGTGGCGGTCTCACCCTCTGCAACCGCAATAGTTATGACCCTTCATGTAGTGCCGTGATGGAGATATTGAATATAATGAGGCAAACCAAGTCCAAAGTTGAAGACTTTGGATTCTATTTGACTTTTGTTTGGGAAACGTCTTATACCAAACACAATAATGTAATCTACTAGCCAAATCTGTATTCTATAATCAGGTAAGTTTTTTTGTATTAATAATAATACTTCTTAATAATTTCTTATTATGCGCTGCCCATGTCTTACACGTGTTTCACTTCAATATGACAATCAGTGACAGTTGTAGAGGCCAGAAAAATAACAGTTGCACCAAGGCACATGTGCTTGAGGGGCTAAAAGGCCCTTTTTCCATATCAGAAGACAGAAATATTGTAAAAAAAAAAAGTTATATATATATATATATATATATATATATATATATATATATATATATATATATATATATATATATATATATATATATATCTGTGTATGCCACACACAACTCTAACATTTGTCAATATGTGGAGGAATGAAAATGGAAAAATGGGCCTAGGTCATGGGGACATAATAAGACATTGTTCATTGTGGCACTACACTATGTATTGCTTGTAATTATGCATATTGTAAGGTAGTGTCATGTCTGACTTGTGGTCTTGTCATCCAATTAATCAACCACTATCAATATTAAAGAATACTGTGATCCTTCCTATGTTACAAAATGATCACCGGTTTTGAACAGCAATGAAGTATGGCATTAATAGGGGTAAATGAGCCATCGACTGTAGCTACGTGTGCCTCCAATTTTGGAATCCATAAACAAAAAAATAAATAAATTGCAGCATTGGAAAAAATATCTCTTTATATACTGAATTTGGGCAAGCCAGTACTGCATTTCATAAAGACAACCTGGCACTAAAGGAGTCGCAGGGCCACCATGCACTGCCATGCAGGCTTCGTGCCTTGTGTGTGAGGCCTTAAGGTCATGTGTTCTCCGCCAGACAATGCACATCACAACAGAAGACTTCATTATATGGTGTGATCGCTGGTGATTATTCTCAGATTGCCTGTCTAAATGAAATGTTCACAAATACTATGACTTGCAGCTGTGGTTCCCTAGGGGTCACTTGCTGCTTATTTCTATGCTGAAATCACAAAAGATTCTCGTAGAGGCATCGGGGGAATGATGACAGATCTGTTGATATTGATTATCCAGTTGAGCAGAATCACACATGTAACCTGTGAAACAATGATGTTCTCGTGACATTGATACACCATTGAACGTGTCGGGAGTTTTTGACCTTCAGCTCCCCTCATCTCCTATAAAAGAAGAAGAAGCTGCCAGTCTTAAAATTCGGTAACTTGTATTTGGAGCGGCCCCCAAACGCAGGGCAGCGGGGTACTCGGTACCGGGTCCCTCGGTCTCGGTTCTAGGGGTGTCACGGTGGCCCGACCCGGTCCGTGGCCCTGCTAAGGGGCGCCCAAATAAAGGTGTAGATGAGAGTTTGTCAAGTGTTCGTGACGCCACCTGTGGTATTCGGTCAGGGTGACCGACGCTGCTAGGGGTCCGCTGGGGTGATGGAATGGCAGCTAGATGTTGTAACTTCCCACAGGTGAAGTATGTCCCCAGGGCTTCCCTTGATGAGTAGATGGTAATGGTGTAGGTCGCAGTAAATGACGAGGACACAGGGTTGCAGTCTCTTTACCTCTTTACTGAAGGCTTCGGCATCCGCAATCCAGAGCACTGCTAACAGGGCTGGCTGAGACCAGCCGGTCCGAAGGCACATCCAGAGTTTCCTTTGCAGGTGGAAATCAGTGACCTTCCTACCAGCGCCTGTGTGTTGTAGTACCTCCCTGCTGAGCACCATGGGATAGTCCTCACAACTGTCGTGTTCGTTTCTGTTCTCTCTCTCCGTCCCCCAGATGGTTTGGATAGGACGCACCCGTATGACGGGGTAGGCCTGGAGTTATTTTATAGGGACCCTAGAGACGCCCCTCTCCCACAATTGCCTCCGTTGTCTTCGTTAGGTGTAAAGGTTGGACAGCCAACTTGGAATAAACTGCCCTGCCATAGTTCAGAGTAATGCGTAGAGCCTATTACTCCCTCGGTGTTCCGGCCACCGGCTGCGCGCCTCAGAAGGATGTTGCCGATCTTAAGGCAGGACTCCTCCTGGTTCTATCTCCTTTATGCTGTGATCTCGTCTCTCACTCTCCACAATATACTTCGCTTCTTGTCCTTCCTTAAGAGACTGCCGCTATGCAGTACAGGCGCAGCTCCGTAACGATCTTTCTGTGCTAGGCCGCTGTCAGGATCCCACACCTGACAGGTCCTCCCTGGAACTCTCCCAGACTGCTTTCTCCCTAACTTCCTATCCAACCCCCAGTTTTACCCATGGATTTACCCCCTGGTGGCCGGAGTGTGAAGTGTAATGTGTGACTGTGATACCTGGCAAGGTGAACTCTTTTAGTACAATCAGACATCCCATCACTCCCCCTGGTGCAAGAGCGACGTTACTGCAACGACCAGACTCTGGGGCGCTGCACTCCCCCCCCATTAAATCCAGTACTCCCGGACTGGGAAAAGAAGAACAACAATACATGTTAGCAAAAGACATACAAAATTTTTGAAATGCTATGAACAAGTAAATGCTATGAACAAGTAAACATAACAGTGCTTCCCTTTATGGGAGGTGAGGACACTTGAACGTTGCGAAAGTCTTGGTCATGCACAGTTCATGACTCCCAGTTCAGTGGGTGCAAACTTGAAACAGCAGGGATCCCGGGTAAACAAAGGGATCCCTTTTGAAAGCTTTGGAGAAATTCACTGTCCATTACTCCATTGTCCATTTTAAATCTGTAACAAAGATATATACACTAACATTTTTAACCAAATAGCAGCTCCCGTTAATATTTCCAAGTTTTGTAGTGAATTGGGGTTTGATTCTTGGTGCTACGTGTAGACCTCCGCAGTGCAGGGGTTGCTATTGACCTAACAGGGCCCGCTGCGCTTGCTATCGCTGGTGTAGTGCACTGTCTTCTAGCTACACTTCTAGTGAGTCTGGGTAGCACTGGTATGCTGGAGCTCTCAGGGCTGCTGCTACTAATTGTGGGTATGGCAGATTCACCGATAGCAGAGGGAGGACTTGCCGGTCCAACTGTTGGCATGGCATCCTCTGGTGGGGTCTGCTGTGATTGCGGTTCCGGATGATCTGGCATCACATTTGGCTCTGGCGGTTTCAGCTGGCGAAACGATAAAACAGGTACCACAATGGCCTGGTTTATTTGAGTCCAAGACTGGGGAAAATCGCCAAGAACAGTGTGTTTCATCTTCTCCTCTTCTACAGGTGGAGAGGTTCCTGGATCTGTTTCCCTCTCTCTCAACTTATCGGGGCATATTTTAAGGTGGTCTCGGGATATTGCTGTTGAGGTTTCTCCTCCATCTTTGCTGATGAGACAGACCTTTGTATTGTCAAAATCGGATGGCAGGATGGTATACGGTTCCGCTTCCCATTGGTCGTCAAGCTTGTGTAATCTCCTCTTCCGTTTGAGTACTTGCTCACCGGGTGACAAGGGAATTGCAGGAGCATGCTGGTTGTAGTCCCTTTCTTGTTTTTGTCTGGCTTGGGCTAGACTTCTTTCCACGCATTCCTGTATTTTGCGGTACCTTTGCTGCCTTTCTGTATCCCAATCTGCATCTGGCGAGGTATCTTCGGGGGTTAGGACCCCCATGTCTAGATCAACAGGTAACTTGCTAGATCTTCCTCGCATCAGGTATGCTGGAGTGCAGTTGGTGGAATTCACTGGGATGTGGTTGTACATGTCTACCAAGTCAGGCAACTTTGTTGGCCACAAGTTCCGTTCCTCCACAGGCAAGGTCTTCAGTAAGTCGATTACCACTTGGTTCATCTTCTCGCACATCCCGTTGGTTTGTGGATGCTACGGTGTTGTTCTGATCTTCTTACACCAGTACAGATTGCAGAATTCCTGGAACACCTCCGCTTCAAATGCTGGCCCTTGATCGGTCAGTACCTTCTCCGGGTACCCATGTGGTCTACAGAAGTACTGCTGGAAGGTTTTGGCGGCCGTCCTGGCCGTCAGATCTTTGACAGGCACAACTACCAGGAATCTAGAGTAGTGGTCCACGATGGTAAGAGCGTAGACATAGCCTGACCGGCTAGGTGTTAGCTTCACATGATCTAGCGCGACCAGTTCGAGCGGCCGTTTGGTGATGATAGGCTGCAAGGGAGCCCTTTGGCTGTCACGGTCCTTCCTGCGTAGGCTACATGGGCCACACTCTCGACACCACTTTTCGATGGCTTTCTTCATGCCAATCCAGTAGAACCTCCCACGGAGTAGACTCTCCAACTTCCTCCATCCGAAGTGTCCTGCCCCATTGTGGTACGCTCCCAGAACCATTGGCGCATCTTGCCTTGGGACTACTATCTGCCATACCAATTCATGAGTGCGTGGGTCGATGCTTCTTCGGCACAGCTTACCATCGTGAACAAACAGTTTGCCTCTCCCCTTCCACAGCTGTTGTGTCTCTTGTGGATCATCTGGGCCGGGATGCGAACCTGCCTGCGTCAGGCGCTCTTTCACCCGACGGACCCCGGTGTCACCATCCTGGGTTTCTGCCCATCCGTCATGGGGCAGGGGATTCAGCGTGGCGTCCTGCTTGTTCTTGTGCCTGTTCTCCACATGATGGGAACACTGGGTGGCCTTGGGGCGATGGAAAGCGGGCAGCTCTACCTCTTCAAGTGCTTCCGGGTCTTCTCCTGTTTCCGGCAAGTTGGGCATCCGGGACAATGCATCGGCATTCGCATTCTTGTGCCCTGCCCGGTACTTGATGGTGAAGTCGTAATTGGACATCCACCGCTGTTCCAAGGCACCGAGTTTTGCTGTGTCCAAATATGTTAGTGGATTATTATCCGTGAAGACGGTGAATTTTGCTGAGGCCAGGTAGTGCTTGAACCTCTCCGTCACTGCCCAAATGATGGCGAGGAATTCCAGCTTAAAGGAACTGTAGTTGTCAGGGTTCCTTTCAGTGGGACAAAGTTTCCTGCTGGCGTAAGCGATTACCCTCTCCTTGCCTTTCTGGACCTGGGACAACACGGCTCCCAGTCCCACGTTGCTGGCATCCATATACAGCACAAATGGTTGGTCATACTCAGGGTAGGCCAGTACCTCTTCTCCCGTCAGCGCCAACTTTAAACAAGTGAAGGATCCCTCCAGTCCATCGTTCCAATCAAATGGGGTATTCTTACCCTTGGTTTTCTTGGATTGGCCCACCAACAGGTCTTGCAATGGTGCGGCCTTCTTGGTGAAGTCCTTGATAATCCACCTGTAGTAGCCTACCAACCCGAGGAACTGCCGGGCTTCATGAAGGTTGCCGGGCTTCGGCCAGTCTTTGATCACAGTGACCTTGTCAGGGTCTGGGGCCACCACTTCGGCACTCACTACATGGCCCAGGTACTGCACCTTGGGTTTTAGCAGATGGCATTTGGACGGTTTTACCTTTAGGCCAAAGTTGGACAGGGCTTCGAACACCTCGGCCAGGTGCTTCAGATGGTTCTCATAAGTCTTGGAGAAGACAATGACGTCGTCCAGATATAGCAACACGGTTTCAAAGTTCTTGTGTCCCAGACAGCACTCCATCATTCTCTGGAACGTTCCCGGGGCATTGCACAATCCAAAGGGCATGTAGTTGAATTCGCAGAAACCCATCGGCATCGTGAAGGCCGTCTTTTCCTTGTCCGCCTCTGCCACGGGAACCTGCCAGTACCCGCTGGTTAGATCCAAGGTAGAGAAGTAGTTAGCAGATTTTAAAGCAGCCAAGGACTCCTCTATCCTGGGCAGTGGGTATGCATCCTTATGTGTAATGCGATTTAGCTGCCTATAATCAACACACATCCTCATTGTGCCATCCTTCTTCCTGACGAGGACTAATGGAGCTGCCCAGGGGCTACAACTGTCTCTCACTACCCCAGCCTCCTTCATCTCTCGCAACATGTCTTTGGCACACTGATAATGAGCTGGGGGTACAGGACGGTATCTCTCTTTTATGGGTGGATGATCTCCTGTGGGGATATGATGTTGAATCCCTTTCACCTGCCCAAAATCTAGGGGGTGCTTGCTGAATACCCACTCATACTCATGAACCACTCTGTAGGCCCCCTGTTTCTGGTGTGATGGGGTAGAGTCAGTGCCCACGTGCAATTCCTGACACCAATCTTTCGGCTGCCCTGCAGAGCCGTTGTTCTCTGCCGGGTTAGACGGGACCAAGGGTTCTGGTGCCTGTATCACACTATTATCAACAGTAAACAATTTGGCAAGTGTGGCATATTTGGTTAGGTGGACTTCTTCCTCTCCACAGTTAAGAACACGTACTGGCACCCTCCCCTTGCGGACTTCAACCACCCCTCTGGCTGTCAGGAGGGTAGGCCTATTATCTGAATATATAGGTTCTACCAGAGCCTGGTAGTCTTTACCCCTGAGGCCTATTGCTGCCCAACACCATATTAACATTTCACTCCTGGGGGGTATCGCAATGGGGTTTGAATCACTCACTGTGACACGGCCAATTTCACCACCCGTCAGCTCTACCTGCTGTCTCTGCATCAGAGCTCTGATTTCTTTCTGCAGGGCACATTGTATACTGTAACCAGCTGTTTCTGCTACATTCTGTAACAAGACAATAACCTCTGCCAGACAATTTTCTATGACATTAGTACCAATGGTCATCATGGGGTTACATTCACGTCGGTCAATATCAACAATTACAATCCCTTGGGCCTCCAATTCTACCCGCCCCACTTTAATGGTGACCTCTTTGTACCCCACTTGTCGCAATGGCTGACCATTACTGGCTATTATGGTGAAATCATCATCGGGGCCACGAGTGATGTTGGTGTCCTCCCAATAACGTTTATAAAGGATGTAAGGCATAGTCGTCACCTGAGAACCGGTGTCCAGCAAAGCGTTCATGGGGATACCGTCGATCACGATGGGAAGAACTGGTCGTCCTCCAATGTACTTGGCTCTCCAATTTTGCGGGCCTGGTCGTCCTACTCCTGGGGGTTGGCCCTCTGCCCCAGGGATTGCTCATTTAAATGACAGTACCTTGCAAGGTGGCCCACCTGGTGGCAGCGGCGGCAGATAGGTCGTCCGTCCCGATGAAAGCGATCGTCGTCTCTGCCTCTGGTCGGCAGAATCCTCCTCTGTCGCCGCCAGGGGACATCCTCCGGTCTGGAAGCCAGCTGGATCTTCTCCTTGGGGGCCTCCTGTAGGGACTGTACGGTCCGGGCTAGGGCAGCAACGCTCTTGGTCAGCTCCTGCATCTAGAGGCGTAGTCCTGCAGGGGAATCGTCTTCCAAGATCTGGGCATCGGCCTCGGCAGAAACTGGAGCATCTGGCGCCACCTCCTGGTGGTACATGAGAGCTTGACGCCTGGGAAGTACTGCACGGCTGGGCTGTCGCTCCTGGGGGCGGCAAGCTCTGCGGGACCCGGCGGTGGTACAAGGCCCGCGGCTGCGCCTACTGCGGGGCCCGGAGGTGCCTCTGAGTCTGCGGCTGCGACCACCGCCACCTCTCCTCCCGGATCAGACATGGCCGCTCCTCCCCTCTGCTAACCTGGTAGAAGTCGGGGTTACTCGTCCAGAATCGGCACCTCACCACGTCTTCTTGCCTCGCTTTCTTTTCGGCTGGCTCCGCCCACAAAGCTATGGCTCCTCCCCTCGTGCTCCACACAGCGGGGTACTCGGTACCGGGTCCCTCGGTCTCGGTTCTAGGGGTGTCACGGTGGCCCGACCCGGTCCGTGGCCCTGCTAAGGGGCGCCCAAATAAAGGTGTAGATGAGAGTTTGTCAAGTGTTCGTGACACCACCTGTGGTATTCAGTCAGGGTGACCGACGCTGCTAGGGGTCCGCTGGGGTGATGGAATGGCAGCTAGATGTTGTAACTTCCCACAGGTGAAGTATGTCCCCAGGGCTTCCCTTGATGAGTAGATGGTAATGGTGTAGGTCGCAGTAAATGACGAGGACACAGGGTTGCAGTCTTTTTACCTCTTTACTGAAGGCTTCGGCATCCGCAATCCAGAGCACTGCTAACAGGGCTGGCTGAGACCGGCCGGTCCGAAGGCACATGCAGAGTTCCCTTTGCAGGTGGAAATCAGTGACCTTCCTACCAGCGCCTGTGTGTTGTAGTACTTCCCTGCTGAGCACCACGGGATAGTCCTCACAACTGTCGTGTATGTTTCTGTTTTCTCTCTCCGTCCCCCAGATGATATGGATAGGACGCACCCGTATGACAGGGTAGGCCTGGAGTTATTTTATAGGGACCCTAGTGACGCCCCTCTCCCACAATTGCCTCCGTTGTCTTCATTAGGTGTAAAGGTGAGACAGCCAACCTGGAGTTAACTGCCCTGCCGTAGTTCAGAGTAATGCGTAGAGCCTATTACTCCCTCGGTGTTCCGGCCACCGGCTGCGCGCCTCAGAAGGATGTTGCCGATCTTAAGGCAGGACTCCTCCTGGTTCTATCTCCTTTATGCTGTGATCTCGTCTCTCACTCTCCACAATATACTTCGCTTCTTGTCCTTCCTTAAGAGACTGCCGCTATGCAGTACAGGCGCAGCTCCGTAACGATCTTTCTGTGCTAGGCCGCTGTCAGGATCCCACACCTGACAGGTCCTCCCTGGAACTCTCCCAGACTGCTTTCTCCCTAACTTCCTATCCAACCCCCAGTTTTACCCATGTGTGAGGAGTGGCCTAGTAGATAGGACCTTTTGCTCCCCCTGGTGGCCGGAGTGTGAAGTGTAATGTGTGACTGTTATACCTGGCAAGGTGAACTCTTTTAGTACAATCAGACGTCCCATCACTCCTGGTGGAAGAGCGACGTTACTGCAACGACCAGACTCTGGGGCGCTGCATATTCATGTAATTGCATTCAATGTTCATTATGCAATCCTAACATACTGCATGTTAAAAGGAAAAAGAGGAGGTCCAGGGGGTAGAATCTCATTGGTGGTCAATAGAACCCCGCAGTCTTATTTTTACGCTAGGGTCAGATCCTTTTATGTCATTAGATGATTATACTGTGGTAATTGTGCTACTTCCATTTTATCCTTAGGAGTGTTGGTGGTCAATAGAACCCCACAATCTTTTTTTACGCTAGGGTCAGATCTCAATTTATGCTATTAGATGATTATACTGTAAAATAAAAAAAACTATACTCACCTCCAGTGCCAGTGCCATTCCAGCGGTGCCGGCACTCCCGGTCGCGGGGTTCTTGTGCAGTTGCATGACGCGTGCTGCGCCGCACCCAATCAGTGCTGGTGTCACTGTCCCTGCCTTCAGATAAATTCAACATAAAAAGGAAGTCCGCCTGGAGCTGATCTCTGACTTCCTCTTCATGTTCAATTTGACAGAAGCCAGAGACAGTGATGTCAGCGTTGATTGGGCACCGGGGTCACAACAATAATAATAATAATAATAATAATAATCTTTATTTTTATAACAACAACCGCACAAGAGCCCTTGGGAGAGCAAGTGCCGACACCGCGGGAATGGCATTGGCACAGGAGGTGAGTATAGGCTTTTTTATTTCATTGGGGCCAAGCGTGGTTTATGAGAAGGGGTTGTCCTAGTAGTGAACAACCCCTTTGATCCCTCCATATACATTATACAAACGTCGGCCAAACCAGCTGATACTGGCGAGATTGGTTGACAGTGTAATCCGACAGTTTAATGGGTATATGAGTCTCCAACTCTCAACCAACAGATGATATCGGGGACAGAGAAGAATCAGGCATGTCCAATTTCAGACTGATGATCCTTTTGTTTTCTCTGAGATAAGCTGACCCCAAAGGAGTCTGGCAGCTACTGTCTCATAGAGAACACAGGAACATTCAGTTGATCGGAGTGTTGATATGTGTCGGAAATCAACAGAGATAGCTGTTGACCAAATGATCAGCTGAACCAACATTCATCCAACACCTATCTATTGTGTATGGGGACTTTACACCACGTTATGACAGCTATCAGTGACTGATACTTTGGAGAATAGCATGGCACCCAGCACCAATTTTTTTCTCTTGACAATTCTCTTTTTCTAGGAAGATTTGGATGAAACATCCTAGTATCAAACACAATAAACTTTCTGGCAGCTTATCTTTCTATGAAGTTTCATGTTGTCCAGAAGATTTGCAAACTCTTCTGGATAGCTTTCTGGATATTCTGGAAGAGTTGAGAATTATGGTGTTATGTCCAGTGTAGGGCAGGAAGGAACAGGATACATACAAAACCAAAAACATAATCCCTGTGTTATGACCATTTCCTCAGACCTTGCTATTACTATATACAGTCTACAGAACTACACAAAAGTTTTAGCCGGTTGTAGAAAAAAAAAGCTGCAAAGTAGGAATTCTTTAAAAAATAACAGTGTTAGTTTATTTTTGTTTATCAATGAATGAAATGTAAAATGAATGAAAAAAAATAAATAAATCTAAATTAAATCTCTATTTGGTGCGGCGGCCCTTTCCCTTCAAAGCAAGTTGGAGGTTGGACTTCATAAAGCAGATTTTAATAGACTCAGAAAGAGGGTAGGAAAGGTCCAATGTAAAGATGGTCAACGTAAAGGTCCAATTTAAGATGTTCTAAAGGACAGAAATGTATAAGAAGGATGGGAGATTTGGAAGAAGAATTGGAAGCATTAAAAGAGACCAAGATGGATGAACAGAGAACTTACCATAAACACTTGTTAAAAAGGAAACAAGAAATGTATATTAAATGGAAAGAGTGGGGAATATCTAAAGAAGAATATAATGCTGTCTGCAGGAAATGTAGTGCAAGCGTTGGAAGAGCTAAAGCCAGTAATGAAGTGAGGCTTGCAAGAGAGACCAAAAGCAGTATAAAATGTTTCTAGGGGCATGTCAAAAGCAAAAGAAAAGTCAAAGATGCTATAGGGTTTTTACAGGATGAAAAGAGTGAAGTGGTCAAAAATGACGTTGAGAAGGCTGAACTTTTAAATTCTTATTTTGCATCTGTGTTCTCTAACAAAGCAATTGTAACATCAACTGATCTTCACAGTGCTATCAAAGGAATTAAAGAATCCACACTATCTATAAACAGAAAGATGGTGAGGGAACAATTATCTATTTTAAATGAATTTAAATCTCCTATCACAGATGAATTGTATCCTAGGGTACTGAAATAAATAGCAGAGGAAATTGCAGAGCCGCTAGTCAGGACCTTTGAAAAATCCTGGAGATCAGCAGAAGTCCCAGAAGATTGGAGAAGGGCAAATGTCTGTGTCTTCAAAAAAGGAAAAAATATGGAACCAGGAAATTACAGGCCAGTGAGCCTTACTTCTATTCCAGGAAAGATCATTGATAAAATTATTAAACAGCATGTATGTAAGTACTTGGATAAGAATACAGTAATTAACCAGAGCCAGCATGATTTTGTAGCAAACATGTCATGTCAGACTAATCTAATTTCCTTCGATGATGAAATTACTGACTGGGTGGATCAGGGAAATGAAGTGGAAAAATAATCAAGTGTGGGATTGATAAGTTAACGGATAGGTGTATTCATAACTGTCTCAGAGATCGTACTCAAAGAGTGATAATAAGTGGTTGCACATCAAATTGGAAGATATTTTCTTGTGGGGTACCACAAGGCTCTGTCTTGGCCCTAGTGTTGTTCAACATTTTTCTAAATGATCTAGTTAAGGGAACTAAAAGTTAAACAAATCAAATTTGCAGATGATGCAAAGCTAGGAGGGATAGCTAACACTAGAGAAGACCGAGACAGGATTCAGAAGGATCTAGATAAGCTTGAATAAAGGGCAGCGAAAAATAGAATTGTATTTAACAGGGAGAAATGCAAGATTCTACATCTGGGCTAGAAGAACAAAAATTACATCTATAGAATGGGAGGAATAGAACTAAGCAGCACATATGAAAAAGACTTGGGTATACTAATAGATCACAGACTGCACATGAGTCAACAGTGTGTTCCAGCAGCAAAAATGCAAACACAGTTCTAGGATGTTCTAAAAGAATCATATAATTTAGATCACGTGAAGTAATTATCCCTCTGTACTCCTCCTTGGTCAGGCCTCATCTGGAATACTGTGTCTAGTTCTGGGCACCACATTTTAAAAAAATACATTGAAAAACTGGAGCAATTTCAGAGGAGAGCTACCAGGATGGTGAGCGGACTGCAACGTACGTCCTGTGAGGAACGGTTAAAGGATCTGGGAATGTTTTCTTGCAAAAAAGTTGGCTAAGAAGAAACTTAGTAGCTGTCTACAAACATCTGAAGGGATGTCACAGTGTAGATTGATCATCCTTATTCTCATTTGCACCTGGAAACACAAGAAGCAATGGAATGAAACTGAAAGGGATAAGATACAGATTAGATATTAGAAAAAACTTTTTGACAGTAAAGGTGATTAATGAGTGGAACAGGCGGCCACGAGAGGTGCTGAGTTCTCCTTCAGTGGAAGTCTTCAAACAGAGGCTGGACAGACATCTGTCTGAGATGGTTTAGTGAATCCTGCATTAAGCAGGGGGTTGGACACGATGACCCCGGAGGTCCTTCCAACTCTGACATTCTATGATTCTATGATACCCAGACTAGTCCGATGCAAACAATTCAGTCTGAAAACAAACATGTAATTTGAAACTTGCAGCCTTCTGCCCAGGCAAGAAAACTGCAAACATCAGATAATTCTCTAATAACTAGCTACTATTAGAGAAGTTTGGGATAAATAGATAGAGATTCTTCAAAAATTATGCAATACTGGTGAAAATGTCACTGTGGATGAACAACTTGTATTCCGAGGTAGGTGACTGTTCAAACAATATATGCCGAGTAATCCAGCAAAGTATAGCATCAAGATATGGACACTTTGTGACAGCAGCAGGTCATACGCTCTAGACTCTCAGGTATATACAGGAAAAAAGCCTAGAAAAACTTAAAAGAATCAGGATAATGCTGGGTACTGTAAGAAAAAGCATGTCTGAACTGCTACAAGGTATCCTTGGTAAAAGAGATGTTCGTAGTTCAAGGATTTACTTTAGTGGAGGCTCGAGAGAGGTTTCATATATTCCTAAAAAACAAACAAAACAGGTCATTCTGATGAGCATGATGCATCATGACAATGTAGTAAGTTGAGACGCAAAAAAGTCACAGATGATATTAGATTATATAATCCCATCAAAGTGGCAGTTGATACACAAGATCAACCAATAGTTTGTACACAAGACGATGCAAAAGCAATCGGTGACCAACAGTTTTATTTTATAACATTCTTGATGTATCTGCCTACAATGCATTTGTTTTTTGGCATGAAAAAAAACCCCGATTAGAATGGCAATACACTGCAAAAACAAAGACTCTTTCTGGAAGAATTAGGAAAGTCACTTGTTATGCCATCTATTTTAGGAAGAAAAGTAAAACCCCGAAGTGAAGGAGCAGCAGCCATAGTAATCTGTATCCAGCAGCATGCTCAACAACACGAACCCATGGCCTCCACCAGCACCGGAAAAAGCCGGAAAAGGAAAAGATGCAGCATTTGTCCATTTTCCTGTGATAAAACAAACATTGCATGTTCTAGTCGGAGTAAATATTTCTGTAAATTACATGTGAGTTATCTCTGTGCAGAATGTAAGAATGCCTGAATATAGCAATCAGTGAAACTGTACAACCTTTTTCTAAAGAAAATAAAGCAAAGTGAAGTTTTGATTTTTAGTTTCATTTGTTTTTGACCAGCCATGTTCACATGCAGTTAAATAATTCAACCGGTATTCAAATAATTTGCTTAGAGTAGGTAAATGTCAAAATGAACAGAATACGAACAGAACAGCAGGGTTAAAACCCATCATAAATATGGAGCAAGTCCTGACTCAGTTTTTTTGGGGGCAAATTAAGCCTGAATGGTGGAGCATTTACCTTGATAAATTTGCCCCACTATGTTTCTTTCCCATGTGATGGCAGTGCCATATTGAGACTTAATGAACCATATCAATATTAAAGATCAATTCTTGAGCTTTTTGGATCAGTTATAGATTATTTATCTCTAGATTACTTAGAATCCCTAAATATAATTTGCTGTTAGGGTACTGTCACACAATGGCACTTTGATCGCTACGACGGCACGATCTGTGACGTTGCAGCGTCGTGTAATTATCGCTCCAGCGTCGTAGACTGCGGTCACACTTTGCAATGCACAACGCTGGAGCGATAATTTCATGACGTATTTGCGATGTAGAAGCCATTGCTTATTATGCGCACATCGTATACAATATCGTACACACCTATGTCACACGATGCAATCATTGCAAGCGGGGCATTAGACGACTAAAGAAAGTTTCAAACGTTCTGCTACGACGTACGATTCTCAGCGGGATCCCTGATCGCACTAGCGTGTCAGACACTACGATATCGAATAGATAACGCTGGAACGTCACGAATCGTGCCGTCGTAGCGATCAAAGTGCCACTGTGTGACAGTACCCTTAGATACGGATCAGCTGAAATTCTGCTATAGTATCTCCCATTGCTATCTGTCATGGTCAGGTATCACACAGTTTGACGGCTCTAATTGTAAACCAAAATGATTTGCTTTCTAGGAAGTCATTGTTTGGACTATTTCCTTACCCAAATATGATTGGACTCGAGTCATTGGCTGATCCATCCGATACCTGGGAAATTACTGATACAATAGGGAAAGGGACGTATGGGAAAGTTTATAAGGTCAACAACAAGAAAGATGGAAGCCTGGCAGCGGTGAAGATTTTGGACCCCATCAGTGTAAGTTTACATCTACAGATTACCTACTGTATTTCTTTAGTCTCTGCTGTTTAAATGCTATGGGACCTATTCATTATTGCATTTGCGCCTTTTGTGTCTTGTTTTTGGTGTTTATCATTTGCTCCTTATTCTTCTTTAGGCCATGTTCACACGATCCTTTTTTTGCTGCGAATTTTTCAGGTCCTGTTTTTGAAAATCCGCAGTGCAAAACCGCGGTGCTTTTGCAGTGCTGATTTTCCTGCTTTTTCTTCTGCGGATTCCTCTGCGGGTTTTCAACAGCACTTTCCTATTGGTGCATGTTGAAAACAGGAGCGGAATCCGCAGAAAGAATAGACATGGTCCTTCTTTTTTTCTGCAGGCAAATCCGCGCGGATTTGCCTGCGAAAAAAAGGATAGTGGGCACAGCGGTTTTTGTTTTCCATAGGGTAACATTGTACTGTACCCTGCATAGAAAACGGCTGCAGATCTGCAGCCTCAAAACAGCTGCGGATCCGCAGCAAAAAAAGGATCGTGTGAACATGGCCTTAAACTTGCACCTTTTTTAAAGTCTTTTTTTTTCTATACGTTTGCCTTTCGATTTTTAATGTTTGCTATTGTTGGCACGGTTTGGGGTGCCCAGATGTTTTCAGCTGATTCATCAATTGCAACTTTTTAAAAAAGTCGCCAAATGTTTGCACAAATGCACAGCAATCTACCCTCCTGGAGTATTTTTATGTACGTCTGATTTTTTTTTTCCAAAATTTTGCCATATTTTAGCAGAACTTGCAAGTAAAAGGCTAAAGACAAAAATCAAGAGCATTTTAGTTTTTTTTTTACACACGTAGCATTTTGAAGAATTTGGCACAAAAAAACATTAACGAATACCACAAGACAAATAACGAATTGTGAGCTAAAAAAAATCCCTGCAATTGATGAATCAGGCCCAATAGCTACCTTTTTCAAATAAATTTTTTTATTGCGGCTATGTATTAAAAATATTGTGCTTGCATAAAACAATATTAATATCCAAAGGTACTTTAGTTTAGCGTTTCCTTAGGTCACTTTTCATATCATTTACTCAGTGGTAAATAGTAAATGATACTACTCTATATAAACCACAGACTATAAAAAGAAAACTGAGCCAATTTGCAAATAGTTTTGATGCCAAATCTATCATTCTATTTCTACAGCCTCTACGCAAATCTACCGTACGTATCTTCATGGCAATTAACTGCAAACAAACACTATGTGGTCTGATCCTATTTATTCTATGATTGGAATGGCCGACCATACACGTTAGATGGCTGTCACCTGAATGATGCTTTGGCCGATCTCTCAGCTAACAGTCATCTCAGCCAACTCTCTCAAACCCGTGGAGCCAAAATTGTCACTCATGTCCTAGCAGCAGCTTGAAAAATCTGATGGATGCGGTTTTTATAAAGGTATCCATTTTCCAATATAAAGTCCAATAAAAGTCCAAAACTGCATGGGTTAATTAAAATATAGGATTTGTAAATTTCCTTGGGAAAAAAAAATGAAAAATTGCTGCTAAACACCCTAACAAAATAAAAGAGAATTACAGGGATATCTTTGAGCTGATCTGCTTCTGTGGTATGAAAAAAAAAACCCTGCCCAGGTTCTGAGGACCCCCCATTTTTTCAGTGAATATCTATGCTAACACACATCTGCACTGAGCAGCTTCCAGTATGTGTTCACATACAAAAGTATACAAAGGGTTAATATATATATGTTTTTCACTATTTCATTATTCATTATCATTTCAGATATGTCACAGCAATGATTTTAAGATAGTATATCAGGGAGATTAAACTGGATCCGATGTTGTGTCCAATTTTAATTTCCAAAGCCATATATTTAAAAAGTAATATTCATATATATTTCAGATGGAGATGTCAACAAATTAATTTGAAATTATAATATTGTTATACATCATTAGGCCGAGCTGATGCCAGAGCAACCTAACATCATCAGGAGACTAATCTGTTTCATTTAACATCGTTTAATTAACTACAATCTCTTCTTTTTAAAGAAACATTCCATCTGTATGCCTTTTTTTTAGAAAACTCCTAGTTATCTGATAGATAGACAGACAGATACAAAAGAGCCCAGCAGCCTCTATCAGCAGTAAAGCATTTACACTGCAAGGTCATATTAAACTAGCAAAACGCTGGTTCATCAGGTGAAATGACCTTTTATGCAGCACAAAAGCTCATCATCCTGTGTAAACAGAATTCGCGATGTCAACACCCATGGTAGCCTATGCACACTGAGCAATCTAGAACACATCTACATTTGCTTTGCTTTGATTTAGACGACCTCTGATTGGTAAAAGTTTGCCAATTGGCGGTCGAATCATTCCGCCGGTCGGTCCATCTAAGCAGTCCTTAATATGTATGCAAATATTGAATACCGTATATGAAATTTGGACTGCATTACTGCTATATAGAATATAATTCTAAAACTAAGGTTCTTAGAGAACAAATTGGCCACTTCATGTGAGCCCACCAGCCACAACAAAGCGACCTTTCTCTGGTATGACCCTAAACCTAATATTTATCAAACATGCCTCTCCCAGGTTAAAAGACTACAAATTTAAAGGACAGGTAGGATCCAGCACTAAATAAAAACATAATACCAACACAAGAAGAATTAATGCAATAGAGTCTCACAAAACATACATATTTATTGATAATAAATAAAATGACTAAGTACAAAAACAAAGTGCATCAAAAAAGATGAAACAGTATACACATAATAATATGCAAAGGAAACACATATCAGATGGTAGATATAAATAAATAAGTGCCCAGATCCCCAAGAAATCCCCAAGATTATCAGCTACATGCTAAGATTGTCCAAATAAGACCTACTGTATGTCAGTCTACCTATAGATGAGGATTGTACTTACATCAAGTGATGCGTCCAACAGGGGAAAAGTGTGTAACTCGGTCCCACAACCCCGACGTACGTTTCACCCTCAGCTTCATCAGGTCACACATGACCTTCTATTTTTGAGCATTTTCCCTAATTATAATCTATTTGATACACTTTACATCCTACTTATTTTGGCGACCTCCTTCTAGACCCTATATAATTACATATTTCTAATTGGTGTCTTATAGCGCTGCTACAGTTGGAAGTATAGTTCAAAAGCTTAAAGTTAAAGAAAAAATGGCTCTACTACCTGTATGCGGTAGAAAGAAGAAGTTGAACTTGTCACCGGTTGCCAGATTCCTAGGAAGGCAGGTGCGCAAATACCCTTGCATCCCTGCAGCTAGGTTTGGTGATGGCCGGCACTGAGGGTTTTTTTCTCATACCAACTGTCATAAGTTTCTATCCTTTTTATCTGTTTTTTTTTTTTTACCAAAAAACAGGTCACAAAAAACAAAAACAACACAAACGGATGCAATGTATATGTAAAAAACGGAAATTCTTGCTATAAAATGCATGTGTTTGTATCAATTTAACAATTTTTAGTTTACAATATAAAATCGTGAGACTGTTACAGATTACAAAAAAAAAAAAAAACTGGTGTAAAACCATAATTCTTAATGGAAGTGTAAGAAGAAGTTGCTAACTAGGTGCTAACTTTGTCAATAAGACTGAATTAACCCTGATATCATTCTAAATGTCTGTTTTGTGAATTATCATTTGAGATGACGCCCTGCGCTTTCCTCTTAGGATGTTGATGAAGAGATCGAGGCGGAATATAATATTCTGAAATCGCTTCCAAATCATCCGAATGTCGTAATGTTTTACGGAATGTATTACAAAGCCGATCAGTATGTTGGTGGACAACTGTGGCTTGTTCTAGAGGTAAGTGACTTTATTTAATGTGATTTCTATCATCCCGAGAGTTATGTGTCTAGATACTAGATAACTGGTTATAAAATAATCATGTTTTTAATTAGACTTTTTTTTTTAGAACATTTTATGTAATTTACTTTTAAACTTGTTGTATTATCAAAGCCCTTTTAGTTCTGGGTTCAAGTTTGACAAAAGAAAGATCAGCATGTAGTGTGATGCTTTAGTGGGTATCCTAAGTGTACGTAAGTTCCCTACCACAAGCTAAGAATATACTGATAGATTAAAGGGGTTGTTTGTAGCCCAGTGTTTGTAATTGGGTTTAATTAAAAATGTTGCACCGTTTGCCTTCTGTATCCTCGGTCCCACAGGGGAGTTTTTAACTCATCTGTGTTCTTCTGAGCTCTTCTTAGCTGGTTTGTGCGTAGTGTACCTATTTAGTGTATGCTTTATGTGTAATATGTGTGTAGTGTATAAGGCATATATAATGTATGTGTAGTATGTATGCAGTATATACGGTGTGTATAATGTATGCTGTGAGACTTGTGTGTGTAGTGTACCTGTGTAGTGTATACTGTATGTGTGTAGTGTATAAGGCATATATAATGTATGTGTAGTATGTATGCAGTATATACGGTGTGTATAATGTATGCTGTGAGACTTGTGTGTGCAGTGTAACTGTGTAGTGTATACTGTATGTGTGTAGTGTATAAGGCATATATAATGTATGTGTAGTATGTATGCAGTATATACGGTGTGTATAATGTATGCTGTGAGACTTGTGTGTGCAGTGTAACTGTGTAGTGTATACTGTATGTGTGTAGTGTATAAGGCATATATAATGTATGTGTAGTATGTATGCAGTATATACGGTGTGTATAATGTATGCTGTGAGACTTGTGTGTGCAGTGTAACTGTGTAGTGTATACTGTATGTGTGTAGTGTATAAGGCATATATAATGTATGTGTAGTATGTATGCAGTATATACGGTGTGTATAATGTAAGCTGTGAGACTTGTGTGTGCAGTGTAACTGTGTAGTGTATACTGTATGTGTGTAGTGTATAAGGCGTATATAATGTATGTGTAGTATGTATGCAGTATATACGGTGTGTATAATGTATGCTGTGAGACTTGTGTGTGCAGTGTACCTGTGTAGTGTATACTGTATGTGTGTAGTGTATAAGGCATATATAATGTATGTGTAGTATGTATGCAGTATATACGGTGTGTATAATGTATGCTGTGAGACTTGTGTGTGCAGTGTACCTGTGTAGTGTATACTGTATGTGTGTAGTGTATAAGGCATATATAATGTATGTGTAGTATGTATGCAGTATATACGGTGTGTATAATGTAAGCTGTGAGACTTGTGTGTGCAGTGTACCTGTGTAGTGTATACTGTATGTGTGTAGTGTATAAGGCGTATATAATGTATGTGTAGTATGTATGCAGTATATACGGTGTGTATAATGTAAGCTGTGAGACTTGTGTGTGCAGTGTACCTGTGTAGTGTATACTGTATGTGTGTAGTGTATAAGGCGTATATAATGTATGTGTAGTATGTATGCAGTATATACGGTGTGTATAATGTAAGCTGTGAGACTTGTGTGTGCAGTGTACCTGTTTAGTGCATACTGTATGTGTGTAGTGTATCAGGCATATATAATGTATGTATTATATGTATGCAGTATATATGGGGTGTATAATGTAAGCTGTGAGACTTGTGTGTGGAGTGTACCTGTTTAGTGCATACTGTATGTGTGTAGTAGGTGTATATTATGCATGTGCAGTGTATAGTGTATAGGGTGTGTATAATGAATGTGTAGCATGTATTCTGTAGGTCCTGTGTGTGTAGTGTATGTGTTTAGTATGTACCGTTTGCGTTTAGTAGGTGTGTATAATATATGTGTAGTATGTGTGTAGTATATATGAAGTATATAATTGGCCAGGAATAATCTGCTACTGTAATTGCCCCAGCATGTTTGTAAGCAGCAATGCATTGTCTACATCTTTTCTCTGCTTCACTACATAATTGATTACATATCCCGTTCCCTAACGAGCTGTGAAAAAGCTGAACCTTAAAAGCTATCAGGATTCTCGTTAAGACCGAGATGCTAGACATTCCCAAGAAGTAATAGCTGTCACTTGCCTTACTTTTTATGGTGCTGATTTCTTTATGGCCAGGAAGGCAATTAGTATTTCTTCAACTTTTTCAGGATTAGATTCTGCTCCAAAATCCACAACAAAAACTGCTTCAAATACTCTTTGAATAAGCTTCCTATTGATTTCAATGGGAAAATACACATGGTAACATGAAAAAAAATCCAAAGTTTGTAAAGAAAAAAAAATGTCACCATTTTCCGAGACCCGTGGCATACCCATTTCTTGTGATCTGGGGCCGGGTGAGGGCTTATTCTTTGTGAACCGAACTAATGTTTTTATTGATACCATTTTGCGGTACATACTAGGTTTTGATTGCCTGTTTTTGCATTTTATTGCTATTTTGCAGATAACCAAAAAATGTAATTCTGGCTTTTTGATTTTTTTTTTATGATTAGTTTATTTTATATATTTTGATAGATTGAACAAATGTGTATTTTTGTTAGCTGATTTATTTTGAATGGTGGAAAAGGGGGTGAGCTGAACTTTTTTGTTACTTTTCACTGGCTTCAATAGTCCCCTTAGCTGACTTGAAGATGCGATTGTCTGATTGGCTATGCTATACATTGCAGGCATTCAGTGTAGCAAAAATCATGATCTCCTGTGAACGTGAGCCATGGGCCGGCGTTAATAGGAGGTTCACAATGAAAGGTACGGGGATCTTCTGCAGACCCCTGGCTGTCATGACCACCCATGGGCGCCTCATGATCATGTGACACGGTTGCCGATGGGCATGTCTTGTGATGTGCTTCTTGTTAGAGCAAGCTATATGCCGCTGTCAGAGACAGACAAAATCCAAATTGGAAGAAGCAACTTGGCTGCCAAACTGAAAACCCATTACATAAGGGTCAAAAAGCTGTTTGCTTATAGTTGATGAAACCCAACACGTCGTCTCTGTTAGTAAGAGGGCTGCAGACCATGGAAACTGGAGCATCTTGTCCATAGGCTCCTTTACACATTAGATAAATGTTGGTGAACCCTACTAATTTCAGTGGGACCACCTGACCATCTAATGTGATAGGTACCTCCTGAATCTCCCTAAGCTTAATCTTGGGTGAAAAATTGATTGGGCATGTTGAACTACAACATCTGTTCCTGTTGTTTCACTACGAGAAAATACACCAGAGGCATCTGGCTCCGTTTTACTTTACTCTCCCCATTGAAAATGCATGTGTGATCTGCCAAGCCAATCGTGCAAGTATATGTGGGAGTTAGGAAGCAGAGTTGCCTAATGTGTGTAGACACCTTTACAGAGGAGAGTCACCTTAGGTAGGAAAGATGCACATATTGTGAAAGTTGTTATTTCCATGCTTTCCCTTGTTAAAGGGTTTGTCTGTTCAGAATATATTGATGAAGTAAAAATGGACCGGTCATATGGAGCGCAAGCGACACAGTTCAACTGGTATTAAAAAGTCTTCATTTAATATTTCCACAACGCGTTTCAACGGAATAGTTCCGTCTTCTTCAGGTGGCAGTTATACATAGAGCAGGACAGGGGAGGTATATAAAGGAAGAACAGCAAATGAAAATTAAGAAGCAATTTCTAAGAACACCCACATAATTAAAAATGCAAATTAAAGCTGCACTAACATAAAAAAAACAAACAAAAAAAACAACACACACATACATATACATGGCTGCACTAGTATAATAAAGATAAAACCAACCTAAAAACAATTTACACAATTAAAGCAATGTACACAAAAAATTATAACAACGTACATGTACGTACACATATTATGTGACTTTCTCAATTGTGAGGTTTAACCCCTCAGGGGCCAGCGTGCCGACTTTGAAAATCCAAAAACTCTCCCTTCTTATTAAATTATTGTATCGATCAGGCAAATTCTCTGGAAACTGGTCAATCACAGTAAGTTTTAATGAATTCAAATTCTTTTGGTGCACTAGAGAAAAGTGTTTGGAGAGACTATGTAACATGAACCCATTCCGGATATTATGGCGGTGCTTATTGAGCCTAGCATGCATCGTCTGTATCGTCCGACCGATGTATTGCAAACCACAACCCCACTCAATTAAATAAATAACGTAACAAGATTGGCAATTTACGCGGCAGTTAATTTTAAAGCTGGTGCCTGTGGTATGGGATTTAAATTCACGCACCCCATTCAATATAGAGACACAGCATAAGCACTTAGAGGTCCCACATGCAAAACATCCCGGATTGGAATTTATCCTGGTTGTAGGGAGAAGTGAGGACTTGAGAGTTGTGTTGCTAGGGGCAACAAGATTCCTAGGAGTTTGATTTTTCCGAAAAATCGTTCTGGGTTGTGCAGGTATGTGTGTAGATAGTATGGGGTCCCCTTTCAGGATAGACCAGTGTTTTTTAGCAAGATTATGTATGGTGACATGGGATTGGTTAAAAGTAGTGATAAAACTCCAGTTCACTAAATCTGAAGATTTACTTGGCCTGTTCTCCCTAGATTTTATTTTCTCAATGCATTTCCTTTGTGTGAATGCTCTAGCCCTGGTGAAGGCATCACCAACCAACTTCTTAGGGTAGCCTTTACTCCTGAAACGATCTTTTAGAATCTTGGCCTCCTTAAAGAAATCGGTGTCCTCCATACAGTTCTTTCTGATCCTCCAATATTGCCCGTAAGGGATGTTTGAGATCCACTTAGGGAGATGGCCACTGCTGAAGCCGAGGTAGCTATTTACATCCACCTTTTTGAAGTGGGTGGAGGTTGAAAACCGACCAGATGGATCGACGTGCACCATTAAATCCAAAAATTGTTTCATTGTATTGGATATATTAACTGTGAATTTGAGTCCCCAGGAATTAGAATTAAGGGATTGAGCAAAATCAAGTGCTACCCGTTCAGACCCAGTCCAGATGATGAGGAGGTTGTCAATGAAGCGACGATACATAGCAATTTTACCTAACGCCAGTGGGGACTGCGCAATGAAGACAGACTCGAATGCCCCCATAAACAAATTAGCACAACTGGGGTCAAATCTCGTCCCCATTGTGCAGCCCCTCACCTGGCGGTAAAAAGCCCCTTCAAAAGAACAGACATTATTCTCAAGAACAAACATTATGGCTTTTTTCAAAAACTCCATTTGTAAAGGAGGTAGTTGCTCATCAGTTGCAAAGAATTGAGTAACCGCCTCGAGACCCCGATTATGGGGAATATTTGAGTAGAGGGCCTGAACGTCCATGGTTATCAGGAAGTAATTCACTATGTTGGGTAATGCCAAGAGATGATCAATCAAATGGGAGGAGTCCTTAATGTAGGAATCCAATTTTATAACGTAAAATATTTTTGAATATCCATATTGAATCAGGAGCCCCATAAAATGCTCCATACAGTTCATGATGGGCCCCATAAGATGCTCCATACAAAATACACCCCATATAATGCTCTATAAAGTTCATGATGGGCCCCATAAGATGCTCCATAATAAAATATGCCCCATATAATGCGCCATAAAGTTTATGATGGACCCCATAAGATGCTTCATACACAAATATGCCCCATATAATGCTGCACAAAGGTTGGTTATGGCCCCATAAGATGTTCCTTAGAAAATGTGCCCCATATAATGCTGCATAAAGGTTGATTATGGCCCCATAAGATGCTCCATAGAAACATTTTCCCCATACAATGCTGCGTAAAGGTTAATAATAGCCCCATAAGATGCTCCATAGAATAATATGCCCCATACAATCCTGCATAGGTTGATTATGGCCCCATAAGATGCTCCATAGAAAATGTGCCCCATACAATGCTGCATAAAGGTTGAATATGGCCCCATAAGATGCTCCATAGAATAATATGGCCAATACAATCCTACATAGGTTGATTATGGCCCCATAAGATGCTCCATAGAAACATTTGCCCCATACAATACTGCTGCGATAAAAATAAAAAAAATGACATACTCACCTCTTGTCCTGAGCAGGCGGGGACACCGTCACTTGCGATATTCACCTGTCCAAGTTCCACCGCTGCGCACTGCTCTGTCTTCCGCGTCCTCTGCTGTGACTGTTCAGGCAGAGGGTGGCGCGCACACTAAAGACGTCATCGCGCCCTCTGACCTCAACGTAAGAGAGGACGAGGAAGATGGAGCAGCGCGCAGCGGTGGGACGGGGACAGGTGAATATCGGAATGCTCACACTCCCCATTATACTCACTTGCTCCCGGCGCAGTCCCTGCTTCTCACTGACAGATGGCCTCCGGGCACCGGCAGCTTCTTCCTATGTTCAGCTGTCCATCATACTTGCCTGCTCCTGGCGCGTCTCTGCATGTCCCTGCTTCTCCGGGCGCCGGCAGCTTCTTCCTATGTTCAGCGGTCACATCGTACCGCTCATTAAAGTAATGAATATGCGGCTCCATCCCTATGGGAGTGGAGTCATGTCCATATTCATTACTTTAATGAACGGTACCACGTGACCGCTGAACACAGGAAGAGCTGCGGGCGCTGGAGAATCAGGGACATGCAGAGACGCGCCAGGAGCAGATAAGTATGATGTGACAGCTGCCGCTCCCCCTCCCCTGCCGACCCCCTGGGACAACAACTCGAGTATAAGCCGAGAGGAGCACTTTCAGCCTAAAAAAATGGGTTGAAAATCTGGACTTATACTTGAGTATATACGGTATGTGAAATATGTCTATTAGTGATAAATGAACGTGCTAGGAGAAGGTGTTATCGGAGCATGCTGGTATGCTAACCGAGTGACTTCGGCGTGTTCGAGAAATATCTTCAAGTCCTCGCGGCTGCATGTCTCATGGCTGTTCAACAGCTGCAACACATGCGGGGATTGCATGTATGTTAGTGACAGAGAGGCATCAGATCCATTTTTCAATAATATTCTTTTTATTTGAGAGATTTTTAAAACAATATTTGGGAAGAGGGTGTCAAGAGATCAAGGGATTTACGAACAATTGGAAACCTTGACTCAAAGCACAATTTTTTGTTCAATTTTTGATAAATTGGAAATTATGCTATGGGCAGGGGTCGGTGAAGGATCTTCAAGTATGGAAGGCTGTTACACATGGATAATTTCAGGACAAAATGGACTTTTGCAGGTAGTCTATAGAACGATATATCTAGTAACAGGAGAACTAACATATGCCAGGAAGACAAGCCCGATAATGTATCAGCCTGAAGGATTGACAATATATATGTGTCAAAAGATCCATCCATTCAGCATGTTACAGTTCATACTGCTTCTAATAGACCATGTAATCTCTCCCCCACCGTCCCTGATGATGGGTTACTGTTCTGTCACTGGTGATCTAATGTTTAGTCCTTGGTGATCTAGTGACAATAAACGTTTTGCCCCTAGATCACCGATAACTTTTACAATAGACGATTAGTGTTGTGAGCTCTGTTTTCAGGCTCCCTCTTGTGGTCACTGGTGGTATGGTGTGACTTTTGCTTTGGGCTCCCCCTGGTGGCTTTGTCTGTTATCCTGCTGGTCTCTGGCTATCAGCTGGTTCGTTATCCTCTGGGAGGTTCCTATATAGCTCTGTTTTACTTCCACTTGTTGCCGGCTGTCGATGTAATCAGTGCTACTCAGATTCCTTCTGACTACCTTGCTCCCAGTCCATCCAGGATAAGCTAAGTTTTGTTTGCTCATTTTTTGATCAGCAGTGTTTATCATGTTTTCTTGTCCAGCTTGCTAAAATGTAATTCCCTCGCTTGCTGGTTGCTCTAGTGGCTGAGTTTCTCCCCACACACCGTTAGTTGGTGTGTGGGTTCTTGAAATCTCAGGATGGATATTTTGTAAGGGTTTTTTATTGATCGCATAGACCCCTGCTCTATTTTCTGCTTTCTAGTACTAGTGGGCCTCTTTTGCTGAATCTGATTTCATCCCTATGTATGTGCCTTCTTCTTACTTCACCGTTAATATTTGTTGGGGGCTTCTATATCTTTGGGGATTATTTCTCTGGAGGCAAGCGAGGTCTTTCTCTCTCTTTAGGGGTAGTGTTGTGAATTAGACTTTTTTGGCTCCCTCTAGTGGTTACTAGTGATATGACTCTGGGATTTCCTTCCCTCTGTTTGCACCCACCTGGGTCGTTACTTCAGGGGTGTTGCTATATAAACCTCCTGGAACCTTAGTCCAGTGCCTGGCATCGGTGTTATCAGACACATTCTGTTTGCTCCTGTTTGCTGGTCCTGGTTCGTGCTAAATTAAGCTAAGTCTTGCTTCTTTGTTTTTTGGGTTATTTGTTTTGCTATCATTTTTGTCCAGCTTGTACTAAATGTGATTCCTGACCTTGCTGGAAGCTCTAGGGGGCTGGTGTTCTCCCCCCGGGCCGTTAGACGGTTCGGGGGTTCTTGAATTTCCAGTGTGGATATTTTTGATAGGATTTTTTGCTGACCATATAAGTTATCTTTCTATATTCTGCTATTAGCTAGTGGGCCTCTCTTTGCTAAATTCCTAGCTCATTCTTATGTTTGTCTTTTCCTCTTACCTCACCGTTATTATTTGTGGGGGGCTTCTATCCAACTTTTTGGGGTATTTCCTCTGGAGGCAAGAAAGGTCTTTCTTTTCCCTTCTAGGGGTAGTTAGCTCTCCGGCTGGCGCGAGACGTCTAGGATCAACGTAGGAACGTTCCCCGGCTGCTGGTATTTGTGGTGCTAGGATTAGTTATATGGTCAGCCCAGTTACCACTGCCCTATGAGCTGGTTTTCTGTATTTACTGACTTAGCATTATTCCTGAGACCCCCTGCCATTGGGGTCATAACAGTATGCCAGGCCAATATTGAATGTTTAAAGCATTGCAGAAGCGGGATAATAAGAAAGGAAATTCTGAGTTGTTTTTTTTTCCTTCCTTCTCTTCCTCCCCTTTACCTTTGAGTGGCGTGTGCTTGCTGCAGACATGAATGTGCAGACCTTGATTACAAGTGTTGACCAGCTGGCAGCTCGTGTGCAGGGTATACAAGATTTTGTTACCAGTAGTCCTATGTCTGAACCTAAAATACCTATTCCGGAATTGTTTTCTGGAGATCGATTTAGGTTTAGGAATTTCAAGAATAATTGTAAATTGTTTCTTTCTCTGAGACCCCGTTCATCTGGAGATTCTGCTCAGCAAGATAAAATTGTTATTTCTTTTTTACGGGGCGACCCTCAGGATTGGGCTTTCTCGCTAGCGCCAGGAGATCCGGCATTGGCGAATATTGATGCGTTTTTTTCTGGCGCTCGGATTGCTTTACGAGGAACCCAATCTTGAATTTCAGGCAGAAAAAGCCTTGCTGGCTATTTCTCAGGGTCAGGATGAAGCTGAAGTGTATTGCCAAAAATTTCGGAAATGGTCCGTGCTTACTCAGTGGAATGAGTGTGCTCTGGCCGCAAATTTCAGAAATGGCCTTTCTGAAGCCATTAAGAATGTGATGGTGGGTTTCCCCATTCCTACAAGTCTGAATGATTCTATGGCGCTTGCTATTCAAATTGACCGGCGTTTGCGGGAGCGCAAAACCGCTAATCCTCTGGTGGTGTTGTCTGAACAAACACCTGATTTAATGCAATGTGATAGAATTCAGACTAGAAATGAACGGAAAAATCATAGACGTCAGAATGGGTTGTGTTTTTACTGTGGTGATTCTACACATGTTATATCAGCATGCTCTAAACGCCTAACAAGGGTTGTTAGTCCTGTCGCCATTGGTAATTTGCAACCTAAATTTATTTTGTCTGTGACTTTAATTTGCTCTTTGTCTTCTTACCCTGTTATGGCGTTTGTGGATTCAGGTGCCGCCCTGAGTCTTATGGATCTGTCATTTGCCAAGCGCTGTGGTTTTGTTCTTGAACCGTTAGTAAATCCTATTCCTCTTAGAGGTATTGATGCTACGCCATTGGCGGAAAATAAACTGCAGTTTTGGACGCAGGTGACCATGTGCATGACTCCTGAACATCGGGAGGTGATTCGTTTTCTTGTTCTGCATAAAATGCATGATTTGGTCGTTTTGGGTCTGCCATGGTTACAGACCCACAATCCAGTCTTGGATTGGAAGGCAATGTCTGTGTCAAGTTGGGGCTGTCAGGGAATTCATGCTGATTCCCCGCCGGTGTCTATTGCTTCCTCTACTCCTTCGGAAGTTCCTGAGTATTTGTCTGATTATCAGGATGTATTCAGTGAGTCCAGATCCAGTGCTCTGCCTCCTCATAGGGACTGTGACTGCGCCATAGATTTGATTCCAGGTAGTAAATTTCCTAAGGGAAGATTATTTAATCTGTCAGTACCTGAGCATGCCGCAATGCATTCATATATCAAGGAGTCTCTGGAGAAGGGGCATATCCATCCATCCTCTTCCCCTCTTGGTGCGGGATTCTTTTTTGTGGCTAAGAAGGACGGATCTTTGAGACCTTGTATTGACTATCGGCTACTGAATAAAATCACTGTAAAATTTCAGTATCCTTTGCCTCTCTTGTCGGACTTGTTTGCCCGGATTAAGGGTGCCAAGTGGTTCACCAAGATAGATCTTCGTGGTGCATACAACCTTGTGCGCATTAAGCAAGGTGATGAATGGAAGACTGCATTTAATACGCCCGAAGGTCATTTTGAGTACTTGGTGATGCCTTTTGGGCTTTCTAATGCTCCCTCAGTATTTCAGTCCTTTATGCATGATATTTTCCGGAAGTATCTGGATAAATTTATGATTGTTTATCTGGACGATATTCTGGTTTTCTCTGAAGATTGGGACTCACATGTGGAGCAGGTCAGGATGGTGTTTCAGGTTTTGCGTGAGAATGCCTTGTTTGTTAAAGGCTCAAAGTGTCTCTTTGGAGTACAGAAAGTTCCCTTTTTGGGGTTTATTTTTTCCCCTTCTGCTGTGGAGATGGACCCAGTCAAGGTCCGAGCTATTCATGAGTGGACTCAACCCACGTCAGTTAAGAGTCTTCAGAAGTTCTTGGGTTTTGCTAACTTCTACCGTCGTTTTATCGCTAATTTTTCTAGCGTTGTTAAACCTTTGACGGATATGACCAAGAAAGGTTCTGATGTTGCTAACTGGGCTCCTGCAGCCGTGGAGGCGTTCCAGGAGTTGAAGCGCCGGTTTACTTCGGCGCCTGTTTTGTGCCAGCCTGATGTCTCACTTCCCGTTCAGGTCGAGGTGGATGCTTCTGAGATTGGGGCAGGGGCCGTTTTGTCACAGAGAGGCCCTGGTTGCTCGGTAATGAGACCATGTGCTTTCTTCTCTAGGAAGTTTTCGCCTGCTGAGCAGAATTATGATGTGGGCAATCGGGAATTACTGGCCATGAAGTGGGCATTTGAGGAGTGGCGTCATTGGCTCGAGGGTGCTAAGCATCGTGTGGTGGTCTTGACTGATCACAAAAATTTGATGTATCTCGAGTCTGCTAAACGCTTCAATCCTAGACAGGCCCGCTGGTCATTGTTTTTCTCCCGTTTTGACTTTGTGGTCTCGTATTTACCAGGTTCAAAGAATGTGAAAGCTGATGCTCTTTCAAGGAGCTTTGTGCCTGACTCTCCTGGAGTCACAGAACCTGTTGGTATTCTTAAAGAAGGAGTTATTTTGTCAGCCATTTCTCCTGATTTGCGACGTGTGTTGCAGAGATTTCAAGCTGGTAGACCTGACTCTTGTCCACCTGACAGACTGTTTGTTCCTGATAAGTGGACCAGCAGAGTCATTTCCGAGGTTCATTCCTCGGTGTTGGCAGGTCATCCGGGAATTTTTGGCACCAGAGATCTGGTGGCTAGGTCATTTTGGTGGCCTTCCTTGTCACGGGATGTACGGTCATTTGTGCAGTCCTGTGGGACTTGTGCTCGAGCTAAGCCTTGCTGTTCCCGTGCCAGCGGGTTGCTCTTGCCCTTGCCTGTCCCGAAGAGGCCTTGGACACATATTTCCATGGATTTCATTTCTGATCTCCCGGTGTCTCGGGGTATGTCTGTCATCTGGGTGGTATGTGATCGCTTTTCAAAAATGGTCCATTTGGTGCCTTTGCCTAAGCTGCCTTCCTCTTCCGATCTGGTTCCTGTGTTCCTTCAGAATGTGGTTAGTTTACACGGCATTCCTGAGAATATTGTGTCTGACAGAGGATCCCAGTTTGTTTCCAGGTTCTGGCGATCCTTTTGTGCTAGGATGGGCATTGATTTATCGTTCTCGTCTGCCTTTCATCCTCAGACTAATGGACAAACTGAGCGAACTAATCAGACTCTGGAAGCTTACTTGAGGTGTTTTGTTTCGGCAGATCAGGATGATTGGGTGACCTTCTTGCCGTTGGCTGAGTTTGCCCTAAATAATCGGGCTAGTTCCGCTACTTTGGTTTCGCCATTTTTCTGCAACTCTGGTTTCCATCCTCGTTTTTCCTCGGGACATGTGGAGCCTTCTGACTGTCCTGGAGTAGATTCTGTGATGGATAGGTTGCAGCAGATCTGGAATCATGTGGTGGACAACTTGAAGTTGTCACAGGAGAAGGCTCAGCGTTTTGCCAACCGCCGCCGCGGTGTGGGTCCCCGACTTCGTGTTGGGGATTTGGTGTGGCTGTCTTCTCGATTTGTTCCTATGAAGGTCTCCTCTCCTAAATTTAAGCCTCGCTTCATCGGTCCTTACAAGATATTGGAAATCCTGTGTCCTTTCGCTTGGATCTTCCGGTTTCGTTTGCCATTCACAACGTGTTCCATAGGTCTTTGTTACGACGCTACGTTGTGCCTGTGGTTCCTTCTGCTGAGCCTCCTGCTCCAGTGTTGGTTGAGGGCGAGTTGGAGTACGTGGTGGAGAAGATCTTGGATTCTCGTCTCTCCAGGCGGAGGCTTCAGTATTTGGTCAAGTGGAAGGGTTATGGTCAGGAGGATAATTCCTGGGTGGTTGCCTCTGACGTGCATGCGGCCGATTTGGTTCGTGCCTTTCACGCTGCTCATCCTGATCGCCCTGGTGGTCTTGGTGAGGGTTCGGTGACCCCTCCTTAAGGGGGGGGTACTGTTGTGAATTAGACTTTTTTGGCTCCCTCTAGTGGTTACTAGTGATATGACTCTGGGATTTCCTTCCCTCTGTTTGCACCCAGCTGGGTCGTTACTTCAGGGGTGTTGCTATATAAACCTCCTGGAACCTTAGTCCAGTGCCTGGCATCGGTGTTATCAGACACATTCTGTTTGCTCCTGTTTGCTGGTCCTGGTTCGTGCTAAATTAAGCTAAGTCTTGCTTCTTTGTTTTTTGGGTTATTTGTTTTGCTATCATTTTTGTCCAGCTTGTACTAAATGTGATTCCTGACCTTGCTGGAAGCTCTAGGGGGCTGGTGTTCTCCCCCCGGGCCATTAGACGGTTCGGGGGTTCTTGAATTTCCAGTGTGGATATTTTTGATAGGATTTTTTGCTGACCATATAAGTTATCTTTCTATATTCTGCTATTAGCTAGTGGGCCTCTCTTTGCTAAATTCCTAGCTCATTCTTATGTTTGTCTTTTCCTCTTACCTCACCGTTATTATTTGTGGGGGGCTTCTATCCAACTTTTTGGGGTATTTCCTCTGGAGGCAAGAAAGGTCTTTCTTTTCCCTTCTAGGGGTAGTTAGCTCTCCGGCTGGCGCGAGACGTCTAGGATCAACGTAGGAACGTTCCCCGGCTGCTGGTATTTGTGGTGCTAGGATTAGTTATATGGTCAGCCCAGTTACCACTGCCCTATGAGCTGGTTTTCTGTATTTACTGACTTAGCATTATTCCTGAGACCCTCTGCCATTGGGGTCATAACAAGGTAGCTAGTTCCTCAGGCTGGCTCGAGATGTCTAGGAATTTTTTAGGCACGTTCACCGGCTACCTCAGTTGTGTTGGATAGGTTCAGATTTGCGATCAGTCCAGTTACCATCTCCCTAGAGCTCGTCCTTAGTTTATTCACTTGCTGGTCTATTTGTGATCCTCAGCCACTAAGGATCATAACAGATTAGACCATCAAATGCAGTGAACCATCACAAGTGAAGGTAGTTACTGTGGTGCCCAAAAGCTATGTGTACACTTTGAGTATGTGCAGTGGAATTTTCTGCACCAAAAACCAAAGCGTAGGGAGGAAAAACACTGCAATATGCGCATTTTCACTGCCCTTTACTTGCATTTTTCCCTCTTCATTTGAATAAGTGAAAAACTTTAAAGGAATTGACATGCTGCAGATTTGAAAAAAAAAACAAACAAAACAAAGCACATTAATGGTTAAAATCCACAAGATAAAATGAAGCAGCGTGTGCACGAGATTTCCAAAATCTCATTAATTTTGCTGGTACTGGAAAAAAAAGTGCCAAAAAAAAGGCAAAAATGTAACGTGTGAACAAGCCCTAATACATAATTAAATGTATTGCTGCATTAAACCAAGAATCCAAGATTGTTCTTTTAAATTTGCATTTAAGCCCCCAATCTTTGGCATATACATCACTTTTCCTGGGTGCAAAGATTCCAAAAAAGAATTTGTAGGATGTAGGAAGTGTTCTTCTCTGCTTAAATCTCCAAGGTTTGGATGAAAAATTTGCATCAGAGCCCCCATTATTATTATTATTATTTATTATTATAGTGCCATTAATTCCATGGCGTTTTACCATATGTTTTATAGTGTGATCTCCTTACATGGGTTAGTTAGACGGACTCCTTTACGTTCCAATGTTTGGATGCAACTGGTCAAACTTTTAATATAAACTTTTGAACATTCACGCTTGAAAAAAAACATGAAACCACTGTAATGCTAGTCATCCACATTGGACCCAAGTCATGGAAACACTTGATTTCAGTTTTGAAGTTTAAGGGGGTCTTCAGACTGTCGTGATAATGGCTGATGTTGGGGAAAGGAAGGTTCAGATATGTTGATTTTCAATGTGTCCAATGCTTTTTTGCCAATAAGTATAGAGCCATTTCTCCCGACAGCCTTCACAATGAAATAGACATACGGAGCGTGAATGTTTAAGGAAGAACTGGGAAAGATAGTAGTTGGCCACCATCTATGAGATGTGTATTGGTCATTTCAGTCCGTGGTCCCACAAACGATAACTAAAAACCAATTAAAAGATTCATCATCTATTTCGATACTAAAATGTATTTTTCTTTCAAATATACATATATTAAAATAATAGAGGTAAAACACGTCCAGAATATTGTGCTCTCACGAGCTGTAAAAAGTCTCACATTTTATATGATATGTGAGTGTTAAACGCTACACACATTATTCTAGCCATATATCTCGCTGTAGGTTGTTGAGCCAGATAATGTCTGGAAAATGGACTAGCTGTATATCCGTCTTTCTAATGGCATGGCTCCAGTTTGCTGCTCGTTGACAGTGCACCCTATGAATCATCAATCTGAGTTGACATTAAACATCTTTAAATTGCTCATTTGTTTCAGCTGATGCTAATCTCATAGGCACTTACTGTACATCAGAGCTGCTCCATTAAGTCTGAACAATGAAAAAAAGCAGCTGATCTCAGAACCGGAGCTCCACTCCTTCCCAAATCTCTCACTTTATTCAGCAAGGTTGAAGCTGATGCAGATCTAATCAATACGTTCACACAAGAGAAGTGACAACAGATTGATTGGTGGGAGCCCTCTTAGAGGATCGTAACACTGCCGGATACATTTACTGATCATTTTCTGTATTCACTTCAATGATTGTCATTTCGTGAGACATTACAGTTCCTTTCCGCCCACAGATAACATTTGCACAATATGGACCTTAAGGGTATGTGCACACGTCCAGATTTCTTGCAGAAATTTCCTGAAGAAAACCGGAAATTTTCTGCAAGAAATCCGCATTTTTTTTTTTGCGTTTTTTTTCCGTTTTTTTTGCGTTTTTTTTAGCATTCTGCAAGCGTAATTAGCTTGCAGAATGCTAAAGTTTTCCAAGCGATCTGTAGCATTGCTTGGAAAACTGACTGACAAGTTGGTCACACTTGTCAAACATAGTGTTTGACAAGTGTGACCAACTTTTTACTATAGATGCTGCTTATGCAGCATCTATAGTAAAAGATAGAATGTTTAAAAATAATAAAAAAAATAAAAAAATGCTTATACTCACCTGCAGACAGCTGATCTCCTCAGCGGCGTCCGTTCCTATAGCTTGTGTGTGTGCGCAGGACCTTCCATGACGTCGCGGTGACGTGAGCGGTCACATGACCGGTCACGCGACCAATCACAGGACCGCGACGTCATCGCAGGTCCTTCACCGCACACCAGCTATAGGAACCAAAGCGGCAGCATGCACCTGAGAGGCGGGAAGACATCGAAGGCGAGTATATCACTATTTTTTATTTTAATTCTTTTTTTTTGACCAATTATATGGTGCCCAGTCCGTGGAGGAGAGTCTCCTCTCCTCCACCCTGGGTACCAACCGCACATAATCTGCTTACTTCCCGCATGGTGGGCACAGCCCCGTGCGGGAAGTAAGCAGATCAATGCATTCCTAGGTGTGCGGAATCCCCGCAATTCCGCATTTTTAATGAACATGTTGCTTTTTTTTCCGCGATGCGATTTTTTCGCGGAAAAAAATGCAACATTTGCACAAGAAATGTGGAATACACTGTAAATAATAGGAGGCATATGTAAGCGTTTTTTTCACGTTTTTATCACGTTTTTATAGCAAAAAAACGCGAAAAAAACGTGAAAAATACTGAACGTGTGCACATGGCCTAAGTTTTCGCTCTGATAATGACCAGATGCTGATCCGAGGACATTATACAGTAGGTTTCATTTCCCTACCCTCCTATACAGGTGAATGCAACTTCATGCTGCAAAGTATCAGAATCCTAGATTAAAACGGTCCTTGGATTTTCAGACAACTTGGTCCCATTTGATAGATGATGTGATAAATAACCAATCTGCCAATCACTTTATTGAAAAATTATTGTGTCTTACTCCTGAAAAATCACCCCAAAGTACACTAAGACTGATTACAGGAAGTGGACGTGGGTCTTTGTCTCTCTTTTCTTGATCTTCTATATGTCCAGGGCCGGACTGGCCATCTGGCAAATGCCAAAAGGGCCTGTCTGGTTGTGGGCTGCCTTGTCAGCTACGTTGTTAACAGAATAGATGTTCTCAAGACACCTGCATACTTTCACACAAATCCCTTTGGCTAATCTAGACATCCTGTTAAGGAAATCCACTTCCCATTTGCAGCAAGGAACTGACTCAGACCTTATTTTTTTTATATAAACTCATCTATTGAGCATGCTCACAACTTACTGTGAAGGGAGTGAAACTCAGGTGAGCTGTGACATTGTCTATTGTAACTGATGGATCCTGTTTTATAAGCTGTGTATAGAAGTGGTACCTGTCATTGTAATCTTGTCTATTGTGATAATGAGATTCTGAAAAGACTTATGTGAAGAACAAGTATGAGTCTAAAATAGCCCCAGTTGCCAGTGTGAAAATTGCAAGATTTCTAATATACACTACACATACACTCCCCTTGAGAAAGCACGTGGGCGAAACGCGCGTCGGGGCATTCCTTGCAGTGGCACTCTAACTCAGAATGGGTAAGCATTGATTTATTTTTAACATCTTCACAAAGATGTCCCTAATGTTAAGTTCTCATCATCCGGGTAACAATATATCAAATGGTGACCTTAAAGGATGTTTTGTGAGCCTCATATGGGATAAGCATTTATATATATAAACTTACAATGCTATGTGATAGGTGCTGATAAGTTACCACTGCTATATATGGAATTCTGACTGAGTCTTTTTGAGATCCTCACATGGTATGATATGTGTTTTAGATGAATTTTCAATAAACTTTATTGATTTTATATTGTCAGTGTCATAGTGGTCTGTGAGTACTTTGTACTCATCTTTTGGTGGTATAGTATATTTGTCCACTATTTTTTTATTTCTTCAATATTATTGATGGAGAAATAGGCATAGCAATGCTTCTGGCTGGTATCTATCTATGCTTTTTGAATCTGTATTTTGATTTCTAATATACTGTAGTGCAGCGGGGTTGGTGTGTGCGACAGATAGGCAGGGACCACAGAAAGTTCAACATAAACAGTGTCTTTATTTTCAGACACACATACAGGAGTGATAGCCTCTGGATCGCAGCCGGGTTTCAACATAAATAGTCCATGTTCAGAACCTGTTGCAGTGGACAATGGCACCGCCGTGTCTCTTGGTTGCATCAGACGCCTTGAAGTCTCTGTGTTAGCTCCACACAGACCTGGGTTGCACAGAGCCTCCTGCTCTGCAGCTTGCAAACTCCAAAACTGACACACCCAAGGCAAAAACTGACAGATTTAAATTCAAATTGTGGCCATAGAGCCACTTCCAAAACCCGGAGTGGAGAGAGGGATTCTCCCCACTACCTAACCTGCAAATCCCTCTAAAAATAAAGGCCTTTGATGGGTTTTCCTAAAATTCTGACTCGGTCACTACTTGGACCCAATCCACACTTCCTTTTATTTTGTCTTGTGATTCACAGGTTTAATAAGACTCCATCCGCATCCTGGGTGACACATATCACATATAATTCTCATCACGTCCTCACAATATGTATATATAGATTGTGATATGAAAAAAGACCCATTGCCAATATTTAAAAAAATACATTTAAAGGGGTTATCCGAGACTTTAACATTGATGGTCTATCCTTAGGATAGGCTATGAATGTCTGAGGAGGAGGAGAGGAACATGTCTGAGCTCCTGAGACAAAGAGTTTTTTTCTACTTAATTTTAAAAGGGTTATCCAGGACTAGTGGAGTGCCCGCCAGTAGGGCCGTTGGGTACTCGGTACCGGGTCCTTCGGTTCTCGATCTGGATGTCACGGAATTAACTGTCCTGCCAGTCTCTGAAGTAAAGCGTAGAGATCCTTACTCCCTCGGTGTTCTGGCTACCGGATTCCTGCGCCTCAGAAGGAGGCAGCCTTTTGCAGGGCAGAACTCCTTCTGGTTTCCTCTCCTTTTGCTATGACTTCGTTTCTCACTCTCTGCAACGCAAATCCCTTCAATGTCTCTTCCTTAGGATGCTGCCGCACGTGGGGCAGGCACAGCTCCTTGGCTTTCTGTGTAGGCCTCTGACAGGATGCCACCCCTGCCAGGGACCCACTACCTGAGTGGAGCTCAGATAGCAGCTCACTGGGTGAAGCCCAGCTCGCTTCTGCCTAACTTCCTGTCCAGACCACCAGTTTTACCTAATCGTGAGGAGTGCCCTAGTAGATAGGAGCGTAGCTCCCCCTGGTGGACTGGAGTGTGAAGTGTGTTGTGTGGTTTGTGATACCTGGTAAAGAGATCTCCTTTATTGCCTTCAGACATAATATCACTCCCCCTGGTGGAAGAACGACATTACTGCAATGACCAGAACTCTGGGGCGCTGCACTAGATTAGTTTTTTTACCATGAGCCAAAAAATTAACAGGTAGGTAGTTGCCTGCATGTTCTATCCAGTGCCAGATAACAGCGGTCGCTGACTGCTCCTATCAGCAATTCAGCTGCTCCATGTCATCAGAGCATCTCTACCTCTTCTGGGCTGCTCTGTCGATGGGGTGTGACTCTCAACGTCATGCTGATTGACAGATGGCTCCCCACAGTTAGGCAGCGGGGAGCTGAACATCAATCAGCATGACATCAGCAGTCACACTCTGTCAGCAGAGCAGCCCAGAAGAGGAAGAGAAGCCTCAGCTCTGTATATGTGACATCAGTAGAAGTCACAGAATCACTGGCAGGAGCCGTCTATGACCACTCTGTGCCGGCAGAGATCTGTGCTGGGCAGAACAGGCAGGAAGTTAGAAACTAACTGCATGTTAGTTCTTCAAAAATTAATATAGTCCGACTCCTGAATAACCAGTTTAATTATACCATGAGACAAAATAGCTGGAGAAAGAAAAGTAGGAAAATAAAAAAGAAATTGCTGGCTTTTCTGTGTTTAATATTGCTCTAAATCTACCTTTGAACAGTATACGAAGCATATGCAAAGCTTCAGATTTGATTTTTCTTGCTATAATTGCATATTATCTACATTTTGTGCACATTTTTCCGCGAGAATAGCAGTTTATATACAAACAGGCATAGCTTAAACATTTAACACATTTGGGTTTATAGCTTGTCACATATAAATCTGTCCATTTCAGCCATCAGTCAAGGTCAAGGTCATAGAGGGCCTGTCTAATAAATGATGGCACTAATGTGCATACATGAAAAGAATATTAGAAGAACAATAAAATATAATTTACAAAATAAATACTCTGATGTCAAACGCATAATTTCATCACAGAATTAGAAAACATGCAAAGACATCAACAAGAAAACCTCGGAGACAGGAAAGGGATGGTTTGCAAGCTAATGTTGTGGGTAAAAACCCATTCACTAGGGCCCTAATTCCTGCTTTTTATCACCTCCTTTGATGTATGGCAGTGCACTAATGGAAACTGCTTGCAAGAAGCAGTGCTATTCTGGATCAGGATGTTTCATCTCAGCTGCTGGCAGAGCATACCATCAAGAATAAGTATAGAGATATGGCTACTGTCTATTTTATATTGCCTGCCAGTGAATGCAGCCATGCAGTAAACGCCTCAAATGACTGTAATTTGTTGCCTCATTGTTATCGAGTGCATCAATCTTCTCCTGCCTGCCACTTTCGTCATAGGGAGCGAAGGCTTCTATAAACGGCACAGCCTTGTGTGATTTCTAAGGCACGTGTTGGGGTTGTGTTCTTAAAATATCTCCTCCTTTGGGTTTTGGGTTTTTTTTTAACCTTGATACAAATGCAATTGTTTTGATTATTATATGTATTACAGGGCCTCCTCTGTCCTGATATAATGATTGAAGGATAAAGAAATATTGTTACGTTACTGTAGCAGGATTTCCTGGGACAAAAGGCTCCTTTACATGTCCCTCAAGCTAGGAGGACCTTAGGCTATCCCTGTTCCCCAGATTACCCCTGATGGTAGGGATGCCAGGGTCTTGCTATGCTCCTATATGTACGCGGATCTGTTTCCTACCCACCCAGGGAGGTATGGACGTGTATAGGATAGCACAAACCTGACAGACGTGGGAAACAGGCAGGGATAAAAGAGAACTACAATCATACAAATACACTCACCAAACAACCAAGTGGATATCAAGGGAACAGTAGAAGGGGTAAACAAAATGGAAGGGGATTAGGATAAACACACAATGCCAAATCCACGCAGATATCTTTTGTAAACTTCACCAACCAACTGCTACTAATTCAGACTACTCCTTCACTACCAAATCAGGAAGCTGCAACTATCACCAGCAATTCACTAGTGCAAGAGGTGAGGATATATACCTAAGAGGAGCGGCCAACCCAGAACAGCTGAGACAATTCAGGACAGAGAGCTCCAAGAGATAGACAGAACTGATTAACCCTTGAATATCATGGCAAGGAAAACCAGTACTGCTAATAGGAAGGTGAAGCAAATGAAATACCTTCAGGGGTTTGTGCCACCAGATGCCACAATTTTTTGGCCCGTGACAAATATGCCTTCTAGCTCAAATTTGGGCTTGTACAGTTAGACTAGCTGCTAGCTACTAGCAGGGTCCAGAGCTTTCAATTTTTCATAATTTAATACAAAAGAGTCTGGACTTCGCTGCCGGGGCCTCCAGGTTACATCTACAGAGTAGCGCTGACTGGTGAAGTAAACTGTGGGATTAAATAAAAAAAAAAACTAGGATGTAGAGGCAGGTACAAGAACAAAAATAAAAATGAATCCAAATATGTAAACAGAGTAAAGTAGGTCAGAAGTCAGTTAGAATCAAAAGGCAGAGAGGAGTCAGGAAGTCCAAGGTTCAAAGCAGTGAGGGCATCTAGGGTTTAATCAGGAGAATGGTCAAGAACAGAGATTAACAATATAAAAAAACACATCAGATTAGTATCCAAAATGTTTACAGTGGCTGGCACGGATTAAGGAACACAGAAGTTAAATGAGGTTCCAAGGGCCAACAAATCTGTTGTTTGATCTGCGTACCTACTCCTACGATTAGTTGGTCATCTTGGTCGGGAAGAAGCAGCAGTGCCTGACCGAGGGGCACAATGAACAAGATGGAAGAGGTGAGCATTTTAGTTATCAAGTCAATGCCTTTCTATTGAACAGTCTCTTTTTGGAAAACTTGTGGACCTCACTATATTGGTTACCACTAGTGATGAGCGAGTGTACTCGTTGCTCGGGTTTTCCATAGCACACTTGGGTGGTCTCCGAGTATTTGTTAGTGTTCGAAGATTTAGTTTTCATCACCTCAGCTGAATGATTTACAGCTGTTAGACAGCTTGATTACATGTGGGGATTCTCTAGCAACCAGGCAACCCCCACATGTACTCAGCCTGGCTAGTAGCTGTAATCATTCAGCTGCGGTGATGAAAACTAAATCTCCGAACACTAACAAATACTCGGAGATCACCCGAGCGTGCTCAGGAAAACCCGAGCAACGAGTACACTCGCTCATCACTAGTTACCACTACCACTGACTTCCTAATTACTTCCTAGGGGCCCGAGTGGTAAAACTGCCTTTTTAGAACTATGAGATTAGCCATTCATCACCTCAAAACTAGTAAGGGTTCATAATAACCTAAACACACATCCCTCTTTTTATACTTTTGAAAAGTGAGTGCCAGGATATTGTCAGCAGGCAGTCTATTAATCCTAGGGGAAATACAGTCATTTTCCGGGTCTAATTCCTCCCTAAATTATAAATTGAATTGTATCAGTGTAAACGAGTTGTAACATATTGTAGATAAACGATAATGTGTTTTCTCCTCATTCCACAGCTGTGCAACGGAGGATCTGTCACCGATCTTGTGAAAAGCATACTGAAAAGTGGGCAACGCTTGGATGAAGCCATTATTTCATATATCCTATATGGAGCATTACTGGTAAGAAGTTAAAAGGGGAAAAAAAAGAAAACATAATTTCACAATGATTTTACATAGGACTGCATGTAAATTAATAAAATGTTTCCAAATACTTGAAAGTATTGCCTGGTTTAAGAATCAGATTTTAAAATGTTTTCTTATAGAGTTAATAGTAAGGAGTCCCCAGTGATAAATAACAGGCATGACACTGGGTGACCGACCTTGTCTACCTGTAGGGACAAATTCTAACATCATTATTTTTCTTCATATGCAAAAAGGACCAATTTTTAACAGATTTTCATCAGTGTTTGGTCAATGTGTCAGTTTTTGTTTTCCATCTGTGTCTCATCTGTTTTTGTCTGATGCAAAAAACGATAATGGAGATTTCTCGAGTTTCTCTTTGTATCAGTCAGTGACAATCGGGCATTGCCCAGATGCTACTCGGATGGCATGTAGGTGCTCTCCCATTCTCTCGCTGAGCCATATATTGGAATACGCGAGTTTAATCTGCAAATTGAACCAAAGTAGAACACGTATCAGTTGTTTTTATGCGGACCAAAAAAAAAACGAAAAAAATCTGGAAGTAAATATCCCGATTGAATATAATGTCATTGTCTATGAATGAAAAAAATCTGACTGCGTACATATGGGAAATACTGACGTGTGAATGAGCGCTTAGGCTTGGTTAAGACAGTTCTGTTTTAGGTTTTATTCTGTTTTCTGTTTAGTTCTGTTTTATTATTAATTATTATTATTATTATTGTGGATTGCACAATAATAACCTATGGGCCAGTATACACTAATGATTTTCCACAACATCAGAAAGAACTTCGTCAGGGGGACGAAGGCACGCTGCTGAAACGCGCGTAGGGGCAGTGGCACCATCATTTGGGCTTTGGTAAGGTACAGTATATCTATACTTGTTTTGTACTCTACTGCTTGTGCAATATGTCTATGTATTAAGTGTGGACTAGCAATATAGGGTTTTTTTGATTTGGGCATGCAATATGGCATAACTGATCTAATATAGTCTGATGCACTAAACAGTGCCCTCTTCCTGTCCCTGGCTTTATTATAAATGTATGGATATGTTGCACTATGTAATTATGGTTATATTGATGTGATAGTTCTGCCAACCCTATGGTGATGCCACTTTTGTTTTTATGGCTCATTATAAGCACTATTGGCTACTTTTAAATGGTTACAAGTTTTTAATGGACTAATAAAGTTCTTTCTGATGTTGTTCAAAATATGCTTTTGTCTATATGTTTACATAAATTTTGCGTAGAACAGTTTTCTACATTATCCAACCTGGATACAATAATTATTTACAGTTTATTCTTTATAATATATGGTGTATCAATTGTGCATCCTCTAGCAGGAGTAATAATCAGATTTCTACTAATGATTTTGCATACGGACCAATGGTCCTTGCGAAAACAAAAAAATATCCTCTAGTCTGGAAGTCTATGTGGAAGAACACTTGGAGCTGCAGACAGTCGCATCCAGTTTTTAGATAAAGTTGTGTGAGACCGGCCTTAAAAAAAACGCATGACACAAGTATAGTAATATGGATTTTTATCCAAAAAAATTGCTAAAAATTGGATCCGGCCCAGATGAAAATTTAACACTTTTTTGCCTATGAGAAAAAAAACCCTGACATGTGAATTTATTTTTAATTATTTATTTTACAGCCCTCTAAGTTCGACCTTACAGCTCATGCACATGGTTGTATTTTGGTCTGAGCGCAATCCTACAAAACATCGGATCGTACTCGGGCCAGTGTTATTCTATGGGGCCGTGCACATGTCCGATATTTTCCTTGGACCGAGCCGGTCCGAGGAAGCAATCACAGTATACACGAGTTTCATACGATTATCGGATCGCACACGGCCATGCCATTCAATGAGTATGTGGAAAACATCGGACTGCACTCGGATGGCCTACAAGTGCAGTTCGATTTTCACATACTGACAGAATGGAGATGATGGATAAATTTGTTTTTCTTCTCCTCATCTGAGAAAATCGTATCACGCTTTGATCACGCTCTGATCAGAATGTGATTAGCAGAATCGGCCTGATTCTCTCAGATGAGAAAATATATGCTAGTGTGACCCTAGCCTAACCATAATAATTTGCCCAACCCCTACCATAATTATCCTACAGAAAGATTACTTTCTCCTTGGTTCATTTCAGTTGATTTGGGTTTTTTGTTTTTTTTTTAGTCATAAGACATTCTGTGTCAGCATATTGTCAGGGAATCCTTCTAACAAGCAGGTAGTGCCCAAATCTGAGTTATTCCCATCTCAATATGTAGTTGGTGTGATAATAATAATATAATAATATTAGCAAATCCCTTCAATTAGACTTGTAGTATAGTTTTTCTGATAAGCTATGTCGCTTACCCCATGTACAGGGCATTGAAGTAGTTTAGTTATCCATGGTTACGACCACTAGCAGCCATAACCATGGATACCTAAGCTACTGCAATGCCCTGCACATAGGGTAAGTGACATAGCTTATCAGAAGAACTATACTACTCTTCTAATTGGAGATATTTGCTAACATTATTATTATTATTACACCTAATGCATATTTTGGGATAGGAACTTGGAAATGGGAATAACCCTATAGTTCAGTATTTGGTCAGTATTTTACATCAGTATTGTAAGCTAAAATCCTGAAGCTTGTACATCTATCAATGCATATGACATGGTGGGATTTGTAGTTGCATATCATCTGGGAGGGTGGCGCAGATTTGGGGCCGGACAGCTGTTCCTTTGCGCCATTGTAGAGATATCATTAGGATCCTAATAGCGGAGTCATTATTTTTAACAGGGGAGTAATTCTTTTCTGTTTTCCTGCGCAGGGTCTCCAGCATTTGCACAACAATAGAATCATCCATCGTGACGTGAAAGGGAACAATATTCTTCTGACAACAGAAGGGGGAGTCAAGCTGGTTGACTTTGGTAATGATTGCTCGCGATGTGCTGACGTCCTGTCTGCTCGGAGCGCGGAGACACTCCACAGGTTTAAGCGATACCGTTCAGCAGGAGCCCTTGGATACTTTGGGGCTGACAGATGGATCTCCCTCTGAGTCGCTGTCACATAATCTGTTTTTGGGTGGCTGGAAGCAGCTTCCTAGATTTTAGCTCAGGCATTTTATTTACCAAGTCGCTGGCAATCTGCTCGCTCGCTCTCATTTATATTCAATATTCCATCTTTTGCATATGAAAAGAAATTGCTCATTCCTCACAAATGGTGTTAATCGCCCGGAGCTCATCCATTCCCTTTGAGCAGAAGGTAAAGTGGTCCTATGGGTGTGAAAACCAGCGGATCTATATAATTTGTGATTATTGCAGTTGATGTAAGCCTGATTGAAATGAAAACGCAAACAAAGGAACCAAAAAGAGAGCAAAATGGCAGACAAGAGCCGAGAAGAGGAGGCAGATTTACACATATTATTTACTGGGGCAGATCTATTTATCATGTGCAATATTTAGACAATGTAAATGCACCAAATATATCACTTATTTGTCATAATTTACACCTCTTGATTGATTTGCTTACAATTTACAATACGTTCTCACACCCTGATCTTGCCAAATAATCAGCAAAAATTATTTAAAACCCATAATAAACAAATCTAAATCTATAAGAAAAAAATGTGCAACAATTTTTTGTGTATTTTCTACCAAAGACAAAGAAACTTTTGTGCTCCTAGGGGGTGGATTTGCTGTGCCATTAAATTGGTCTCCCCTTGATCCTGCCCATTAAAGCTTGATTGACAGGACAGATGTTGTACCTTGCTCTCAGAAATGTCAATGAACTGTAAGGTCTGGACTGACCCTCATTGATTTGCTTGGGTCTGGCCCACAATTAGGTTAGTTACCAGTAAAGACATTGTTAATGTTGTGATTTATGGGAGAAAGCAACTCATATTGTCTCTTTGTTAATTGCTTTGCATTTAATTTACTGGTAGCAATAAGACTCATTATTTGTAATGTTTGTTTTGTACATTATCCCTTTAAGTTGGTTGCCATATTGATACATGCCTTACTTATATTAAAGGCATATGTGTAACCTCGGGTTTAGTTTGGCCTTTACTCTGAGCACATTGATTCGGGGATTGTTGGCCCCATGCAGTAAGAAACATGGCGTCCTATGTCTAGGGTTACGTGAGGGAATGCTCACACAGGGACTTGATGAAACACATGAATCTGTAATGGACTGGTCGAAATTTGGGTCTGGTTTCCCATCTTTGGGGCAAGTATGCTACGAAGGTGTGGATCTGAGACTGGCCATGTGCTGACAAGCTGGCAAGGGGCCTATCTATATGAGTAGAATTACCAAGCCAGGTGATCTGCTACCACTGTGTTAGTCAGGAAGTCCCTACTTTTGACATCAGCGGTAGTAGATGTGAGGAACTGTGACTATTCCCATCTGGACAGCCAATGGTCGCATCTGAGATACCAGGCTGTCACGAGTGTGTCACGCCAACCTGGGAGATCTGAGAGTAGAAGATCACTGTGTACTGTGAATGGCAGATCTTCCATTTAGCATGTGTGTTTGGATCCATATTAAATGAATTTGGTTTCCTTTGGTGCTGAAAGGGTTAACAGCCCTTTCTATGCTGCTCAGGAACATGCAGCTCCATTTCCGCTGCTTCTGATCTGGTCATTACCTCTTCCTATAAAACCCGTCCGGACCCTCTCTGTCCTGCCAGTGAAAGCTCTGCTTCCATGCTCTTAGGAGACGCTGTGCTGTGTGCTGAAGATAAGTAGTTGTACTTTGGAGTTGGAGTTGTGGTGTTCTGTAGTTTGCTGTTGTACGTGTGTGTTTATCTCCTGGTCCCTTTTCTCATTTAGTTTATTCCTCCCTGTCCCTATCCTCCTCACTATTGTTGGTTAGTGCTTTTGTATGATGGAGGTTTTCTGTTATCCACATTTTGTCTTTGTGGCTGGTTTGCCTTTCATTTCTGTCCCTTGCCTCATGGGTTAGGAAAGGGTACAGATTAGGGTTTTTACATGAGAATAGTAAGGTCAGAGACTCAGGCCTCTCTACCTTCAAGAGTACCCTAGGAACAGGGATAGGTAGGGTCCCAGCCCCTGGGACAGTTTGAGGCCCCTCTTCCTTAGTGACTGTCACATTGTGACACAGACTGAGAATGAGCTTGTTTCTACCATACACACTCGGGGGGAGGGGGGGCAAGAGCATCTGCCAAATTCCCTTAAATACCCTTAAATTCTGTCTGCTTTTGCAGCTGCTGCCTGACATTGGCCACTGCTGCACAGTTTGCTGGTGAAGTCATTCCTCAGTTGGGGATAGTAGGTATCATGTTGCTATCTAAAAAAAGAGTAAGCAGTAAATGTAGTCCCGATAAAAGTGCGATTTTACCTACAGAAATCCCTCCAATCAGGTCTAACACCTGTCACCTGAGAAGCTTGCATCCTTCTGTGCAGTGAATGGCTTTGTGCATTTAAATACCTCTTGACCTGTGTTTCTCCCTATGATCATTTTGCAATACAGGCAGCTACGGAGACCAATAAATAGGAAAAAGTTACGAAAATCTTCCTTACTGTGAAAATATTGGTACTCACAATAGTATTTTTTTAGAACTTTTCTTTAACCAGGCAGCTTCTCAGCACAGTTACATTGTATATAGATATAGAAGCCCCTTAACAGGAGTATACAGTATCATAAGAAAATGATCTATCCGGTTAATTTTTTTATTTTTTTATTTTCCATGCCTCTTTCTATAAATAAAACCCCCTGAAATCTTGCATTTTTCACACCGGACACTACTTTAGACTCATACTTTCTGTTCAAGCAAAAGAAACACTGAGACAGCAAACTATAAAGCAGATAATTCAGCATCCAGAAGGGTCTTCATAATAATCCATGAATAATGACTTAAGTAGTCCGAAACATGCCTGCGAGACCATACACATGGGCTCCATGTGAATTTTAATACGGTTTGAATAAAGATAGATATTTTATTAAGAGCTCCCTGGATGCTGGATTATCTGTTTTTCACAAATCCAATTCTGAACAGCTGTCTTTTCAGCAGTCTCATTATCATCAGAGCTCTATAAACCTAAATCATCTATCGCTATAAACAGTAGATGGCATAGAATCCACCATTCCTTATACATGATGTCATCGCTCACATCCTCTGAGCATACTCAGATAATGCCTCTATACAAACAAATGGGGCCACAGTCGGTCTATTCCTGCTAATGTGAAGAACAGTTAGTGGCAGTAAGATTAGGCCTAGTGGCCAGTGTGATAATTGCACCATTATTTATTTAATCTGGATAGTGATTTGAAAAAGCCAAAAACATTATCAAAAATTGAAAAAAATAAATAAAAATAAAATACACAGTTAACAGAAAAACCCGATGTAAACACATTAGTTTTAAAGGGATTTTCCACAATTATTTTTTCTGTTCCCTATCTTGCCAAATGTAAAAATAACAAAATACTTGACTCGCCCTCCCCTAGTCCAGTGCTTCCTCTTTGCTGCTTTCTAGACAGACTGTAGTTTAGTAGTAGTGATTGTTGCCAATCACCTGGGTCAGCGGTCTTCTGCCAACTATCCATGAATGCTTTGACATCAATTACAGTTTTAAGGCTTGCTGACACTAGCGTATAACATGGCCGAGTGCTATATGATGTTTTATTGGATAGAGCTCGGCCCAATGTTATACTTTGAGGCAGTGGAGATCCGCGATTATTTACTCATGCCGATTAGGTGCTTGTTAAACACCGTACTGCACTCGGAAGTCATCCGAGTGCAGTCCTATTACTGTGGACACAGACAATGGAGAAGATGGAGAGATTGAGTTCTCCATCTTCTCCACACCTGTGATACGATTCTCTTATGTGATAGAATGAGATCACACTAAGGTGACACTCGGATGATTCTCTCACAGGAGAGACTATACGCCAGTGTGAGCCCTTATACAGTAAATCCATAGGCAGAGAACTTCTTCTAGTCATATACAGAAACAAAACCTTTTGTGATTTGTGCCAAGGGAAAGAAAGATTTAGAGAGCGTTTTGTTCATGAGAAAGTTGACAAAGATCTAAAAAGTGCATGAATAATAATAATAATAATCTTTATTTATATAGCGCCAACATATTCCGCAGCGCTTGAATCTGTGTGCTACATCTGTTAGGTATTAGATATGATAGCTGATACAATTCTTATGACCTGGGATTCTCACTAATGTCTGTTTCTGCTCATTACAGGAGTGTCGGCACAGCTCACCAGTGCTCGCCTGCGCAGGAACACCTCTGTGGGTACACCATTTTGGATGGCACCAGAGGTAGGATGATCTGTGTTACTGATCTCTGTTCCCAAAAGATCTGCACTTTCCATTGTTGTGGACTTTTTTTTTGTGTTCCGGATTAGCAAAACATGGTTTCTTCTTTATCCCAAAAACTATACCCCATCCAGTGCAATTGTGATATTTCAAAGTGCGCATCACCTGAAATATAGCGGAAGTTCTAAAAGGATACTAAAGCGCACAAAAAGTATCACATATCCATTCCCTCTTATCATCTTAATTGTAAAGTGCTACGGAATATGTTGACGTTATATAAATAAAAATTATTATTATTAATTTATAATTATTATCATCATCACCTCTATAGGCAATGAATGGAGAGGCTCATATGTGATTGACGATGCATTCATGTCCTCCTGACTGGAGACAATCAGGGAGAACAGGGAACCTGTTGTGAATTCTGCTCTTGGGCTCCCTCCGGTGGTTATAAGTGGTAGTGCTGCTGTCTCTGGATCGCAGCATTCATCAGGTGTGTCAAGTTTTTGCAATCCTGACTGGGCTATTTAGCCTTGCTTGACCCTTTTGTCAGTGCCAGTTGTCCATTGTTCCTGGAGGATTCACATCCTTGCCTGCTCTCTCCTGCTTTGCTGTTCCTTTCAACAAAGATAAGTTCTGGCCTTGGTTTTTGCTGTCCACATGCTGTGGCCTTATTGTTCAGTTCTTTTCCATGTTTTTGTCTTGTCCAGCTCGGTCTGAATAAGGATTTGTTTAGCCAAGCTGGTATCTCTGGAGATGCAGATATACCCTCCATATCTTTAGTTAGCTGTGGAGATTTTTGTATTTTCTGTGGTGGATATTTTCTAGTGTTTTAATACTGACCGCATAGTACTCTGTCCTATCCTTTCTATTTAGCTAGAAGTGGCCTCCTTTGCTAAATTCTGATTTCAGTCTGTGTATGTTTTTTTCCCTCTCCTCTCACAGTCAATATTTGTGGGGGGCTGGCTATCCTTTGGGAATTTTCTCTGAGGCAAGATAGTTTTCCCTTTTCTATCTCTAGGGGTAATTAGTCATCTGGCTGTGTCGAGATGTCTAGGGAGTGATAGGTACATTCCACGGCTACTTCTAGTTGCGGTGTTAAGTTCAGGGTCTGCGGTCAGTACAGGTACCACCTTCTCCAGAGTACGTCTCATGCTGCTCTTAGGCCACCAGAGCATAACAGTACAACTGGCCAACAATGAGTTAATCGCATCTCAGAAGAAGGGAAGGAAAGTGCTGAGCCATTTTTTTTCTGTAGTCTGTTGTGTTTTTTTTTTTTCCCTCTTTACCTCTGGGTGGCTCAGGAGTTCGGCGCTGGTATGGATGTTCAGGGATTGGCTTCTCGTGTGGATCAACTTGCTGCTAGAGTACAGGGTATTTCCGATTATATCGTTCAGACTCCGGTTTTAGAGCCTAGAATTCCAACTCCTGATTTGTTTCTTGGGGGTCCAAATTTTTGAGCTTTAAAAATAACTGTAAACTGTTTTTTGCTCTGAAACCCCGTTCCTCTGGTGATCCCATCCAGCAGGTTAAAATTGTTATATCTCTGCTGCGTGGTGACCCCCAGGATTGGGCATTTGCCCTGGAACCTGGGAATCCGGCGTTGCTTAATGTAGACACCTTTTTTCAGGCGCTTGGGTTATTGTATGATGAACCTAATTCAGTGGATCATGCTGAGAAGACCTTGTTGGCCCTGTGTCAGGGTCAAGAATCGGCAGAATCATATTGCCAGAAATTTAGAAAATGGTCTGTACTGACTAAATGGAATGAGGATGCCTTGGCGGCAATTTTCAGAAAGGGTCTTTCTGAATCCGTTAAAGATGTTATGGTGGGGTTCCCCACGCCTGCTGGTCTGAGTGATTCTATGTCTCTGGCCATTCAGATTGATCGGCGCTTGCGCGAGCGCAGAGTTGTGCACACTATGGCATTGTCTTCCGAGTGGAGTCCTGAGCCTATGCAGTGTGATAGGATTGTGTCTAGAGCTGAACGACAAGGATTCAGACGTCAGAATAGGTTGTGTTTTTACTGCGGCGATTCTGCTCATGCTATTTCTGATTGCCCTAAGCGTACCAAGAAAATCGCTAGTTCTGTTACCATCAGTACTGTACAACCTAAATTTCTGTTATCTGTGACCCTGATCTGCTCATTATCGACATTTTCTGTCATGGCATTTGTGGATTCAGGCGCCGCTCTAAACTTAATGGACTTAGAATTTGCCAGACGTTGTGGTTTCCCCTTGCAGCCTTTGCAGAGTCCTATTCCTTTGAGGGGCATTGATGCTACACCGTTGGCTAAAAATAAACCTCAGTTTTGGACACAGCTGACCATGTGCATGGCGCCAGCCCATCAGGAAGATTGTCGTTTTCTGGTGTTGCATAATTTGCATGATGCTATTGTGCTGGGTTTCCCTTGGTTACAGGTGCATAATCCGGTATTAGATTGGAAATCTATGTCTGTGACTAGTTGGGGTTGTCAGGGGTTTTTTGTCAGATTTCCAGGATGTATTCAATGAGCCCAAGTCCAGTTCCCTTCCACCGCATAGGGACTGTGATTGTGCTATTGACTTGATTCCAGGCTGTAAGTTCCCTAAGGGCCGACTTTTCAACCTGTCTGTGCCAGAACATACCGCCATGCGGAGCTATGTTAAGGAGTACTTGGAGAAGGGGCATATTCGGCCATCTTCTTCACCATTGGGAGCAGGTTTTTTTTTTGTTGCCAAAAAAGATGGCTCCTTGAGACCCTGTATTGATTATCGCCTCTTGAATAAGATCACGGTCAAATTCCAATACCCTTTGCCTTTGCTTTCTGATCTGTTTGCTAGGATTAAGGGGGCTAGTTGGTTTACTAAGATTGACCTTCGAGGGGCATATAATCTGGTTCGTATTAAGCAGGGGGACGAATGGAAAACTGCGTTTAATACGCCCGAAGGTAATTTTGAATACCTTGTGATGCCATTCGGACTCTCTAATGCCCCATCTGTGTTTCAGTCCTTCATGCATGATATATTTCGGAATTATCTTGATAAATTCATGATTGTATATTTGGATGATATTTTGATTTTTTCAGATGATTGGGAGTCTCATGTGGAACAAGTCAGGATGGTATTTCAGATCCCTCGTGATAATGCCTTGTTTGTGAAGGGGTCTAAGTGCCTCTTTGGAGTACAGAAGATTTCTTTTTTGGGCTTCATTTTTTCTCCCTCATCTATAGAAATGGATCCGGTTAAGGTTCAGGCCATTCATGACTGGATCCAGCCCATATCCGTGAAGAGCCTTCAGAAATTTTTGGGCTTTGCTCATTTTTATCGCCGTTTCATTGCCAACTTCTCCAGTGTGGTTAAACCCCTGACCGATTTGACGAAGAAAGGCGCTGATGTGACGAATTGGCCCTCTGCGGCTGTTTCTGCCTTTCAGGAGCTTAAACGCCGATTTACTTCTGCCCCTGTGTTGCGTCAGCCGGATGTTTCTCTTCCTTTTCAGGTTGAGGTTGACGCTTCTGAGATTGGGGCAGGGCCCGTTTTGTCTCAGAGGAATTCTGATGGTTCCTTGATGAAACCGTGTGCCTTCTTTTCTCGAAAGTTTTCGCCTGCGGAACGCAATTATGATGTCGGCAATCGTGAGTTGTTGGCTATGAAGTGGGCATTTGAGGAGTGGCGACATTGACTTGAGGGGGCCAAGCACCGTATTGTGGTCTTGACCGATCATAAGAATCTGATTTACCTCGAGTCTGCCAAACGGCTGAATCCTAGACAGGCCCGATGGTCCCTGTTTTTCTCCCGTTTTGATTTTGTGGTCTCGTATCTTCCGGGTTCTAAGAATGTTAAGGCTGATGCCCTCTCTAGGAGCTTTTTGCCTGATTCTCCTGGGGTCCTTGAGTCGGCATTCTGAAGGAAGGGGTGATTCTTTCTGCCATCTCCCCTGATTTACGACGGGTTCTTCAGGAATTTCAGGCTGATAAACCTGACCGCTGTCCAGTGGGGAAACTGTTTGTTCCTGACAGATGGACTAGTAGAGTGATTTCGGAGGTTCATTGTTCTGTGTTGGCTGGTCATCCTGGGATTTTTGGTACCAGAGATTTGGTTGGTTGGTCCTTTTGGTGGCCTTCTTTGTCACGGGATGTGCGTTCTTTTGTGCAGTCCTGTGGGAATTGTGCGCGGGCCAAGCCTTGCTGTTCCCGCGCTAGTGGGTTGCTTTTGCCTTTGCCGGTCCCTGAGAGGCCTTGGACGCATATTTCTATGGATTTTATTTCGGATCTTCCGGTTTCCCAGAGGATGTCGGTTATCTGGGTGGTTTGTGACCGGTTTTCTAAGATGGTTCATTTGGTACCTTTGCCTAAGTTGCCTTCCTCTTCTGATTTGGTTCCGTTGTTTTTTCAGCATGTGGTTCGTTTGCATGGCATTCCGGAGAATATTGTGTCCGATAGAGGTTCCCAGTTTGTTTCTAGGTTTTGGCGGGCCTTTTGTGCTAGGCTGGGCATTGATTTGTCTTTTTCTTCCGCGTTTCATCCTCAGACAAATGGCCAAACCGAGCGAACTAATCAGACTTTGGAAACTTATTTGAGATGCTTTGTGTCTGCTGATCAGGATGATTGGGTGGCTTTCTTGCCATTGGCCGAGTTTGCCATTAATAATTGGGCTAGTTCTGCTACCTTGGTTTCACCCTTCTTTTGTAACTCTGGTTTTCATCCTCGTTTTTCTTCGGGGCAGGTTGAGCCTTCTGATTGTCCTGGGGTGGACTCTGTGGTTGAAAGGTTGCAGCAAATTTGGGCTCGTGTTGTTGACAATTTGGTGTTGTCTCAGGAGGGGGCTCAGCGTTTTGCTAACCGTTGTCGGTGTGTTGGTTCCCGGCTTCGGGTTGGGGATTTGGTCTGGTTGTCTTCCCGTCATGTTCCTATGAAGGTTTCTTCCCCTAAGTTTAAGCCTCGGTTTATTGGCCCTTATAGGATTTCTGAGATTATCAATCCAGTGTCTTTTCGTTTGGCCCTTCCAGCCTCTTTTTCCATCCATAATGTTTTTCATAGATCTTTGTTGCGGAAATATGTGGTGCCCGTTGTTCCCTCTGTTGATCCTCCTGCCCCGGTGTTGATTGATGGGGAGTTGGAGTATGTGGTTGAGAAGATTTTGGATTCTTGTTTTTCGAGGCGGAAGCTTCAGTATCTTGTCAAATGGAAGGGTTATGGCCAGGAGGATAATTCTTGGGTTGTTGCCTCCGATGTTCATGCTGAGGATTTGGTTCGTGCCTTTCATTTGGCTCGTCCGGATCGGCCTGGGGGCTCTGGTGAGGGTTCGGTGACCCCTCCTCAAGGGGGGGTACTGTTGTGAATTCTGCTCTTGGGCTCCCTCCGGTGGTTATAAGTGGTAGTGCTGCTGTCTCTGGATCGAAGCATTCATCAGGTGTGTCAAGTTTTTGCAATCCTGACTGGGCTATTTAGCCTTGCTTGACCCTTTTGTCAGTGCCAGTTGTCCATTGTTCCTGGAGGATTCACATCCTTGCCTGCTCTCTCCTGCTTTGCTGTTCCTTTCAACAAAGATAAGTTCTGGCCTTGATTTTTGCTGTCCACATGCTGTGGCCTTATTGTTCAGTTCTTTTCCATGTTTTTGTCTTGTCCAGCTCGGTCTGAATAAGGATTTGTTTAGCCAAGCTGGTATCTCTGGAGATGCAGATATACCCTCCATATCTTTAGTTAGCTGTGGAGATTTTTGTATTTTCTGTGGTGGATATTTTCTAGTGTTTTAATACTGACCGCATAGTACTCTGTCCTATCCTTTCCATTTAGCTAGAAGTGGCCTCCTTTGCTAAATTCTGATTTCAGTCTGTGTATGTTTTTTTCCCTCTCCTCTCACAGTCAATATTTGTGGGGGGCTGGCTATCCTTTGGGAATTTTCTCTGAGGCAAGATAGTTTTCCCTTTTCTATCTCTAGGGGTAATTAGTCATCTGGCTGTGTCGAGATGTCTAGGGAGTGATAGGTACATTCCACGGCTACTTCTAGTTGCGGTGTTAAGTTCAGGGTCTGCGGTCAGTACAGGTACCACCTTCTCCAGAGTACATCTCATGCTGCTCTTAGGCCACCAGAGCATAACAGGAACCTCTATGGGACCCAATCTAATTAGGGCAGCACCTACCTCGTGGGTAGATTGTTATTTTTGTCCAGTGGAATGCCCCTTTAAATGCCTTCTGACGGCAGATAATTGCAGAATGCTACCCAATTTTGTACTTTTTTTTTTGTCTATTTTTTTTATTCCTGCTCTTAGGAAACGTTCCTTGAGGTTTAATAGAATGTTTTCCTTCCTATTTACAGACCGTCTTTCTGATGTTCTTTACAATGTAGCCTTTTTGGGTTCAACGCTGCCCTATTTACCGTCAAAAATTCCCTTCAGAGTATTCTTTTAACGCGGCGTGTGCTTAGTGCATCAGATTATGTTGCAAGTGGATAATTGAAGGACATTACTGGAGTTCTCTCCTGCCACTCATCAGCCCTAATACTGACGTCTGAGGATGGCACCAGGGGATTCAAGGTCAGGTTCAGGTTAATAGCTTGCAGGCTGTTTACTTTTACTCACTATTTATCTAAAATTACCTCCAATGATTCCGGCTGATTGTTCCGCAGTCAGTTGCCATTTAAACAACTAAGCGCATACGACGGGGCGATCACTGGAGTTTGTAAGTTATGTAAAGTTGTCCACTGAAGTACTTTTATACTAATGTTCATGAGCTCAACAGGAAGTTGAAGTCTGGTATTAGGTCTACTGGCCCGTGAGAAAATTGCAATATTTATGTATTTATTTTTTTAATATAAATGGTATCATAGTGAATTGAAAAAATAAAAAATACACTCAAGTTTGCAATTCTGTGGGATAGAAGATATATTCCCAACCGCTGGGGTCCAACATCTTGATCTCCCACTGATCCTGAAGAGTCCCGTGTGAATGGAGTGGTGGTTATGTGCGGCTCCATTCATTCTTAGGCTATAGTCCCACGATGAGTTTTTGATTAGTTTTTGATGTTGCAGATTTTATGCAGTATTTCTGCACCCATTTGGTAAATTAGGTTACTTGCATATTTTTTTTCATGCATTTTTATAATTTTTGGCTCTGCATTTTTTGTCTCTGGTTGGTATGTCATGTTTTAAATAAGTCTGTCTTGCTTTTGTTTTCAGTTTGTGCATCGTAGAAAAAATACAGTGGGCAGGAGATTTCTATACATCCCATCCACTTTGCTGCAAAAGTAAGACACTGCATTTTTGATGCAGTGAAAATACAAATCTAAACTCATCAAAATCTCATTGTCTACTGATTGGTTACCAGACAATAACAACTCTATTAATGTCATCATTGAGTAAAGGATGTAGCAGAGCTCTTTTAGTTTAATTTATGGTGTGGTGAAACGAGGGGGTCGTTGGGCGCAAAGATCCGCTAGCCGGAAATGCATGGACCAGGGATCATCCCGCCTAACGCCCTCTCTCCCGTTAACGTGGGCATAACGCTACTCAGACAACACAGAGTGATGGTAAACAGTGTGGCAATGCTTTATTAAACCACAAAACAGGAAGATAACGCATAGAACAGTCCCAGCACAGTACCCAAGATGGTGCACTTTGCAGAGTCTCACCCTTCCACTGACAGTCGGGTTAATGGCAGATGTTATGTCAGAGCTCCCAGGGTCGCTGCTCCAGAGAGGAGGTAACGACAAGCGTAGGAAGATGACAGTCCATTGAGTCCAAACAAGGTACAAGGCCAGTTGACACAAGAGTCACACCACCTGCCTTATCCAAACATCTCCATGGAGCCAGGCGACCAGCGGGACCCATTCCTTGCTTTCTCCAAACGTATCCATGGTTCAGCTATGGTCAAAGGAGCAGATCTGCATTCTTCCAGCCGGTGCTGAAAACCCATTGGTTGTTTCCTGTAGAATGATAGATCCGTGTCCCTCGTTATGGTGCCATGATGGATTGGCTGCAGTCCTGTCTCTCGTTCGTTGGTTATCTTGCAGAATGTCTGGCTGTGTCGCTCTCTCTCAGTCTCTCTGTCTCTGAGACTCTTTATATAGAGGCATGTGTGGCACCCTAGGAGTTCAGGTACCACAGTGATGTTGCCTTCCTCTCGGGGAGGGTAATGTCATGCCTGGAGACAGGAGGGATCCTTTTGGCAGGTAAGCTGTACATGCAATACTTTCTGACTCCAGGCCAGAAGGGGGAGCTCTAAACCCGGTTTTAGGGGAGAGCTTCCCTCAATATACATCCTGGTCTGGAGGAGGAGTTAGTTAGTTTGTCCAGGGAGACCAAGAGAGTTAGTCTGGCAGAGACAAGAGACTGGGAAGGAGCACATAGGAGTGATCAGAAGCTAAAGGAGGGCTGCGATTGGGCCTCCTGAAAACTAGAGCGCAGAAACCGGGCACCGGGAGCCCGAGGCTGTGTGGAACTGCAAGTCCCACAGCAGAACCGGAGGGCATAGGACTATACGTAAATTGCCCACACCACACCTGAGGTACAGCAGCATTCTAGAGCCTGGAGTCACCGTGCAAAGAGATCCCAGAGGAACGGCTCAAGCTGCCTACCATGCAAGTGTGACGCCCCAGGGTCCTGGTCGTCACAGTGGCATTGCTTTCCTCACGAGGAGAGTGATGTCACACTTGGAAACGATGAAGGATATCTTTCACCAGGTAATCACATACACACAACATGTTCACACTCCAGGCCAGAAGGGGGAGCTCTAAACCTGGTTTAGGGTGAAGTCCCCTATAAATACATTCTGGTCTGGAGGGGGAGAGTTCAGTCAGATTCTGTCAGAGGACAGAGATGAAGGCAGACAGACATAGAGTGTCAGAAGGTCTGAAGCGGCCCTGTAGTCTGAGGTACTACAGCTCCTGGAAAGAGGAAACTTATAAGGAAAAAATAACTTGTGGAAAGTGTGCAGGAGAGAGAAGGCACAGAAAAGTGACACCAGGGGAGCAGAGCAGTAATTTGGCTACCTCCCTGGCTAGCGCAGATTCCGGTAGCCGGAAGACCGAGGATGTGTCGGACTCTAAGGGACATAGCTGAAACCGTCAGGACAGCTGAACTGCAAGTTACTTGTCCGCCTTTACACCCAGGAGGCACAGTGACACATAGAGCCCGGGTCGTGATAGAGACCCTATAAAAAGACTCGAGTCACCTGTCATACGGGTTTGTGTCCTAACCTTTAAGGGGGCAGAAAAGAATTGTGAGGACCTTGCCAGAAGCCATAGACAGCAAGGGATTACACCACCGCGCTTTGAGGAAGGCTTTTATCTCCACCTGGTAAAGGGGACTCTGGATTCGCTTCCAAGCCGGCCGGACCCTGTCTGTCCCTGTGATCTGGTGCCCTGGACTGCGGTTGCCTGAAGCTACAGTAAACCAGGTAAAGACTGCAAACTTGTGTCCTCGTTCTTTACTGCACCATTCACCATCTGCATCTACACACCGGGAGCCCTGGGGACCTACTTCACCTGTGGGAAGTTATACCATCTAGCTGCCATACCATCACCCCAGAGGACCCCTTCAAGCAGCGTCGGTCCCTACTGACAGAATACCTCAGGTGGTGCCATGAACAAACTTTCTCCAGTCACCTTCCACAACAGCAGTATCGGAGAATGTCTCCCCGCCCTAATAGGGGACAGGAAACAAAGAGGTTAAATACCCCTCCCCTTCCTGCAACCACCAGTGTTTTTCCTGTCCCCTATGGGGCATGAAGAGGTTCTCTGATAGTGCTGCCGTGGCCGGCGATCGGGAGCACTGTTACCTTTCTAGCCGGACAGTCAAGGTCGGGGGCTCCGCTCTCCTCCTCCATCCAGACTGCTCCCATCTCCGTGACCTTCCACGCGACTTGGGACCCCTGCCCGCCCTACCCGCGCCTCTTTCGGGAGGCAAAGCAGGGCGGTGCGGTGCTCCGGGGTCCTTCTCAAGCTCCCCGGCTTCCTCCTCCCTCCACGCTGCTGCTGGAGCTGGCGTGCGCGCACCGGAAGTGACGTTCAGCCGAACTTCCGTTTTTTTCGCCGGCTCCTTGCGCCGCAGCTCCCGCGCACGCCGTTCAGCGTCCCGGGCCGGGACATTCAGTGGCGGCATGGACGGGGCGTCCCTGACCCCCCCCCCATCAAACGGACACCACGAGGGGGAGGAGCACCACCAATCTCGCTGGGAGCCTCGGTAACCTATTTATTCCTGGCTAAGGAAGCCTCCAGGTAAGACCTCCTGTCTATACCCTCTATAGTCAGTTCTCTGATATGGATGGCGAAAAAACCCTTCACTCTGCTTCTGCAGAGCCCAGCGCTCACCCCCCTGCCGTAAGTAGTGGGATGATGTCCCTTGCTGTCCATTTTCTAAAATTTAAGCGACTTAGTCCGTCTTTCTCTCTCTCTCCTTTAGGGAGACAAGGCTTCTGCCCCTAAGAAGGTGCCCAGTCGCAAGTGTGCTGCATGTGCGTCCAAGCTTCCCTCCACATATAAAAAGAAGCTCTGCCAGCCATGCACAGACGAGGTTCTGCTTGCTGAACAGCCCTCTCTTATGGACAGCATCAGGACTCTCATCAGGCAGGAAGTTCAATCTTCCATGGCGACCTTCTCCCAGCCCCTGACACCACAGCCTCCTCCTGCTAAAAAAAGGAAAATAGCCCCTGTAGTCTCTGACTCTGACTCAGGAGAAGTGCATACTTCTGACTCAGGGGACCGTTGGGAGAATGAGAGTTCTGCCTCTACCTCTGCTCCCAAATCAGACAACAAAAAATATCTCTTTTCCTCCGAGGATTTGGAGGAATTAGTGTCTATGGTGAGGGGCACCATGGGGGTGGAGGAGGAGGTGGAGGGCCATACTGTACAGGATGACATGTTCGGGGGGTTAAAGCCCAAATCTGTAAAGGGATTCCCCATACATGAAAATATAGAAAGCCTCATCCTCCATGAGTGGGGCCTTCCAGAGAAAGGGTTAAACGTCCCATCAGAACTCAAGAACCGTTTTCCCTTGGAGGGAGACTGTTCTCTTTTCGAAATGCCCAAGGTTGATGTCCAGGTTTCAAGGGTAACCAAAAAAACGGCCCTGCCCTTTGAAGATTCCTCCCAGCTAAAAGATCCCATGGATCGCAAAACTGAAAGTTTATTAAGAAAATCCTGGGAGACTTCAACTAATCTACTGAGGTCTAACGTGGCATCAACATGTGTAGCCAGATCCCTGTTCCTCTGGCTGCGTACATTGGAAAATCACCTGGTGCAGGGTACACCCAGAGAAGAAATTCTTAATTCTCTTCCTCTGCTCCAAAGGGAAACCGGATTCCTCGCGGACGCCTCCGCAGAATCAGTACGGGTTGCCGCTAAATCAGCGGTTCTCACTAACTCTGCTAGAAGAGCTTTGTGGCTTAAATCCTGGGGAGGTGATATTACCTCAAAGTCTAAGCTTTGCGGTATACCTTTCCAGGGTCATTATGTATTTGGGCCAGTCCTGGACGAAATCTTGGACAAAGCTTCGGATAAGAAGAAGGTCCTTCCGGAGCAAAAGAACCCTAAAAAGCGTTTTTTTCGTCCCCCCCGTGACCAAACCCCCCAGCAGAATTACAGGGGTAAGGGCAAATCAGGACGATGGAGTTATCCCAAGGGAGGGAAAGCCAGAAACATCCTGGTCCCCCAACCGACTCAGGCCTCTGAAAAACAATGACTGCCCTCCGGTCGGGGGTCGACTCTCGGGGTTCCTCTCCCAGTGGCAGGTGATAACCACAAACCAGTGGGTCCTACGTACCATACGGGAGGGACTACGATTGGAGTTCGAGAGTCCTCCTCCCCATCGTCTGTCTATCACTTCCCTACAATCCCCAGGACTTCGGGAAATTTTGATGCCGGATATCCTAGACCTGCTTCGAGCGAAGGTGATCTCCCATGTACCACATCGGGAAATAGGAGAAGGTCACTATTCCCACCTCTTCGTGGTGAAAAAACCCTCAGGGAAACATCGCATCATTATCAACCTGAAACCTCTAAATCAGGTAATAAAATACCGGAGATTCAAAATGGAATCGATCAGATCAGCAATCCCGCTGATCGGTCAGGACTGGGTGATGGCGACGCTGGACCTGAGGGATGCATACTATCTTGTGCCAATACACCCAGACCACAGAAGATTCCTCAGGTTCGTGATCTCCCAAAACAAACGGGTCAGCCATTACCAATTCAACGTCCTCCCGTTCGGAGTCTCGTCGGCTCCACGAGTCTTCTCCAAGATCATGACAGAAGCGGTAATCTTTATTCGTCAACAGGGGATCTGTGTCATACCATACCTGGACGCCTTTCTTATCATCACTCCATCCGCTTCACGTCTCAGTCAGGATGTGACAAGAGTCCTCAACATTCTAGAATCCCTCGGATGGATCCCGAACCTGGAGAAATCAGACCTCCAGCCTTCGCCACAGAAGAAATTCCTAGGAATCCTTCTGGATTCGGAGAAAAGAATGTCTTTTCTACCCGAGGACCGTCAGACCGATCTTGTCCGCAGGATCTCCAGGTTCAGAGATCAAAGAGCCCCGACTCTAAGAGACTCTATGTCAGTCCTGGGTTCACTGACATCCTGCATTCAAGCAGTCTCCTGGGCGCAAGCCCATACGAGAATACTTCAATCACACATCCTGGCATACTCAAGAGGACATCAGATGGCCTTAACCAGGAAGATTCCCCTTCCCTCGCATGTGAGATCCTCTCTGTTATGGTGGCTGAACCCCCAGAATCTACACCGAGGAGTCAGCTGGGATCAGCTTCCCCTCAGAGTTCTCACAACAGACGCAAGTCAGAGAGGTTCAGGCGCCGTGATAGAAGGCTTCCACTTCCAGGGGTTGTGGGCCCCAGATGTGAGACGCAGTTCCTCAAATCTGAGGGAATTGAAAGCGGTGGAAGAGGCGCTAAAAGCCGCATCTGTCATCATCCAGGGCTACCATGTCCGGGTGATGTCCGACAATATGACCACCGTGGCATATCTCCGACACCAAGGGGGCACAGGACACTCGAACCTGAAGCTGACTGCTGGAAAGATTTTTTCCTGGGCAGAAAACCACCTGATGTCAATCTCGGCAGTTCATATAAGGGGATTGGACAATTCCCAGGCGGATTATCTCAGCCAGAGAGACTTCCATCCAGGGGAATGGTCTCTAAACCAGGAGGTATTCCTAGCCCTGGTCCAGAGGTGCGGAACTCCCGAAGTGGACCTATTTGCCAGCATTCAGAACACAAAATCAAACACCTTCTTCTCCCTGACCCCCTCAAACGGGACACTAGGACTGGACGCGTTCTCCCACCCCTGGGAGTTTACCCTGGCATATGCTTTTCCACCAATACCATTGCTACCCAGGACATTGCAGAAGATCCGGACGGATCAGGTCACAATGATTTTGGTGGCCCCATTATGGCCAGGAAGGAGCTGGTTCAGCGCACTGACAAGCATGTGTCTAGAAGGCCCGATTCCGCTTCCACAGAGACACGACCTTCTTCAACAGGGTCCCCTGACCCATCCAGACCTACACAAACTAAAGTTGACAGCCTGGTTACTGAAGCCGAGATCCTGAGAGCCAGAGGACTCTCGCAGGAAGTAATCGAAACCCTACAGAAAAGTAGGAAGCCAATAACGAACGCCATTTATGGCAAAATATGGAAGAAATTTTCATCATGGTGTGCCCTGAACAGACCGGATCCTTTTAACCCAAATATTGCGCAGATTCTTCAATTCCTACAGAAGGGCTTGGAGCTGGGTCTTTCACCTAGTACCTTAAAGGTTCAGGTGTCGGCTCTTGGTGCTTTCTTTGACCAGGATCTAGCAGGTCATTGATGGGTGAAACGATTCATATCATCAGCAAGCAGAATCCGTCCGAGACTCCAGATCCATACCCCACCTTGGGACTTAAACCTGGTGTTAAAGGGTCTGACCGGGGACCCCTTTGAACCCCTTTCAGCATCTAGCTTAAAAATCTTAACCCTCAAAACGTTTTTTCTGGTAGCTATCACTACTGCCAGGCGTATAGGGGAGTTACAGGCCTTATCAATTCAGGAACCATTCCTGACTGTAACTACGGATAGTATAATTCTCAAATTAGACCCGTCCTTTACACCTAAGGTAGCTTCAAGCTTTCACAGAAATCAGGACATCATATTACCTTCTTTCTGTTCCAATCCCTCTAATCCTAAAAAGCCTTTCACACCCTGGACGTCCGCAGGGTGGTCCTGTTCTACCTCCAGCAAACGCAAGATTGGAGGTTGGATCAAAACCTGTTCATCCAGTGGTCAGGGCGTAATAAGGGCAAGAAGGCAGCCAAAAGCACAATCGCTAATTGGATCAAGCAGGCCATTAGCCTAGCATACTCTTCTCAGAAGCTCTCACCTCCAGCTTCACTGAGGGCCCATTCTACCCACTCAGTTTCAACCTCCTGGGCAGAAAGGGGAAGCGCATCAGCAGAGCAGATTTGCAGAGCCGCCACCTGGTCGTCAATACACACGTTCACCAGGCACTATAGGCTCAACTTCAACAGGGATCTAACGTTCGGCAGACGTGTTCTGCAGGCGGTTGTCCCTCCCTAAAGAAATTAGCGGTTGGTATCACTCCGATACTGCTGTCGTGGAAGGTGACTGGAGAAAATAGAATTAGTTCTTACCGGTAATTCGGTTTCTAGGAACCTTCCACGACAGCACTAATTTCCCTCCCTATCTGTTTTATAAATGTATGATTCCTGCACTTAAATGGTAACTATACATGCTACTGTGTCCAGAAAAAACACTGGTGGTTGCAGGAAGGGGAGGGGTATTTAACCTCTTTGTTTCCTGTCCCCTATTAGGGCGGGGAGACATCCTCCGATACTGCTGTCGTGGAAGTTTCCTAGAAACCGAATTACCGGTAAGAACTAATTCTATTTTATTCCTTAAACCCCTTTAAAGACTTTCCCTTTAACATGGGTCGCCGCCACCGTGACATCCCCCTGTAAATTGACCGCACCCGGTGCTGAGAACCCCACGGCCCTGGCGGGTGACTCACAGACACTGTCCCAGGACAGGAGAGAATGATGAACTTGTTAGGACACTACAAGTAGCAAGGCACTGATAGACCAGCGCATAGTGGAAGGCTCCCAAATTGACGTGTCAAGGGGGTTTCCACCTGTCTTCAGGCTGCCTGGATTCCATCTACACCTGTTGCCGGTACCCTGGACTGTGGCCTGCTACCATCAGTAAACCAGGTAAAGACTGCAACCCCATGTCCTCCGTTTATTTACTGGCAACACACCATCCTTGCCCACTACACTGGGAGCCCTGGGGACCCCGCTTCACCTGTGGGAAGCATCACCATCTTGCTGCAGGAACATCATCCCAGAGGACCCCTTTATGCAGCGTCGGTCACTTCTGACCGAGAACCACAGGTCGCATCACAAATACAGACTTTATTAAACCCTTTAAAGACCTTTCCCCTTATTACTTGAGTGCCCAAGGCACGGACCGGGTCGCAGCCACCGTGACATCCCCTTTAAGTGCGACCGGACCCGGTATCGAGTACCCCAAGCCCTGGCGGGCGACTTACATGTAACCTATTTTTAGAATTACCCAGTGTCCTTCAGTCCAGCCTCACAGATAAGGAGAAGAAAGGTAACGACCAAGTTGCCTTGTTTGATTATGTGATCTATTTACATAGATTTTCTGCTTCTGTCAGTCCCAGGGATTCCCAGCCAGGTCCCGCAGTACATCCGAGGTCCATTACTTCTCCCACATGCGTCTCCATGTCAATCTTCCTCTGTACGAAAGGGGTTAAAGTGCACACCATAGCACCAGAATCAAGCCTCCGACTCCGGACGTTTCAGGAGTAGATTCGCCCAGAGAATTTTAGTAAGGCCTCGCACTGCCCAGGACAACGTGTACTATTCCTCGCTGTCCAGCCCTTGCTTCCTACACGAACTTAACTTTGGCCCTATCTGACCATTTATCAGGAAGTTCCCCACTGTCTTCCTACAAAGCCCATCTCACTATGGGCTAGTCACAAACATTAATTATTTTTTTTACCCTAACTACATTTAGCTATTTTATACTACTTATCTAATGCACTAAGCCCTAAACTATACAGTCCTATACTATCACATCCTATAGTGTACACTATTAACATTACTGCACATTATACAGGCAAACATATTACACTTCACATGACACAATAGACATATGCAAAGTACAAAGGACATAATATACAGATCACTATTGGTGTCTTCAGGGCTAGGAACGCGACAGTCATTTTCCACCACCTTTGCCCCATTAGGGACATTTGCCAGCAGTTTTCACAAATACAGTAGATGTTAATTACTAAAATCTCCAATCAAAGAACGGAATGGAAGTTATCATGGGCAGCACGGTGGCTCAGTGGCTAGCATTGCAGCGCTTGAGTCCTGGGTTCAAATACCACCTTGGACAACATCTGCAAGAAGTTCGTATGTTCTCCCCATGTTTTCGTGGGTTTCCTCCAGGTTCTCCGGTTTCCTCCCACACTCCAAAGACATAGGGAATTTAGATTGTGAGCCCCATCAGGGACAGCGATGATAATGTGTGCAAAACTGTAAAGCGCTGCGGAATATGTTAGCGCTATGTAAAAAAGATTGTTATTATCAATAGATTCACGGCGCCTGATCCATCGACAGCATGAATTTTACCCTGGCTTCTCGATTGCAGTCAGGTATGCTTTACGCTTAAACGTTGCAGTGTTTTTGAGAATCATAATGTGATTAGGGACCGTAGGGAGAGGCGTGACTGGTCCGGTGGGTGCTGCATCTAGTCGCCTTCTTGCTGCCGTGCTCCAGGTCATTCAGGTCTCCCATGAGTGTACATAGGGAGAGTCCTGTCAATCAATTGCAGCAGGATGGTGAGAATTTGGCAGGGGATGTCATCGGACAAGTCCGGTTTCTGCTTACAGTCCAAAGCGTTTTTGTTCTAACTATGTTTTGTCTGAAGTTCTGCAGTGAAAAACATACAGACATGACCACAAACTGTGCAGCCAAGCTCTGATTCATACAGTCCGTGGCTCGGGCAACATGGATCTAATGTCAAGTTCTCTTTAACTTTAATCAGGATGAAGGACATTAGGAAATGGGTCCATTGTGCATTTTGCTCTGGGCGCAGATAATGTTTGCATACAGCCTTGCACAAAACTTTATCCCTATCATCAAAAGCTATTAGTGTGATGTAGAAAGACCTCGTTCTGTGCGCTAGTTACAGTTTTAATCTCCTTCTCATTGGTGTACTGCACACATACCGTCCTCTCCGGTGGCGGTGTCTTATCGTTTCTATAGTTTTTCAAATATTCATTCCATCACGGAGATCATTAAAATGTAAATCGGATGTGTGTCACCCATAACAATGTCTATGCAAAAGAAATTATTACACTTGTGTTTCCTTGTCATTGCACCCATGAACAGAGGCTTCAAAATACCAAGGAATTTGACTCTACCCTTAGGAATGTCCTCTACGTCCCTCCAGTTTTCATCTGACTTGAATTTAATCACAGCTTTTTTAATGTATCAAATAAAGAGGGAATAAAATAGCTGTGGCACCAGCCGCTGACATGAATTCTGACTACTTAGAAAGCAAATTGATATGTGATATATTGTAAGCAAGAGGAACTAGGAACTAGTATCAGGGGCTACTGGAACAACCAGTGCAACCGCACAGGGGCCCAAAGAGGTAAGGGGGGCACTACCACCTCCATAGCAGCAAGCAGCTTCTGTCACCGACACATTATTGGACCATAAAGGGCCCATATACTGCCCTTGTATAGGGGACCTCTTCTGTCTGTGTCCACTCCTGCTCAATGTATATACACAAGCATATATATTCTACTGTATATATACTTTGTAACCAATATAAGTAACAGAATACTACCATACAATTCCAAATAATACTTACATACAATGCCAACACACAGAAACATAAGCCACTGCCAGAAGAGTCTTTCACTGGCACTATCTAATAAGGAGCGATATTGAGCAGGAGACCCTTTATTATAGCCAAATATATTATACTGTAAGGGGGTGACTGGGGCTGTCATATACTGCTCCCTTTCTAAGCAGTGTTTGTACCAAGTGTATAGTTTTATTGTATTTTTGTGACTGTATTAATATGTGGATCTGCATAGAGTTTCATAGGTACTAATATCCAAGAAGTATTAGCATAGGTACTAATATAATCTATTGTGATCAATGAATGTTATCCATGTATAGGGAAAGTCTAAGGTTAAGTTTAGAGTATATAAAACATAGCATAGGACTTAGGGATTTAGTTGGGGGCACATTAGATATAGGAAGTTAAGTGCATAGTGTTAGAAGGTAGTAACTGAAGTTGAATGGGTATTCCCATCTCCAAGACCCTATCCCAATATATAGTAGGTGTAATAGTAATAATATTAGCATATACCTCCAATTATAAATGTAATATGGTTCTTCTGATTCTCTATGTCTCTTTCCTCATGTGAAGGCCTTGCAGGACCTTAGGTATCAATGGTTACAACCACTAGCAACTTACCTGTGACTATATCAGTGGTCATAACCATGGATACTGTACCTAAGGTCCTGCAATGCCTGCACATGAGGAAAGAGACATAGTGAATCAGAAAAACTATAAACATTTCTAATTGGAAGTATTTTCTAATAATACTATTACACCTACTACATATTGGGATAGGATCATGCAGATAGGATTACCCCTTTAAATATGTGAAAAGTGACGTTTGCCCAGCAACAGGCTGCTGGGGCAGACAGAGAAAGGAGAGAGTTGGTGAATGGTCCAGCCTAAAGTGGGAAGGGTTTGGGCCAGTAAAAGGCAATGACTTCCTGGTTTAGTAACTTAGTGAAGGAGTTCATTGGTGACAGTGGCAAGGGTGAGTTCAAGGTGCAGTGGGCTGAAGCACAGGGTGAACAAAAGGTTCCGGTAGTATGAGGTCGCACAAAACTCCCTAAGCACATTCCTGTAACGTCCGGAGCCTAAGGCTCGAGTCGGGGGTTATTGAGAGCACCTACAACCCTACCCTTCCGTACAGTGGAAGATGGGTGTGAAACCATCTGAGGGAAACGGATTGGGAAACTTTGGAGCTGACAGGAGGATCAAGTGTAGTGGTAATTCGGGAGGGGTGAAATGTTATGTGTGGAGGAAGCAAGTGACGGAAAGTGCTGTGCCCGATACTGCGTAATAAAGATGGTGGTACTTGAACTGTTCTGTTAAGACGGAACTTGTTAAAACAAACTGTGTGTCCACTATTGGCTGTACCTGGATCCGGGTTCATGGTGACAGAGGAGGCCAGTGGCCGAAATGTGAGGGAACTGCACTGTACTTACAGCACATGGGAACTGGGACACCGTAAATGTGTGGGGCGCCAGGGTGTGGGAGAACAACATCCCCTCACCCGTGACTACCGCCCTGTGCACTGTACAAGGCTTTGTTTCATATATAATACTGGTGATTCTTCATTTTGCAGAAAGGCCTTTGGGTCATCTTAGGAGCCAGCAGTACGAAATACCACCGCACTCACTTAGATATCCGCTCTCTGATACGTCATCATGCTGAAATAGAAATGTGGCCGTCTTCTCTATTTCCACATTCTAACTTATCAATAAAACATAAATCTTAACCGCCTATCTGAGGGCCATGGTATTTCATGTTGTTGTTTGGAGGGACATCCACTGTTTCCGAGCTACGAATCCCAACCAGAATTTGGCAGATCTCGTACAATCTACGGCTGGAAGCAATTACAACCGCTGCACCTTCAATAACCAATGTCTGCAGTCCTTGTAAGATAAAATACATATTCTTTGTTCTGTTGTTTATTGTGAATATATAATACTATATTATGTACACAGTTATATACTTGTATTTTCTATAATGCAAATATGTCTTATTTATCCCCCTTTATTCCCCCATTTATGTCAAATCTGCCCTCAATAAAACTTATTTAAACAGAAACTAGTAAAAATGGAAAATAAATCGATATATTCACAGCCGTCACATATGCAGAAAAAATATTCGTTTTGGTAAAAAAAAAATTTGGGAATGAAAATATGTGATCAGTTTATGATCTATTAGGGGGCAACATTGTTTCCTAGGATCTTATGTTATTTAACGTTAACCGCATCCATTGATTTTTATCGATAGGTCATAGCTTGTGAGCAGCAGTATGATTACTCCTATGATGTCCGCTGTGATGTTTGGTCTCTTGGGATTACAGCCATCGAGCTGGCAGACGGAGATCCGCCTTTGTCGTCTATGCATCCAGTGAAAGCTCTTTTCAAGATCCCGAGGTAGGACACTAGATGGCTGTCTTGATTCACTGGATGTTTAGTAACATTCAGAGAAAAAAAAACAAATTTATGCACTAGAAAAAAAAAAGATACCAAAACAAAACAGATAGGGAGTAATAAATTGACATGTTGGTTGTGCGCATTTGTATGCCATTACCCATAAGCCTCTGCTGCAGTTTATCTATGCCTGACAATGGCGTGGAGCATCCGAGCGTATTATATCTCTTTTTTGGTCTTTACAATTTCACAGTGAAAAAGAATTGTTCATTTTTAAATCCCATTATAAGGGGTTGCTTTTAATACACCATGATTTTTCATATACTCTTTTGGGGTCATATGTGGCTTACAAATACCCTCCCTAGCGAATTAGTCATTAGCTTTGTAAATGGCGACTTTTAGCTTTGGATATCTTCCATTGAAATCAATGCACTCCTACAGACTTCAATGGGGGCTCCTGCGGTGAAAATGGACCCTTATACAACAGTACCGCCTGATTGCAGGAGCTCTCTCTGCAGTAGGGTCCTATTTGCAATCAGCATTTACTTTGGAAACCCCCAGTCTAAACAGAGATTTCTAAAGCAAGAAGACATCTTTAGGTAATGAATTGCTTAAAAAATAGTATTATTAATTTCTTAAAAAAAGAAAATCAATGCAAAAGTTTTCGGATAATGGTTACAAATGAAGTCTACTTTAAATAAAAAAAAATAAATCTGTATTTTTTTCTTATCTAAATCAGTGACGCGAATAATTTTAGTTGCCGTAAAGAAGAACAATGACAATATTTGAACTGAGCTCTTGTCACATTCATACAATTATGGTCGCCTTTCACATCTTTCCATGATTGCAATTTGCATTTCTGATTAGCTCAATTTATATGCAGATGAGCTTGTGCGTCATAATGTTATCTACTTTTACCCAGCCCGGGCTTCAATAACTTGCCAGCATGGAATAATGAATCAGACACAAGCAGCGGCGTATCTTGTTGCCTTTGGTTGAACGAAGAACAGGTCACAGCAATTACTGTAGCGCGGGGAGGGTCCAAATATCAAAGCTAAAACCCATATGTTCTATCAGATGAATGGATGAAGGTGTTCAGAGACAGCGATCGCAGCAATGGGGAATAAAAAGATTAATAGGAAGATTAGGAGATATGAATAAATACATAATTGTGGGACTTCTTTATGATCTGCCTTTTAAATGGTTGCGTATTGATGGGTACAAAGCTTTGGAGCATTTACAATGATAATTGGCCTTTCTTAGATAGAAAATCATCTGCAGTAATTTATTTGGAGCTACATTGTAGCGACTGTGGGGGAATTTGTAATCTGGTGGGTCGCTTCTTGTGAAAAATAAAGGATTTAATCCTAGTAATAGCAAATGGTTGATGGGGTACCTGCCATGGACCGCTGCTTACCAGCATTCATCACACTCCTACGTGCCCCAGTGGTGGATAGAACACAAAAATGTTGACATATGGATATAGATTTTTTTTTTCAAATACGTTCATAGTTTCCTGATATTTAGATGTTCCAACTCAACGCTTGCATTATCCCGTGTAGGAAATCCTTGGATGATTTAATTTCTATGTTATCACTGCAACATTTATGATAATCTTTTAGGATAAAAAATGTAGGCACGTCTCAGAATTTTTAACTTTGTTTTTTCTTTAACACACTTTGCTACTGTAAGGAGGTGGCGGGGACCCTCACGTGGCTCCTCTCACCTTTACACCGAGCACATGAGTCACATGCGGCACCCTGATGGTTCACTAATGTTTTATATGGTTATGTCATTTAGTAATGTCATTGTCATATGTTGTATCCTAAATGTGCATGTACTTGTATATATTTGGTTTAGGGACAAAATGAGTAAAACTGTTGGGAGGAGTTAAAAGAGGGTTGGTGCAAAGCCTCTGAACTTAGGGAAGGGACTTCCTGCTCTTAGAGCAGAGCACAGGCAGGTTGCCCATGGCAGGACATGCACCATAGCAAGGATAGAGGATTCCCCGGTCAGGGGGAAAGAAGCTGCCCTAGCTTGACGGGCAGCGTGGACAGACACTGGCTTCACAGGATCGACCCCGGGAGAAATACGGGGTTCAGGACCAGGACGGGAGCTGGTGTTGTGCAGCCTTCTCAAGTCGCAGGAACAGAGCAGGAAATGTCTTGTTTGCTCCGTGTTCAGTAAACTTTTGCCATTGGAATAGAACTTTGGCTTGTGGTGTGTTCTGAGATCTTGTCCCCTGGACCAGAAGTGAACATGTGCTGAAGGTAACTGACTGTACCGCAGGACTGGGATGCCACCTGCTTTTTCATGTGCAAGGTGCCTGGGTGTTCACTGACTGACTTCGTAAACTCGCCCACGACTACCACCCAGTGCCACCTTGTTACACTACTATTTCAGGAGCAATGGATGCCAAATAGGAAATGGCAAAGGGCTAATTTGGTTCTCACTACATACACTTTTTGGACTGTTTACTGGATATGTAAGGCTAGGTTCACGCAGTTTTTTAGAAGCAGAAAAATTTGAGCTATTTTTGCTTATCTGAAGTGATTTTGAAGATGTTTTTGAAGCCCTTTTCACACATGGTGTTTTGCAGCTGATTCCACACGTCACTTCTTTTTTCCATATATAAGAAGATGGTCATCGATCTTGGAAACCAAATAGCGAAGAACGCAAAACCAGGTTCAGCCAAAGAAGAAATCCTCCTGTCTTATAGAACCATTTATTGATAAACTTTCCAATTAACCTGTGACGCTGACTCAGTTCTCACGGACAAACAGTGAGATAGGGTAATCAGGAGGTCTGAGGTCAGATACCAGGAGGCCTTGTAGTAGAGAGGGGCAAAGACAATGGTGTGGTCAAGTAACAGTCTGGGGTCAAATGCCAGGAAGGTATGTCAAGATAACGGGATAAGACAAACGGATAGTCAGAGGTCAAGTCAGGGGTCAAGTACCTGAGGTCAGAGAGCGTCAAGAACAAAAGGGATAACACATACAATTAGTCCCGGCAACAAGATCAGGGAATCACACACAGAGCAAAGCACACACCAAACAAAGCAATGCTACAGCTGCCAATGGTCTGCTCATAGGTAGCCAGCTAAATAGCTAACAAATAATTAGGTATGAGAGGAACCTCGAGGAACACCCGCAGGCTAGGCCAGATTGTGCAGCAGGGCTGTCAATCAAAATACTGACAACCCAGCACGCTCCAGGTCCCATAGGGTGGCTGACCTGCCATTTACAGTGTTCCTACACCACAGTGCATGATGAAACCGTGACATAAACTTACATGTTTCTGTGAACTTAGGCCCAGAATCATCAAACGATTACCCCAGAATTCGGGTGTAAATCACGATGAAACGTAGCAACATATTTCCGCAATGCAGAGTTGTGCAAAAAATTTTGGGATTTTTAGCGTTTTCAATCCAGTTTCTCCAAGCTCCGCCAAAATGGGCATAACTGGGTTTGGACAGGGGCGCAAGCAGGGATGTGACACCACAGCTCATCTAATTTATAACAAACTGTGGCGTTCCTTACTCCGGACATCTTACTCCAGTCCCTGATTAGTGGCGAGGCACATACCACTTGTCAGATGCACCTGATTCATTAAAGAGGAGTGAGTCCTTTATGAATCAGGAGCGTCTGACTCCAAGACATCTCCTCATCAAGACTGGTGAAAATATTCTCCAGTCTTGATGAAGAATAGGGCCTAAGTCCCCTTTATCAAGTTAAGAGAAATCTCTCTCTGTTAACTTGTTTTCGGGTACCTCATTCCCCAAAACAAGTAGTTTTATTGGAAAGTTTAACAATAAATGGTTCTATAAGACAAGATGATTTCTTATTCTTTGAATGACTGTGCCATTTGGCTTCTCATATCTTTTCGATTGAGTTTTAAAGATCTGTGACCATTTTGTTCTATACGCTCCATCCTTGATGAGCTTAGCATTTCGAATCTAGATGGATCAGAGTACCAGTGTAACAGGCCATAGTATACCCCAAGTCCAGACTATAGTGGTCTAGGCTTGGTTATACCCCGGGTATACTGTGGCCTATGCCAATTTATTCTCCGGGGTATAAATTGGCCTTGACTATTTCATGCCCCCTCATGCAAGATTATACCTCTTTGATATCAGCAGTGTTGAGTGATATACACAAGAATTACGTAATTTCTCAACATCTTATTGAGGGATCAGGTTTGTCAGGTAAGTTATGTGAGAAGATAACTGACTTAAATCTTAAAGGCCTAAACACATAGACTTTTATTACTTCAAGCACAAAAACGTCAATCAGTAAACATATTAGACTTTCACAGAGATATAATGAAGTAAAGAATCTACCGCACTTCTCAGTAGTTACACATTAAAAGCAGCTGTGTGTCGGAGTATGATAGAAAGAGATCTGAACACTTTTCAACCAATCAGAGACAGGGTGAGAAAACCAGTGAAGTGATAAGATCCAGTTACAATTAAATTCTAAGATAAAAGCACTTATGTCACTGGACAACAGTGTAATCTCAGATGTAACGACTGTTGTCCGCTACCAGTCACATTGTATTGTAAGATCAATCTTCATCATCTGATTAACAACATAATTACCTTCCCACTACGGGGAAGTCCGTTTTATGCTATAAAAAATGTCATCTAAAATTTACAAAGGGCTCATAAAATAGAGGGGTATATTGGAGCCTGGAGGGGTATAGTTTGGCCTATGCTATTTTACACCCCCCGGTATAGTTTGTTACATCGGTAGTAGTTTATACATGGGGAATTTTTATTAAAGGAGTTGCCAAGTCAGCAAAAAACACTATTAACCTGTAGATTAACACCATAATAGAGTTTTTTCACATGACAGGTTCCCTTTAAGAAGAGAATAATTATCAAATGACTACTCGTTCTACTTGTGTCATTGTAATTTTTACTATATGTAACTTTAAAACCTACAGTACAATGATAGATTAAAACCTGAATAGCAAAAAAGCAGTAAATAAATAATTGCACCAGTGACAACAATTATAATCCAGTAATTATGTTATACTCATGAAGAAAATATAATTATGTGCGTTAGTTAATTGTGCATGAAAAAGGTTAAGCAAAGCTCTAACTGCTACCGGAGAGTTCCAGGGACAGCACATTACAATGACATTTGGGCAGATTTATCAAAACCTTCTAAAAAGACAACTTTCCTTGTTGCTCATAGCAGCCAATCACAGTGCAGCTTTCATTTTACCAGAGCTGTTTAAGAAATGGAAGCTGAGCTCTGATTGGTTGCTATAGGCAACAGTCTGTATTTATTTTTACAGTTTTGATAAATGAGGCCTAGTGTGATTCTGATTGTAATGTTGGTTATATGAAATGTATTAGATACATATATATTGGAAATACATTTTGGTGTCAAAGGACATTGGAGGGGCGACAGTAGGGGGCTATTCCATTGAGTACAGATGGATCGGCCATGTTGAGATCCAACCGAATAATCCTTCCCTTCACTCACGTCAGTTGTCAGGGAGGAGAGGCTGCTATGCACATTTAATGGTTGACGTATCCCATGAAAATCGGTGACATCAGGCAACATTAATGAGATGTGTATAGTCAGCTTTATTCACGAGGGCTCCACTATTTCCAAAATCATCTCATATGTAATATTTTTCCTCTGTTCTCCTGAATCCGGCATTGTTTGTTTATTATTTTTTTTTTTTTCTCCGTTCTTGAGATATAGCCCTCTTTTTTTTCTCTATAAAAATATAGTCTTATTAACCAAGAAGGTGTGGTTCTCAAGAAAACATCCTTAGAGAATGGTGAAGGACCAGGCCCACTTGGCTAAACAGACTAGTTTGACATACAATGGAGATAGGGCCATTTATCAGGAACACAAAGGTGCAGGAACGAAAGAAAAACTGCGTCAGACTCAGAATAACACTAGGCAACAAAATTACTGACATGGCAAGGAAAGTAAAGGATCCTCTTTAAGCAACATGAGTCCAATTATTTTTGACACAAATGTAATTTGGCTAGAGCAGTGTTTCTCAACTCCAGGCCTCAAGAACCACCAACAGGTCAAGTTTTCAAGATTTCCTTAGTATTGCACAGGTGATAATTTCATCACCTGCTCAAGAATTAATTCCATCACCTATGCAATACTAAGGAAATCCTAAAAACATGACCTGTTGGTGGGTCTTGAGGACTGGAGTTGAGAAACACTGGGCTAGAGGGTTTTACTTTTTTTTTTTTTTAAAAAGGAGATCCTAGGCTGTAAACCCCCTACCCTCTTTCATCAGCACTAATCTTCTTAATCTAGAAAATCGATCAAATGGTATACTAGACCAGTGTTTCTAAGCCATGTACCCCATGCTAAAATATTCTATGTAAAAGTACCTCTCCTTCTATAACAACTCAGCACTGACCCATTAAAAGCACCCTATGAGGACACCACCATGGAGTTTCCCTGTAACAGCGTGTCCCTCCCCCGGCCCCATGTAATCAGGCTTGAGTCAACAACCAGTGGGGGGAGCCCTCCCCCATGGAAGGGTGGATCCCAGGACACAGAACAATAGACTCATGTGTTGGCTGATTCAGTTGTGAGGTGACTTGGGAAGGGCTGGGATCTTATGCTGAGGCGAGATCCTGGTGCCAGAGTGTGGAGGGTAAAAAGCTGCCACATTGGACTGTGTTGTGTCCCTCATCTGCTGACTATTTCTATTTCCCTGGCGTTGGATTGCCAGGTGGCGCCCCCGGATCTGCTCCCTTTGTGTGGATTCATTGTGGACTCATTGTGGACTCATTGCGGACGCTACAGAATTACTTTCATTTGTGTTGTCCCAGTCCCCTGTTCCAATAAATCTTGTTGGATTGTTTATCGGCCTGGTGTCTCTTTCTGCTCTGTCGCAAACCCCGTCACAGTCCCCCTTTGTCGTACAAGTACTAGGTATAAAGTTTGCAGTCGGACACAGCCTCTGGAGTCTAGAGGGGGCCAAAGGGTCCTTTTGACTCATATGAAGAGAACAGTACTAACTCATCATAATTGGGGGCCATGTTGGAAATTTTCCATTGTGTCCAATTGGCTTTAAGTTACTCCACTATCTCAGGTTGAGAGCCATGATACTACACAACTAAGGGTACCGTCACACAGTGCCATTTTCATCGCTACGACGGCACGATTTGTGACGTTCTAGCGATATCGTTACGATATCGTTGTGTCTGTCACGCTACTGCGATCCAGAACCCCGCTGAGAATCGTACGTTGTAGCAGATCGTTTGAAACTTTCTTTCGTCGTCTAGTGTCCCGCTGTGGCGGCATGATTGCATCGTGTGACACAGGTTGTATACGATGTGCGCACAGTAACCAACGGCTTCTACATCGCAAATACGTCATGAAATTATCGCTCCAGCGCCGTGTATTGCAACGTTGACCGCAATCTACGACGCTGCAACGTCACGAATCGTGCCGTCGTAGCGATGAAAATGGCACTGTGTGACGGTACCCTTAGTATCTGTATCAGGGCTCCATTATCGTAGTACCCCTAATCTATAGGACACTATAGCATAAACTAGAATGAGACCCCTCGTTACTATAACTATAATGCATTAGCCAGTGCTTTATACTAATGTAATAAGGATATAAGTCAAGGGCTACTGAATAATAGTGCAGCTTTAAGAATTGCCCAAACTTTTTTTTTTTCAAATGACTTTAATAGAGCAACTCATTAATATAATCAATAGTAACACAGACTTCATATTAGAATTGATTGTTGTAACAAAAACTATGCTAATGTCACATTATGGTTTTCAGTTACGAGATTGCAGCAAGAAAATTACAAGTTACGCTTGACAGCCTCACACAATGTACCCTTTAATCTCTATTTCTAAACCATATCATTTGCCATATGACGTAAAAAAAGAATCTAGGCTAAATCATAAAATAAGCTTCTTCCAGAGTTCACTGCGGATTCAAAATGCATTGCTTTTTTGGGTTTCCTACTCAATTTTACACCCATTACACATGATTTTCATCTATTCACTAATTACAATTATTGGTGATCAAGCTGATCCCAGAGTCAGCCTGCAATTGGATCTACATACTTTAATTAGTGCATATACCTCTATATCCAATACGCAATCCATAAAATGTGGCGCAGTAGTATTATTCATTTCCTATTGCTTATGTAGTATCAGCATATGCCATAGAACTGTATAAAAGTTTCTATCTAATATATAAAGCTGAATGTGTGTGTGTATGTATGTGTGTGTGTATGTCCGGGATTGGCATCTGCACCGTCGCAGCTACAGCCACAAAATTTTGCACAGTCATATGTCTGGACCCCGAGAGCGTCATAGGCTATGTTGTGAGGTGAAATTTTAAGCCCGCGCTTTCCAATTCACCAAACAATTTTGCCCCTATCTACATAATGGGGAAAAAGTGAAAGGAAAAGTGTTGGAGGCAAATTGACAGCTGCCAGATGTGAACAAGGGGGACTTAAAGAATGAGAGCGATGGCGCCAAAGAGTATATACCGTACAGTTGCTAAGGTGGGGCCCCGACATAAGATACTCACCACCACGGGGATATGAACACACACACAAAATGCGCCACACACTACCACGTTCTTGAACACATATACCACCCTCAGCACACATTTCACCACACATACACCAACCTCGCCACATAAAAGTCGAAACACAAACGTCACCACTCAAAACTCGCCACGCGCAAAACTCGCCACATGCAAAACGTGCCACATGCAAAACTCTCCACACATGCAAAACTCACCTCATGGAAAACTCACCACACGCAAAACTTGCACACGTGGAAAAATTGCCACATGCACAAAAGTTGCAACACATGCAAAAGTTGTCTGACACAAAACTTGCACATACTCAAAACGCACCACACATAAAACTCGCCATGCGCAAAACTTGCTGCACACAACTTGCTACACTAACCTGTCACATGCAACTCGACACACAAAATGTTGCTACACGCATTTCGCCACACAAAACTCATCTCACAAAAGTCGCTACATGCATGTCGCCACACGCAACTCAACACACACAACTTGACACATGAAACTCGCCCTAAAACACACACAAGTCTGGTATTATCCTTCAAAAATAAAAATCTGATTAATAAGCAGACAAACCACAAGATCAACAAATGTACCATATAGGAAATACGGCAGCTGTCAATCACATGACCTGTCTATTATGTGTATGTGTGAGCTAATATATACTGCCAGGGGGGAGGGCTGTTGTGGGTTCTGCTCTTGGGCTCCCTCCGGTGGTTATAAGTGGTAGTGCTGCTGTTTGTCCTTCACAGCAGTCATCAGGTGCTTCCACTTTGGACGGGGCTATTTAGTCTGGCTTCACCCTTTAGTGAGTGCCAGTTGTCCATTGTTTTTCTGGAGCTTTCACATCTCTGCTTGGTTTCTCCTGCTGGATTGTCCAAATCATCAAAGATAAGTCCTGGCTTTGTTTTTGCAGTCCACATGCGGTGGACTTTATAGTTCAGTGAATTGCTATGTTTTTTCTTGTCCAGCTTTGTCTGTGTAAGGATTTATTCAGCCAAGTTGGAAGCTCTGGAGTCGCAGAGTTACCCTCCATGCCTTTAGTTAGGTGTGGAGATTTTTGTATTCTCTGTGGTGGATTTTTGTAGTATTTAAATACTGACCGCACAGTACTCTGTCCTGTCTTTTCTTTCTAGGTAGCGTGGCCTCCTTTGCTAAATTCTGTTTTCAGTCTGCGTTTGTAATTTCCCTCTCCTCTCACAGTCAATATTTGTGGGGGGCTGTCTTTCCTTTGGGGATTTTCTCTGAGGCAAGATAGTTTTCCTGTTTCTTTCTTTAGGGGTAATTAGTCCTCCGGCTGTGACGAGGTGTCGAGGGAGTGACAGGAACATCCCACGGCTACTTATAGTTGCAGTGTTAAGTTCAGGGTCTGCGGTCAGTATAGAGGCCACCTACTCCAGAGCTCATCCATGCTGCTCCTAGGCCACCAGATCATAACAGAGGGCTTCCTGTTGGCTGGGGATTTATCAGGCTGCCAATTTAGTTTACAAATACTGAGGTAAAAATACTGAGCAAATAACGTGTGAACGCGGTCTAATACACGAGGAGATGACACATATATGGGAGGAGATGACATACAGGTATATACTATGTACAGGAGGAGATGACACACAGGTATATACTATATACAGGAGCAGATGACACACAGGTATATACTATATATAGGAGGAGATGACATACAGGTATATACTATATACAGGAGGAGATGACACATAGGTATATAGAGGAGGAGATGACATACAGCAGATATATACTATATACAGGGGAGATGACATACAGGTATATACTATATACAAGAGATGACATACAGGTATATACTATATATAGGAGGAGAGGACATACAGGTATATACTATATACAGAAGAGATGACATACAGGTATATACTATATACAGGAGGAGATGACATACAGGTATATGCTATATATAGGAGGAGATGACGTACAGGTATATACTATCTACAGAAGAGATGACACATAGGTATATACAATATACAGGATGAGATGACATACAGCAGGTATATACTATTTACAGGGGAGATGACATACAGGTATATACTATATACAGGGGAGATGACATACAGGTATATACTATATACAGGGGAGATAACATACAGGTATATACTATATACAGGAGATGACACACAGGTGTATACTATATATAAGGGAGATGACAAACATGTATATACTGAGGGGAAAATGAGAGGTGTGAGGTGAAAATGAGAGGTGTGAGGTGAAAATGAAAATGTGTGAGTGCAAAATGAGAGGGAAAATAGTGGAGTGATCGGAAAATGACAGATGTGAGGTCGAAATGACAAGTGTTAGGGGGGGAATGAGAGCAGTGAGGGGGGAATGAGAGGAGTGAGGGGGAAAATAAGAGGAGTGAAGGGGAAAATGAAAGATGTGAGGGGGAAAATGAGAGGCGTGATGGGAAAATAATAGAAGTGAGGTGCTATAACTAACCACAGATATTTACTATGCCCAGACAACGCCGGGCTCTTCAGCTAGTCTCCAATAAAGATCACATTCTAATCTTACAAGAGACAGATTATGGCAAGTTTCCTTGGAAGCCAATTACTTATCGATGTTTCATTGGTGTGCAGGAGCAGTATCGGACTGGGGTGCCAAGGGATTCCCAGTAACATTGACTTTGGGGTCTACTGTTCAATACATGCAAATATTACATTGCTCTCATTCGCAAATTTGCTTCTATATAATAATAAACTGGGTCGCTTGTTAAATGATGAGATGCTGCCTTTGTACTTAGTGAATCAACTGTATTGTGCCAACTTTTGCTCACATATAGAGGGGTAGGAGGACCACTCCCGCACCAGGACCCACCGGGGGATTCACCTGTTCTCCTCTAGACCAGGAGAGGAAAATATATATCGTATATACTCGTGTATAAGCCGAGATTTTCAGAACAATTTTTTGTGCTGAAAAGGCCCCCTCGGCTTAAACACGAGTCAATTGTCCAGAACGCTGGTAGGGAGAGGGGGACGGACATCATACTCACCCCCCCATTGCTGCATCACCACTGTCACGGCGCCCGCCGACAGCTCTCCTCTCCTGTGCTGAGCGTTCACGTGGTACCGCTCATTAAGGTAATGAATATGGACGCGTCTCCACTCCCATAGGCGCAGAGCGCATATTCATTACTTTAATGAGTGGTACCCCATGACCGCTGACCAGAGGAGAGGGAGCCGAGCCATGGGGGATGGGGGAGCTGAGCAATGCGAGACCAGGGGAGCTGAGCAATGTGGGACCGGTGGAGCTGAGCAATGCGGGAACGGGAGAGCTAAGCAGTGCGAGACCGGGGGGAGCCATGCATACAACAGGGGGAGCCACACATTCCAGGACAGGACTGGGGGAGCCACATACCAGTACAGGATGAGGAGAGCCACATACCAGGACAGGATGAGGGGAGCCACATACCAGGACAGGACAGGGGGAGCCACATACCAGGACAAAACAGGGGAGCCACATACCAGGAAAGGACGAGGGAGCCACATACCGGGAAAGGACGGGGGAGCCACATACCAGGACAGGACAGGACAGGGGGGATCAACATACCAGGACAGGACGAGGGGAGCCACATACCAGGACAGAATGGGGGGAGCCACGCATAGCAGGACAGGACAAGGGGAGCCACATACCAGAACAAAACGGGGGAGCCACATACCAGGAAAGAACAGGGGAGCCACATACCGGGAAAGGATGAGGGAACCACATACCAGGACAGGACGAGGGGAGCCACATACCAGGACAAAACGGGGGAGCCACATACCAGGACAGGACGGGGGGGAGCAACATACCAGGACAGGACAAGGGGAGCCACATACCAGGACAGAATGGGGGGAGCCACGCATAGCAGGACAGGACGAGGGGAGCCACATACCAGGGCAAAACGGGGGAGCCACATACCAGGAAAGAACGGGGGAGCCACAAACTGGGAAAGGACAGGGGAGCCACATACCAGGACAGGACGAGGGGAGCCACATACCAGGACAAAACGGAGGAGCTACATACCAGTAAAGAACGGGGGAGCCACATACCAGGCCAGGACGAGGGGAGCCACATACCAGGACAAAATGGGGGAGCCACATACCAGGAAAAAACGGGGGAGCCACATACCGGGAAAGGACGGGGGAACCATATACCAGGACAGGACAGGGGGGAGCCACATACCAGGACAGGATGAGGGGAGCCAAATACCAGGACAGGATGGGGGGGAGCCACACATAGCAGGACAGGACGAGGGGAGCCACCTACCAGGACAAAATGGGGGAGCTGAATTAATGACGCTGTTTAGAAAGTAATACAATATTAATTTTAGTAATGTGCTAAAATAATAAATAACTATATCTATTGCCAACAAAGGATATATAACAAAATATTGAGATGAACTTTTGTTAATGACCAAATACTTATTTTTCACCATAATTTGCTAAATAAATCTTGCCAAATCAGACAAGGTGATTTTCAGGATTTATTTTCTGATTTTGACTCTCATAGTTGTGGTCTACCTATGATGTCAATTACAGGCCTCTCTCATCTTTGTAAGTGGGAGAACTTGCACTATTCGTAGCTGACTAAATACCTTTTTCCCCACTGTATAAGCAGTCATGATAAGAGAAACATGAAGGTCACATACTTGTCACTTCAGGCAGCAACAAGCTACCATGTTTTCTAACAAAATGTATTTTTTATTGGAGCAAGTGAAATTATTCGCACCTAAGCTCCAGAGGAAAGTGAGAAATATATATTGTAATGTTCAATGACCATGTGCCTCATAGGACCAGTTTACATTATAAAACACTTCTATCTCCAACCTTCATAGATGAATAGAATTAGTTATTCCTAAATGTGCCTGAAAATCACAAATATCAGGAAAGAATTATGAGGGTACAAATCCAAGAGATTAATAATATATAGCGATTGGATAAAACGTAACCTTTATTAGGTCTGAGTATTAAAATGAATAAATATACCAAAATCAAAAAAGAAAAAAGGAAGGGAAACCCTAGTGCCCATGTGACCCTACCCAACACAGATGGGGAAAACAAACCAACGAAACAGAAAAAACACACAACACAAATACCTGACAGCACCTATGCAGCTAGCCAAGATATGAACAACTATTGTGTGGTTGTCATAATGACCTATGTTACACTAGCTGTATGTGTATGGCTTGGCATAATCAAAGGAAATATATCCTGATATGTAATTCCAATTCCTCGATGTACTGATCAGAAAAAATTAGTTCCAAAGGTCAATTAGTCACCCTATAACTGTCCTGTTTTGGCCTACACCCGGAACATATATGTTGGACCAAGGAGCAATGTCTGCTATTCAAACCATGATTGAAACTGAGTACATACTGGATATATGGAACTGTATACAAGCGGTACTATAATCAATCAGTGCCATATGAAGCTGTCAGTAATATTTAGCAGCATTTAAGAGGCATATATCACAAACTACCTAGAACCATCGTTATAACCAAACACAATCGGGACCCTGCAGCCCCATGATCTATTCATGAGCATCCCCCTAGTGTATGCTGGTATGGTACCGGTATTTGTCAATAAACAACCTATACAAGGTCAAGCACCATCATGTGCCAATATATAAACCAACTTAATGGAATGATCTCACCCGGATGTTGCAGAAAAACCTCCTGTCTCTCATCGGGTAAGAATGCCTCTACTGCACCTGGCGTCTCCCGACGCGTTTCGTCCGTTATGGACTCATCAGGGGAGTATGATAAGCTGTGGCTGCCGCTTAGTCAGTTTCCCCGCTTCTGTGATTTATAAAACTTCATGCACGGAGGTGCGTCCATGCGGCTCCGCCTCTGGCGTGTGACGCACTTCCCATGCTTCCCACAATACTTCCGGTATTACGGAGCATTCGTACGGACCACATGGCGCCGGTTACTATGGAGATGAAAACGCTAAGCGCTCATATCCACGCCCCGGTGCCGCCCGGAATACTGTCATTAATGCCCCGTATCGTAAAGTATATAACGTAAGGCCCGTCAACGGACCTATCACACTATGTGCAGATACATTCCTATCTGTGCCCCAATATATAATTTGGACAGAGACAATGTGCCACACTTGCCGAATGGACAGTTTTTTCATACTGTCCCATCCGCCCAATGATATGGTCAGGTATTTAGCAGGTTATGAGGTTACAAATAATTCAGAAGTCTGCAGAGACCCGATGCTGTCCTTAGTACGGATACTTAATGGGCCAATAATAAAACCAAATGACAGCGATGGTGAGAAGAAGGAGAGCAACCGGTATATTGTTACAAAAAAGGAATGGGGATTCAAACCAGTGACCCGAATGTATTAATACGTGAGGGACACCACCGACATTAGGATTTCATACTGAAAGAGATGAAGAAAGGCGCCCTATTGTGCCCTTTCAGTGTTCCTGCGTATCTTGTACCCTACCTATCGCGGAGGTTGGCACCCTAAGAGACCCTGCGCAGATGGCGCCCCCACTCAACGTGGACTGTCCCTCCCTATCTGTCCCTATTATCCCTATTTAGGACAGCCAGGGGAGAAAAGATGTGTTAAGGCATGGTGTATAACATATAACTATTAAATCTTGATCTAAACAATAGAGGGTAGGTGGATATATGTGCCTAGATAATGTTAAGGATAGCAGCTCACCTGCCTGCCGCGGGGGTTGACACCCTAAAACCTGACGCCTTGGCGCCCCCACTCCTCGACGGCTCTCCCTCCCTATTAGTCCCTGAAGCCTAATCAAAGGCATGTTGTGGTGTATAAGGAAGGGAAAGGTTTATAAAAAACAACTGTAGGGCTGCAATTCATTCAGTCCCATTGGTTGGACCGTTTTTAGATAAAAAATCCATCTGCTTTCCCTCTGAAGAATTAACTTGTCCCAATCACCTCCTCTGTTGGGCGGTAAAACTTTGTCTATGCCCACGAAACTTATCTTTTTGGGATCACCATTATGAAACACATTCATATGAGTTGCCACCGGGGTCTCTCTCTTTTTGGCAATATCTCGAAGATGTTCACCCACCCTTTTCCGAAACTCCCTTTTAGTTTTTCCCACATATTCGATGCCACACTCGCATTTGGCTTTGTAAATGACACCCTTTGTACGACAATTAATGAAATGTCGAATAAGATAAGACATTCCCGTTACATTGCTTGAAAAATTTTTTGTAATCTGAATGGAAGGACACATCTTACAGTTACCACATCTAAAACAGCCCTTGGTATGATCCAAATGTGAGTTCAAACTCTTTGTAGGATCATAGTAACTGTGGACCAGCCTGTCACCCAGGGATCTCCCTTTGCTATAGGTGATTTGTGGATAAGAGGCAACATGTGCCTTGATGTCTTGATCCATCAGAAGAATTGGCCAATGTTTTTGGACAATGTCTCTGATGTCATTTGCTCCATTACAATACCTTGTAATCAAGCGAATGGTGGTGTCAATTTCTGATTTAGGTTTAGATGTCAATAAATCTTTTCTTTCTCTCTTGATGGTATCCTTGTAAGCCTTTCTCAATACCCCTTCAGGATACCCTCTGTCCAGAAACCTGGTGCGGAGGTCATTGGCCTGTTCCTGGAAGGAGCTCTGGTCCGAGCAGTTTCTACGAATTCGTAAATACTGGCCTTTAGGAATACCCCTCTTCAGCGGTACAGGATGGTTACTTTCCCACCGAAGAAGTGAATTCGTGGTCGTGAAAAACAAAACCTGACTGGTCTGAACGAGTTATTAAAAGAACAAATAGAAACCACAAAAAAATTTTCTTCCGAATCAGAGTTCTCAAAAAAGGAAATATTATTGCATAATACACTGGAAAGGTTTCAATACCATCTTAAAGATAAAAAGCATAAATTCTTTATTAGAGACCTTCAGGACTTTAAAGAAAATAGAGCATACTCCTTCTCCACAACCAGGTTTACCCGGAGAGTAGAGACGGATATCTCCTCTTCGGAGGCCGAGTTTTCTGATTGCGATACACGACCAAGTGGACAGAGGGGAAAAGGGAGAGGGCGAGGTAGAGGTAACAGCTGGGGGCGAGGCAGTAACAAAAAATCCCCCCCAAAAAATAGTTTTTTAGAACTCAGTTACCCTCTCAGGAGTCGCACCAACCACCCGACATAAACCTACGGGTCATTAATTTATCATCTAGACCCTTAGATTCTGAGGAAATGTGTCTATTAAGTAAAGGTTTGTCATTTGTCCCCACCTCGGACATGGATATTTTCGAGGTAATTAAGGACGTGAATTTATTTGTGAGACGATTGAAATGGAAAAAGTTTTTTCTCAAAGAGGATAGGAGAAAATGCACTGAATTGGGCATTTCGGATGAACTGCTCCCAGATGTACAACTGTTATTTCATTTGAGCGATCCCATCCCTAATCAGGACGGTACTGGCCCTTTCACGGACCTAAGAAATAAAAGTACCAGGATGCCCCCTCCAATGGGTGATCTTGGATCCATTGACATTTTCCTTAACCTAGTCACTGAGGATATTATGAAATTGCCCGAAAACAAGAGAAGGGGTCAATTTAACATGTCTAAGGGTGAAATGGCATGTCTCTGTAGACTTGAGAAAGATCATAACATCACAATAAAACCCTCCGATAAAGGGAGGGTTTCTGGACAGAGGGTATCCTGAAGGGGTATTGAGAAAGGCTTACAAGGATACCATCAAGAGAGAAAGAAAAGATTTATTGACATCTAAACCTAAATCAGAAATTGACACCACCATTCGCTTGATTACAAGGTATTGTAATGGAGCAAATGACATCAGAGACATTGTCCAAAAACATTGGCCAATTCTTCTGATGGATCAAGACATCAAGGCACATGTTGCCTCTTATCCACAAATCACCTATAGCAAAGGGAGATCCCTGGGTGACAGGCTGGTCCACAGTTACTATGATCCTACAAAGAGTTTGAACTCACATTTGGATCATACCAAGGGCTGTTTTAGATGTGGTAACTGTAAGATGTGTCCTTCCATTCAGATTACAAAAAATTTTTCAAGCAATGTAACGGGAATGTCTTATCTTATTCGACATTTCATTAATTGTCGTACAAAGGGTGTCATTTACAAAGCCAAATGCGAGTGTGGCATCGAATATGTGGGAAAAACTAAAAGGGAGTTTCGGAAAAGGGTGGGTGAACATCTTCGAGATATTGCCAAAAAGAGAGAGACCCCGGTGGCAACTCATATGAATGTGTTTCATAATGGTGATCCCAAAAAGATAAGTTTCGTGGGCATAGACAAAGTTTTACCGCCCAACAGAGGAGGTGATTGGGACAAGTTAATTCTTCAGAGGGAAAGCAGATGGATTTTTTATCTAAAAACGGTCCAACCAATGGGACTGAATGAATTGCAGCCCTACAGTTGTTTTTTATAAACCTTTCCCTTCCTTATACACCACAACATGCCTTTGATTAGGCTTCAGGGACTAATAGGGAGGGAGAGCCGTCGAGGAGTGGGGGCGCCAAGGCGTCAGGTTTTAGGGTGCCAACCCCCGCGGCAGGCAGGTGAGCTGCTATCCTTAACATTATCTAGGCACATATATCCACCTACCCTCTATTGTTTAGATCAAGATTTAATAGTTATATGTTATACACCATGCCTTAACACATCTTTTCTCCCCTGGCTGTCCTAAATAGGGATAATAGGGACAGATAGGGAGGGACAGTCCACGTTGAGTGGGGGCGCCATCTGCGCAGGGTCTCTTAGGGTGCCAACCTCCGCGATAGGTAGGGTACAAGATACGCAGGAACACTGAAAGGGCACAATAGGGCGCCTTTCTTCATCTCTTTCAGTATGAAATCCTAATGTCGGTGGTGTCCCTCACGTATTAATACATTCGGGTCACTGGTTTGAATCCCCATTCCTTTTTTGTAACAATATACCGGTTGCTCTCCTTCTTCTCACCATCGCTGTCATTTGGTTTTATTATTGGCCCATTAAGTATCCATACTAAGGACAGCATCGGGTCTCTGCAGACTTCTGAATTATTTGTAACCTCATAACCTGCTAAATACCTGACCATATCATTGGGCGGATGGGACAGTATGAAAAAACTGTCCATTCGGCAAGTGTGGCACATTGTCTCTGTCCAAATTATATATTGGGGCACAGATAGGAATGTATCTGCACATAGTGTGATAGGTCCGTTGACGGGCCTTACGTTATATACTTTACGATACGGGGCATTAATGACAGTATTCCGGGCGGCACCGGGGCGTGGATATGAGCGCTTAGCGTTTTCATCTCCATAGTAACCGGCGCCATGTGGTCCGTACGAATGCTCCGTAATACCGGAAGTATTGTGGGAAGCATGGGAAGTGCGTCACACGCCAGAGGCGGAGCCGCATGGACGCACCTCCGTGCATGAAGTTTTATAAATCACAGAAGCGGGGAAACTGACTAAGCGGCAGCCACAGCTTATCATACTCCCCTGATGAGTCCATAACGGACGAAACGCGTCGGGAGACGCCAGGTGCAGTAGAGGCATTCTTACCCGATGAGAGACAGGAGGTTTTTCTGCAACATCCGGGTGAGATCATTCCATTAAGTTGGTTTATATATTGGCACATGATGGTGCTTGACCTTGTATAGGTTGTTTATTGACAAATACCGGTACCATACCAGCATACACTAGGGGGATGCTCATGAATAGATCATGGGGCTGCAGGGTCCCGATTGTGTTTGGTTATAACGATGGTTCTAGGTAGTTTGTGATATATGCCTCTTAAATGCTGCTAAATATTACTGACAGCTTCATATGGCACTGATTGATTATAGTACCGCTTGTATACAGTTCCATATATCCAGTATGTACTCAGTTTCAATCATGGTTTGAATAGCAGACATTGCTCCTTGGTCCAACATATATGTTCCGGGTGTAGGCCAAAACAGGACAGTTATAGGGTGACTAATTGACCTTTGGAACTAATTTTTTCTGATCAGTACATCGAGGAATTGGAATTACATATCAGGATATATTTCCTTTGATTATGCCAAGCCATACACATACAGCTAGTGTAACATAGGTCATTATGACAACCACACAATAGTTGTTCATATCTTGGCTAGCTGCATAGGTGCTGTCAGGTATTTGTGTTGTGTGTTTTTTCTGTTTCGTTGGTTTGTTTTCCCCATCTGTGTTGGGTAGGGTCACATGGGCACTAGGGTTTCCCTTCCTTTTTTCTTTTTTGATTTTGGTATATTTATTCATTTTAATACTCAGACCTAATAAAGGTTACGTTTTATCCAATCGCTATATATTATAAAGAATTATGAGTGCTGCTGAAGTTTGTGAAAAATATTATAATAGCTCAAGTTAGCACAGCAGGGATCTAACTATAAAATTAAATTTTACGTATTTAAGGGGCCACTAACCCAAAATGAGATGTGTGCAGACACCATTGTTATGAGCTGAAAATAAACATGTAAAAGTTTCTTTACTTTAAGGGTTTTCAGCATTTTGGGGGAGTGAGGGTTGAGAAAAGGACGGATTCTGGAAATAATTTGGAGCTGGAGGTGACAGGAGGTGGTGAGAGCTTGGATGTGCGGTAATTATATAATCTATCCAACAGCCACAAGGTGACCTCATTGGATAGACCTGATCTCTATTGACTCCTCTCTCTATCCCAGACCCCTTTTTCCTAGACAGGTGTTAATTAGAGCAACCCTGGATTCTGTCTCTTCTCCAGTTCATTTGATGCCTGCTAAGGCACATGGAGAGGTGAGTTAATAGAGTTAGAGTCCAACCAACGAGGTCAACCTTGTTGCTGGTGGATGTCTTGTACTTTTCTGGATCAAAAAATGTTAAAACAAGTGTCTTGGAATTTTTACATGTGTAGCAATAGTCAAATTCAGATTACCGTACATGTTTTTTCATACGGACTGAATGTCCATATAAAAAAGATCACAACATGCATTGTTCTTTTCCGATTTTGGATGAGACTTGCCTATTTAAGTCTGTGGGTACATCCATATTACTTCCATTTTCTTAACTACATTGCGATTATTAACATGGGAAACTGTATTTGGTCTTGTATATTTTAATAAAAGACACACCCTTCTCAATCCATATGTTTGCCCCCAGTAAAAATAATGACACTTAGGCCACATTCACACTATTAGTATTTGGCCAGTATTTTACATCAGCATTTGTAAGTTAAAACCAGGAGTGGAACAATTAGAGGAAAAGTATAATAGAAACACGTCAACGCTTCTGTATTTATCACCCACTCCTGGTTTTGGCTTACAAATACTGATGTAAAATACTGACCAAATACTGACCGTGGCCTTATACTTACTTTCAGTGCCAGCGCCATTCCAGCAGTGTAGGCCCACCCGGGGATTGCGTGCATTGTTACGTCACATGATTGCTACAGCCAATCAGCAGCCGCTTCACTCTCCCCGCCTTCAGACCTATCACATAGATCCAAGGGAAGTGAGAGCCAAATATCTCATGTATAAAAATGCCATACAGATCTAAGAAATTGATATACGGATTGCATACAAAGGGCATACAGATGAAAATGGTCAGTTTTTTCAGATAAAAATAGGTAGACTTTTCATAAGTTTCTGTGAACGTAGCCTAAGACCGGGTTCACACAAGCATACTGTATGTCACGGTCCGAATAGAGACCGCAATGCCCGGACTGACTGTGGGTCCCCCAACCCTAATTTACAGCCTTATGGACAAATATGAGGATGAAACTTCAGGTCAGAAGACCCGTCACCAGACCGGACATTGCGGTCTGTATATGAACCATGAAATATATTCATGTGACACCAGCCTAATTTTTCTCCATCTGCATTTTAGATCTTTTTTCTTCCTTTACATTATTTATATGCCGGTTTTTTAATTAAAATAAAAATCAAATTCAGAGCAGAATAAGTTTTATGGATTAAAAGACTAAAACAATTAAAACAATATCAAAGTTTTATATAAAACACAAGGAACATCTTACAGACGGCTAAACCGCTTCTACGTGAAAATAGTTTCACAAGATTAACTATTATAGGCTATAGAGCAGTGTAGTTATAAATCACACATCATCACGCTAGGCATAAATTTCCGTATTGCCATGCGGCATGTTGTTGGCTTCCAGCATACCTTGTTTTTGAGTGATAGCGGTTAATTCATTTGCAAAAAAAATAGAATTAGGAGAAATCTGACAAATCTAAGGTGAATATTAATGTTTTATTTTTCAGTAATGGACTTATTTCCCCCTCCATCAAAATAGATTATTAAATCCTGCACATGCATCTCATGAATAACGGCCTTCGACGCCTCAAGATAGAGATAAATCATCCAGTGAGGACCCTGAACCATGAAATGATTCTGTTAACATGTCATCTTCTCGGGATATATTTTAAGATCTCTGGGAGAAGGTTCTAAATGATGCAAAAAAGGTAGCTAAACAAAGTTGGGGAGCGGGAAATTGATACTTTAAACCCCTTTAGAGGGTAATAGAATATCAATCCTGAATATATAGGATTTGACATGTAAAAAAAAAACTAAAGCAACAATAAAAAAACACAAAAAGGTCAATATAAATAAAACAAATAAAAGTAAAAAAAAAAAGAGTAGAAAACAGTACAATTACAACAATATCTTATTATAACCAGAATTAACCACTTGAAAAGTGAAATGAACTCATAAATTCTTCCAGCTACACCATCAAATGAAATGTATTATATCATATAGATATAATCTTGTCGGCTAACGCCACAGGGACATTTTGAAAAGACGATAAATGGTTTCAGATAGGAGTATGGCAAAAGCCCAAGCTACAAGTTTATATGAAATATAGGTCTGATATAATCTAATGGTTTTATTCCCCATATTTTGATAACATTTAGTTTAACCCCGTAGACTATAAAGCAGCGTTAGTGTGTATTTCCGTCATCCCAGTAAATTCAACGCTTTCTCATTTCTCTCTTCTCGGCTGGAAACTGAGTGGTTGATATGAAATCTTTGCATACCCTCAGGCTCATAATTTTGTGGAAATTATTATAGCAGGCCCTCTGGGAATATTTCTGTGCTATTTCTGACAAGAAGTACTTCACAGTACAGAAATACCTGCATCGTTTAACTACAAGGGGGAAGAAATTGAATATCATTAAGGAAAAATCTTTTTACAGTTTTTAAAGTTTTTTTTCCCTTAAAGTATGTATGTAGATGGTTGAGGCGACATGTAAAACTAATAATATCACTGCAAGTATTTAATAGAGCTGGTATAGACTCACTCTGTTTGTATACATCAGTCAACCATACCTTTAAAGGGCTTTCCACTTTTAAAAAATCTTTAGCTATTACAGCATTGTAATATAAAGTACTATTCAAACATACAGTATTGTGCAAATATTTTAGGCAGGTGATGAAAAAATGTTGAAAAATAAAAATGTTTTAAAAAATAGAAATATTAATAGTTTGTTTATCAATTAACAAAATGAAAAGAGAATGAATAAAAGAGAAATCAAATCAAGATTTGGTGTGACCACCATTTGCCTTCAAACTGGATCAATTCCTCCTAGTACATTTGCACACAGTTTTAGGCCACGTTCACACGGTCAGTATTTGGTCAACATTTGACATCAGTATTTGTAAGTCAAAATCATGATGTCACAACTCTGTTGTCGGAATATCCGGGGCCAGGGGCTCCTTCCCTGTCCCTAATGCCCTAGCTATCCCAGCTCCCCAGATTACTTCTGAAGGTGAAGAAGCGGTGCCCAAGTACCTTGCTGAACTCCTAAATCAGCCCAATATTTGCCCCCCCTCCCCCACCCAGGGAAGCGGGGAGTGATAGTGTATGTATATACACAAACCAGACTAACAAGGGAGGACGTACAGGGATAAATGAAATACCAAACATACAAATATGTACTTAGACAACAGAAAGGAACCCCGGGGAGAAAAGCAAGATGAACAAAATAGGAGAGGGTGAGGATTTGCACATAGCCAAAACACCAAGCAACAGTCACAGATAAACACTCCAAACACCTCTACCATCAACTGACTCCACACCAGGCAGTACAAGACTAACACTGGCAGAGGCAAGTATATTGTATATAGGAAAAGGAATGTGGCCAATATTGAACAGCTGAGATCATCCAAGCAGACATGCTTCAAAGATTCTAAGCTGAACAGTCTAACCCCTGCACTGCTAACAGAAACATGCACCATTTACTATGAAGGAGAAGTGCTTCTAATCAGTGCAGGAATACGTGAAACCAGAAGCTGCGGTCTTCCAGACCCTCTCTGTCACGGTAAACCCGTGACACAGGGGCGGATCAATCAGAAGAAATGTATAATAGAAACACGTCACCATTTCTGCATTTTTCCCCCACTCCTGGTTTTGGCTTACAAATACTGATATAAAATCTTGAATGTGTGAACGTAGCCTTAGAAGGAACTCGACAGGGAGGTTGACCCAAACATCTTGGAGAGTTAGCCACAGATCTTCTGTGGATGTTCCTTGCGAAAAATCCTTCTATCTTTGTATGTAATCACACACAAGATTTTTGTTCTTACTTACACTGAAGATAGATCTTAATGACATTTGCTGTATGTTTGAAATCGTTGTCCTGCGGCAAAATACATTTAGCGCCAATCAGATGACACCTTGATAATATTGCATAATGGATCAAAATGTGCTTGGATTTCTCAGTATTTAGGACACAGTTGTTCCTGACCAAATTCTCAGCTGCATTTGCTGTATTATTGCCCCAATTTTGCAAAGATCCTCCACCGCGCTTCACTATTCCTGTAGAAACTCATTATAGCACCACTCTCCAGCCCTTCAGTGAACAAACTGCTTTCTGTTAAAGCCAAATGTGTTACATTTTGACTCATTAGTACAGAACACCTACTGATATTTTTTCGCACCACAGTTCCTAGTTTTTGTGCACAGTTGAGTCACTTGACCTTGTTTCCTTGTCAAAAGTATAGTATTTGCCCACTATTCTACCATGAAGAGCACTTCTGACTAGAATGCTTCAAAGGATAGATGGGTATAGCTGGGTCCAACTTGTTATTGCCAGCTCTGAGCTGATGGCTGTTGTGAATTCCGTTCTTGGACTCCCTCCTGTGGTCATGAATGGTACTTCAGTGAGTTCGGTCCTTGGACTCCCTCTGGTGGCTTTGAGTGGTACTGCTGATCCTTGAGGTTGGCTTTCCCAGCTGCCCTCGTTTATCGCTAGGCTGGCTTCTCTATTTAACTCCACTCAGATCGTTACCTCATGCCTGCTGTCAATGTATCAGTACTGGTTCAGATCTCTCTTGGATTTCTCTGGTGACCTGACTGTTCCAGCAGAAGCTAAGTCACTGCTAGCTCATTTATTGTTCATTGTGTTCTGAATATATTTCTTAGTACATGCTAAGTTCTGTCCAGCTTGCTTTCATGATATTTCCTTGCTAGCTGGAAGCTCTGGGGGCGCAGGGTTGCACCTCCACACCGTGAGTCGGTGTGGAGGGCTTTTTGCATACTCTGCGTGGTTTTTGTAGTTTTTTTGTGCTGACCGCATAGATCCCTTTACTATCCTCTGCCTATCTAGTGAAGTCTGGCCTCCTTTGTTAATACCTGTTTCATTTCTGTGTTTGTGACTTTCCTCTTAACTCACAGTCAATATTTGTGGGGGCTGCCTTTTCCTTTGGGGAATTTCTCTGAGGCAAGGTAAGGCTTATTTCCTATCTTTAGGGGTAGTTAGCTCTTAGGCTGTGAAGAGGCGTCTAGGGAGAGTTAGGTACGCTCCACGGCTATTTCTAGTGTTTGTGTGATAGGATTAGGGTTTGCGGTCAGCAGAGCTCCCACTCCCCAGAGCTCGTCCCGATTTCCAGTTTAACCATCAGGTCTTTCTGGGTGCTCCTAACCACCAGGCCATCATAACAGATGGCACAGCTGGACATCTTCCAATTTCTAATGAAAGTAAACATAATGTGTCTTTCGTCTGTTGAACCAAGTTTCCTTGGCTGAACATTGTGTCTACGGTCCGCAACGGTGCCCATTTCTTGGTGTCCCCAATCCTGACAAACAGGGAAGATACTTAACCATCATGCAATATCATCAGAGAGGCATCTAATCGGCTCCAAATTTATTCTGTAGGACAACAACAATACCAAAAACACAGCCAATGTCATAAAGAACTATATTTAGCACAAAGAAGACTAAAGAATCCTGGAAGTGAATACATGGCTCCCACAGAGCCCTGCTCTCAACATCATTGACACAAAAACTTTGTGTAGGTGTACCGAGAAGAATTTATACTTTGATGCTTTTCTGAAGGTAAAGTGTGGTCACCATATATCTATTCAATTTAGATTTCTGTTCTTCAGTCACTTTACATTTTGTAAATTGATAAAAATAAAACTTTGAAACTTCTATTTTTGAAATTCATTTTCCTTTGCAGCAATTTTTCCACATCTACCTAAAGCTTGTGCACAGTACTGTATTTGGCTACACAACTTACTAATATACTTCTGGGAAAGTTTCCCTACCTGACAATATCAGCAATCTTTCCGGTAGCTCTAATTCCATTTTGAATTTGACACAAGAGAAGCATCTTGTGTCATATTGTGACCATTGCTGTGTGTAAGGGGGCTGTCTGACTGGCACATTTCGGTAGCTAAGTCAGCCCCCTTCTGTGTTATTGAATCCATGCAAAAATTGATCTGTTCTGCAGAGTTTAAAGGGGAGCAGTGCTCCTGGTTGCGTCTCTGGCCTGTATTGTGCACTCTCCAATGCCTCTGCCGCACTGGAGGAGCGCAGTTATACTGAAGGTAGGATCGTGTGCACCAGCGATCTGGCCAGCTTTTGGTGCACCACCTACAGTGTTTTTACATTTTTTACTCAGATGTTTCTATGGTTCCTGAAATACAATTATCAACATTTCATGAGTTTTTGAACTCCTTTTGACAAATACATCAGGCTTATGCAAAAAATGTAATATTTGTAGAGATAACCCTTATATTTCAAGACTTCTGCACTCTGCCCTGACATGCTGGATATCGGTGTGTGGGCCAGATCCTGACTGATGACCGCCCATTCTTGCCTAATCAATTCTTGGAGTTTATCACAATTTCTGTGTTTTTGTTTGTCCATCAACTTTTTGAGGATTGACCAAAGTCTCTTAACTGGATTGAGATCTGTCAAGTTTCCTGGCCATCGATCCAAAATGTCAATGTTTTGCTCACTCAGCAACTTAATTATCACTTTTGCTATTCTGCCATGGTGCTCTGTTATGTTGGAAAAGGCATTGTTCATCACCAAATTGTGCCTGGAGTGCAGACCTTTTCATCCCTGGACAATCACTCTTCCGGCTGTCCCAAACTGCCTGAAGGGCGCTTCATCAGTCAAAATCACTTTACCCCAGTCCTCTTCGGTCCAATCCTTGCACTTCCTGCAAAGTGTTAGTCAGTGCTTGATATGTTAGTTGGAGAGAAGTGGCTGCTTTGCTGCCAGCCTCCAAAAGTCCTCACCTCACTGTCTGTGCAGAGGCAATGATACCTGCCTGCTGTCATTCCTGAGCTAGCTCTGCACTGGTGTTGAACTGATCCCATAGTTGAATCCTCTTAAGGAAACAGTCCTGGCATTTGCTGGACTTTCTTGGGCTCTCTAAATCCATCTTCACAGCAATTGAACATCTCTTTCAAGTTTTTGATGGTTCAATAAATGGTTGATTTAGGGGCAATCTTACAAACAGCAGTGTCCTTGCGTGTAAAGGCCCTTTTGATGCCAAGCAATGATAATTACACTTGTTTGCTTGGAAGGAACCATGGTAGCAGAAGAAGTCAATGATTCCAAGCACCAGCCCCCTTTTTAAGGCGACCAGTCTGATCTTATAATTCAATCAGCACATGGAGTGATATCAGATGCCTTGTCCATGTTAACACTTTCTCCTGAGCTAATGAGAATATCTCCAAAATGATCCAAACACGTAATTTTGTAGCAGGGTTTAAAATCAATGGAATGTGGTTTTGGGGATTAAGTTAAAGATGCACTCTCAACAAAATTTTTATCTTCTTAATATATTGCAGTCATCATATTATATAGCACTGTGTACTTACAATTGCTCATTTTGCCTTTCTACCCAGTTAAATCTTCTCTTTTCCATAAGGTCTATGACATCACTTGATTAAAAACTGACTAGCGGAATCCTTCTAAGCTCTATGCAGAAACAGGAGGTCAATTTTCCCTCCATGAATCATTACTGCAAAAGTCCCTGGTAGGGTGGCGGAGCCGAGAAGTTGGGTCAGGAGTTGAAGAAAGAGGGGGTGATAAATGCAAGGAAAAGAGACTCCCTGTTTCTACATATAGCAGAGAAACGAGAAGAATTAACTGGGTAAAAAGGCAAAATGATCAATTGTAAGTACACAGTGCTATATATTATGAGGACTGCAATATATTAAGGCTCTGATAAAAACTTTGATGGGAGTTCTTTAATGTTCATGGCAAAGAATGACTAATTTTGTTTGCAATTCATTGGTTCACTCTGTACATAATAATCTAGAGTTAATGCAATTGTCACTATAAAGACAGTCAGTCTCAAAACTTTTGGCCACAACTATAGCTAAATCTTTAGGCAAATCTATTTTTTTTTTATTAACGATGCACCCATTTACTTAATACTAGGCAGAATTGGCACTTTCCATCATTGTTATATAAGCCATTTTCTCCTTTGACACTTTCTGTTGTAGAAATGTCATTGAGTCATTAAATTAAGTAGACCTGTGGGACCAGTCAAGACATACATTGTACTTAGTGGCTTAAATAATTCCCTGGTGAGGTATATAGTCTTCATAGAATTGGCATTCTCATTAGACGAGTGGAGATCTTTCATCATGATTTGGTTCCTTTTTTCTTGTGTATGTAAAAAAAAAAATCAGTGTTGAATCAGAGTATTCATTTTTTTTATCTTACACAAAAAACAAACAAACAGACGACGTCCTCTCATGGACCTATAAACTTGCATTATCAAGTTTTAACATTTGCAAAAACAGATATTTCTCCATTTTTTCTTTTTGCAAACATGTTTTGAACATCAGTTCATATGAACGACACGACTGACTTGCATAGATCCGTGTGCTCTCTATTTTGCATATGGACAGCACACGGACGTATAATATTCTCATTTATGCTCATTTTTGGATCAAAAATAGCATAAAAGTCATCCCACCATTGGCAAGGTGACCCTGATTGGGACAGTCCTATGCAGTCTAATATTATAAACCTTACCATGTGTGAGACGACCGTCCCGATCAGGGCACCTTGTCGACGGTGAGATGGCTTTTATGCTATTTTTGATCAAACAGTATAACTAAGAACCCTGTGTTATTTCAAGGCACTTTTGCTTTTTACTTATTTAGTTACAGCAGGGTTTTTGCTCATTTTTATTTCTTGTAGGTTTTGTATGCTTTATGGCCAATGTGAACATGCATTTATGTGCTGCGTGGATACCAACTTAAACCAAGCTCAATTTTTAGTTTTTTTTACTCCTGAGCTCTGCAGCTTATCTGTTTCATCCTACACAGTCCACAGTCCTGACAGCAAGTCTCTCGCTCAGCGGTTCCGCGTCCTATTTCTGCCACTACTGGCGTCCTGGATCTACCTCTCGGGACCCCCACTAGTCAGTTCCGCGTCCTATTTCTGCCACTACTGGCCTCCTGGATCCCCACTAGTCCCATGCTCTCAATCCTGTTTAAATCCGTTACCTTCGGCACTAGCAAGCTCTTGGGTTTCTCGTGACTTGGTGTCCTATCTGAGAATGCATCACGGAAAGTCACTCAGTCTCGTCAGCAATCTTCTTCTGGATCTCACTATCCCTGTCCGTTTGTCTCCTTCATGCTGTAGTTCACCCAAGACGGCAGCACCACTCACATTACACTTCCTACTTGCACTTGTACTTCAACTTTACTAACTCTAGGAAGCACAGTCCTTTCCCTATCACCAAACCCTTCCCACTATGGGCTAGTACCAAACATTAACTCTATCTTAACCTAATGTCGCTTTCTAACTACAGTCAACTATCTTATTCTACCTTCCTGATTGTACTAAGCTCTAAACTACACGTCCATACATTGCCTATCTTATCACATACTACACTCTAATACTTTACATTGTGCATGACTCACTGCACTACAATATATACAAACGATGCAAGGCATAGCGCACACAATGTGAGTGGTGTCTTCAGGGGCAGGAACGTGGTAGCCATTGTCCACCACCCTTACATTTCAAATCTAATCTTGACCCACATCACTCATATAAGTATACTTGTGCTTCTATTATGGATGTTCTACCAAAGTGGTCTGGGAAATTGGACCGCTTTATTGGACCAAGCGGAATGGGAAATTTGCTTGTTGGAGATTTTGGGACAAAGCTTAGGGAATCATATAAGAGGATTGCCTTATGAACCGTAAATTGGTAAAAATAAAAGTAATATCTATAAAAAATAAAGTCAATAGGTCAAACCCGTTACAAAAAATATCTGCCTCTTACTGTCAAATAACATCACAAGAGCAAGATTTGCTTTTTTGTGGCTTTAGTATATAGACCCCGGGCCCTTCCTATGCAAACTCAGAAATCCCTAAGGCTAGGTTCACATTGCGTTAGGGCAATCCGTTTAGCGCTAGCGCTAGCGGATTGCGCTAACGCAATGTTTTTTTAGGGGACGCGTTAGGGGTCGCGTTAACGTCCCCGCTCTCGCAGATCCCCGATCTGCGAGAGCGGGGAACGGACCTCGGGCGCGCCGCGGACGCTGCAAGCAGCGTCCGAGGCGCGCTACAAAAGAACGGCACATCGCTAGCGCGAGCCGAAAAAAGGCACGCGCTTGCGATGCGCTAGAGGGAAACTTCACATTGCTGTCAATGGGCACGCTAACGGACCCGTTGCACGGCGTTAATTGCGACATTTTCGCCGTGCAACGCTGTCCGTTAGCGTGCACACATTAACGCAATGTGAACCTAGCCTAACAGCTGAAAATGGGCATGTAGTATTAGATTTCTTCGGTCAAACAGTCACTGTAATGGAAACTTAATGGACCCCCTTAAAAAGTCAATGGGGTCCGCCAGGTGTCCATGTGATCTGTCATGTAAAGGATCCATCCCAGGCATCAATTCTGCTTTTCTGTTCCTAACAGGAACAGAATAATGAATTTTAGAAAAACCAGACACTTTAAACCCCTTCTCAACCAGGTGCATTTTCACTTTTGAGCATTGGTTTTATCTCACTTCCTCCAAGAGTCAACTTTTTTTTTTATTATTATTTTGACAAAACCATGGTCACTGAGGGCTTGATTTTTGCAGAATCAGTTGTATCTCTAAAAGCTCTTTCCTATATGATGTAATGAAAAATATGAAAAAATTCAAAGTGCAGTAAAATGTAAAAAAAAACACAATTCCATCATAGTTTTGGGGTTTTAGATAATTTGTTGTGCAGTAAATGCAGTGGTATTTAAGTAGGAAAACAGCAGTGAGCTAGTTCTGTTAGAAGCAGGTGCCCACTGTATAACGTAGCCAGCACCTGCTGTGTATGGAGCTTGCTCAGCTCCTGTGCCCGCATCATACCCGCTCACCAAACCTCATCGTACAAGTCAGGAAGGGACTAATAAGATTTATGCAAATTAGCTCTCCTCCGGAAGGCATAAAGTCATCTCTCTAGTGCTACCTCTTGGAGGTAGCTAGCCTATAAGACAACATCATAAAAGGGTCAGACATCGAATTATGGGGTAGCTACCTGTAATAGGTGGTACCAGAGTGACAGTTTTCTTCCTTCTGTAGGAAAGCTAATTTGCATTCTTTTTCCCATGAAGACTCCATGGATCTCTTTGTTGATAACCGGGACCGCCCCAGCGATAAAAAGAAACATGTAAAACAATTTCGTCTGCCCTTCAATTGCTGAAATGAGCCATTTACAAAATAATACTTAGAAATATTTTGCATACTGTAACTATTTGAATTTGGCTTCTGAAATGGCACATCTGGGGTTAAATCGTTGTTTTCTCGCATCACAATGAAACCGTATATTACGGGAAGCTCTTCCAGGAGAGCCATTGAGACATTTGCTCATAATTTGCATGCAGACCTATTTGCTAAAAAAGAATGGAGGTCTACGACAAGTAGGGACAACGCAAATCACCATCATTTTAGGTACTCCGTAACCTTGGCAACTATAGAACAGCCGCAATTATGTATCATTTTCATCGCTGGTTTATCACCTAGGAAACCATAATTGGTTTTCTCAGCTCAACATTTATGGAAAGGCCTGGCCCGGAATAAAATATCAAACATAAAACTCAAATGGAAACCATCTTTTCTGACTAATATAATAATGACTGCTTTTTCTGCTTCATTTCTGATCCCATATTAAGCCTTCACAAATATGCAAACACTCGACAGTAAGTATAAAAATACGCAATTTTTTTTTTTTTTGCTTTGGGCTGCACTGACATATCCATCATAGAACATCCTACATTATGCACATACACAAGGCTATTATTTTTAGAGAAGAGTCAATTCTGCTCGTTTTGGCGCTGTCTTTTCTACGCTGTGACAAGACAAGTGAGTTTATTAGTAAACTTGCATAAGGATTTATTGAGCAACTGACAAAAGGGAAGAAAATCTATAGATTTTCAGAAACACTTATTGAACCGCTTAAAAGGAATTTTCTGCTCTCGGACACAGGACCCTTTTAAACATTCAGTTGACAGCCAATGACACATATGTCAATAAGACATGGCAAAAATATTTGCATAAAGAGATAATTCAATGTTACAATTGTATTCTGGAGACATGCATAGAAGTCTTAAATAATCACTGTCGTCTACAAACGTTGCATAAATCAATGTAAGAAGCTTTGTAACATATCTTAATCAGAGAAGTAGGTTTCTTTCTCCACTTATGAGCCACTTCTTCCCCTTCACTGCCTCAGGAATTCATGATTTACTCTGAAAAAGACCTGCTAAAATCATGATGGACTGTGAATTCACTGAGAGATCAGATTACAGCTGCCTACTGAAATCTTTCAAAATAGAGGGAGAAACACAATGCGAGAACAGGCTGATACTGCTGCTTTATTGTAAGTATTTATCCTACCTCTCGTGTTTGATTAACAGCTACAGTGTTTCGTACAGCTATATAATATTCTTCATTATGATGCTGTTTCTAAACAAGTGCTGCCTAGAAGCAAAAGAGCAGGAATCCCTCATGTATGTACTGAGTATGAGAAACATCATAGTAGCTAGTCTCCACCCACCAGCTCAGAGGCAACTGATAAGTAGAGATAGAGACTGAAATGGGGAAACATGAAAACTGCAGGTTCCATGGACAGAAATAGTGTTATTCCACATGTACACATGACTACTTACTCTGAAACAACAGGTATTTTTTAGCAACCACCCATGTTATAATTCCCCACTGCATTTTATTCCCAACAGTGACCATAGCAGGGGATATGTCGGATTGATCACAGCTGCTCGTGGCAAAATCAGCTTTGTGACATTACTGGACTAAGAGAGATCAACTAATGGCAGCGGCAATTTCAAAAGTAGAGAGTTTGTTGTAAGGTTTTCCTAGTCTACAGATATTATCACACATACAATGGATCCACCTCCCAATTCTCTACTGGCTGCAAGATTACGGCCAAGAGGAACTCAAGGGATGCACCCTGCCACCATACTAAATCCATAGCACTAAGGATACAAAGCCAAACAAAGCGCCTTTCCTCCACTGCACTCCTCCTAATGCCACATTCTCACCTTCAGTATTTGGTCAGTATTTTACATCAGTATTTGGAGCCAAAACCAGGAGTGGGTGATAAATGCTGAAATGGTGACGTGTTTCTAGTATACTTTTCCTCTGATTGTTCCACTCCTGGTTTTGGCTTACAGATACTGATGTGAAATACTGAAGGTTGGAACGTGGCCTAAGGTCTAGTATCCAGTGGAAAAGTGGGAGAACTAAATAAAGAAGTTGCTGTTGGCAACCCTACCGAATTAAAAAAGTGTCACCTAACCAGTGTATGAGTTCCTATGATGAGTTTTTGGTGATTTTTTTTACGCTGTGTATTTTCAAAAGACTGGAAGTAACCTATTTTAGTCAATGGGTGTAGAAATGGTATAGATAATCTGCAACATCAAAAACTCTACTACTAGGACAACCCCTTCTTAAACTCAATGTTTGGCCCCCATTAAAATAATAAAGCCTATACTCCCGACGCGTGCCGGCGCCGTTCCAGTGCTGTCTGCATTCACTCTCCCTGTGACAGTGTGATGCGGTGGAATACCACGTGATGCCCGGCGGCTAATCAGCGCTGGCGTCACTGTCTCCACTTTCGGACAAACTGAACATGAAGAGGAGGTGGATGAGCTGCAGCTGATCTCTGACTTCCTCTTCATGTTCAATTTGTACGAAGGCGGAGACAGTGACACCAGCGCTGATTGTCCGCCGGGTATCACGTGTCACAACACCACATCACAACCCCGGGGAGAGCGAATGCCAACACCGCGTGGACAACCCCTTTAAGGTGTTTATCTCTTTGTCCTATTCAAAATAATGTAAGGTGCTCATAAAAAGAAAACGTGTTTGCAACAGCTTCTTGATGACTTCCACATTATAGATCTATATTACACACTTCCTGTACTTTATTTTATATAATATAATATTTATATATAGGAGATGAAAGTAACAATCTGATTGAAGTGATGAGCAGAGGGAACCTTCTTTTTGTTTGTGGTGTAAAGTCCTATTTTCTGTAAACCGCCCCTGCCCGCGTGACATTGCCCATATTCTCCTTATCGGCTGAAGACTCCTCAGACGAGACATGGTTGAAAGTAGTTGGTTTTACAGACTTTGTAATCTCCAACTCCATAATGTAAACTTTCAAATATCATTGCAACAAGAATTCTGACTTATCCCGTGCAGAGGAAACTTTCCAGCTGTTTTCTCTCCCAGTTCTGAAGGTATTGCTGATGTGCAAGTTACTTGTATCTGTCAGCGAGGAGATGAGCGCTCAGCCTATGACAGCAGAAAATGATGCCTTGTCAAACTCTGAAAAGGGCTAATGAAACTTTGCAGCTGCCAAACAAAGCCAAGACCACTGGCCTGTAAATTGCAATATTCAAGCAAAAAGTCACAGACAATCCAAATGCTGCAGAGCAGAACATTCCTCACACTAAGTTCTCTTTTTTTCCCCAGAAAAGAATGTTATTTCTTCCATTTCACTTCTACTTTTCAGCACAGTGCAGTCTCTGACCTCATTTACTGCAGCTATGTGGACTTCGACTACCAAAGAAGATGAGGATATGAAGCCTAGAATAGGAAAAAGCCTCCTGTGTGAAAGGATTCACTGATTGTTTTTTAATATTTCAGCATAATAGAATTAAAAATCTATTCTGCTCAATGTAGCAAACTACCAGAGAGATTTCTGCAGCTGCTCCTGATGCAATAAAGGGGTTGTCAAGCCCCTCTTTTTTATATCTGTGTCCAGTGTGAGCTATAAATACTCATCTACTGATCCCCGTGCACTCCTTCATACTCTTGTACAGGTTCCGGCTGGTCTTTTTGTTTAATTTTACAGGGGGGAAAGCGTGTGACCACTGCAGTCAATCACTTGCCACTGCAGGCAATCACTTGTGGTCAAAGAGTGGTGCATCCACTGCCCAATCACCTCCAGAAATGGAAACAATGAGACTGATGAGGAAAAGATGAGACGATTCTACTGTTAGCATTCAGCTAAGTGCGTGCACTGAGCATGTTAATAACGCTATTAACCTGCAAATTCACCCCATATCTGCAGGTTGATTGCATTTTTCCTGGTGATATGTTCCGTTTATGCAAGTTTGCAACTAACTTGCTTTTTATATCTGCTTACATTCTCCTGCTGTGAGAGCTTTTATCTTACATACTGTGCAGCTGGTTTCCAAGGAGCTTGGTCACCAGTCTCTGCCCAGACCCTGGCCCAGAGTGTGCAGCAGTTACAATCAAGGAAAAGAGTTAAATCCTAAATTTCCAGTCAAATTACTCCAGCCCATTGATTGGTTCTCCCCTTTGTCCTTCATGTCAGCCTGTGAAAATGGGACCGTACTTGGATATCATCTGAGTGCGCTCTGACTTTTTTCACACATCTATAGACTTGCATTGCTGCTTGGTCTGAAAAAAATGGGACATGTGCACAACCCCATAGAATATTATAGATGTGAGTGCTAACCGTGAGAACCACAGATAGCACTCTGGCGGGAAAATCAATCGTGTGCATGAGCCCTGTCTACGATCATGTGACCTTAGCCTAAAGACCCCCATTCACACGACAATAACATCAGCTAAACCTATTGGCAGATTTGGCCGACTATCTCATCTGTATGAGAGCCCCAGACTCTTCCCAAACAGATGATGGAAGGGGTGATAAGGATCTGGCATGTCCGATTTCAGACTCCAGATCCTTTTGTTTTTTGAGCTATAACCCACCGCCAGAGATATCTAATAGCGTATCTCTTATAGTGATCACAGAGTAGCGTTCCTGTGTATGGAGAAATTGTTGCCCGGCCACCTTATTGAAATTGTGGCTACCGGGAGATAATGAACTTCTATCCTCCAAAGAGCTGCCGGCTTTCAGTCATTTGATTGACAGTTTGCTCTGCAGTGCATCTGTGCAGAACAAGCTGTCAATCAGAGTGCAGGGATGCCTCTGTGACTGAAAGCTGGTGGCTCACGGGAGAAATAGGCTACTTTCACACTAGCGTTAACTGCATTACGTCTCAAAACGTCTTTTTTTCTAAAATGGATGCCAGCAAAAGTTTTTGCTGGATGCGTTTTTTTCCCATAGACTTGTATTGGCGACGTATTGCGACGGATTGGCATACGTCGTGTACGTTTTACGACGTATGCGTCGAAATTTGGCGACACGTCGTCTCAAAAAAACGTTGATTGTAACGTTTTTTGTCTCCGCCTAAAAAACGTGTCGCGACGCATCCTGCGACATACGTCGTTGGCTGCAATGGAAGCCTATGAGCGACGGATGCGTCGGGACACGTCGTACGATGCAATACAGCGCTGCAATACGTTTTTTTACACTGAGCATGCTCAGAAGCAGGATGTTGTTGCCAATTGGCCAGACACCCCCAAATCTATATAAACCTGGCCTGGGCCTTCAACCCCACATATGCCAGCAAGAAGCCTACAGAGAAGAAGCCTGCCAGCAAGACTCCAGACTGCCAGCAAGACCCCAGCCAGCCACAGGAGCCAGCCACAGGAGCCAGCCACAGGACTCCAGCCACAAGACTCCAGCCACAAGACTCCAGCCACCATAGAGCCAGTGTGAGTATTGCAATTTTTGTGTGCATCTGTGTGCCTGTGCATTTCTGTGTGTATGAGGTACTACTGACTACAGCAAGAGCTTAAAACCTGAAGAGAACCTGAGGCCTGCCATCGTCCTGCACCAGCCAGTGCCATGATAGAGTCCAGATCCACCATGATGCTAGCCACTGTGAAGACCTGCAGCTCCAGCCAAAGGATTGTCAGCCATTTGTATGTGTGTGTATGTGAGTGTGTATGCGTCTTCTGATTGGGTTCACCTTTCTGCCTTTGTTGTACATATGTGTATTCATACCTCCCAACCGTCCCGGATCCCGCGGGACTGTCCTGATTTTGACAGCCAGCCCCGGGATCCCAGGCGGGACACTAATGTCACGCACTACGTGCCTAGGGCGGGGACAATGCAGGGGGCGGCACCTGAGTAGCTTAGGTTTGTGGCTGTTTTTTTTTTCTTATACATGCTGGGTCTCCTCCCGACCGATCCCGCCCCCCCCCCCGCCCCCGCCCCCTGTGTGTGCGGCGCTGCCAAGCTGAGGCAGAGAGCCAGCAGCGATCAAGATGAGAGGTCAGCGACTCACTTCCTCCTGTGTGTGCACGGAGCTCCGGCGTCTCCTGCTCTTAGCTGCTATCCCGGCAGAGAAGGAGAGACGGGGGAGGTGCCGGGACAGTGCAGAGCTGTGAGCAGCCGGAGAAACTGAAGAGCTGCACATGGACAGATCAGCCGCCCCTGCACCACAGAGGAGATTGTGTGTGTGATGTGTGTGTGAGATGTGTGATGCTGCATTTGTGTGTGTGTCATGTGTGTATGAGGTATCTGGTGTGTGTGATGGCTGGGTGTGTGTGTGATGGCTGGGTGTGTGTGTGTGTGATGGCTGGGTGCGTGTGTGTGATGGCTGGGTGTGTGTGTGTGATGGCTGGGTGTGTGTGTGTGATGGCTGAGTGTGTGTGTGATGGCTGGGTGTGTGTGTGTGTGTGAGATGGCTGGGTGTGTGTGTGTGATGGCTGGGTGTGTGTGTGTGATGGCTGGGTGTGTGTGATGGCTGCGTGTGTGTGTGTGTGATGGCTGCATGTGTGTGATGGCTGCATGTGTGTGATGGCTGCGTGTGTGTGTGTGATGGCTGCGTGTGTGTGATGGCTGCATGTGTGTGTGATGGCTGCGTGTGTGTGTGTGTGTGATGGCTGCGTGTGTGTGTGTGTGTGATGGCTGCATGTGTGTGTGATGGCTGCGTGTGTGTGTGTGATGGCTGCGTGTGTGTGTGTGATGGCTGCGTGTGTGTGTGATGGCTGCGTGTGTGTGATGACTGCGTGTGTGTGTGATGACTGCGTGTGTGTGTGATGGCTGTGTGTGTGTGTGATGGCTGCGTGTGTGTGTGATGACTGCGTGTGTGTGTGATCGCTGTGTGTGTGTGTGATGGCTGCATGTGTGATGCATTTGTGTCAAAGCTGCATGTGTTTGTGAGCTGCGTTTGTGATGCTGCGTGTGTATGTGTGATACTGTGTGTGTGATGCTGCATGTGTGTGAGCTGCGTGCCTGTATGTCATTATACAGTATGGAGAACTGTGGCCATAATACAGTATGGAGCATCATGTGGGGTCATTATACAGTATGGAGCATCATGTGCAGTCATTATACAGTATGGAGCATCATGTGCGGTCATTATACAATATGGAGCATCATGTGCAGCCAGTATACAGTATGGAGCATCATGTGTGGTCATTATACAATATGGAGCATCATGTGCAGTCATTATACATTATGGAGCATCATGTGCAGCCAGTATACAGTATGGAGCATCATGTGCGGTCATTATACAATATGGAGCATCATGTGCGGTCATTATACAGTATGGAGCATCATGTGCGGTCATTATACAGTATGGAGCATCATGTGCGGTCATTATACAGTATGGAGCATCATGTGCGGTCATTATACAGTATGGAGCATCATGTGCGGCCATTATACAGTATGCATGCGGTCATTATACAGTATGGAGCGTCATGTGTGTTCATTATACAGTATGGAGCGTCATGTGTGGCCATTATACAGTATGGGGCATCATGTGTGATTATACAGTATGGAGCACTGTGTGGCCATATTTTTTTGTTTATAACTATTGTATATGAAACAGTGTGATCAGCAGTGCTAAATGGGTGTGCTTGGGACGTGGATATGGGTGTGACTAATTATGAATGGGTGTGGTCAGAGGCGTGGCCTAAAATTTGCGGTCATTATACAGTATGGAGCATCATGTGCGGTCATTATACAGTATGGAGCATCATGTGCGGCCATTATACAGTATGGAGCATCATGTGCGGCCAGTATACAGTATGGAGCATCATGTGCGGTCATTATACAGTATGGAGCATCATGTGCGGTCATTATACAATATGGAGCATCATGTGTGGCCATTATACAGTATGGAGCATCATGTGTGTTCATTAAACAGTATGGAGCATCATGTGCAGCCAGTATACAGTATGGAGCATCATGTGCGGTCATTATACAATATGGAGCATCATGTGCAGTCATTATACAGTATGGAGCATCATGTGCAGCCAGTATACAGTATGGAGCATCATGTGCGGTCATTATACAATATGGAGCATCATGTGCAGTCATTATACAGTATGGAGCATCATGTGCGTTCATTATACAGTATGGAGCATCATGTGCGGCCATTATACAGTATGCATGCGGTCATTATACAGTATGGAGCATCATGTGCGGTCATTATACAGTATGGAGCATCATGTGCGGCCATTATACAGTATAGAGCATCATGTGCGGTCATTATACAGTATGGAGCATCATGTGCGGTCATTATACAGTATGGAGCATCATGTGCGGCCATTATACAGTATGCATGAGGTCATTATACAGTATGGAGCGTCATGTGTGTTCATTATACAGTATGGAGCGTCATGTGTGGCCATTATACAGTATGGGGCATCATGTGTGGTCATTATACAGTATGGAGCACTGTGTGGCCATATTTTTTTGTTTATAACTATTGTATATGAAACAGTGTGATCAGCAGTGCTAAATGGGTGTGCTTGGGACGTGGATATGGGTGTGACTAATTATGAATGGGTGTGGTCAGAGGCGTGGCCTAAAATTTGTGGTCATTATACAGTATGGAGCATCATGTGCGGTCATTATACAGTATGGAGCATCATGTGCGGCCATTATACAGTATGGAGCATCATGTGCGGCCAGTATACAGTATGGAGCATCATGTGCGGTCATTATACAGTATGGAGCATCATGTGCGGTCATTATACAATATGGAGCATCATGTGTGGCCATTATACAGTATGGAGCATCATGTGTGTTCATTATACAGTATGGAGCATCATGTGCAGCCAGTATACAGTATGGAGCATCATGTGCGGTCATTATACAATATGGAGCATCATGTGCAGTCATTATACAGTATGGAGCATCATGTGCAGCCAGTATACAGTATGGAGCATCATGTGCGGTCATTATACAATATGGAGCATCATGTGCAGTCATTATACAGTATGGAGCATCATGTGCGTTCATTATACAGTATGGAGCATCATGTGCGGCCATTATACAGAATGCATGCGGTCATTATACAGTATGGAGCATCATGTGCGGTCATTATACAGTATGGAGCATCATGTGCGGCCATTATACAGTATGGAGCATCATGTGCGGTCATTATACAGTATGGAGCATCATGTGCGGTCATTATACAGTATGGAGCATCATGTGCGGCCATTATACAGTATGCATGAGGTCATTATACAGTATGGAGCGTCATGTGTGTTCATTATACAGTATGGAGCGTCATGTGTGGCCATTATACAGTATGGGGCATCATGTGTGGTCATTATACAGTATGGAGCACTGTGTGGCCATATTTTTTTGTTTATAACTATTGTATATGAAACAGTGTGATCAGCAGTGCTAAATGGGTGTGCTTGGGACGTGGATATGGGTGTGACTAATTATGAATGGGTGTGGTCAGAGGCGTGGCCTAAAATTTGTGGTCATTATACAGTATGGAGCATCATGTGCGGTCATTATACAGTATGGAGCATCATGTGCGGCCATTATACAGTATGGAGCATCATGTGCGGCCAGTATACAGTATGGAGCATCATGTGCGGTCATTATACAGTATGGAGCATCATGTGCGGTCATTATACAATATGGAGCATCATGTGTGGCCATTATACAGTATGGAGCATCATGTGTGTTCATTATACAGTATGGAGCATCATGTGCAGCCAGTATACAGTATGGAGCATCATGTGCGGTCATTATACAATATGGAGCATCATGTGCAGTCATTATACAGTATGGAGCATCATGTGCAGCCAGTATACAGTATGGAGCATCATGTGCGGTCATTATACAATATGGAGCATCATGTGCAGTCATTATACAGTATGGAGCATCATGTGCGTTCATTATACGGTATGGAGCATCATGTGCGGCCATTATACAGTATGCATGCGGTCATTATACAGTATGGAGCATCATGTGCGGCCATTATACAGTATGGAGCATCATGTGCGGTCATTATACAGTATGGAGCATCATGTGCGGTCATTATACAGTATGGAGCATCATGTGCGGCCATTATACAGTATGCATGCGGTCATTATACAGTATGGAGCGTCATGTGTGTTCATTATACAGTATGGAGCGTCATGTGTGGCCATTATACAGTATGGGGCATCATGTGTGGTCATTATACAGTATGGAGCACTGTGTGGCCATATTTTTTTGTTTATAACTATTGTATATGAAACAGTGTGATCAGCAGTGCTAAATGGGTGTGCTTGGGACGTGGATATGGGTGTGACTAATTATGAATGGGTGTGGTCAGAGGCGTGGCCTAAAATTTGCGGTCATTATACAGTATGGAGCATCATGTGCGGTCATTATACAGTATGGAGCATCATGTGCGGCCATTATACAGTATGGAGCATCATGTGCGGCCAGTATACAATATGGAGCATCATGTGCGGTCATTATACAGTATGGAGCATCATGTGCGGTCATTATACAATATGGAGCATCATGTGTGGCCATTATACAGTATGGAGCATCATGTGTGTTCATTATACAGTATGGAGCATCATGTGCAGCCAGTATACAGTATGGAGCATCATGTGCGGTCATTATACAATATGGAGCATCATGTGCAGTCATTATACAGTATGGAGCATCATGTGCAGCCAGTATACAGTATGGAGCATCATGTGCGGTCATTATACAATATGGAGCATCATGTGCAGTCATTATACAGTATGGAGCATCATGTGCGTTCATTATACAGTATGGAGCATCATGTGCGGCCATTATACAGTATGCATGCGGTCATTATACAGTATGGAGCATCATGTGCGGTCATTATACAGTATGGAGCATCATGTGCGGCCATTATACAGTATGGAGCATCATGTGCGGTCATTATACAGTATGGAGCATCATGTGCGGTCATTATACAGTATGGAGCATCATGTGCGGCCATTATACAGTATGCATGCGGTCATTATACAGTATGGAGTGTCATGTGTGTTCATTATACAGTATGGAGCGTCATGTGTGGCCATTATACAGTATGGGGCATCATGTGTGGTCATTATACAGTATGGAGCACTGTGTGGCCATATTTTTTTGTTTATAACTATTGTATATGAAACAGTGTGATCAGCAGTGCTAAATGGGTGTGCTTGGGACGTGGATATGGGTGTGACTAATTATGAATGGGTGTGGTCAGAGGCGTGGCCTAAAATTTGCGGTCATTATACAGTATGGAGCATCATGTGCGGTCATTATACAGTATGGAGCATCATGTGCGGCCATTATACAGTATGGAGCATCATGTGCGGCCAGTATACAGTATGGAGCATCATGTGCGGTCATTATACAGTATGGAGCATCATGTGCGGTCATTATACAATATGGAGCATCATGTGTGGCCATTATACAGTATGGAGCATCATGTGTGTTCATTATACAGTATGGAGCATCATGTGCAGCCAGTATACAGTATGGAGCATCATGTGCGGTCATTATACAATATGGAGTATCATGTGCAGTCATTATACAGTATGGAGCATCATGTGCAGCCAGTATACAGTATGGAGCATCATGTGCGGTCATTATACAATATGGAGCATCATGTGCAGTCTGTCATGATTCTCAATGGCGAGAGAACATAGCCCAGCATATATGAGAACTAGCTCTTGGAAGATGGAAACTATACTGACCATGAACTAAACCTGCCGCACAACTAGAAGTGGCCGGGTAGCATGCCTACGTTTTTTTATCCCTAGATGCCCAGCGCCAGCCGGAGAACTACCTAATCCTAGCAGAGGAAAAGACAGTCCTGGCTCACCTCTAGAGAAATTTTCCCAAAAGGCAGACAGAGGCCCCCACATATATTGGCGGTGATTTAAGATGAAATGACAAACGTAGTATGAAAATAGGTTTAGCAAAATCGAGGTCCGCTTACTAGATAGCATGAAGACAGAATGGGCACTTTCATGGTCAGCAGAAAACCCTATCAAAACACCATCCAGAAATTACTTTAAGACTCTAGCATTAACTCATAACACCAGAGTGGCAATTTCCGCTCACAAGAGCTTTCCAGACACAGTAACGAAACAGCAGCTGTGAACAGGAACAAAATGCAAAAACACACAAGGACAAAAGTCCAACTTAGCTGGGAGTTGTCTAGTAGCAGGAACATGCACAGAAAGGCTACTGATTACATTGTTGACCGGCATGAAACTGACAGAGGAGCAAGGTAATATAGCGACTCCCACATCCTGATAGGAGCAGGTGAACAGAGGGGATGATGCACACAAGTTAAATTCCACAAGTGGCCACCGGGGGAGCCCAGAATCCAATTTCACAACAGTACCCCCCCCTCAAGGAGGGGGCACCGAACCCTCACCAGAACCACCAGGGCGATCAGGATGAGCCCTATGAAAGGCACGGACAAGATCGGAGGCATGAACATCAGAGGCAGTGACCCAAGAATTATCCTCCTGACCGTATCCCTTCCATTTGACCAGATACTGGAGTTTCCGTCTGGAAACACGAGAGTCCAAGATCTTTTCCACAACGTACTCCAACTCACCCTCAACCAACACCGGAGCAGGAGGCTCAACGGAAGGCACAGCTGGTACCTCATACCTGCGCAACAATGACCGATGAAAAACATTATGAATCGAAAAGGATGCAGGGAGGTCCAAACGGAAGGACACAGGGTTAAGAATCTCCAATATCTTGTACGGGCCGATGAACCGAGGCTTAAACTTAGGAGAAGAAACCCTCATAGGGACAAAACGAGAAGACAACCACACCAAGTCCCCAACACAAAGCCGAGGACCAACACGACGACGGCGGTTGGCAAAAAGCTGAGTCTTCTCCTGGGACAACTTCAAATTGTCCACCACCTGCCCCCAAATCTGATGCAACCTCTCCACCACAGCATCCACTCCAGGACAATCCGAAGATTCCACTTGACCGGAGGAAAATCGAGGATGAAACCCCGAATTACAGAAAAACGGGGACACCAAGGTGGCAGAGCTGGCCCGATTATTGAGGGCGAACTCCGCCAAAGGCAAAAAAGCAACCCAATCATCCTGATCCGCAGACACAAAACACCTCAAATATGTCTCCAAGGTCTGATTAGTCCGCTCGGTCTGGCCATTAGTCTGAGGATGGAAAGCAGACGAAAAAGACAAATCTATGCCCATCCTAGCACAGAATGCCCGCCAAAATCTAGACACGAATTGGGTCCCTCTGTCAGAAACGATATTCTCCGGAATACCATGCAAACGAACAACATTTTGAAAAAACAGAGGAACCAACTCGGAAGAAGAAGGCAACTTAGGCAAGGGAACCAGATGGACCATCTTAGAGAAACGGTCACACACCACCCAGATGACAGACATCTTCTGAGAAACAGGCAGATCCGAAATAAAATCCATCGAGATGTGCGTCCAAGGCCTCTTCGGGATAGGCAAGGGTAACAACAATCCACTAGCCCGAGAACAACAAGGCTTGGCCCGAGCACAAACGTCACAAGACTGCACAAAGCCTCGCACATCTCGTGACAGGGAAGGCCACCAGAAGGACCTTGCCACCAAATCCCTGGTACCAAAGATTCCAGGATGACCTGCCAACGCAGAAGAATGAACCTCAGAGATGACTCTACTGGTCCAATCATCAGGAACAAACAGTCTACCAGGTGGGCAACGATCAGGTCTATCCGCCTGAAACTCCTGCAAGGCCCGCCGCAGGTCTGGAGAAACGGCAGACAATATCACTCCATCTTTAAGGATACCTGTGGGCTCAGAATTACCAGGGGAGTCAGGCTCAAAACTCCTAGAAAGGGCATCCGCCTTAACATTCTTAGAACCCGGTAGGTAAGACACCACAAAATTAAACCGAGAGAAAAACAACGACCAGCGCGCTTGTCTAGGATTCAGGCGCCTGGCAGACTCAAGGTAAATTAAATTTTTGTGGTCAGTCAATACCACCACCTGATGTCTGGCCCCCTCAAGCCAGTGACGCCACTCCTCAAAAGCCCACTTCATGGCCAAAAGCTCCCGATTCCCAATATCATAATTCCGCTCGGCGGGCGAAAATTTACGGGAAAAAAAAGCACAAGGTCTCATCACGGAGCAGTCGGAACTTCTCTGCGACAACACCGCCCCAGCTCCGATTTCAGAAGCGTCGACCTCAACCTGAAAAGGAAGAGCAACATCAGGCTGACGCAACACTGGGGCGGAAGAAAAGCGGCGCTTGAGCTCCCGAAAGGCCTCCACAGCATCAGGGGACCAATCAGCAACATCAGCACCCTTCTTAGTCAAATCAGTCAATGGTTTTACAACATCAGAAAAACCAGCAATAAATCGACGATAAAAGTTAGCAAAGCCCAAAAATTTCTGAAGACTCTTAAGAGAAGAGGGTTGCGTCCAATCACCAATAGCCTGAACCTTGACAGGATCCATCTCGATGGAAGAGGGGGAAAAAATGTATCCCAAGAAGGAAATCTTCTGAACCCCAAAAACACACTTAGAACCCTTCACACACAAGGAATTAGACCGCAAAACCTGAAAAACCCTCCTGACCTGCTGGACATGAGAGTCCCAGTCATCCGAAAAAATCAGAATATCATCCAGATACACAATCATAAATTTATCCAAATAATCGCGGAAAATGTCATGCATAAAGGACTGGAAGACTGAAGGGGCATTTGAAAGACCAAAAGGCATCACCAAATACTCAAAATGGCCCTCGGGCGTATTAAATGCGGTTTTCCACTCATCCCCCTGCTTGATTCGCACCAAATTATACGCCCCACGGAGATCAATCTTAGAGAACCACTTGGCCCCCTTTATACGAGCAAACAAATCAGTAAGCAGTGGTAACGGATATTGATATTTAACCGTGATTTTATTCAAAAGTCGATAATCAATACACGGCCTCAAAGAGCCGTCTTTCTTAGACACAAAGAAAAAACCGGCTCCTAAGGGAGATGACGAAGGACGAATATGTCCCTTTTCCAAGGACTCCTTTATATATTCTCGCATAGCAGCGTGTTCAGGCACAGACAGATTAAATAAACGACCCTTAGGGTATTTACTACCCGGGATCAAGTCTATGGCACAATCGCACTCCCGGTGCGGAGGTAGTGAACCAACCTTGGGTTCTTCAAAAACGTCACGAAAGTCAGACAAGAATTCAGGAATCTCAGAGGGAATAGATGATGAAATGGAAACCAAAGGTACGTCCCCATGAGTTCCTTTACATCCCCAGCTTAACACAGACATAGCTCTCCAGTCGAGGACTGGGTTATGAGATTGCAGCCATGGCAATCCCAGCACCAAAACATCATGTAGATTATACAGCACCAGAAAGCGAATAACCTCCTGGTGATCCGGATTAACACGCATAGTCACTTGTGTCCAGTATTGTGGTTTATTACTAGCCAATGGGGTGGAGTCAATCCCTTTCAGAGGTATCGGAGCCTCCAATGGCTCCAAATCATACCCACAGCGTTTGGCAAAGGACCAATCCATAAGACTCAAAGCAGCGCCAGAGTCGACATAGGCGTCCGCGGTAATAGATGACAAAGAACAAATCAGGGTCACAGATAGAATAAACTTAGACTGTAAAGTGCTAATTGAAACAGACTTGTCAGGCTTCTTAGTACGCTTAAAGCATGCTGATATAACATGAGTTGAATCACCACAATAGAAGCACAACCCATTTTTTCGTCTAAAATTCTGCCGCTCGCTTCTGGACAGAATTCTATCACATTGCATATTTTCTGGCGTTTTCTCAGTAGACACCGCCAAATGGTGCACAGGTTTGCGCTCCCGCAGATGCCTATCGATCTGAATAGCCATCGTCATGGACTCATTCAGACTCGCAGGCACAGGGAACCCCACCATAACATCCTTAATGGCATCAGAGAGACCTTCTCTGAAAATCGCCGCCAGGGCGCACTCATTCCACTGAGTAAGCACAGACCATTTGCGGAATTTTTGGCAGTATATTTCAGCTTCATCTTGCCCCTGAGACAAGGACATCAAGGCCTTTTCCGCCTGAAGCTCTAAATGAGGTTCCTCATAAAGCAACCCCAAGGCCAGAAAAAACGCATCCACATTGAGCAACGCAGGATCCCCTGGTGCCAATGCAAAAGCCCAGTCTTGAGGGTCGCCCCGGAGCAAGGAAATTACAATCCTGACCTGCTGTGCAGGGTCTCCGGCAGAGCGAGACTTCAGGGACAAAAACAATTTGCAATTATTTTTAAAATTTTGAAAGTGAGATCTATTCCCCGAGAAGAATTCAGGCAAAGGAATTCTAGGCTCAGACATAGGTGCATGAACAACAAAATCTTGCAAATTTTGTACCTTTGTGGCGAGATTATTCAAACCTGTAGCTACACTCTGAAGATCCATTTGAAACAGGTGAACACAGAGCCATTCAAGGATTAGAAGGAGAGGAAGAGAGGAAGGCTGCAGTATAGGCAGACTAGCAAGTGATTCAATTAAGAGCACACTCAGAACTAGAGGGAAAAAAAAAAAAAAAAAAAATTGTAGCAGACTTCTTTTTTCTCTCCTTTCTCAGCCAGTAATTTAACCCTTTTTTGGGCCGGTCAAACTGTCATGATTCTCAATGGCGAGAGAACATAGCCCAGCATATATGAGAACTAGCTCTTGGAAGATGGAAACTATACTGACCATGAACTAAACCTGCCGCACAACTAGAAGTGGCCGGGTAGCATGCCTACGTTTTTTTATCCCTAGATGCCCAGCGCCAGCCGGAGAACTACCTAATCCTAGCAGAGGAAAAGACAGTCCTGGCTCACCTCTAGAGAAATTTTCCCAAAAGGCAGACAGAGGCCCCCACATATATTGGCGGTGATTTAAGATGAAATGACAAACGTAGTATGAAAATAGGTTTAGCAAAATCGAGGTCCGCTTACTAGATAGCATGAAGACAGAAAGGGCACTTTCATGGTCAGCAGAAAACCCTATCAAAACACCATCCAGAAATTACTTTAAGACTCTAGCATTAACTCATAACACCAGAGTGGCAATTTCCACTCACAAGAGCTTTCCAGACACAGTAACGAAACAGCAGCTGTGAACAGGAACAAAATGCAAAAACACACAAGGACAAAAGTCCAACTTAGCTGGGAGTTGTCTAGTAGCAGGAACATGCACAGAAAGGCTACTGATTACATTGTTGACCGGCATGAAACTGACAGAGGAGCAAGGTAATATAGCGACTCCCACATCCTGATAGGAGCAGGTGAACAGAGGGGATGATGCACACAAGTTAAATTCCACAAGTGGCCACCGGGGGAGCCCAGAATCCAATTTCACAACAGCAGTCATTATACAGTATGGAGCATCATGTGCGTTCATTATACAGTATGGAGCATCATGTGCGGCCATTATACAGTATGCATGCGGTCATTATACAGTATGGAGCATCATGTGCGGTCATTATACAGTATGGAGCATCATGTGCGGCCATTATACAGTATGGAGCATCATGTGCGGTCATTATACAGTATGGAGCATCATGTGCGGTCATTATACAGTATGGAGCATCATGTGCGGCCATTATACAGTATGCATGCGGTCATTATACAGTATGGAGCGTCATGTGTGTTCATTATACAGTATGGAGCGTCATGTGTGGCCATTATACAGTATGGGGCATCATGTGTGGTCATTATACAGTATGGAGCACTGTGTGGCCATATTTTTTTGTTTATAACTATTGTATATGAAACAGTGTGATCAGCAGTGCTAAATGGGTGTGCTTGGGACGTGGATATGGGTGTGACTAATTATGAATGGGTGTGGTCAGAGGCGTGGCCTAAAATTTGCCGCGGCGCGCTTCGCGCCCCCGCAAACTTTATCCCTCTTTCCCATCTTCAAAAGTTGGGAGGTATGCACATGCATAAAGCTTATGTGCGTGCATGTGTGTGTGTGTGTATTTTTGTATGGCTTTGTGCTTTTGTAAGTAATGTGCCTGCACCTTGCCTTTGCCAATCTTATGCCTGTTCATGTGGGAGGGTATGTGTCCATGTTCAGGATTGCATCAGGATTTGGTCAGGATTTGACATCAGTATTTGTAAGCCAAAACCAGGAGTGGGTGATAAAAGCAAAAGTGTGCCTGTTTTCCTACTTTCCCTCAAATTGTTACACTCCTGGTTTTGGCTTACAAATACTGATGGAAAATTCTGACCAAATCCTAATGCAATTCGGAATGTGGACACATACCATGCATGTTTGTGTGCGTCTTGTTGATTGCATGTGCATTTGTCCAGGCTTTAATTGGTTAATTGCCTTTTTCTGATGTATTGACTGTATAGTGGTCTGTGTAGCATGTGGTTAAAATGTTTTTTTTTTTTTTTTTTTTTAATCTGATGTATTTTTTAAAAGTCTAGTGGTCTGCAGCTTGTGGTTTGAATGTGTGAGTGTTTTTTTTTTCTATTTAAAAGTGATTTTATTTTACTGTTAAAACCATTTGCAGTTGATGTACTTGTATTTAAAATAAAGAGCATTTCAGCTCCTAATTGTGATTTAAAAAAAAAAAAAAGTGAAAAAAAAAGAGAATAATAAAATGTTTTTTTTTAAAATGTCCGTAGTATCATTTCATAAAGGTAAATTTAAAACTGGTGTATGTACCAATGGTTACACATACAATACAGAGTTGGTTGAGGGCTTATTTTTTAATAAAGGTTATACTGAAAAGGTTTTATTTTAGGGGGGGATGGTGATTTTTTAAAATAAAATGTGGCAAATATACTTTTGCAGGGTGGGTTTAACATTTCAAAGTGTTATTTTTTGGGACATGGAAATGAATGCTATAACGTGCAACTTTTTTTGGGATGTTTTGGTGTTCACCTGTAATGAACATTTCTGACATCATTTTTGCAGGGTGTTTATCGTTAAACATTACCTAGTTCAGGGGGTGGTCTAACTATAAATCAATTATACATATTACAGATACACCAGGACCGCAGCCACTGACCAGCCCACCAGGACCACAGCCACAAATCTTTCAAAGTAAGTTTTGAAGACCCCAAATCTGCTGCTTCAATGTGTAGAGCAGATTGCAAGTGTCTTTTAACTTACAGAGACACCAGGACCACATCCACCGGCTGTCGTCAGCCCAGGACCACAGCCGCCGCCTGTCAGCCCAGGACCACAGCCGCCGCCTGTCAGCCACTGACCAGCCCACCAGGACCACAGCCACAAATCTTTCAAAGTAAGTTTTGAAGACCCCAAATCTGCTGCTTCAATGTGTAGAGCAGATTGCAAGTGTCTTTTAACTTACAGAGACACCAGGACCACATCCACCGGCTGTCGTCAGCCCAGGACCACAGCCGCCGGCCTTGCTACCACAACAATGTCCTCTTCTGACAGCCCTCCTCCACAGCAACAGCGTGTATTGGTAAGTTAACACAAATTTTTTTTTTTATTTTTTTTTTTTAATTTACATTTTTTTTGATCACTACATGCATAAATTATGTTTCAACAGGAAGCTGAATCAGATGAGGAGCTGTCAGAAGGGGGCGAGACGGGTGGAGAGATGCCAGTGGAGGAGGAACCAAGTGTAAGTAGTGGTGAAACAGTTGCTTCGCACATCACACTGCACCATACACAAAACAGATTTTCATACATAACTAAACACAGAAAATATATGCCTACATAACTGAGAATTTGTTTCCTTTATTTCAGGCTGCTGCTGCTGCTCCTGCTGCTGCCGCTGAAGGTTCTCCCAGACACTCCCAGAGTCGGCGGACTCGTCGCTGCGGTCGGCCATCAGTGAGTTTTTTTTTTTTTTGGGAGGGGGATTCTATTGGTACTTTAGTGTTTCAGTGTACTAATTTGTTTGTTTTTCTTCTTTTTTTTGGCACAGGCTTCACAGCGTGCTCCCGCAGAAGAGAATGATGATGATGACATCGACATCGACAGCCTCATTGAGGAGGTTCGCGAGCGGGAGCCGCTGTGGAACATGGCTGACCGCAGGCATGCCGATACCGGTGTCACCCGTCGGCTCTGGGACGAAGTGTGTCACAACCTGTTTCCAAGGCGGGAGAGCCTTCATCCTCAGCAGCTGAGCAAACTAGGTAAGTATTCACTTTCCAGTGATGTTTTGAGCTGACTGTAATGTATAGCATTTACCAATTTTTTTTTTTTCTTTTGATTCTTGTCTTCACAGGTGGAAACGTTAGGAAGCGGTGGCGGTCACTGAGGGATCGCTTTAAGAGGGAATTCAACGCAGAGATGCAGGCCCCGAGTGGCTCTGCAGGAAGGAAGAGGAGGAAATACAAATATGGCCAGGCCCTCTCCTTCCTGAGGCGAACCATGCTGAGCAGAGTGTAAGTATTCTACAGCCCACTAATAACCATGTTAACCTGTCTACTTAGTTTGCTTTCAGTCAGGGCTTTTTCATTCCAATGTATTAATTTCTTTTGTTTTTTCTTTCACAGCACCTTCTCCAGCCACCGTGCGCCTGCATCTTCCTCTGCGCCCTCTGGAGCGATCCCTCCTGAGTCCGCCACTGAGGGCCACGTCGGTAGGCCCCACACCACTGTCCCCTCCTCTGAACCCTCTGTCCCCTCCTCTGACCCCTCTGTCCCCTCCACTTCATCCGCCCCAAGCAGTGGAGCATTATTGCAGGCTTCATTGCTCGCATCTGATGCTGAACAGTTAGCGTTCCCTTTACCCCACCCCTCTGATCCTGCCACCTCGAGACCACCATTAGGTTCGTGGCGTCAGCGACAGAGGGGTCAGGAAAGGAGCTATGCTCCTGAATTCTTACACCTGAATGCATCCTTCCAAGGCTCTTTCAAAATTTTGGGAGAGCAAGTGACTGCTGGTTTCAACATGGTGCAATCCCGCATCAGTGAAACAAGCCAGGAAACCAGCAGTCGCTTGGATAGGCTGCATTCAGCTGTAAGTCCCGATCCGGCCAATATTTTTTTTCAATCCATATTCAGGAGCATGGAGAAGCTTTCTTTTGAGCAACAGATGCGGGTAATGAATACCTGCCATAATGCTCTACTGCAGGCCGTTAATGACCCCCAATCTACCCACACACCTCCCCACACCTCCACTACAATTCCACCCCAGGCCCCATTTCCACCCCAGGCCCCACCAAGGGCCCCATTCCCACCCCAGGCCCCATTTCCACACCATACCCACCATTACCAAACCCAGCCCCAATACCCACACCAGCACCATTACCAAACCCAGCCCCAATCCCCACACCAGCCCCAATCCCCACACCAGCCCCATTACCCAACCCAGTCCCACTACCCAACCCAGTCCCACTACCCAACCCAGTCCCCATCCCGGCCCCCAAACCAAATTCATTCCCCACTGTTTTCTTCCTTGCCCAGCTTACCTTCCCCAGTTAGTATTCCCCCTACCCCAACACCACCCCCCTCTGCTCAGCCTCCTGGTTTTACCCCCCCTTCCACTGCACTCCAAACAAGTAGGGTTTCCCCATCTATCGACGTGGTCCAACCTTCCTGCCCCTCCTCCCCTAGTATCTCCACCCCACACTTTGAAAACCTTTAGTAATGTTTTGTTATTGCTTGCTAAAAAATTTTTTTCAAATATTAACAAACTGTTTTAAAAAAAAATGGAAAATAAAAAATATCTTATTTTGTAAAAAAAAATAATATTTTTTTTTAAAAAAAGTTAAAATAAAATTTTCTCTGATTTAAATTCTATTCTTTGTGTGTGTGTGGATTTATTAAGGTAATATAATAGAAAAGGTTTAATAAAAACAAACACCAGACATGTGAAAGGTATAACACAATGGTTTTACTAGCAAGAAAACCACGCTTTTGGGTCTTTTTTTTTTTTTTTTTTTTTTTTGGTAGAAACACATTTTTTACATAAACAAAACACATGAGAAACAGGTTACACAATCATGTCTTGCCACGGGATCCGCCCGACAGGTGAGACAAAATAATCGGCAAACTGGTCCCTCATCCTTGTAACTGAACCTGTAGAGCGAACCGAGCTGCTGCGGTAGTCCCACAAGGTGGTCTCCAACTCTTCATCATCCAAGGAAACGGGCTCTTTTGAAAGGACAAAGTTGTGGAGCACCACACAGGCTTTAACCACCTCGTCTATAGTTGTGTTTTTCAGTTTGATAGCTGTCAGCAGAACCCGCCACTTCGCCGTCAATATGCCAAAAGAACACTCTACTACTCTTCATGCTCTAGTAAGCCGGTAATTAAAGACCCGCTTGGTATGGGTTAAGTTCCGACTACTGTACGGTTTCAGTAGGTGCGGCGACAATTGAAAGGCTTCATCACCTACACAGACATATTCCAGGGCTGGGTCAGTTGTTCCTGGCAGTGGTCTGGCTGGCGGGAAATCGTAGCTCTCTCCATAAAGGCAACGAACCATTGGTGAGTTTTTAAAAACTTGGGAATCGTTGGACCGTCCATATGCTCCGATGTCCACGGCAAGGAACCTGCAGTTGGCATCTGCAATAGCCATAAGGACGATGGAGAAATACTTCTTATAATTATAATACTCCGATCCTGTTCCTGCCGGTTTCGAAATCCTTATATGTTTCCCGTCAACTGCACCCACACAATTAGGGAAATTGCAAATTTGCTGAAACTCTTCAGCACTTCGCAACCAGATTTCCATGGATGGTTGGGGGATATACTCTGGTTGCAAAGTGGTCCAAATAGCCCGACATGTGTCCTTCACTATTCCAGAAATAGTGGAAATGCCCAGCCTGAATTGGTAATGGAGCGAAGTTATAGATTCACCCGTAGCTAGGAAACTGTAAAAAAAAAAAAAAAAAAAATTAGCAAAAATTGCACAGACCAACAAGTTTCAATATGGCACTGTTAATTTAATTTCACTGTTTTTTTTTTTTTTAAAGGACGGGACACACAATCAAACAAGCATGAAACCGGTGTAAAAAAAGCAGTGGAATGTCCGCCCAGAAAACCAAAATTACATGCTGCAGAAAATAGTGCGCAGTATGCCAGCGCAGTATTGTCTGCAGCATGTAATATAACATTTAAAATGACCAATGACAGAAAAAAAAGCAGTTGCATGTCATCAAACCCAAATAAAAAAAAAATGCAGAAAATGCAACGCAATATTTCAGCGCAGTATTTTCTGCAGTCTGTTATAGAACATTCAATATCAGCACTCACATTTAAAAAAAAGCAGTGGAATGTCCTCCCAGAAAACCAAAATTACATGCTGCAGAAAATAGTGCGCAGTATGTCAGCGCAGTATTGTCTGCAGCATGTAATATAACATTCAAAATGACCAATGACATCAAAAAATGAGGCTTACCGCAGGGTCACCATCAGCCGCTCCGCCGGTGTGATGGCAAGCCTCATCCTTGTGTCCTGTCTTCGGATGACATCCTCCATTTTTGCAAGCAAAAAATCAAAATGTTCCATCCTCATCCGCACGTAGTTGTGGAATTTGTGTGGATTGTGCCGCAACTCCAGGTACAGAGTGGACTGGACACCCCGGGTCATCCGTAGTTCATTAATTGGATGAATCCACAGTCGTCTCCGTTGCTGCAGAAGCATCCTACGCCTTTCCGCTGCCGCCTCCTTCTCCCGCACTATGATATCCAGGCGATTCGTCTCAAAGATAACGTCGGTAACCAAACTAGCAATCCTCCCAAGAACACCTTCCATCGCTGCCACAAAACTAAAACCCTCAAAGATGGGCTGTAAAAACAGTAACTATATAGTTTTCCCTATTTTCCAGTAGCCAATCAAATTTGGGAGCCTCCCATTTTAAAAACGGATCCGTCGGAAAAACGGATGCAACGGATGGTAAAAACGGATGCAACGTATGCAACGCATCCAGTATTTTCGACGGAAACGTTTAACGGATTTGCGACGTATCCGTCGAAATGCTGTATGCGTGGCATACGTTTGTCTCCGTTTTTCACTTTTTCGACGCATCCGTTTTTTCTGCAAAAAAGACGTTTTGAGACGTAATGCAGTTAACGCTAGTGTGAAAGTAGCCATAAAGTTTATTTTCTCCCAATTGCGGGGTTTTTAATGCGACGGCTGGACAGCATTGTAACGCTATTAACCTGTAGGCTAACCCTATATCTGCAGGTTAATAACATTTGGGGACATGATAGGTTCCCTTTTAAGTGAATGTCAGTAATCTGTAATAGTAGTGCTATTTTTTCACATCCCTATATTAATTTTCTCCAATTTTTTTTCGGCTTTTTCCCTAACTTTTATTTTTATAGTAAAATAATCTCCATCTGGCGGTAATGTACGCCGGAAGGAATTACTTAGGAAAGGATTAATCAAACACCCAGAGGAATTTTGTCTTGAAGCCCAGAGCCCTGTAAATAGTTGCAGATTTGATGGTGATTTCTAAAGCAGATAGCAGTCACAGACTTAATCCCTCCAGACATTTATTTAGTGATAAAAAGATGGTATCGATGCAGTAGGAAAGGTACAGTAAAATCTGTGCGTATAAAGGGGATCTCACTATATAAAATATATGGCCAGGACCTTAGTATTGGGTAATTAATATCAGAGAAATGGGGTCGCAAATATCAACACCATTTCCAAAGTTTGAGGTACTCTTTAACCCATTCAGATACTCAAATGATAAGATTGTTAAACAGAGCATATGTTTAAATACTCATTTACTTGATTTAATGGGGTTGTTCAGGCTTATGGTATTTGTGACCTATCCTTAGGCACCCCTACCGATCAGCTAAACAGTGAACGAAGCCCAAAGAACACAACTCCATTGCAGCTAAAGCTCATAGCGTGGGGTGTCAAGTGTGGAATCCCCCTTAATGACATCCATAGTAAGGCAAATGGATTGCAACTGTCTTCAGGAGACCACCCCTTTAAAGGGGTTATCCGATCAGGACATCACCAGACCAACTCATAACTTGTTTTGCTGAAAAAGAGGCCATGGCAGACAATTATGCAAGCTGTGGGCTCTACCCCATGAAAAATCAATTGTGTTGCATAAGATTTATGCAGTTGGTTCACGTGTTGATAAATTGTGAAGGTTGTTTTTCATTGTTATATGCAATGTTTCTTTAAAAGTTTGTGAATGTTATTATAGCTTCTGTGCTGGCCAGCCTCATACAGCCATTACAGGGGCATAATAAACTAGCTAAACGTTCAGCCACTGCATCTTCCTTCCTAGATTATCCACGTGCAGCTGGTCAGGTAATAGAGGCGAGGCTAGTGAGTAAACTATCTTCCATTGCTTGTACAGCGATCCGTTGTCACATCCTTCAGACACCTCTCACTTACGTACATCGGTGGCAGAATATCTTCTCTGTTTTATGCTTAGCATTTATGTAAAGAAATGAGTACAAATGATGGTTACCTCCCTGGTTCTGCTGTTTTAAGCAGGAAATATATATTTGTACATTTTATTTTCTGCAAAATACTCTGTTGTAGCCTCCAATTAAGCAGATCTTGTTATTTGCCGCATTCTGATCTGAACACCTGTTTAGGTTATTTTGCTATTTGGAATACCCAACATGTTACCGTCTGTCCTGAGCAAGGACTGCAGACTAGCGGACTGTGTGATCCAGCTCATAATAATTAATTGTTTCTCGCCATGGTTGTCCTAATGCAATGTTTATTACTAAAGAGCCCTGGAGGTGTCTGTGCTTTAGCAATTAGTGAGACCCACTCAAATCAATGGACTTGCTAGAATACATCTGCATCTGCTGACATCCAATGTGTGTGCTGTACATGGGCTCGCAGTGTAGTCGGGCTAATTGTGACAGTGAACCCTTGATCCAGATAAGGAGCATTTGAGCTTTTCCTGGATAGATGATGGTCGAGCATGGTGGATAGCCTGGTGCAATGGAGATGGTACAAGTTGGATGCAAACTGGAGGAGAACTGTAGATAAAATTGCAAACAAATGCTAAGCAAAGAGGGACTAATGGAATCAGAATAACAGCACTGCAGAGAACTTGTAGATGAGTATAGAAACAACAGAGTTTACTATGTCAAGTAACCCACAAATGTAGCAGAGTCCAGCAACATAGTGGAGCTTAGTATGTCAAGTGATTCAGATGTGGAAAGTCTAACAATGCAACAGAGCTGAGCATGTCAAGTGACTTAAAAATGTAGCAGAGTACAGAAATTTGGAGCGCCCGCTAGGACCGTGGGGTACTCGGTACCTGGCCGGTTCTTAAAGGGGATGTGGTCACGGCAGCAGTGACCTGGTCCATTGCCCTGGGCGTCCAATTAAAGGGGATAAAGTGTAGTGAGAAATAAAGTCTATAGAGTAATATTCATGATGCCACCTGTGGTACTCAGCCAGGGATGGCTGAAGCTGCTCAAAGGGATCCGCTGGGGCCGATGGTGATGCAGCTTATATGGTTTTGTTCCCCACAGGTGGAGCGGAGGCCCCAAGGCTACCGGGACAGTCTATGAGGGGTTGTAGATGGTGAGGTGCAGAAAATAATTGGAGGACACAGGATTTGCAGTCTCTTTACCTTTTACTGGTGAATTGCAGTCCAGGGCACAGATTACAGGTGATCTTGAAATCCGGGCAGCCTGTAAGCAGTTTGGAATCCCCCTAGCCAGATGGGGTTGGAAGCCTTCCTTTCTGTGCTGAATTCTGGGTTCTTGATGCATTAGCTTTCCTCAGGTCCCTCTCTCAATCTGTCTCTCAGATGGAACACTACCCGCATGGCATGCAGCTCGAGCCTTTTTACAGGTGTCCCTTCTCTCGTGGTGACTCCGGGCTCTAATCTGCTGCTGTGCCTTCGGGTGTCAGTGGTGGCCAGGAGACCTGCAGTCTCCTGCACTCCGGTCTCTGCTGTGGGGCATAAGTTCCCACACAACCTTGGACTCCGGTGTCCGGTTCCTTGCGCTCTAACCTGGAGTGAGCCCAATCGCAGCTCCACTCCAGTTTCTCTCTCCTCCTGTGCTTCCTCTCCCCCACTGTCTCACACAGACTAACTACTAATTCCTCCTCCAGACCAGAACGTATAGGGAAGCTACCCTGAAACCGGGATTAGAGCTCCCCCATCTGGCCTGGAGTCAGGAAAGTGTTTTATGCTAGTGTTACCTGTTAAGGGGATCCCTTCTCTCTTCCAGGCATGGCATCACCCTCCCCGAGAGGTAGGCAATACCACTGTGGCACTCAGACCCCTGGGGCGCCACAAATGCAGCAGAACTGAGCATGTGAAATGACTCTAGAATGTAGCAGAGTACAACATTGCAGCAGAAGTGAGCATGTGAAGTGATTCTAAAATGTAGCAGAGTACAGAAATGCAGCAGAAGTGAGCCTGTGAAGTGATTCTAAAATGTAGCAAAGTACAGAAATGCAGCAGAACTAAGTACGTTAAGTGACTCTAGAATGTAGCAGAGTACAGAAATACAGCAGAACTGAGCATGTGAAGTGACTCTAGAATGTAGCAGAGTACAGAAATGCAGCAGAAGTGAGCCTGTGAAGTGACTCTAGAATGTAGCAGAGTACAGAAATGCAGCAGAAGTGAGCCTGTGAAGTGACTCTAGAATGTAGCAGAGTACAGAAATGCAGCAGAAGTGAGCATGTCAAGTGACTCATAGATGAAGCAGAGTCAAGCAATGCAGTTGAGTTACGTTGATCAGTGAGCACTAGTAATGTAGTACAGACCACCAACACCAATTTAGCAGAATCGAGTAAGTCAGGAGGAACAAGTAGTGAAAGCACGACCTGAGAAGTCACATACTTTTTGAGCTCTCAAATGGCCATGTTGATGAGAAAATAAAAAGGTTATGGTTCTTGGACAAGGGAAATGAAAAAAACATAAAAAATAAAATGTAATTAAAGTTTGGAAAGTCGTAAAGGAAGACCAGAACTAGATATGGCATTAAAGGTTTAAAGCATAACATTCTGAGTGCCTGCAGTTGCCACTAGAGGGAGCTAAGATCCTGCATACAACCAATAAGCTCCATATCTCCCTCTAGTGGTGGCTGAAGGCATGTTATGTGTCACATCAATGTCTAGGCTGGGGATTTAGAAATTTATATTATAAAAATGAAGCTCTTTCCACTGTAAGTATATATCAGGAAATTAATAAGTGCACCTAATAATGGCATAGTGTGAAATAGTGGGCATCACTTTAAATAATGTAAGCAATCTCCTAATATATTCTCCTGTAAATATTTTTTCATTCACGCTCAGATTCAAATCTTGTCTACAACGTGGAGAACGGTAATACATAACTAGAAAAACGATGTATCGCAATATTGATTTGAAAAGTGTCCAAACGAAGGTGTTGTCATTTACCCCGTTTCAATGTCACAGCTGGCAGGAGAAAATGTGTCATCCCGCCACAATAAGACCAATGGCACGGTTCATTGGCTGCCATTCGCGGTTACATTAAGCAGTCTGCCTAATTACATCCATTCGGAAGCTAATAGTTTACAACAGACAGAAATATGCCGCTTTCGACCTCTAAAAGCATGGTAGTAGGAAACAGGGGCATGAAATATAACATTGCTGTGTATCGCATTTGTTTAGCGGTATTGACTTAGCTATGCCTGGTAATTTAATCCTTCTAGGTATTTCAGAATAATCTGTGATGAACAGATTGTGTAATCAGACCGTACAAAATGATTTCTAATAGGCAAAATTAGCCGCAGTTTGGGAACACCTGTCCGTGTCAGCGTACGGCGGCGCTCCAGGCACGGCGCGTGCTAGGCGTACGAGAGGCCGGGGCGGTGATGGATTTCATCAAGAACGCATAAACTTTTGTAAACTATATGATAAACTATTCCAGAAATAGGAAATACAATCAGCGAGCCATCTGTTATGGGGCGAATCTCTCCAGCAAACGGTTACGTGTGTGCACTATTAACTGAAGCTGTGATATATTGAGCGCGGAGAGCCCCGGTGAGCGATGCTCCATGTTACACATCTGTCTGCCTGTGTCAAACTAGGAAAATCATCTCATGTGAGTATATGGAATTTCACACAAGGGGTTATCTAACCTTTAAAAAATAAGTAAAAAGAGCTTCAGATATTAAAAAAAGCAAAATAAAAGCTACTCACCTCTCCTTTTCCCCATTGATCCAGTGCTCACCCACTGGTGGTCTACCTCGTCTTTGTTTCCAAGTGGTCAACACATGACCACTGCAGCCAATCACTGACAGTATTTTACCTTACACGATAAATTCTCAAGTCAGACTTTATGTGTAACCTGAGTGATAAATGGATTAACAATAATTAAAAAGTATACGTATAAATATCATTTCGCAGTGATATAAGATGCTAGCCGTGGAGTCGATTCTCTTACTTCAACGGTTATTTTAGACTATGCATTGCAAAAGCAAAAAGCTTTCTTCCTCAACCTGAGAGATATATGTTTGTGTGGTATCACAGTATGTCACCTAACTGAAAACCTCTTGTGGTGTCGCAATAGCTTAATAGAATATTTTGCTGTCAAAGCTGTTACCTATTGGAAACACAGGTAACAGAAGTCAGAGCAGCTTACTACCGTACATCGAAATCCACTTCTTTTCAGATAACCTAAGAGAAACCCACTGGTGATGTCACAGCAGCTCACATAATGGAAACCCACTGGTGAAGTCACAGCAGCTTACCTAACAGGAACCCACTGGTGATGTCACAGCAGCTTATCTAACAGAAACCCACTGGTGATGTCACAGCAGCTTACCTAACAGAAACCCACTGGTGATGTCACAGCAGCTTATCTAACAGAAACCCACTGGTGATGTCACAGCAGCTTACCTAACAGAAACCCACTGGTGATGTCACAGCAGCTTATCTAACCGAAAACTCACTGGTGATGTCACAGCAGCTTATCTAACAGAAACCCACTGGTGATGTCACAGCAGCTTACCTAACAGAAACCCACTGGTGATGTCACAGCAGCTTATCTAACCGAAAACTCACTGGTGATGTCACAGCAGCTTACCTAACAGAAACCCACTGGTGATGTCACAGCAGCTTACCTAACAGAAACCCACTGGTGATGTCACAGCAGCTTATCGAACAGAAACCCACCGGTGATGTCACAGCAGCTTACCTAACCGAAACCCACTGGTGATGTCACAGCAGCTTATCTAACCGAAACCCACTGGTGATGTCACAGCAGCTTACCTAACAGAAACCCACTGGTGATGTCACAGCAGCTCACATAATAGAAACGCACTGGTGATGTCACAGCAGCTTACCTAACAGAAACCCACTGGTGATGTCACAGCTGCTTACCTAACAGAAACTCACTGGTGATGTCACAGCAGCTTATCGAACAGAAACCCACTGGTGATGTCACAGCTGCTTACCTAAGAGAAACCCACTGGTGATGTCACAGCAGCTCACATAATGGAAACCCACTGGTGAAGTCACAGCAGCTTACCTAACAGGAACCCACTGGTGATGTCACAGCAGCTTATCTAACAGAAACCCACTGGTGATGTCACAGCAGCTTACCTAACAGAAACCCACTGGTGATGTCACAGCAGCTTACCTAACAGAAACCCACTGGTGATGTCACAGCTGCTTACCTAACAGAAACTCACTGGTGATGTCACAGCAGCTTATCGAACAGAAACCCACCGGTGATGTCACAGCAGCTTACCTAACAGAAACCCACTGGTGAAGTCACAGCAGCTTATCTAACAGAAACCCACTGGTGATGTCACAGCTGCTTACCTAACCGAAACCCACTGGTGATGTCACAGCAGCTTATCTAACCGAAACCCACTGGTGATGTCACAGCAGCTTACCTAACAGAAACCCACTGGTGATGTCACAGCAGCTCACATAATAGAAACGCACTGGTGAAGTCACAGCAGCTTACCTAACAGAAACCCACTGGTGATGTCACAGCTGCTTACCTAACAGAAACCCACTGGTGAAGTCACAGCAGCTCACATAATAGAAACCCACTGGTGAAGTCACAGCAGCTTACCTAACAGAAACCCACTGGTGAAGTCACAGCAGCTTACCTAACAGAAACCCACTGGTGAAGTCACAGCAGCTTATCTAACAGAAACCCACTGGTGATGTCACAGCTGCTTACCTAACTGAAACGCACTGGTGATGTCACAGCAGCTTACCTAACAGAAACCCACTGGTGAAGTCACAGCAGCTTACCTAACAGAAACCCACTGGTGAAGTCACAGCAGCTTATCTAACAGAAACCCACTGGTGATGTCACAGCTGCTTACCTAACAGAAACCCACTGGTGAAGTCACAGCAGCTTATCTAACAGAAACCCACTGGTGATGTCACAGCTGCTTACCTAACTGAAACGCACTGGTGATGTCACAGCAGCTTACCTAACAGAAACCCACTGGTGAAGTCACAGCAGCTTATCTAACAGAAACCCACTGGTGATGTCACAGCAGCTTACCTAACAGAAACCCACTGGTGATGTCACAGCAGCTTATTGAACAGAAACCCACCGGTGATGTCACAGCAGCTTATCTAACAGAAACCCACTGGTGATGTCACAGCAGCTTATCTAACAGAAACCCACCGGTGATGTCACAGCAGCTTACCTAACAGAAACCCACTGGTGATGTCACAGCAGCTTACCTAACAGAAACCCACTGGTGATGTCACAGCAGCTCACATAATAGAAACCCACTGGTGATGTCACAGCAGCTTACCTAACAGAAACCCACTGGTGATGTCACAGCAGCTTATTTAATGGAAACACATTTGTAATATTAAAGCCACCCACCAGACTTAAGCTTTTGGTATCGCATTAGCTTATTAGAGGGGTTGTCCGGAACTAAACCCACCCTAGTAAACGGGAGATTACCTGCAGTACTCAGCACCAGCTTCTAAACAGTGTACAGAGCTGCAGTGCTCCGCTCCATACATTGTGTACATCCATCCACCGCAGAGCAGATACCAGCTGATTGCTGGGTGTCGTTTTTTGGACTGATTTCATATGGGTGACCTATACTAGGGATACCTCATCGATAGTGTAATGCTGTACGATCCAATTAAAGGGCAGACACCAGTAACATAGGGCCTCTATGCATGAATAGTCTACCAGCTCCTCGATTTCCAGTTGCTAACTTGATAACAGTATGGTGCTCTCCATAACTCACCCACAAACCTGTGCTCTGTAGCATTGGGGGGCATGGAGCCCCCACTGATCATTAAGTGATGTCATATAATGATGATATGCCATCAATTTTTCAGAAAGCTTTACTACTTTATCACTTATAAACCTCACACTTCATTCCTGCATTTTTACCACCTATACATTGTCTATGAAACATTAATCTAGAAGATACAGAAAGTTCCCAAACTCCGTGTTAGCATTTCGTAAGAAGTAAAAAAGAAATGGAATGTGACGGCTTATTTGACTGGTTAATTGAACATCTGTTAATTCAAGGGCAATTTGATGTCATGGAGGTTGAAACTTGCAGAGGATAGGAAGAAAGTTTGCCAGAAACCAGCAATGTTTTATACACATATATTTGTTTTATATTCCATGTCGCCTTAATTAACAATTAGTGGGAATTTTTGATGGAGATGATCTCTCCGTCTGTCCCTAGATAGAATGTAAGAAAACAATTCAGTATTCGAAGATTTTAATACCTACTAGTCAGTGGATTCCTTTATCAGCTCCAGTATACTGGTCTATCCATAAAATTACCATTTTACCTATAGCCACAGTCCTAAATATTACTGCAACTAGATTTATTTTGAGTATGTGCAAAAGTTTGCATTTAGTTTTTTTTAAGTGCAGAGTCATGCACTGTGTAAAAATAAGAACATCAGCTGTAAGGCTCGCTTATACGCTTGCATTTTCAGTCCGCGTGCTGACCGTAAAAAAAAACGGACAGCACTTGGATTAAAAATTATCTGAGATTGATGGATGAAACTGACAATTTTTTTTATACGGTCTTGTTAACCTGGTCTTAAAGGGGTTGTTCAGTCAAAACAAGTTATCATCTACCCCCAGGACAATGGGGATCTTTTATCTCCATTAGAATGGGGTGACAGTTCACACTCGCTTTTCATTCCCTATTTATCTGCAGATCGCTGAATTAGTTTTTTTCCAACAGCTCAATAGTGAATTAATGGAGCAGTGGTCGGGTGTCAGACCTACAGGTCCATTTTGTAACGAGGGTACAAATTCAGTGCAGGTCCCAGCTGTACAAAACCCACCGATCAGAAAGTGACCAAAGCATGTGTCTTCTGCAACCAGTCCATCCAAAGTGGATGGCATGATTTCTGAGTCCAGTAACTTCAGACATGACTTCTTACAGTAACCACACCAGTCTCACCAGGTCTCACATATCCATGTAGTTAATAAAGTATGCAGTTTGTATTGTGTAATGTGGTGACCGCTTAAAAACAATATAAAAGTTGTTTCAATGTAAATTCAAGATTCATAACCAGTTTAATGTGTCCATCAAGTCGGTCATAGGCTAATTTTCATAGGCCGGTTTTGAAGCAGCAATGATCTACATATTGATTGAAAAATTATGCGGCGATCCTCTAGAATAGCCCATCAATTATTAGCATGAAATCACTTCCCGGCCTGAACACCTGCCATGCGTCCTTATGTCGGAAGCTCTATATACGGTCTTTTCATTGTACTTTATTACAGTGTAATCGATGGAAGGTTTAGGATTCTGAATATATTCTACAGACGCTGCTGAGGGTGTTATACTCCTCACATCACATAATAGTTGTAATAGCACACAGCTATGTAGCTGCTGAATGTATTCTCCTCTTCTACCCAGCACAGAATGCGAGCAGCTTCTATGGCGCCCTAATGGGGTCCTCCGCTATATAATCTATGACAAAATGGCCCCTTGGCCCAGGCAGTCTGTGATGGACTAATTATACACTCATCTGAACAAGCCCTTAAGATCTGTCGCCTCTCATCATCTCTGTGTTCGTAAATACTTGTATATCCCATGAAATCATTCTGGAGTTTCTTTTCTTAGACGTATACATTATACTGTCCCTCTGTTATTCCTATTTACGGACACATTGGCAAGTAGGTGTTCTTACTGGTCCTCTTGTCCCTGCACAATATGATGATGTCAGTAGTGATTGGACGGTGTCAGAGTGTGAAGGGACATACCCACAACTGGTCACACCCAGTTGCCTACTTATACATTTCTAGTAAGAATAGCCCCTTTTTTTAGTCTTCAACCTGGACAGTGCCAAGATGCAATCGTCCAGGCTGAGAACCACTGGTGAATGAGATGCTGCGAATGAGCCGGGATGAACTGCAGTGACCACTGGACTGTGGGAAAATGCCAGTGATGAGGTCACTTGATATCCAGCCTTGCTAAAGCTGACAGCTGAGGGTTTTTGCCCCTAGCTGTGAGTTTTTCCTGGCTTTTTATCAAAAATAGAGGGGAACCCACGCCAGGTTTTTCATTCATTTATTGTTATGATCTGGTGGCCTAAGAGCGACATGAGACGTACTCTGGAGAATGTGGTAACTGTACTGACCGCAGACCCTGGACTTAACACCGCAACTAGAAGTAGCCGTGGGATGTACCTACCAATCCTAGACACCTCGTCACAGCCGGAGGACTAATTAACCCTATAGATAGAAAAGGGAAAACTATCTTGCCTCAGAGAAAATTCCCAAAGGATAGGCAGCCCCCCCACAAATATTGACTGTGAGAGGAGAGGAAGGAACATACACAGGCTGAAAACAGAATTTAGCAAAGGAGGCCAATTTAGCTAAATAGGAAAGATAGGACAGAGAACTATGCGGTCAGTATTAAAAATACTAAGAAATGTCCACCACAGATAATACAAAAAAACTCCAAATCTAACTAAAGACTTGGAGGGTAAATCTGCCTCTCCAGAGATTCCAGCTCGGCTGCATAAATCCTTAAGGTACCGTCACACTAAGCGACGCTGCAGCGATACAGACAACGATGCCGATCGCTGCAGCATCGCTGTTTGGTCGCTGGAGAGCTGTCACACAGACCGCTCTCCAGCGATCAACGATGCCCAGGTCCCTGGGTAACCAGGGTAAACATCGGGTTGCTAAGCGCAGGGCCGCGCTTAGTAGCCCGATGTTTACCCTGGTTACCAGTGTAAAATGTAAAAAAACAAACACTACATACTCACCTTCGTGTCCCCCGGCGTCCGCTTCCTGCACTGACTGAGTGCCGGCCCTAACAGCAGAGCGGTGATGTCACCGCTGTGCTGTGCTTTCACTTTACGGCCGGCGCTCAGTCAGTGCAGGAAGCAGACAGCGAGGGACGTATGACAGACATCAGAAGGTGAGTATGTACTGTTTGTTTTTTTACATTTTACACTGGTAACCAGGGTAAACATCGGGTTACTAAGCGCGGCCCTGCGCTTAGAAACCCGATATTTACCCTGGTTACCATTGTAAAACATCGCTGGTATCGTTGCTTTTGCTGTCAAACACAACGATAAACGGCGATCTGACGACAAAATAAAGTTCTGAACTTTAATCAACGACCAGCGATATCACAGCAGGATCCTGATCGCTGCTGCATGTCAAACACAACGATATCGCTATCCAGGACGCTGCAACGTCACGGATCGCTAGCGATATCGTTTAGTGTGACGGTACCTTTACACAGATTAAGCTGGACAAGAAAAAACATGCAATGCACTGAACAATGAGGCCCACAACATGTGGGCAGAAAAACAAGCAGAACTTATCTTGAAGAAATGAACTGCAAGCAGGGGCGACCAGGAAGGAATGTGAATCCTCCAGAAACAACAACTGGCACTCACCAAAGGGTGAGGCCAGACCAGACTAAATAGCCCCGTCCGAAGTGGACGCACCTGATGACTGCTGTGAAGGACAAACAGCAGCACTACCACTTATAACCACCGGAGGGAGCCCAAGAGCAGAACCCACAACAGAATTCACAACAGTACCCCCCGCTTGAGGAGGGGTCACTGAACCCTCACCAGAGCCCCCAGGCCGATCAGGATGAGCCAAATGGAAGGCATGAACCAAATCGCCAGCATGAACATTGGAGGCAACAACCCAAGAATTATCCTCCTGCCCATAACCCTTCCACTTGAGAAGATACTGAAGCCTCCGTCTTGAAAAACGAGAATCCAAGATCTTCTCCACCACATACTCCAACTCCCCATCAATCAACACTGGGGCAGGAGGATCAACAGAGGGAACCACGGGCACCACATATTTCCGCAACAAAGATCTCTGAAAAACATTATGGATGGAAAAAGAGGCTGGAAGGGCCAAACGAAAAGACACTGGATTGATAATCTCAGAAATCCTATAAGGACCAATAAACCGAGGCTTGAACTTCGGGGAAGAAACCTTCATAGGAACATGACGGGAAGACAACCAGACCAAATCCCCAACCCGAAGCCGGGAACCCACACGCTGACGACGGTTGGCAAAACACTGAGCCTCCTCCTGAGACAACACCAAATTGTCCACAACATGAGCCCAAATTTGCTGCAACCTGTCAACCACAGAGTCCACCCCAGGACAATCAGAAGACTCAACCTGCCCTGAAGAAAAACAAGGATGAAACCCAGAATTACAAAAGAAAGGTGAAACCAAGGTAGCAGAACTAGCCCGATTATTAAGGGCAAACTCGGCCAATGGCAAGAAAGCCACCCAATCATCCTGATCGGCAGACACAAAGCATCTCAAATAAGTCTCCAAAGTCTGGTTAGTTCGCTCGGTTTGACCGTTTGTCTGAGGATGAAATGCGGAAGAAAAAAACAAATCAATGCCCAGCTTAGCACGAAAGGACCGCCAAAACCTAGAAACAAACTGGGAACCTCTATCGGACACAATATTCTCCGGAATGCCATGCAAACGAACCACATGCTGAAAAAACAACGGAACCAACTCAGAAGAGGAAGGCAATTTAGGCAAAGGTACCAAATGAATCATCTTAGAAAACCGGTCACAGACCACCCAGATAACAGACATCCTCTGGGAAACAGGAAGATCCGAAATAAAATCCATAGAAATATGCGTCCAAGGCCTCTCAGGGACCGGCAAAGGCAAAAGCAACCCACTGGCACGGGAGCAGCAAGGTTTGGCCAACGCACAAGTCCCACAGGACTGCACAAAAGAACGCACATCCCGTGACAAAGAAGGCCACCAAAAGGACCTACCAACCAAATCTCTGGTACCAAAAATCCCAGGATGACCAGCCAACACAGAACAATGAACCTCTGAAATCACTTTACTAGTCCATCTGTCAGGAACAAACAGTTTCCCCACTGGACAGCGGTCAGGTTTATCAGCCTGAAATTCCTGAAGAACCCGTCGTAAATCAGGGGAGATGGCAGAAAGAATCACCCCTTCCTTCAGAATGCCGACCGGCTCAAGGACCCCAGGAGAATCAGGCAAAAAGCTCCTAGAGAGGGCATCAGCCTTAACATTCTTAGAACCCGGAAGATACGAGACAACAAAATCAAAACGAGAGAAAACAGGGACCATCGAGCCTGTCTAGGATTCAGCCGTTTGGCAAACTCGACCACAATACGGTGCTTGGCCCCCTCAAGCCAATGTCGCCACTCCTCAAATGCCCACTTCATAGCCAACAACTCACGATTGCCGACATCATAATTGCGTTCCGCAGGCGAAAACTTTCGAGAAAAAAAGGCACACGGTTTCATCGAGGAACCATCAGAATTCCTCTGAGACAAAATGGCCCCTGCCCCAATCTCAGAAGCGTCAACCTCAACCTGAAAAGGAAGAGAAACATCCGGCTGACGCAACACAGGGGCAGAAGTAAATCGGCGCTTAAGCTCCTGAACGGCAGAAACAGCCTCAGAGGACCAATTCGTTACATCAGCGCCCTTCCTCGTCAAATCGGTCAGGGTTTAACCACACTGGAGAAGTTGGCAATGAAACAGCGATAAAAATTAGCAAAGCCCAAAAATTTCTGAAGGCTCTTCACGGATGTGGGCTGGATCCAATCATGAATGGCCTGAACCTTAACCGGATCCATTTCTATAAATGATGGAGAAAAAATGAAGCCCAAAAAAGAAACCTTCTGTACTCCAAAGAGGCACTTAGACCCCTTTACAAACAAGGCATTATCACGAAGGACCTGAAATACCATCCTGACTTGTTTCACATGAGACTCCCAATCATCTGAAAAAATCAAAATATCATCCAAATATACAATCATGAATTTATCAAGATAATTCCGAAAAATATCATGCATGAAGGACTGAAACACAGATGGGGCATTAGAGAGTCCAAATGGCATCACAATATATTCAAAATGGCCCTCGGGCGTATTAAACACAGTTTTCCATTCGTCACCCTGCTTAATACGAACAAGATTATATGCCCCTCGAAGGTCAATCTTAGTAAACCAACTAGCCCCCTTAATCCTGGCAAACAAATCAGAAAGCAAAGGCAAAGGGTATTGGAATTTGACCGTGATCTTATTCAAGAGGCGATAATCAATACAGGGTCTCAAGGAGCCATCCTTCTTTGCAAAAAAAAAAAACCTGCTCCCAATGGAGAAGAAGATGGCCGAATATGCCCCTTCTCCAAAGACTCCTTAACATAACTCCGCATGGCGGCATGTTCAGGCACAGACAGGTTGAAAAGTCAGCCCTTAGGGAACTTACAGCCTGGAATCAAGTCAATAGCACAATCACAGTCCCTATGCGGTGGAAGGGAACTGGACTTGGGCTCATCAAAAACATCCTGGAAATCTGACAGAAACTCAGGAATTTCAGAAGAGGGGGAGGAGGAAATTGACATCAGAGGAACGTCATCATGAACCCCCTGACAACCCCAACTAGTCACAGACATAGATTTCCAATCCAACACCGGATTATGTACCTGTAACCATGGAAACCCCAGCACAATAGCATCATGCAAATTATGCAACACCAGGAAACGACAATCTTCCTGATGGGCTGGCGCCATGCACATGGTTAACTGTGTCCAAAACTGAGGTTTGTCTTTAGCCAATGGTGTAGCATCAATGCCCCTCAAAGGGATAGGACTCTGCAAAGGCTGTAAGGGAAAACCACAACGTCTGGCAAATTCTAAGTCCATTAAATTTAAAGCGGCGCCTGAATCCACAAATGCCATGACAGAAAATGACGATAATGAGCAGATCAGGGTCACAGATAACAGAAATTTAGGTTGTACAGTACTGATGGTAACGGAATTAGCGATTCTCTTGGCACGCTTAGGGCAATCAGAAATAACATGAGCAGAATCGCCGCAGTAAAAGCACAACCTATTCTGACGTCTGAATCCTTGGCGTTCAGCTCTAGACACAATCCTATCACACTGCATTGGCTCAGGACTCCGCTCGGAAGACAACGCCATAGTGTGCACAACTCTGCGCTCACGCAAGCGCCGATCAATTTGAATGGCCAGAGACATAGAATCACTCAGACCTGCAGGCGTGGGGAACCCCACCATAACATCTTTAACAGATTCAGAAAGACCCTTTCTGAAAATTGCCGCTAAAGCATCCTCATTCCATTTAGTAAGCACAGACCATTTTCTAAATTTCTGGCAATACGATTCTGCCGCTTCTTGACCCTGACACAGGGCCAACAAGGCTTTCTCAGCATGATCCACAGAATTAGGTTCATCATACAATAACCCAAGCGCCTGAAAAAAGGTGTCTACATTAAGCAAGGCCGGATTCCCAGATTCCAGGGAAAATGCCCAATCCTGAGGGTCGCCACACAACAGAGATATGACAATTTTTACCTGCTGGATGGGATCACCAGAGGAACGGGGCTTCAGAGCAAAAAACAGTTTACAATTATTTTTAAAGCTCAGAAATTTGGACCTGTCCCCAAAAAACAGATCAGGGGTAGGAATTCTAGGCTCCAAAACAGGAGTCTGCACGATATAATCAGAAATACCCTGTACTCTAGCAGCAAGTTGATCCACACGAGAAGCAAGTCCCTGAACATCCATATCAGCACCTAACTCTTGAGCCACCCAGAGGTAAAGAGGGAAAAAAAAACACCACAGAGTACAGAAAAAAAAATGGCTCAGCACTTTCTTTCCCTTCTTTTGAGATGCGGTTAACTCATTGTTGGCCAGTTGTACTGTTATGATCTGGTGGCCTAAGAGCGGCATGAGACATACTCTGGAGAATGTGGTAACTGTACTGACCGCAGACCCTGGACTTAACACCACAACTAGAAGTAGCCGTGGGATGTACCTACCAATCCTAGACACCTCGTCACAGCCGGAGGACTAATTAACCCTATAGATAGAAAAGGGAAAACTATCTTGCCTCAGAGAAAATTCCCAAAGGATAGGCAGCCCCCCACAAATATTGACTGTGAGAGGAGAGGAAGGAACATACACAGGCTGAAAACAGAATTTAGCCAAGGAGGCCAATCTAGCTAGATAGAAAAGATAGGACAGAGAACTATGCGGTCAGTATTAAAAATACTAAGAAATGTCCACCACAGATAATACAAAAAAACTCCAACTCTAACTAAAGACATGGAGGGTATATCTGCCTCTCCAGAGATTCCAGCTCGGCTGCATAAATCCTTACACAGATTAAGCTGGACAAGAAAAAACATGCAATGCACTGAACAATGAGGCCCACAACATGTGGGCAGAAAAACAAGCAGAACTTATCTTGAAGAAATGAACTGCAAGCAGGGGCGAACAGGAAGGAATGTGAATCCTCCAGAAACAATGAACAACTGGCACTCACCAAAGGGTGAGGCCAGACTAAATAGCCCCGTCCGAAGTGGACGCACCTGATGACTGCTGTGAAGGACAAACAGCAGCACTACCACTTATAACCACCGGAGGGAGCCCAAGAGCAGAAACAACAGAATTCACAACATTTATTTAGCTATATTGCAGGCGGCGCGTGGGGAAATACCCCCATCATCTGCTCCTGCTGTCACTGTTATTAGCGGCAGCAGGTGTCGGATGATGGGAGTAATAGTCCCAAAAGCCCCCAACTGCTGTCATTATTGTGACTCGAATATAAGGGCTCATACTCACTTGCGTGAAATATGGCTGAGTCACGCATGTTAAAACCCAGCTCTGCCACCGGCACTCCAGAGCGGAGCGTGCGGCTACATAGCAATACATGGAGCTGCACGCTCTGCTCCCAAGTGCTGGCGGGATACTCGGTACCGGGCCTCTCTGTCTCAGTCCTGGGGTTGTCACGGTGGCTAGACCCGGTCCGTGACCCTGCTAATGGGCGTCCAATAAAAGGTGTGATGAGGGTGCGTGGTGCAGGTCGCGATGAATAACAAGGACACAGGGTTGCAGTCTCTTTACCTCTTTACTGAAGGCTTCAGGATCCGCAATCCAGAGTACTGCTAACAGGGCTGGCTGAGACCGGCCGGTCCGAAGGCACATCCAGAGTTCCCTTTGCAGGTGGAAATCAGTGCCTACCTTCTAGCGCCTGTGTGTTGTAGTACCTCCCTGCTGAGCATCACGGGATAGTCCTCACAACTGTTGTGTCTGTTTCTGATGTTCTTCTCTCACAACTTGTATCTATTCTGATGTTATTCTCCGTCCCCCAGATGATATGGATAGGACGCACCCGTATGACGGGTAGGCCTGGAGTTCTTCCGGGACCCTAGCGTCGCCCCTCTCCCACAATTGCCCCCTATGTCTTCTTAGGTGTTTTAGGTGAGACAGCCAACCTAAAATTAACTGTCCTGCAGCTGTTTGAAGTATTGCTTGGAGCCTAATACTTCCTCGTCGTTCCGGCCACCGGCTACGCGCCTCAGTAGGATGTTGCCTCGATCTTACGGCATGACTCCTACTGGCTTTATCTCCTTTTTGCTGCGATCTCGTTTCTCACTTCTCCACAGTAAACCTCGCTTCTTTTCCTTTCTTAGGATGCCACCGCATTCGAGTGCAGGCGCGGATCTGTAACGTTCTGTTCTGTTCGCTAGGCCTCTGTCAGGATCCCACCCCTGACAGGGACCCCCCTGAATCTTCCCCTGCAACACCCTCTGCCACAGGATGTTGCCTGGATCCAACCCAGTCAGCTTCTGACTAACTTCCTATCCAGCCCCCAGTTTTACCAGATTGTGAGGAGTGGCCTAATACATAGAACCCTTTGCTCCCCCTGGTGGCCAGAATGTGAAGTGTAAAGTGTGACTGTGATACCTGGTCAGGTGAACTCCTTAAGTGCCATCAGATGTACCATCACTCCCCTTAGCGGCGGAGCGTCAGTACTGCAATGACCAGGACTCTGGGGCGCTGCATTACCATGCGAGACTCGGCCGTATTTCACGCAAGTGAGTATGAGCCCTAACTCTCATCGCGCCAATTGCCGGCAGAGCAGGGGAGAATGATGACAGCCGTCTTCAGCACCTGCTGCCGGGGAACAGCGCTTACTGTAACGCTTCTTCCCCGGCGTCGATGCGTGTCACACAGATGAAATCCATGTGTGTTCTCCGTGTGCACGTGTACGGGACTTTTTGTAAAAAACGGACATGTCTATGTGTGGGTCACACAGACACGGTCTGTGGTGGAAACACACTGACATGTTCACAGACACATTCATTTGACCGGGTCTACGTGTGTCAGTGTCTCCGGTACGTGCGAAAACTGTCAATACACGTACTGGAGACACAGACGTGTGAAAGAGGCGTAAGGGAGCAGGCGCATGACCAATTTTCATTTTCTAGCATAAGTTCTATCTGTGGCTTTCACATATAGCACTCATACCTGTGATATTTTATGGCTCTGTGCACATGTCCATTTTTTTTTCCTTGGACCCAGTGGTCCGTGGAGAAAATGAGAGACATATCCAAATTGTATCCAAAATTAGCAACTCAAGTTGATGGATTTGTGTAAAAAATCAGACCGCAGTAAGATGCCATCCGAATATGTTCCAATTTTCATGGATTGACAAAATGGAAAAAGTGGAGAACCTTTTTTTTTCTCTCCACATTCGAGAAAAATTGATGCCACTCTGATGAGAATGATCGGACTGTTTTTCTAAGATATAGAGAAATTTGTCATGTGACCGTACCCTAAATGTGGAGATCATTGGGATGCCAAGCATAAGACACAAGCCACATGCCCCAGGTTTCTAGATTAACTACTAACTACAAAATCCTGGAGATGTGTACTGTATTTTTCTCTTTGTCAGCTATTTTGGAGACCATTTAGAGCATGCACCTAAAATTATACCATGTAGGGGGCATCTTTATAGATGGAAGATCTCAAAAGTTATTATTGCTATTGGTAGAGTTAAATAACTCCCAAACCACTAATCATTATTCCGTAACCTGCCATAGTTTCTAGCCATGAACACAAGAACCTTATTCTTTTACTGCTTCCAGTCTTATATTCCCTGTGTTGAAAAATTAAGTGACTTGGCCAAGGTCGCCAGAAGCTAACTAAGGAATCGATCCAGACTTCTGTGCTCAAATTCAGTGTCACAGACTCTGGAGCTGACAGCTGCGCGATTCCATTTCCCATCTAGAAAGAATTGTATTCTGTAGGCTCACACCTGCTAACATGCCACATGACACAGGCAGAAAGGTAATTTTATCCCTGCTACAAGACTCAGATAATAGTTTTGATTATATTGAGTGTTATCATAGACTTTAAACCAAAATGTAAATGTCCAGTATAAAAATAGTTGTGGTAGTACTGACCTTCACGCTATTGAGTTCATTGGTCATGGGGAACATAAAGTTAATTGATTTTTGAGTTCTGGTGATGGTTCAACAGGAAAAGGTTTTATTTTATTTTTCTATATTGTGATCATAGTCATCAATCACCAACAAGAGTTAATTTTCCCCCTATGGAATCAGGTGATTCTTGAGGGTATGTTCACACAGCAAATTTTTCCGGTTGCAGAAAACTGGATGATATGTTACCAAATCTCACTCACACATTGCAAAAACAATCTAAACAGAATTGCTGTGTGCTACAGAATTTATAATTTGTTGCGGTTTGTCTCCATATATTTTAGATTTTGCTCCCCATTACCTTTGCATCCGCAGCGAAATCTGCCACTCCCAAAAAAACTAAACTTTTCAAACTTAAAAAAATAAATTAAAAAAAGCAGAAAAAAATCACCATACTTGCTTCCTCTGGTGCATCTGCAGCTCCCCAGAGTCCTGGTTGCTGCAGTAATATTATTCCTCCACAATAAAGGACATCTCCTGTCCAGGTATCACAAACACACCACACACTTCACACTCCAGTCCACCAGGGGGAGCAAAGGTTCTATCTATTAGGCCACTCCTCACAGTTAGGTAAAACTGGTGGGTTGGTTAGAAAGTTAGGGAGTTCCTGGCTGGTGACCGAGAGAGAAAGGTCTCCAGGCCGAGCTGTCTGGAGTGATCTCCAGCAGATCCAGACTTCGGTCTGAGGAGGACGAGGGTACACGGAGCTGCGCCTGCACCCCATGCGGCAGCATCCAAAGAAAGAGACATTGAAAGGAAGCGTGTTCTAGTGAGTGAGAAATGAAAGCATAGCAACAAGTGGATGCCAGAGAGGATAGTAGACGTGAGGAGCTGCATCCTTCTGGTGCGCGTTCCGGTAGCCAGGATACCGAGGGAGTAAAGTGCTCTACGCCATTGGTTCAGAGACTGGCAGGACAGTCAATTCCAAGTTGGCTGCCCAACCTAAAATACCTAAGAAGACACGGTGGCAACTTGTGGGGGTCGGGGCGTCTCTAGGGTCCCTATAAACAAGCCTCAGGCCATCAGTCATATGGGTTTTGTTCTATCCGACCACAGGGAACAGAGAGAGAAGAGTAATAACAGTGAGGACTTCATTAGAGCTTAAGCAAGTGAGGACTGTTATGATCTGGTGGCCTAAGAGCAGCATGGGACGTACTCTGGAGAAGGTGGTACCTGTACTGACCGCAGACCCTGAACCTAACACCGCAACTAGAAGTAGCCGTGGAATGTACCTAGCGCTCCCTAGACATCTCGACACAGCCGGAGGACTAATTACCCCTAGAGATAGAAAAGGGAAAACTATCTTGCCTCAGAGAAAATCCCCAAAGAACAGGCAGCCCCCCACAAATATTGACTGTGAGAGGAGAGGGAAAAAACATACACAGACTGAAATGAGAATTTAGCAAAGGAGGCCACTTCTAGCTAAATAGAAAGGACAGGACAGAGTACTATGCGGTCAGTATTAAAAAACTAGAAAATATCCACCACAGAAAATACAAAAACTCCACAGCTAACTAAAGACATGGAGGGTATATCTGCCTCTCCAGAGATTCCAGCTTGGCTGCATAAATCCTTACACAGATTAAGCTGGACAAGAAAAAACATGAAATGCACTGAACAATAAGGCCCACAACATGTGGGCAGCAAAAACAAGCAGAACTTATCTTTGTTGAAAAGAACAGCAAGCAGGAGAGACCAGGAAGGGATGTGAATCCTCTAGAAACAATTAACAACTGGCACTGACTAAAGGGTGAAGCCAGACTAAATAGCCCAGTCCAAAGTGGACACACCTGATGACTGCTGTGAAGGACAGACAGCATCGCTACCACTTATAACCACCGGAGGGAGCCCAAGAGCAGAATTCACAACAGATGACCTACTGTGTTACCTACTGTGTTACTGTGCGCATAGGAAGGCTATTGCATTCCACCTGGATAAGGAGACTCTGGATTTGCCTTCAGACCAGCCGGACTCTGCCTACCCCGTGATCCGGCACCCAGGACTGTGGACACTGAAGTCTTCAGTTAAAGCTAAAGAGAATGCAACCTTGTGTCCTCATTATTCACCGCGCCTTACACCATCACCATCTACACCTGTGGGAAGCCCTGGGGATACACTCCACCTGTGGGAAGGTATACTATCTAGCTGCCATAACATCACCACAGCGGACCCCGAAGCAGCGTCGGTCACCCTGACCAAATACCACAGGTGGCGTCACGAACATCATACAAACTTCAACTTTAATTGGACGCCCCTCAAAGGGCCACGGACCGGGTCGGGCCACCGTGACATCCCCACAACTAAGAAGGACCTGGTACCGAGTACCCCATTGCCCTTAACGTGGGGCGCTCCACATCCATGGCTTTCTTTCCTGGTTCTTTACTGGTTTCTGTTCAACATGGCCTTATCTGATGATGTGTCCTTGGAAGCCCTTGGGAAGGGAAACATTTTTTTAATTATCATTTTGCACTATTTACAGCTGCAAATCTGCCGACATAAAACTAAAAACAGCACAATTTTGTGCAGACTTGTCACTGGAGATATCCCTGTGATTTCTGGCAGAATGGCTGACACAAGAGATTGGCTGCAGCCTTCTGAACGACCAGTGAGGAGCATTAGAGCAGCAGAGAATTTAAGGTTTCGTCTCATGATCTTTTCTGAAAACGCACCACCTCCTGACTTCGTGGTGGCCGGTGAATGAGGGCTCCTGTTTGATTGACATTTCAGGCCAACGGCATTGGCGCGCTGCTGTGGGACTAAGGCTGGCCAAGATCCGGAGCCAACGGCACACTCTGGGGATCTGTAGGATCTGTGCAGTGCCCACAAGCTCTGTATGAAAGGGCTTGTAAATACTTTGCATGTTCAACCACCGCTCCAAGACATAATCAGTTGCCGGTCACCTTGGCAAGAGCAGTATTTATTATGCTTATTTTATATAGAGAAATCCTATTTTGCAGCGCTTTATAGACACCATCTTCACTGTCCCCATTGGGGCTCACAATCTAAATCCCCTTTCAGTATGTCTTTGGAGTGTGCAAGGAAACCAGGGCACATGGGGACAACATACAAATTCATTGCAGATGTTGTCGTTGGTGGGATTTGAACCCAGGACCCAAGCGCTGCAAAGCTGCAGCGCTAATCACTGAGCCACCATGCAATAAACAATGAAAAGATAAGGGGTTGTCTACTACTAGGAAAAGTCCGTCTTGATCAAAATGTCTGGCCCCAATAAAATAATAAAGGCTATACTCACCTCCCGTGTCGATGCAGTGCCCACGCTCATGTTCCCGGGGCTCCCATGCTGTTGTTGTGCCATGTGATGCTGGCACCCAATCAGCACTGGCGTCACTGTCTCCGCCTTCGGACAAATCGAACAGGAAGAGGAAGTCCAGACTGCAGCTGATTTCAGACTTCCTCTTCATGCTCAATTCGACAGGAATCGGGTACAGTGACGGCAGCGCTGATTGGATGCCAGTGTCACAAGTCATAACAAGAGCACGGGAGCCCTGGGACCACAAATGCTGACACTGCAACAATGGCTCCAGCCCATGAGGTGAGTATAAGCTTTTTTATTTTATGGGGCCAAGAGAGAGGTACTACAAGAAGTTGTCCAAGTAGTGGCCAACTTCTTTAAGGTATGGGGAGAACAAAGCCAAATTTTATTAATTAGTAAATTGCAAAGTTGATTCTGATTACAAGCAGTTTGCCGAATTACCCATCTAAGCAGCTGGCAATAACAGGTAAGTTATGCTTCTTTTATGATTTTATTTCACTCTCTCCCATTAGTCTGTTTTTTCTTCGTTATGGACATGCCCTTAGGTTTTCAGCCCTAACACCACTAACACCATTATGGACCTTCTCCACCTGACGGAACCCCATTTTTCACCTTATACAGACCTGGTAACGATGATTAATTCCTTGTCTACAAATGGCGCTGCTGATAATCAGTAGGAGGAATACTTTTTACCTCCTCTATTAAGGGTCCATCGTGGTTTAAGAATATAAAAAAATCCCTGACTGCCTCGCCAACTGCTGGCTCTATTGAACCACAGTTTTTTCATCTGTTTCCCAGATGTTAGTTCAGGGAGTGGGCAGATGGCCAAATCTGCTAAAAATTGGCAAATTCAAGTGCAATTCAAGCAAAGAAATTGCACATTTACTACAAGATTTGTATCTCGCAGTCAATTTATAGTTTAAATACAGTATGTTTTTGATAGCGAATCACTTACTGCATATGTCAGTGTATCGTGTATTATTAATCACAGCCGGTTGTGCATTAGCACCTTTCACACAAGCATATAAAATGCATCTTTTTATAGTCTCTGACAAAACATATGGCTGAATTTAACTTTTTCTGTTCATTTTTTTTTAGCCTTATAAATCCACGTGAAAAACTCCATGCAAACATAGCCTTAAATATCCACCTGTGATATGTGGTATAACAGCTTAAAGGGAACCTATCATGTCCCCGAAATGCTATTAACCTGAAGATATAGAGTTAATCCCCAGGTAAATAGCATGACAATGCTGTCTTCCTAAAAGTGTGGCTACCCGGAGAAAATTAACTTTATTTCTCCCAGCAGCCGCCGGCTTTCAGTCATAGAAGCACGCCCAAAGCGGCTACAGTCATCGCTCACAGCATTGTGAGCTGTGGCTGTCAACATGCCCGCATACTTTGATTGACAGCTAGTTCAGCACAGATGCGCTCCAGAGCCGGCTGTCAATCAAACTGCAAGAGTGTTTTTATAGATAATGCTCTCTGTGTACAGAGCAGTGACTGTAGCCGCCCTGGGCAATCCTGTATGACTGAAAGCCGGAGGCTGCTGGGAGGAATAAAGATCATTTTTTCCCAGTAGCTGTGCTTTCAGTAGGCGGCCAGACAGCATTATCACGCTATTTACCTGCTGATTAACCCTATATCTGCAGGTTAAAGGTGTTTGGGGAGATGACAGGTTCCTTTTAAAACAGATGAGTCTATCGGAAGCAGTGATGTTAGGGTGAAGGCATACAAACACTTATTTTCATATGTCGATAATGGACGAGTTCCAAGAGGACTGCGTGTGTGGAAAGAAATGTCCTATTTTAGCGGTGATACCACACTCAAAATGGAATGGGAACAAGTGATGTTACGATGTTCCCAGGAGCTGCTTCATCTAGTACTTAAATCAAACATAAAGAATTATGACATAGTGAGTGCAGAGATTGCCAAAACACAGTCTGAACTGCAGAGTAGATTAACCGAGAGTCAATGGACAGCTTTTAATAAAAAACTGGACGCTAAACTTATTCCCATACAAGCGGAGATAAAGCAGAGAAAAAGAGATAAATTTATCCGCGACAAAAGCGATTATGATTCTGGTAATATTTTTAATTGGAATAAAGTGAATAAAGATAATCGAGGTACAAATAATAGTGGAGGCAGTTTCAGACAAAGAAAACGCAGTTTTAAAAAAAGGCGAAACCAACAAAATAATAAAAAAGACTATTTAACAACTGAATCTGACTCTAGTTTGAGTGAGGGTCCAACTACCAACGTAGGATCATCAGAAGACCCGATGTCAGAAACCCAAGCAGCTGCGTTACTCCCTTTAGGAGGAAAACACGGAGGGGCAAACACAAGTCACGGCCCCGATCGACAGCACAAAAGGAAATTTGTGTCATGGAGACAGGAACGGTATTGAGAACTTGTCCTGAAGACCATGTGCTTAATCTGACACATCATGAATTGAATTCAGCTCAGTTGTCGTTATTGTCTAAAGGCTTAAACTACTGCATTCCAAATGATTTTGATTTTGTTTCTTTTCAGATAGATTTATTTAAGGCTACTAGAAAAATGCATCTACATAAATCTTTTCTTTCTAATGTCACGAATACCAATATTGTAGAGGGAGAAAAACCCTGTGTAGTGGGACCATTAGGTTTCATGGCAGGTGCAAAAGAAGATGTTCTTTCTGATCATCGCCATGACGCTTTACAACTACTTAGTCTAACAGACACGGAACCTGTGATGACAGAGAAATCTACTTTGAGGGAAACCACTCCTTTTATGGGTGGAGTCCCTTCTACATATATGCCTCCCATATCTCCAGGGAATTTGATCGATCTGTTCGAGACATTAGTTTTAAAAGACATAGAAGCGTTACTATACAAGAAAGCGACCCCAAATTTGGCAATTGAAGAGAAAAAAGCTCTGATGGAAATAGCTAGCTGGACTGATGTCATCGTACGCCCCGCTGATAAGGGAGGCAAGATGGTCCTATTACCAAGAGAGGCATACTTAGCGGAAGCGGAGAGGCAATTGTCAGACATCACTACTTATGCCCGATTATCGGGAGACCCCACGCAAAAATTTAAAAGCAACTTGTGCACTTTTCTTAGGAAATCAGTAGAGAGTGGGGTGCTAACACAAAAAAGGCAGAGAAGTTACTTCCTAACTTTGCTACCAAGCCCCACTGGTACTATTTGCCGAAAATCCATAAATCAGTTAAATGTCCCCCGGGTAGACCGATCGTGTCTGGGATAGGGTCGCTCACTGAGCCCCTATCCCAGGACATTGATTGACTTCTACACCCCCTTTTGAGTGACATCCCGTCGTATATTAAAGATACTAATTCTTTTTTGAGACACATCCAGAATTTCGTCTGGCAGCCGGGGTTCTCCCTGGCATCCATTGACGTGGTCAGTCTGTACACTAATATCCCCCAAAATTTAGGCGTAGACACTGTCAGAAGGATTTTGAATACCACTGACAAAAGTCCTGGATATATTGATTTTGTGTGTGAAGGTTTGAGTTTCATACTCACACACAATGCATTCATGCTTCTGGATGTATGGTACAGACAGACCACGGGGACTGCCATGGGGACCCCGGCTGCATGTACGTTCGCCAATTTATATATGGCGGTGTTCGAGGAAGATTATGTGTATTCCACTAGGAACGTCTTCTTGAAACACATTAAACTCTATATGAGGTATGTGGATGACGTGATCCTAATATGGGACGGCACTGAAAAAGAATTTGAGGCATTTGTTAATTACCTCAACGACTGTAACACAATGGGGATGTCCTTCACACGTCTATTTGGGGGCACCAGCATAGACTTTCTCAATGTAGCTGTGAAGGTAGTGGAAGGGGAGATTTGCACATCTATCTTCCGAAAACCTACCTCTGTCAATTCCATTCTGCATTATGACAGTTACCATCCGAGTCATGTGAAAAGAGCCTTACCCTATAGTCAACTATTGAGGACACGGCGACTAAATAATACATCAATTGGTTTCCAGTCGCAATCGGAGGAACTCTTTCATAGATTTCGGGATAGAGGGTACCCAGAAAATTTATTAAAAACCACAACAGAACGAGTGTGAAAAATGCCCCACCAGGAGGAGGGACCACGAGATAAATCAAAACAGAGGTTCACATTCTGCTTCCAATATGGTCCTATGGATGGTGAGATACGTTCCACCATCTGTAAACATTGGCATGTCTTGGAAGGAGACAAAGATCTGGCGGATAAAACTGTAGGAGGACCACTTGTATCTAATAGAAGGAGCACTAGAGTGAGGGATGTATTGATACGTAATCGAGTTGTAAAAGATAAAAAAAGTACTTGGTTGGATCAAACCATCCCAAAAGGTAATTACCGGTGTGGGCAATGTCAGTTCTGCCAGTATCATGTGTTGGGTCAATCTTTGAAGATTGGCCCTATAACGCACAATGTACGACAATTCATCTCATGCAAAACAGAGTACGTTGTCTATGCCCTTTTCTGCCCATGTAAACGATTTTATATAGGGAAAACAATACGCAAACTATATATACGCTTCAGGGAGCACTTCAAATCGATTACATCAGGTAAAGGGGTACCAAGGCTCATTAGTCATATTAGAGAGGTTCATGGGGGAGATCCGACTGTACTCACCTATGCAGGTATTGAGAGAGTCACCCCGTTGGCGCAAGGAGGTGACTTAGGTAAAATTTTGTTACAACAAGAAGCCAAGTGGATAATGCGGACACGGGCCACTGGCCCTGCTGGCTTTAATGATAGGGTGGACATGTCTATCTTCCTGTAAGACATTTGTTATATTCGGGTAATCTCAATTACATGACTATACCCCCTGATTAACTAAGATGTTTTATGTCTTAAAAACTAGATTAATTAATATGTTTTTGTCATGAATATTATTTTTTTGAAAGGACATTTAAATCTTTTGATATTTGGATAGAATATTTTATTCATGTTGTAACCATATACAGTTAGGTCCATATATATTTGGACAGAGACAACATTTTTCTAATTTTGGTTATAGACATTACCACAATGAATTTTAAACAAAACGATTCAGATGCAGTTGAAGTTCAGACTTTCAGCTTTCATTTGAGGGTATCCACATTAAAATTGGATGAAGGGTTTAGGAGTTTCAGCTCCTTAACATGTGCCACCCTGTTTTTAAAGGGACCAAAAGTAATTGGACAATTGACTCCAAGGCTATTTCATGGACAGGTGTGGGCAATCCCTTCGTTTTGCCATTCTCAATTAGGCAGATAAAAGGCCTGGAGTTGATTTGAGGTGTGGTGCTTGCATTTGGAAGGTTTTGCTGTGAAGTAAACATGCGGTCAAAGGAGCTCTCCGTGCAGGTGAACCAAGCCATCCTTAAGCTGCGAAAACAGAAAAAACCCATCCGAGAAATTGCTACAATATTAGGAGTGGCAAAATCTACAGTTTGGTACATCCTGAGAAAGAAAGAAAGCACTGGTGAACTCATCAATGCAAAAAGACCTGGGCGCCCACGGAAGACAACAGTGGTGGATGATTGCAGAATTATCTCCATGGTGAAGAGAAACCCCTTCACAACCGCCAACCAAGTGACCAACACTCTCCAGGAGGTCGGCGTATCAATATCCAAATCTACCATAAAGAGAAGACTGCATGAAAGTAAATACAGAGGGTTCAGTGCACGGTGCAAGCCACTCATAAGCATCAAGAATAAAAAGGCTAGACTGCAACTTGCTAAAAAAACATCTAAAAAAGCCAGCACACTTCTGGAAGAACATTCTTTGGACAGATGAAACCAAGATCAACCTCTACCAGAATGATGGAAAGAGAAAAGTATGGCGAAGGCGTGGTACAGCTCATGATCCAAAGCATCCCACATCATCTGTAAAACATGGCGGAGGCAGTGTGATGGCTTGGACATGCATGGCTGCCAGTGGCACTGGGTCACTAGTGTTTATTGATGATGTGACACAGGACAGAAGCAGCCGAATGAATTCTGAGGTATTCAGAGACATACTGTGTGCTCAGATCCAGCCAAATGCAGCCAAACTGATTGGTCGTCGTTTCATACTACAGATGGACAATGACTCAAAACATAAAGCCAAAGCAACCCAGGAGTAGGGTTGAGCGAAACGGATCGTTCATTTTCATAAGTCGCCGACTTTTGGCAAAGTCGGCGTCTCATGAAACCGAGCCGATCCCAGCGTTGCATCGGCCATGCGGTACGCGACTTTCGCGCCAAAGTCGCGTTTCGATGACGCTAAAAGCGCCATTTCTCAGCCAATGAAGGTGGACGCAGAGTGTGGGCAGCGTGATGACATAGATCTCAGTCCCCACCATCTTAGAGAAGGGCATTGCAGTGATTGGCTTGCTTTCTGCGGCGTCACAGGGGCTATAAAGGGGCGTTCCCGCCGACCGCCTTCTTACTGCTGCTGATCTGAGCGTAGGGAGAGGTTGCTGCAGCTTCTTCAGAAGCAGGGATAGTGATAGGCAGGGTACATCAAGCTACAAACCGCTTGTGCTGTAGCGATTTCCACTGTCCAACACCACCTTTTGATTGCAGGACAGTGGAAGCTACATTTTTTTTCCTCAGCGCTGTAGCTCATTGGGCTGCACTAGAAGGGTCCCTGACCCTGATAGCTGCGTTGCTGTGCCTGTGTGTACGCCGCTGTGTAAACCAACTGCTTTTTTCAAAGCACAAATCCTGTATTTCCTTCCTTTCTGCACAGCTATCTTGTGTTTTTGTCCACACTTTAGTGTGCAGCAGTCCTTTTTCTAGCTGCCTGCCATACTTTTCTGAGATAACTGCAGGGAGATAAAGATTGGCAAGTCTGCCTCCGTGCCATTGCTGTGGGTGTCATCTCTCTCATTGTGTGGCACCGAAATAAACCACTGTGTGATACTTATTTTTTTTTTTTTTTGGCTAAATTCTCCCTTTTCAAAAAAAAAAGTTATTAGTGTGAGATAAATATAGGCAAGTCTGCCTCCGTGCCATTGCTGTGGGTGGCATCTCTCTCATTGTGTGGCACCGAAATAAACCACTGTGTGATACTTCTTTTTTTTTTTTTTTTGGCTAAATTCTCCCTTTTCAAAAAAAAAAAGTTATTAGTGGGAGATAAATATAGGCAAGTCTGCCTCCGTGCCATTGCTGTGGGTGTCATCTCTCTCATTGTGTGGCACCGAAAAAACCACTGTGTGATACTTGGCCTTTTTTTTTTTTTTGGGCTAAATTCTCCCTTTTCAAAAAAAAAAGTTATTAGTGGCAGATAAATATCGGCAAGTCTGCCTCCGTGCCATTGCTGTGGGTGGCATCTCTCTCATTGTGTGGCACCGAAATAAACCACTGTGTGATACTTCTTCTTTTTTTTTTTTTTTGGCTAAATTCTCCCTTTTCAAAAAAAAAAAGTTGGTGGGATATAAATATTGGCAAGTCTGCCTCCGTGCCAGTCCTGTGGGTGCCATCTGTCTCAAATTATTGGGGCACAGAAAACCTAGTGTGTAACATTGGGCCTGATTTTCCTTTCAGTGTCAGGCACCTATAAAGGTATATATAATTCCTACAGAAGTTTGAGTTCACCTTATAAGTTGTTTTACAGTAACAAATAGCGCTACTTTGGTTACGTTTTGCAAACAATGAGGAAGTCTAGTGGAAGAGGTCGTGGCCGTGGGCGGTCATTCTCAGCTGGTAATGATGGTGGTGGTGGAGCATCAGGTGGTGGTAGTAAAAGCAGTACAGCACCTAAGTCTCGAGTTGTTGAGCCAGGTTCGTTGTCGGGCTACACAAGGCCTCGAACGCTCTCTTTTCTGGGAGTAGGAAAACCACTTTTGAAGCCGGAGCAGGAGGAACAAGTATTGGCTTTCATTGCTGACTCTGCCTCTAGCTCTTTCGCCTCCTCCTCGGAAAGTGCCAAATGTCAGAGCAGTGCATCGTCTGTGGATGCTCCCGGTCAGGAACAAGTCGCTTCCTTGTGTCCTTCACCCAGAACAACAGTGAAGGATGCGTCAGTCGACACAACAGGTTACTCCATGGAGCTCTTTACACATACCGTTCCTGGGTTAGACAGTGAAACAGTTAACAGGCCATGCCCATTAGAAGTTGAATCGGACATGGAGTGCACAGATGCACAGCCACAGCCAGATTACTATGCTGTTCCTTTGACTAAGACCAGAACATTGCCCTCGCAGTGTACTGAGGCAGAATCAAACCCAGCGGAGACTATGGTGCCCTGTCACAAACGCTATACCACCGGCTTACACGGTGACACAGATGAAGTTGCACACGACATAGAAGAGGAGGTCATAGATGACCCAGTTGTGGACCCCGATTGGCAGCCATTGGGGGAACAGGGTGCAGGCGGCAGTAGTTCTGAAGCGGAGGAGGAGGAGCCGCAGCAGGCATCAACATCACAACAGGTTCCATCTACCGGGCCCGTATCTGGCCACAAACGCGTGGCAAAACCAAAACCAGTTGGAGGACAGCATGGCCATCCGGTTAAAGAAGCTCAGTCTGCAATGCCTGAAAAGGTATCCGATAGTAAAAAGAGTGCAGTCTGGCATTTTTTTAAACAACATCCAAATGATCAGCGCAAAGTCATCTGTCAAAAATGTTCAACTACCTTAAGCAGAGGTCAGAATCTTAAAAGTCTAAATACAAGTTGCATGCATAGACACTTATCCACCATGCATTTGCAAGCCTGGACTAACTACCAAACGTCCCTAAAGGTTGCAGCACCCTCGGCCAATGAAGCTAGTCAGCAACGCTACATCCCTTCTCTCACTGTCCACCCCCCATTTCCCGCACCACCTGCAGTATCTGTGCAGCTTTCGTCGCCAGGCCAAAGCAGTCAGGGAATCACCAGGTTTGCAGTAGGAAACACTGCATGTAGGGCACCGGCAAGAATACCATCTCCAACCCTCTCTCACTCACCCATGTCCACCGGCACCACCGCTAGTTCCACGATCTACAGCTCTCCAGTCCAGCTCACCCTACATGAGACTCTTGTTAGGAAAAGGAAGTACTCATCCTCGCAGCCGCGTACAAAGGGTTTGAACGCCCACATTGCAAGACTAATCTCATTAGAGATGATGCCCTACCGGTTAGTTGAAAGCGAAGCTTTCAAAGCGCTGATGGACTACGCTGTACCACGCTACGAGCTACCCAGTCGGCACTTCTTTTCTAGAAAAGCCATCCCAGCCCTCCAACAGCATATTAAAGACCGCATCGTCCATGCACTCAGGCAGTCTGTGACTACAAAGGTGCACCTGACAACAGATGCATGGACCAGTAGGCATGGTCAGGGACGTTACGTGTCCATCACGGCACACTGGGTGAATGTGGTGGATGCAGGGTCCACAGGGGACAGCAATATTGGGACAGTTTTGCCTAGCCCACGGTCAAGGAAAGAGTTGGCTGTAGGCGTTCGCCCCCCCTCCTCCTCTTCCTCCTCCTCATGCAGAAGCGAGAGCTCGTCCACAGACCGCAGTCGCACATCCACTCCATCCGCGGCTGCCACTGTTGCACACCAGGCGTGCCATTATGGGACAGCTAGTGGCAAGCGTCAGCAGGCTGTATTGGCAATGAAGTGTTTGGGTGACAACAGACACACCGCGGAAGTGCTGTCCGAGTTCTTGCAGAATGAAACTCAGTCATGGCTGGGCACTGTACATCTTGAGGCAGGCAAGGTTGTGAGTGATAACGGAAGGAATTTCATGGCTGCCATAGCCCTTTCCCAACTGAAACACATTCCTTGCCTGGCTCACACCTTAAACCTGGTGGTGCAGTGCTTCCTGAAAAGTTACCCGGGGTTACCCGACCTGCTCCTCAAAGTGCGCAGACTTTGCTCGCATATCCGCCGTTCGCCCGTACACTCCAGCCGTATGCAGAACTATCAGCGGTCTTTGAACCTTCCCCAGCATCGCCTAATCATCGACGTTGCAACAAGGTGGAACTCCACGCTGCACATGCTTCAGAGACTGTGCGAACAGAGGCGTGCTGATATGTTTTTGTGGGAGGATACACATAGACGGGCAGGCAGTATACCAACCAAACAAGCTACTCTGGTAGACCATTTGATTCAGGCATTCCCAGCACACAGCGCCGGTGACGGTTCTCACACAAGCTGCAGGGGGCTACATGGCAGAGGTGTTAGAGGTGCACAGATCAGAAGTGGCGTTGGACAGAGGGGTTTTCTGACCAGGTTGTGGAGTGATTTTGCAATGACCGCAGACAGGACAGGTACTGCAGCATCTATTCAAAGTGATAGGAGACAACATTTGTCCAGTATGGTTACTAAGTATTTTTCATCCCTTATCGATGTTCTCCCTCAACCGTCATTCCCATTTGATTACTGGGCATCAAAATTAGACACCTGGCCTGAATTGGCAGAATATGCGTTGCAGGAGCTTGCTTGCCCAGCAGCTAGTGTGCTATCAGAAAGAGTATTCAGTGCTGCTGGTTCAATATTAACCGAAAAAAGGACTCGTCTGGCTACCCAAAATGTGGATGATCTCACCTTCATTAAAATGAACCACTCCTGGATTTCAAATTATTTTGCCCCACCTTTCCCGGCTGACACCTAGCTTTTCTATAAAAAGGTCTTTCTTGTGGACTGGTTTTACTGAGTGTTCCAATCTCTTAATTTGCAGCAGCTGTTTGACCAGCATACGACATGTTTACACCTCCCCCAATGGGAAAACTCCCCCCACGGGGCCGTGGTCTCGCCACTTGGCGCAAGCACCCGTTAGTTACAGTGCTGTTTGTCAGAAGAGGTGGGTGTGCTCGCTTTTGGTCGACGGCACTGCCACTGGGTCCCTCATAGTACAATGTAGTGTCTCTGGCGGTGGTGGTGCGCACCCAACGTCAGACACACCGTTGTAACATGAGGGGCCCTGGGGCGGTACCGACAGCCACAAGAGAGTCCCCCCCCCCAGCTCAAAATGTGCTCTACCCCGTGCAAAATTATGTCGCACAGCTCCACCAATGTTTAGTCTATGCGCTGACATCATTCAATGCTGGCTGGCACTGTCAAACAATGCCAATTTGTTGACATGTATGATATTAGTTAAAGTAGTCTGGGTCAGTGTCCTATATTGACACCAGTAAATACTAATTTACTCCCAAATTACTTTGTCAGAAACTCAGCAGATGAGCCCACCCCTGTACCTAGGTATGCCACATTTTTTTTTTTTTTGGGGTTGTTTTGCGAGACATTAACATCTATTTATTTTTTGTGAGTACTAGCTGTGTCAGACACTCCTTGCAATCCTTCTCCACTGACCACAATGCTGCCTGTGTATCCATGTAACGGATGTAAAACTGCCATGAGCCTATTATTTGTTATTTTAGGCCTTTGTTAGCCTGTCTGCGGTCCCTACTTGCAATACTCCTCCTCCGCTGACCACTGAGATGCCTGTGTATCCATGTAACGGATGTAAAACTGCCATGAGCCTATTATTTGTTATTTTAGGCCTTTGTTAGCCTGTCTGCGGTCCCTACGTGCAATACTCCTCCTCCGCTGACCACTGAGCTGCCTGTGTATCCATGTAACGGATGTAAAACTGCCATGAGCCTATTATTTGTTATTTTAGGCCTTTGTTAGCCTGTCTGCGGTCCCTACGTGCAATACTCCTCCTCCGCTGACCACTGAGCTGCCTGTGTATCCATGTAACGGATGTAAAACTGCCATGAGCCTATTATTTGTTATTTTAGGCCTTTGTTAGCCTGTCTGCGGTCCCTACGTGCAATACTCCTCCTCCGCTGACCACTGAGCTGCCTGTGTATCCATGTAACGGATGTAAAACTGCCATGAGCCTATTATTTGTTATTTTAGGCCTTTGTTAGCCTGTCTGCGGTCCCTACGTGCAATACTCCTCCTCCGCTGACCACTGAGCTGCCTGTGTATCCATGTAACGGATGTAAAACTGCCATGAGCCTATTATTTGTTTTTTTAGGCCTTTGTTAGCCTGTCTGCGGTCCCTACGTGCAATACTCCTCCGCTGACCACTGAGCTGCCTGCGTATCCATGTAACGGATGTAAAACTGCCATGAGCCTATTATTTGTTATTTTAGGCCTTTGTTAGCCTGTCTGCGGTCCCTACGTGCAATACTCCTCCTCCGCTGACCACTGAGCTGCCTGTGTATCCATGTAACGGATGTAAAACTGCCATGAGCCTATTATTTGTTATTTTAGGCCTTTGTTAGCCTGTCTGCGGTCCCTACGTGCAATACTCCTCCTCCGCTGACCACTGAGCTGCCTGTGTATCCATGTAACGGATGTAAAACTGCCATGAGCCTATTATTTGTTTTTTTAGGCCTTTGTTAGCCTGTCTGCGGTCCCTACGTGCAATACTCCTCCTCCGCTGACCACTGAGCTGCCTGCGTATCCATGTAACGGATGTAAAACTGCCATGAGCCTATTATTTGTTTTTTTAGGCCTTTGTTAGCCTGTCTGCGGTCCCTACGTGCAATACTCCTCCGCTGACCACTGAGCTGCCTGAGTATCCATGTAACGGATGTAAAACTGCCATGAGCCTATTATTTGTTATTTTAGGCCTTTGTTAGCCTGTCTGCGGTCCCTACGTGCAATACTCCTCCTCCGCTGACCACTGAGCTGCCTGTGTATCCATGTAACGGATGTAAAACTGCCATGAGCCTATTATTTGTTATTTTAGGCCTTTGTTAGCCTGTCTGCGGTCCCTACGTGCAATACTCCTCCTCCGCTGACCACTGAGCTGCCTGTGTATCCATGTAACGGATGTAAAACTGCCATGAGCCTATTATTTGTTATTTTAGGCCTTTGTTAGCCTGTCTGCGGTCCCTACGTGCAATACTCCTCCTCCGCTGACCACTGAGATGCCTGTGTATCCATGTAACGGATGTAAAACTGCAATGAGCCTATTATTTGTTATTTTAGGCCTTTGTTAGCCTGTCTGCGGTCCCTACGTGCAATACTCCTCCTCCGCTGACCACTGAGCTGCCTGTGTATCCATGTAACGGATGTAAAACTGCCATGAGCCTATTATTTGTTATTTTAGGCCTTTGTTAGCCTGTCTGCGGTCCCTACGTGCAATACTCCTCCTCCGCTGACCACTGAGCTGCCTGTGTATCCATGTAACGGATGTAAAACTGCCATGAGCCTATTATTTGTTATTTTAGGCCTTTGTTAGCCTGTCTGCGGTCCCTACGTGCAATACTCCTCCTCCGCTGACCACTGAGTTGCCTGTGTATCCATGTAACGGATGTAAAACTGCCATGAGCCTATTATTTGTTATTTTAGGCCTTTGTTAGCCTGTCTGCGGTCCCTACTTGCAATACTCCTCCTCCGCTGACCACTGAGCTGCCTGTGTATCCATGTAACGGATGTAAAACTGCCATGAGCCTATTATTTGTTATTTTAGGCCTTTGTTAGCCTGTCTGCGGTCCCTACGTGCAATACTCCTCCTCCTCTGACCACTGAGCTGCCTGTGTATCCATGTAACGGATGTAAAACTGCCATGAGCCTATTATTTGTTATTTTAGGCCTTTGTTAGCCTGTCTGCGGTCCCTACGTGCAATACTCCTCCTCCGCTGACCACTGAGCTGCCTGTGTATCCATGTAACGGATGTAAAACTGCCATGAGCCTATTATTTGTTATTTTAGGCCTTTGTTAGCCTGTCTGCGGTCCCTACTTGCAATACTCCTCCACTGACCACACCAATGCTGCCCGTTTACCCCTTGAACCTATTTTACAGTGCATAGAGCCTATTTTTTTATTTTATTTAATATTAATAAAGCCATGCTGGACTATGCTGTACCACGCTATGAGCTACCCAGTTGACAATTCTTTTGCGAGAAAAGCCATCCCACCCCTCCACCAGCATGTTAAAGACCGCATTGTCCATGCACTCTGTCAATCTGTGACTCCAAAGGTACACCTGACAACAGACACATGGACCTGTAGGCATGGCCACGGAAGGTTACGTGTCCTTTGTGGCGCAATGGGTTAATGTATTGGATGCATGGTCCACACAGGGAACAGCCTGGTATGTCTGTCTGCAGTCCCTAATTCAAGTTGTCCTCAACTCAATAAAGCTGTGCTTCTACCTTCTGGCTCTGATTAAGCTATTTTTTTTTTTTTAAAAATGGTGTTTAGGGCCTACTAACGGTGTCTGCCCCTGCCTGGTGTTGTCCTCAACTGAATAAAGCTGAGCTTCTACCTTCTGGCTCTGATTAAGCTATTTTAAAAAAAAAATGGTGTTTAGGGCCTACTAACGGTGTCTGCCCCTGCCTGGTGTTGTCCTCAACTGAATAAAGCTGTGCTTCTACCTTCTGGCTCTGATTAAGCTATTTTTTTTTTAAAAAAAGGGTGTTTAGGGCCTACTAACGGTGTCTGCCCCTGCCTGGTGTTGTCCTCAACTGAATAAAGCTGAGCTTCTACCTTCTGGCTCTGATTAAGCAATTTTTTTTTTTTTTAAATTGGTGTTTAGGGCCTACTAACGGTGTCTGCCCCTGCCGGGTGTTGTCCTCAACTGAATAAAGCTGTGCTTCTACCTTCTGGCTCTGATTAAGCTATTTTTAAAAAAAAAATGGTGTTTAGGGCCTACTAACGGTGTCTGCCCCTGCCTGGTGTTGACCTCAACTGAATAAAGCTGAGCTTCAACCTTCTGGCTTTTGGCCTACAGTAGCAGATATTAAACTGCATTTGGCCTACTAGTGTGGTTGGGCCCTTAAAACAGTGTCTGCTGCTCTTGGGTTTGCTACTCCACTGAACAAAGCAATGCCGCCTGTTTAGTCCTGTTACCAATTTTGAACTGCATTTAGCCTACTTTATTCTTTGGCCCTATATCTGTTTCCTCCTCAGCCTGCCCATTGCCCAGCCACTGCTAGATGAGTCTGCTGGTACATTGACCTAGACCACTACATTCCCCTTGCACTCTACACAGCCAGAATCTGACCCTGCTGAAAGTAAGGTTCCCCTTCCCGCATGTTATACCACCTTACACAGGGACAAAGAGGAAGGTGCAGATGAAAGTGCAGGTTCCTTCATCAGGTGGGGGGGGCATACTCGTTGGCGACGTCACTGGCACAGGGCCCCTCAGAGTACACAAAAGTGTCGCTGCTGGTGGGAGGCGCCCCCGCCGTGCAAACACACCGCTGTACTTTGAGGGGCCCTGTGCCAGTGCCAATGCGAACGAGTGGGCCCCCCCTGCTTGCTCAGGATCACAGCACTTGCAACGTTGAAATACTTACCTCTCCCTGCTCCACCGCCGTGACATAGTCCACGTTTCCTGGGCCCACTAAAGCCTTGAACCAGCCATACCCCCCACAACTTTTGCCAAATGACCCCCAATTTCCTATGCCCAACTATTATTATAAAGTTAATTAAGATTGACAAGCTTCAGAAAACAAGAATGGATGTGTTTGGCATTAAAATGGGCACTGTAGGTGTTTTCCTGGCCTCCACTCACTGCCGACTATGCTTCCCCATTGACTTGCATTGGGTTTCGTGTCTCGGTCGATCCCCGACTTTTAGCGATAATCGGCCGACTGCACTCGACTCGACTCTGGACAAAGTCGGGTTTCACAAAACCCGACTCGATCTTAAAAAAATGAAAGTCGCTCAACCCTACCCAGGAGTTTATTAAAGCAAAGAAGTGGAATATTCTTGAATGGCCAAGTCAGTCACCTGATCTCAACCCAATTGAGCAGCATTTCACTTGTTAAAGACTAAACTTCAGACAGAAAGGTCCACAAATAAACAGCAACTGAAAACCACCACAGTGAAGGCCTGGCAGAGCATCAAAAAGGAGGAAACACAGCGTCTGGTGATGTCCATGAGTTCAAGACTTCAGGCAGTCATTGCCAACAAAGGGTTTTCAACCAAGTACTAGAAATGAACATTTTATTTACAATTATTGAATCTGTCCAATTACTTTTGGTCCCTTTAAAAACAGGGTGGCACATGTTAAGGAGCTGAAACTCCTAAACCCTTCATCCAATTTTAATGTGGATACCCTCAAATGAAAGCTGAAAGTCTGAACTTCAACTGCATCTGAATTGTTTTGCTTAAAATTAATTGTGGTAATGTCTATAACCAAAATTAGAAAAATGTTGTCTCTGTCCAAATATATATGGACCTAACTGTAGATAATGTAGTTATATCTTTATCCATTATTATTAAAAAAATATCACTATTATAGCTTATCGAGATGTATTGAAAATGCACCCAGATGGAATCTAGATTGTAGGGATATGTATAGCTCCTTAATGTTCATACCATTATTATGTTTGTGTTATAGGAGGTTACGTTATCTCGGATAGTATGAAATTTCTGATAAGAACTGTGGTTAAAAGATCCATATGTGTTTAGTTATAATAATCAGTTTGTTACCTTCTGTTTTTAAATGATTTTAATGCACTTTGCACCTTGTCCATAGTCCGATTGGGAGTTTGACGCAGGGGGAGGGGTCACTCACCTTTTTCTCCCGGCGGAACTTCCTCTCTGACATGGACCCGTAGAAGCGCTATCGTTCAGCGCGAAACTGCTGTTGTCCCGTCCTGCACGCTCCTCACTTGCTAGACTCCCCTGTGCCGTGAAGATGTCATTATACACTCACCGGCCACTTTATTAGGTACACCATGCTAGTAACGGGTTGGACCCCCTTTTGCCTTCAGAACTGCCTCAATTCTTCGTGGCATAGATTCAACAAGGTGCTGGAAGCATTCCTCAGAGATTTTGGTCCATATTGACATGATGGCATCACACAGTTGCCGCAGATTTGTCGGCTGCACATCCCAAAGATGCTCCATACAAGGCAGGATGGATCCATGCTTTCATGTTGTTTACGCCAAATTCTGACCCTACCATCCGAATGTCGCAGCAGAAATCGAGACTCATCAGACCAAGCAACGTTTTTCCAATCTTCTACTGTCCAATTTCGATGAGCTTGTACAAATTGTAGCCTCAGTTTCCTGTTCTTAGCTGAAAGGAGTGGTACCCGGTGTGGTCTTCTGCTGCTGTAGCCCATCTGCCTCAAAGTTCGACGCACTGTGCGTTCAGAGATGCTCTTAGGCCTACCTTGGTTGTAACGGGTGGCGATTTGAGTCACTGTTGCCTTTCTATCAGCTCGAACCAGTCTGCCCATTCTCCTCTGACCTCTGGCATCAACAAGGCATTTCCGCCCACAGAACTGCCGCTCACTGGATTTTTTTTCTTTTTCGGACCATTCTCTGTAAACCCTAGAGATGGTTGTGCGTGAAAATCCCAGTAGATCAGCAGTTTCTGAAATACTCAGACCAGCCCTTCTGGCACCAACAACCATGCCACGTTCAAAGGCACTCAAATCACCTTTCTTCCCCATACTGATGCTCGGTTTGAACTGCAGGAGATTGTCTTGACCATGTCTACATGCCTAAATGCACTGAGTTGCCGCCATGTGATTGGCTGATTAGAAATTAAGTGTTAACAAGAAGTTGGACAGGTGTACCTAATAAAGTGGCCGGTGAGTGTACATGCTGCAATAAAGAAAACTTTCGTACCATAGTGCCGGTGAGTGCTGCTTTTATCCTCTTGCTCTTCATCTGTGAAACACTTATTTTCTACCCCAGAAATAGTTTACCTCTAGTGGGTAGGAATGCCGGAATTGACCTCTGGACAAAACTTTTTCTATTGTGGCTAAAAATGGAACTAAAAGTAATTATGCACTGTAAGTTGCTTTCAAAATATTATTGCAATGAGTAGATCATTAGTTTTTCGTAAACTGATTGAAATCATATCCCTAGATAATTTGTGTGGTTATCACAGGCATGTTCCTTTCTGATACAGTAGGACTACAAGTTCAATCATACCCTGGAAGTCAGTTTCTAAGATTACAGGTAGATACAAGAGAATGTATCATCTAATTTCTAGTACTTGCTGATGCATATGGATTAGAGATTAAGATTTAAGATATTCAGATTTCTCACACATCTGGTGTTCTTGTTTCTGAAACAAAAGTGAATGTATTTTTAAGGGTACATTCACATTGCATTCCGGCACTCGTTCAATGGCCCCAATGGGGCTTACTTCCGAACCCCCTGCAAAAGGGGATCCGGAAATGTGTTTTGTCGGGGCTATAGACTATAATGGTGCAAGCAGAGCAAATGTGCGCCCTGACATGCATAATTTTCGGGAGTGTACGCCTACTGGAGGAGGACAATCAGACGTAGTAGACTGGCAGTATATGAAAATGTTCTATAGGCAGTTTTTGGCTTTCTTTTTATTCATATTTATGTACCCTATTGCTATTATACTGTATGTTTTTGGTTAGATGAAGTGCAGCTCTCTTGTGAGCTAATATGAGTATATTGTGCTTCAAGTTGATGTTTACATTTTTTTTGGTATCAATAAGATATTGCACATTTTGGTGAACCCTGTGTATATGACATGTTTCCTGTTGTTTTGTCTTGTTTTGTCTTTTGTATTTATTTTCTGCACATATTTCCATAAGAATAATCTGCTGTATACAGCCATTGAGAGCTCATACCAGTGTACCCTTAAATGGGTTGTCTCAGTTACAAAAATCTATGTCCCTGACTGCAATTTGTTAGAAAATTACAAACTGCTCTTTGTTCATAATCCCCAGGTCCATCGCTGAGCCTCTGGTGCTGACCCTGTTCCATCGCTGAGTCTCTGGTGCTGACCTCGGTCCATCGCTGAGGTCCATCACTGAGTCTCTGGTGTTGACCTTATTCCATCGCTGAGCCTCTGGTGCTTCTTCCGATTCATCGCTGAGTCTCTGGTGCTGACCTCGGTCCATCGCTGAGGTCCATCACTGAATTTCTGGTGCTGACCTCAGTCCTTCGCTGAATCTCTGGTGCTGACCTCGGTTCATCGCTGAGTCTCTGTTGCTGGCCTCGGTCCATCGCTGAGGTCCATCACTGAGTCTCTGGTGCTGACCTCGGTCCATCGTTGAGGTCCATAACTGAGTCCCTGGTGCTGACCTCGGTCCATCGCTGAGCCACTGGTGCTGACCTCAGTCCATCGCTGAGGTCCATCACTGAATCTCTGGTGCTGACCTTGGTCCATCGCTGAGCCTCTGGTGCTGACCTTGGTCCATCGCTGAGGTCCATCACTGAGTCTCTGGGGCTTCTCCCAATCCATTGCTGAGTCTCTGGTGCTGCTCCCAATCCATTGCTGAGTCTCGGGTGCTGCTCCCGGTCCATTGCTGAGTCTCTGGTGCTGACCTCAGTCTATTGCTGAGGTCCATCACTGAGTCTCTGGGACTTCTCCCAATCCATTGCTGAGTCTCTGGTGCTGCTCCCGGTCAACTGCTGAGTCTCGGGTGCTGCTCCCGGTCCATCACTAAGTCTCTGGTACTGACCTCGGTCCATCGCTGAGGTCCATCACTGAGTCTCTGGTTCTTATTCCAATCCATTGCTGAGGATCTGGTGCTTCTCCCGGTCGATTGTTAAGTCTCGGGGGCTGCTCCCGGTGTCTGGTATTGGCTGCAGTACTGATATCACGTCGACACCTCGGCAGTCAATCAGTGAGTTCAGCGGCTCTTAAGGTTTTTTTTGACAAAACATGGGCAAAGTCGTTGAGCTCACTGATTGGCTGCTGCGCAGTGGATGTGGCGTTAACATCGCAACCAATACCAGGACCCGGGTGCAGCACCAAAAACTAAGCGGTGGAATCGGGGACACTGACTAAAGAGCAGTTTGTTATTTTATAAAAGTGAACGTGGAGCTCAAGATTTTCTGAAATGGGAAAACGCCATTAAAGAGAACGTGTCAGCACGATTTTGTAATGTAAACTAAATATATGGCTGTAATGGGGGCTGTAATACAGATTACTGTAAATAGATAGCTTGGGTGAAGAAATCTGCTTTGTTTTTCTTCTAAAATCACCATTTGAAGTTTTCTTCTAATTAGATTTTGGTGCACAGGGGCCAGGCTGTGCACTGGGTCTTCTATTATTATTATTATTATTATTCATTTTTATAGCGCCATTTATTCCATGGCGCTTTACATGTGAAGTACGGGGCAAATATAGACAAACATTAAACATGAGCAAAAACAAGGCACACAAGGAGGGAGGACCCTGCCCGCGAGGGCTCACAGTCTGCAGGGGATGGGTGATGATACACTAGGAGAGGGTAGAGCTGGTTGTGCGGCGGTTCAGTAGGTTCAGGATCACTGCAGGCTGTAGGCTTGTCGGAAGAGGTGAGTCTTCAGGCTCTTTTTTCTCCTCCCTGTCTGTGATTTCCTGGTTCCTTGGCCGGCTTCCTAGTATTACAGCACCATTACAGCCAGGTCTTTACTTTGCAAAATCATGCTGATGGGTTCTCTTTAAAGCTATGGAACAGGTTTTTTTATTATTTGCAAACATGAACTGGTCCACCAAAGTGCCAGAGGCTCCTTAAACGAGCCCAGTGCAGCACCATACTGTCCCTTAACTGTCCATCACAAGACAACCATAGTTTGAAGGCAACAGACAAGACTATTAGTATTGATGATATGTGCTGCATGTTCAATCATGAAAACAGACTTTACAATGTAATTTAATGTGGATGTGTATAATTTTGAGCATCACACTAATGTCGTGGCTTCCATTCCATCTGCTACCACTGGGTTTATCAGGTTTCCTTCTATACTTTTTTTTATCTCACTATCTATCCCTAGACATCACAGCCACATAAGACCTAGGGGAATAGGATTGTTTTTTTTCCCATGTGTTCTTGAATGTAGAATTGGCGACACAGCATCCTTTAACTATTCTACATTACCCTTAGGCCTCACTCAGACATCAGTTTTTCTCACTTACGAGAAAAACAGATCAATTATTTTGATCAGGTTCTAATCAAACTTATCAGAGTTTGACCAGCGTTTGGCCCAAGTGTCATCAATTTCTCTCGTACGTGGAGGAAAAAAACAATTTTTGACCTTTGATTTTTTCACAGACCCATTGCCTTGCACTGCTGATTTTTAATCTGATCCTCCCATCAAAATCAGACATGTCTCAGTGATTTTCCACAGTTCTTTTGATCCGTAAAAAAAATCACGGACGTGTGAATGGCCCCATAGACCTTCAGAGGCATGAGTGATATCCGTGAAAACCACAGCTAGCACTCGTACATGAACATCAGATGTCTTAATGAGGTCTTAAAGAGGTTGTAGTGTGTTTAAAAACCATCGGTGTTCACCTCCAAAATCAGCACCTCGCTAGTTCCTGGGTTGTGAGTGGTATTGCCGCTCAGCCCCATTGACTTCATTACAGCTGAGCTGCAGTTACAGACACATCCTAGGCACACCGCTGGCAAAAAAAAAAGCAGCCATGTTTTTCTAATGCTACACAACCCCTTTAACATTGGTTTTGGCTTGTGTATGATGCGTCCTGATATCTTCGCTTGTACTAATAGTCATCCATTTTCTTGTTCTAGAAACCCTCCACCTACATTACTTCATCCCAATCAATGGTCCAGAGCCTTCAGCCACTTTATTGCACAGTAAGTCTTTATACACACTTACAAGGCCATGTTACTTTTCTATCTAATCTACAATGGTGGGTTAAACATTGCGTATTTGTTGGAGTCTCGGTACTGAAATTCTGGAACAACGTTCAGTTTTACCACTCACAGTTTAATAAAAATCTAGGCACGATGTGGATTTTCCAAGGGCTTATACAGATCAGAGTTTTCCTCGTATGAAAAAAATCGGTTGAGGTTTCACCAGATTTTCATCAGAGTTTTTTCACAGTTTTATGATTTTTTTTCTAATGAGAAAAAAAAGGTTTCTTTACCCTCTCTTATCAGTCTGAACGTGATGGCATCCAAGTGCGGTGCCATTTTTTCCAATGCTCAGTTTGATCTGAGACTTAGATCAACCTTGGACATGCCTCCCCGATTTTGCAGGAACACAATCAGTAAAAATCACGGTCCTATGGGCAGCCTCGTTGACTATCATAAGTTTGATTGAGTGCTATCCATGAAAAACACTGGTAGCACGCAACCATGAAAAACTGAAGTGTGAATGAGCCCTGATTCTACTCTGGATTTAATTAATTGCAACTATGTTAATTCCGTAGCTAAATTCTGCACAAAACTAATATATGGTCAAGAAATAAATGATGGTTCTTATATTCAGATACATAAACGTAATTATGCACAGGTGACCACTGACATTGCCAGTGATTCTCTCTCCGCTCTACTAAATTGGTGGGTGGACCTTTAAAAAGTGGCCAGTTTTTACTCTTATTTTATTCCCGCTCCTGTCCTGAATATTAATTTTTTTGGTTGTTTTTTCCACGGTTCCAGAGTTATGGGCCTTTTCATTTAGTGCTAAATATTTATGCTCTTCACTAAGGGGGCGTGGCTCATATGGTAATTATGCAGTGCAGCATAAAGCCACACCCCTAGATAATCTTTTGAACCACGCCTCCTTGTAAAGACCATAAATATTTGCACTAAAGATAAAGGCCCATATTTTGGGAAAGCAAAAACAAAGAATGGAATACTCAGGGGAGCAGAAGTAATAAAATAAGACCTGATAACTGGTCCCCTTTAAGTAAGATTCATCTTAGGCAGACTTCCATTTATCTGATACATTAGGATCACTTTTTTCCTGCCTCAACGGATCACAAGTAGCATCAAAACTAGTTTCTACTTCAAAATTCTGGAGAGATAGAAAAATGCAGAATGTGGCATTTCACAATTGGAATTCTTGACGAATCGGGGGCAAAAACTGATGGATGGACTGAATGAATGAGAACAAGCCTTTAGAGGCCAAATTCACCACTGAATTTTGTGTTATGCCCTATCAATACTATTGCTATGTCAGGTGCTTGAGTTAGATTATTTTCCAAGCACAAGAGTCCTTTGGAAAATGTTTCTACAAATATCATGCAAATAACTAAATGCCCTTGTATTGGTGATACAAAAATAGGGAAAGTTTTCCTTGTGTAAATGTGTGGATCTAGTTTCAATACCAGATCGTACACTGTTCAACTGGGGAGGTTGTGCATAGTAGGCACAACACTGGAGAGGGAGTGTGACTGCAGAGGTGCCCTATATATAATATCAATGCAGATAAGCAAACACAAGATAATGTCGGCTACACTCGCTGCAATGGAAGAGTAGTAGAAGAGGAGACTCCCGGCTAAGAGGTGCCCACCCCGACGCGCGTTTCGGCAATAACCTTTGTCAACTCAATCCTCAGATAGAATAAAAACTATTCATATAACTTACTTTGGACTTCCTTCATTTACTGGCAGTGCCCCGAATATCCTGTAAGTTTTTTCTTATTCTTAAACTTGTATTAGTGATGGCAGCCTTAGGTTATTTGCATATGGAGTTCTTGAGTTTTTTTTTAGTGTGTCTACTCTAAAAGAGGCCTGAAAAATCACTCTTCTGATCATATGTTCTGTCTTATGAGGGTTTTTTTTCCACTTTAGGTTTTGAAAAACATTTAATGTGGAAAAAAGGAAGTGCAAATCTCTTTTTTGAAGTGGCTCCTGATGGAATTCACTCCAAACTTGTCACTGCGCAATCAAAATTCAGCAGAAATAACACTTCAGGAAATAACCTCTACCAAAATGTATCAAAAACTCTTCAAAATCACGCTAGGAAACTAATTTAAAAAAAAGCTCCCCAAAGAAGGAGCATTTACTGAAGTAGTTTCCAAAAACTACCGTAATTGTTTTTGACAACCTCAAAAAAAATTCAGTGTGCACATAACCTTAATCACTTATTTATTTTACGTTCTCCACAGCATGCATTCTGGCCGCCTGTGTCATTCCTTCTTTTTATCCTACTCAGGGAGTTTGCGACCCACAAAGGTTAATAGCGTTGGTCAACAGTCAAGACTCAAGACTCCCTGTAACATTATGTTATTTCAGCAGAAAAAGATAGTGACAAGGCAATTTTGCAACTTTTGTGCAAAATTAGTAGAACAGCCTGGTGGCCTCACATGGAGATCCAGTAGTGTACCAAGAAGTAGATCACCTTCTACTATTTGTCCACCTCTACTATGGACTGTGAAAATATGGCAGGAGATATTTTAAAATCCAAAAGTTGGTCAAACTGGAGGACACACATATTTTTTAGACGGGTTATCTTTCACTTTAACATTGATGACCTATCCTTTGGAAAGGTCATCAATGTCTGATTGGTGGGGTTGCGACAACCGGCGCCTCTGCCAATTAGCTGCTCAGTTGCGGAGCTGCAACTCCGTCGACAGAATAGTGGCGGATGTGCAGTATACCAGGAACAGCTGATCGGCGGGGTGCAGGTTGTCGCACCTCCACCGATTAGACATTAATTACCTATCCTAAGCATACGCCATCAATGTTAAAGTCCTGGACATCCTCTTTAAGAAAGAGTGTCCAGGAATCGACAACTCCTTTAAAACTTGTTGTTTTTATTTCCCAATCATGTAAATAACAAGATCATCGACCTAGATATCTGTAAACTGTGTTACCCTTCACCTATCTAGTGCTGAGGAGTAGTGATGAGCAAGTATACTCGTTACTCGAGTTTCTCCGAGCATGCTCGGGTGTTCTCTGAGTATTTTGGTATGCCCGGAGATTTAGTTCATGTTGACGCAGCTGCATGATTTGCAGCTACTAGACAGCTTGAATACATGTAGGGATTCCCTAACAAACAGGCAACCCCCACATGTATTCAGGCTGTCTAGCTGCTGCAAATCATGCCGCTGCGTCAACATAAACTAAATCTCCGAGCACTTACAAATACTCGGAGACCACCCGAGCGTGCCCGGAGAAACTCGAGTAACAAGCTCACTCGCTCATCACTACTGAGGAGTTAAAACTGCTGACAGACGCTTTAAAACAGTGCTGTACTCTGAATTTCGGACCTGTCAAAAAACCACAGTCTTCTCAAAAAGAAATGTTATTTTATTGTGTGAGCAAGGCTTTTTTTAATAATAATAAATATAATAATAATAATTATAAAGCCTTTTTATGTGCCATCATTTTGTTTCAATTCACAACCTTAAAAATCACCGAATAAACGAAATCCCTGCTAAGAGGCGCAGTTATTTTTTACTGTTTTTATGCTCTGCATACTTTTGTTTATTCCTTTGGCTTTGTAGACAGATCTGGCTTCATGTTATCTCCGGCGGGGCTGTAATGACTTTAAAAATGACCATTTTATCATCATAGAACAGATTTTACCTCCAGCCTGGAAGTCACAGATAGAGCAAATGTTTTAATCTACCTGCCACTATTTACCACTCCAAGATCTGAGACAGCGCCGATACGTAATATTGCTTCAGTGCGCTCGATCTAAAAGTGAGTGCAGTCAGCTCCACATCTGTCCTTTCCCCTTTTGCTGTTCGTTACTTTGCCTGTGTTTTCCCTGGTGTACGTAAAATGATGAATGGGTCTTTCACAGTTTTCCGATAAGACAGTAGAAAAGTTCTAATATTTTTCTTTTAATTGGGAATCTGGAAACGATAAAGGAAAACAGATTCAAACTAGTTTAGGGTGAAAATCACACGGCATCAAAAACATTTCACTGCATAAAATCCTTAGAGGGGTCATCCATAGCTAAAAGGGTCCGCTTTAGCTAAAGTGTCTGAGCTGCATTACTAAACAGAACTCATCGACAAAGAAGGCGCCAATTCTGAAAGATAAAAAATATTAAACTTATTTCTCTAACCATGGAATACCGCATTATATTCTCTTATCCAGCAACGTGGTATTTAATTTTTTACGTAAAGGGTTGCTCCACTACTTTTACAATTGCGTGAAAAAGTGTTTGCCCCCTTCCTGTTTTCCTATTCTTTTGCATGTTTGTCACACTTAAATGTTTCAGATCACCAAATTAAAATATTAGACAAAGATAAGACAAGTAAACACAAAATGAAGTTTTTAAATGAAGGTCTTTATTATTAAGGGAAAAATAAATCCAAACTTACAGGACCCTGTATGAAAAAGTGATTGCCACCACCTTAAAACATAAATTCGCTGTGGTTTATCACATCTTTGAGAACCTGAGTTCAAATTCCCCAGCCACATGCAGTTCTGATTACTGCCACACCTGTTCTCAATCAGGAAATTACTTAAATAGGACCTGCCTGATAACGTGAAGTAGACTAAATAATCCTCAAAAGCTAGACATCATGCCTCGATCCAAAGAAATCCTGGAACAAATGAGACAAAAAATAACTGAGATCTATCAATCTGAAATAGGTTATGAAGTCATTTCTAAAGCTTTGGGACTCCAGTGAATCACAGTGAGAGCAATTATCCACAAATGGAGAAAATATGGAACAGTGGAGAACCTTCCCAGGAGTGGCCGGTTGACCAAAATTACCCCAAGAGCACAGCGGTGACTCAACCAAGAGGTCACAAAAGATCCACAACAACATCCAAAGAACTGCAGGCTTCACTTGCCTCAGTTATGGTCAATGTTCATGACTCCACCATAATAAAAAGACTGGGCAAAAATGGCCTGCATGGCAGCGTTCCAATACAAAAACCACGGCTGACCAATAAGAATATAAAGGCTCATCTCAGTTTTGCCAGAAAACTTCTACTTATTCTGGCTTTAAGTGTCTAGTGGGTGGTCCTAGTCATTGATTGACAACCTTTCCTGTATTGGTGTGCTTTTATTTATAGCTGTCATTCGCCAGTAGGACCACCCACTGCTAGTTATGAATCTTTACCCCATTTAAAATATCTTGGTCCCATAAAGTCAAATGGTCAGACCCTTTGAGATTTGATCACATTCCCTATACTTCATCTTGTACCTCATTTGAGGAAGGGGGTTTACAGGAGCGTAATGCAGTTTAAGGATCATCCCTTTCCAATGCACGCTTGCTCACAGATTATGTAATAGAAGAGTATATAATATGACTTTATTCTCTCTTTTTGGCCTATTAAAGGACCCAGTATTGGAATGCTATTGACTACTTAATGGACCCCATTCCTTAAGGCCAAGTGTAACTGGACAAGGTTGTAGCACTGATTTGGCAGCATATTAACGTGCCATCTTTTTTGCACTCATTAGCCAAGGCTACAGTGCCATCTGAACAGCCATAATAGCGGCTTTGTATACCTGCAGTATTATTGCATGCCCATTATTTCATCAGGCCGTTCTTGCCTACAGTGGAAATTTTCTATTCTTACAATAAAATCTGAAATCTGCGCTTTTATTTATCTCTTCTTACTAAATTGTTCACTGTGTATTTCCTGACCTCGGATTATGCAATCTGCATTTTTTTTGTAATTTAATCATCTATGCAAGCAATTTTTAAATGTGTTTTCTTTGCAATACATCATAAGGTAATGAAGCATAGAACAAGAGAGATGTATTAAGGATAAACAATTCAAAGAGAGCCGTAAATTCACTCGGCGCTGCGGATATTGTGAGACCGCGACTACGTTTTGGAATGTAATTCCTCGTAATAACGTTCCGAGCTGAAACCATTGTTTATTCCTGCGAAATGACGAGAGCGATCAACATTAATAATCAGTATTCCATTCATTTAAATTAAAACATCAGGGCACATAGTGGAGAGCCTTTGGCCATTCGGGATAATTGGCTCATTTATTTGCATTAGTTATGCATTTGTCAGTGCTAAACTTCCTACGGTTTAGTTATGATGAATTAGAATTAACACTTTTCACAATTCCAAATTACTTTTTCAGTATGGGATGAAAATTTGGCAGCAATATTTTTGTAATTTTCTTGATGAGCGGTTTGCAGTGTAATAATCTAGTTATTACAAGAGAATTTGATACTTATCTTGCTCACATCATCGCTTTTCTTTTATCATCAACCTGTTCCAATTTCATAACATTTCTGGATCAAGCTGCTCAGAATGAGAACAGGGTCGGACGAGTGCATGAGTTTTGTCCCGAATACTCGGACAGTTTTTATCCATGTTCCATTTGTGTTTCCATTTTTTACACCCATGTGACATTCCAGTTTATACATCAACAGGTGAGGAAATACAGTTTCCCATGTTAAAGCACCACTCCGTTTTTGTTTTCCGCTCCGTTTTTTTTTTAATTTTACGGCTGGAGTGGTGCCACTAATGTAAGTTCCCTGCCCTTAGTCTCATACTCAACAGCTGGCATCTTCTGTTATTGATGCCGCTTCGTTCAACTTCTATAATTTGTGACCTGCCAGATCGCTCCAGGGTAAGCTGGGCAAACCGAAGGCCACAGCTAAATGTAAATCTATGAGAGCCCGAACGAGGCCAGGATGAGGATCTCAAAAACCTACACTGAGAGCTTGTGACTTCCGGTCAATCAAAAGTTGGTGCCACGGGACCAGAGTGCAACGGGAACAGCAGAAGATGGTGGCGGCTGGTAAATATAATACTAGGGTCAAGGAACTTACATTAGTAGCACCACTCCAGTGCTGAAATTTATAAAAAGCTGGAATGGTGCTTTAATCACTACAATGTATCAGTAAAAATTGGATGCTACACAGAAGATCCATGCGGGATCTGATTTTTCTTATGCTCCCAAAAGCTTGAATTGGCAAGTTTCATCTAAAACTCAAATAGTACATGCTGCGATTTTTTTTCACAAGGACATTCGGCCCATGGGAAAAAAACTGTCATCTGTTCTACTGATATAAATTAGTTAGTATGCTGTCCAAATTTTCCTTGTGTGAAAGATTCTCCTTGCGCCTCTGTCATTAGAAGATTGAAAGTGACTACAGAAATTCATCTAGAGCCCAGAAAACTAGCATTTTGTACCAATATATATTTAATTTCAGTGACATATGGTTTGAATAAATTGATTTGTAAGAGTTGATAATTAAAGATTATATTATTATCGCTTGCTTTATTTTTCTCTGATGTGTACAGAGAACACAGACAATGTGCTTAGTTATAACATTACAGTGAGTGCAAATGACAAACTCTATAACTGTGTATAATACATGTGTGAATACCCAATTTGCATTGTTATTGATGTCGATTGACAATGGAAGACCACAACCCCAAGTGTCAGACCACAATCCTGTTCCTGTGAGATTAGATCCAGACAAGTATTGGCAGATTACCAGCAGGACTCATCAATTTCATTTCTAAATAGTGGCGGTCATTTTCAGCAGTAAAACCCACGTGTTATCTCCATTTACACTGTTTTGTCTTTTTTCCATCTGTGTTTGGAATTTTTACAGTTAAAAAAAGTAACAGTTTATGGTTTATAATTAGGACAGTAGACATGAGATATTACCCCTAGTGATGAGCGAGTGTACTCGTTGCTCGGGTTTTCCCGTGCACGCTCGGGTGGTCTCCATGTATTTGTGAGTGCTCGGAGATTTAATTTTTGTTGATGCAGCTGCATGATTTACAGCTGCTATCCAGCCTGAGTACATGTGGGGGTTGCCTGGTTGCTAGGTCAATCAAGCTGTCTAGTAGCTGCAAATCATGCAGCTGCTGCAAGTAAAACTAAATCTCTGAGCACTAACAAATACTTGGAGATCACCCAAGCGTTCTTGGGAAAACCCAAGCAACGAGTATACTGGCTGCAGTATTTTTAGGGTAACAGGTGTTTTCATTCACTTATTTATCTGCCCTATCACCTTTCTGGTGCGTCTTTATAGCTTTTCCCCCTGCTGGCATTTCTTGCTGATAATAGTCTCATTTAGATGGCCAACTATTCTGCTGCAGTTTAAAGCCAGTCAGTGAAATACTAGCTAGAGTTTTTCTCTTTTGCCGTTTCTGTTCTTTTCTCTGCTCCTATCTTCTGTTTCTTTTTAGCAAGTAGATGACACTTTATACTTTATTTTGCATTTCTTGGTTAATCATACTCACTCTGGGATCTTTTCCTGTTTCAGCACACTTTCCCTTTTGTAGGTTATTTACACTCTGCTCTGTTCTCTGGTTCTTTAGAAGGTATGAAAAGTGCTCAACGACCTTTCAAGCAGCATAGGTCAGAGTTGCCATTGTTTAGTCAGTGGTTAGGGCGATCTCAGCTCACGTAGGAACCACTAGGGACTGTGAGGTCAGGATCTCTAGTCTGTACAGGAACCGACAGGGTCAGTTGCAGTTTTTAGCTTAACCTATTTACCCGAGTGAGTTGCTACACTACCATAACACCAGTTTTTATTTGAAGAGTTTGGAGCCTCTGCAATGACTTCACTCTTGGTACAGTGCCCAATTGCTAGTGCAGTCTTCCAGTGCTTCTGTTTTAACTGAAGATCAGCACAAAAAAAGTAATAAAATCTATTACAGGTAATTAAGCCAAAACTTATTTACGGTAAGTTGATTTATTTACATAGGGCAGTGCTGCAATGCGTGTGCAAGTGCACAAATCATCAGATTATTATCAGTTAGCAGTGCTGCTGGCTAATTACAATCTAACGGGCCTGCTTACACAGCTCAGCTGGCATATATCAGTTGCATTATATATAAGTATAGTAACACTTCGCCATAATAAACTGTGTGCATTAAGGCCATAAATGAAAAGCTCTTCCTAGTTAAGTACATGTTCTGCAGACATTCAGAATCCCATAAGTAACCTTGGAATGGTCCAGGATCCAGATCAATGCAAACACAGAAGCTTTCCCTATTGTAGACTATCCAGGACACAGATGAGAATTGACCACAGCATCGTATGGTAAATCAATCATTTTATTATCTCTGAGGACAAATGGGAAGGCCACGATGTATAGTGCTTATCACTGTGTGCTGGGTTTACACAGTAAATATGTCTGATCATGTCAGGGTCATATACAGAAAGGTTTATCTAGTATGAAAAAAATTTAAAGGGATTGTCTCACATTCTATCATCAGAAGCCCACTGCTCCGCAAGGTCTCGGCTTCCTGAATGCCAGGGGAGCGGTGCGCTCCTGATGATTGACAGGTTGGGCTGGCATCATGGCTGAGGTGCTGGACCAAACTGCACGCTCTCGATGCTGCTAGTGGAGGCAGTATCAGAGGTGTATTGGGGCACTAGAGCTTTCAATATCCTGTGATCTAGCCACCCTTAGAGCTTGTAAACCGCGTAGCTAAAAGCTTGCAATTGTGCGCGCCTTACCTAGGAGACAGGATACCTCTGAGGAGGTCAGTAATCTTGGCAACAAGCTGCAAACTATAGAATAAGGTAATCTTGTAAGGAGGAAGACCGGGCTGCGGGCACCTGTACTGCGCCAGGTCCAGAACTGTCGAGGCTGTGTCCCAGGTTGTAAGGGGGAAAGAATAGGGAACCAAACAGACCTTTTCACCCGGAAGCGGGGGGGTGTGGCAGAGAGAAAAGTGCACGTAGCCAAGGGCAGTTTGCCGCCGGCAGAGACGGAGGCAGACGGGATCTGTGCACAGTGTGCTCCGGCCTTCAGGGAGCAAAGGCGCGGCAGATTGTGGCTGACACTGGGACTGTGAGCAGAGACAGGCCCGTGGGCTCTGTTAGGCTTAGGGCCACGCTCGTGCAAAAAAGTTGTGGGCTGCGTACAGGACCCGGCACTGAGGTCCCCTGTGCTGTCCCGTATACCAGAGACCTCATTTGATACCGGGGGTCTTTCTGCACCTGTGAATTTGGCTGCACCAGCTTATGGACTAGGGGCTCAGTGGAAGGTACCGGAGACCGACCGCTGCCGCCAGAAGACAGATCGCTAACCTTGGACCCCATTTGAGGACATTTGGCCAACAGCCACAAGGACTACAACCCTCAACGGAACATTTGTAGCTGAGGAAATCATAGACACGATAAGTTTACTGAGTGAACTGTTACTATTTTTTCTTTTTTTTTTGCTATTCTCCCTTGGGCTACTTTCACACTAGCGTCGTACGATGCATGACGCAATGCGTCGTTGCGACGTACCGATGCATGCTGTGAAAGCACCGCACAACGGGGGCAGCGGATGCAGTTTTTCAACACATCCGCTGCCCCATTGTGAGCAACGGGGAGGAGGGAGCGGAGTTCCGGTCGCGCATGCGAGGTCGGAAATGGCGGACACGACACACCAAAAAACGTTACATGCAACGTTTTTTGGTGCCGATGGTCCGCCACAACACGACGCAACAGTCGCACGATGGTTGCTACGTGTGGAAATGCGTCGCAATGCGTCGCTAATACAAGCCTATGGAGAAAAAACGCATCCTGCGGGCAACTTTGCAGGATGCGTTTTTTATGCAAAACGACGCATTGCGACGTGCGTCATACGACGCTAGTGTGAAAGTAGCCTTATTCATTCCCAGTTTAACTGTTTATCTTCCTGCGAGGAGTACCTTTACTGCTAAATTAAACTGTTAACTATTGCTCTGCTTTTCTTGCACTACTGCGTCCCGCAACCTGCTTACAACTTTAACTGTTTTTTTTTTTAAATGAAACTGTTGTTTAGTGTTCCAATCACACAATTATCCAGAAGAGTCCAGCAAACACTAAGAATAGTAGAGATCTTTCGAAAGCACATAGATCTCTGCGGTGATCCATATCGTAACCTCACACTCTGCTTTTGCTTCCCTTCTTTCCTGGGTTCTGCCACAGCCAATGTCTAACCAGCACTCTGAGAAAGGACTGAAGAGTAGTTTAGTCTCTGGCCAGTGGTTTATAAGAAAGGGTAGGTCTGGTCTCAGGTCTTTAAACACGGGGTCCATAAACAAATGCCTGATCTGGGGTCTGTAAATTGGGGAGAATCTTGACTGTAGGCATGGCTGTATTTTCCACTAGGCATCAGAGGGCGGGTGTTTAGGGTGGAAGGCTGCGGGGGGCAGCACCACCATGAATGAGAAAAAAAAAAATCCCCCTGCTTCACTTATGGACCAAGTGTCAGTATTGCCATTTTAATTTGGTGGTGATATCTATCTATCTATCTAACTCAGATCTATCTATCCATTATCTAGCTATACATCATATACAGGTGCTTCTCAAAAAAATAGAATATCATCAAAAAGTTAATTTATTTCAGTTCTTCAATTCAAAAAGTGAAACTCATATATTATATAGAGTCAGACTCATTACACCCAGAGTGATCTATTTCAAGTGTTTATTTCTGTTAATGTCGATGATTATGGCTTACAGCCAATGAAAAGCCAAAAGTAGTTATCTCAGTAAATTAGAATACTTTATAACACCAGCTTGAAAAATGATTTTAACATCCGAAATGTTGGCCTACTGAAATGTATGTTCAGTAACTGCACTCAATACTTGGTCGGGCTCCTTTTGCATAAATTACTGCATCAATGCAGCGTGGCATGGAGGCGATCAGCCTGTGGCACTGCTGAGGGGTTATGGAAGGCCAGGTTGCTTTGATAGCAGCCTTCAGCTCGTCTGCATTGTTGGGTCTGGTGTCTCTCATCTTCCTCTTGACAATACTCCATAGATTCTCTATGGGGTTAAGGTCAGGTGAGTTTGCTGGACAACCAAGCACAGTGATACTGTTGTTTTTTAAACCAGGTATTGGTACTTTTGTGTTGTGAACTGTATTTCTTGGCTCCCTCTTGTGATCACTAGCGGTATGACACTTGGATTGTCTTTCTCCAGGTTGGTACCCACCTGGTTCATTAGGCCTTGGGTGTTCCTATTTAGACTTCCTGGAAACTCAGTCTAGTGCCTGGAATCGATGTAGTCAGTCTATGTCTGTTTGCTCCTGTCTCCTGGTCTCCTGCTTTTTGCAAGATAAGCTAAGTCCTGCTTTCCTATTTTTGTTTATTCGCATTACTGCTATTTTGTTCCAGCTTGTTACAATGTGATTCCTGATTTTTGCTGGTAGCTCTAGGGGGCTGATATTCTCCCCCCACACCGTTAGTCGGTGCGGGGGTTCTTGGATATTCAGCGTGGATATTTTTGTAGGGTTTTTGCTGACCGCATAAGTCCTCTTCCTATTTTCTGCTATTAATTAGTGGGCCTCACTTTGCTAAATCTAGTTCATACTTATGTTTGTCTTTTCTTCTTACCTCACCGTTATTATTTGTTGTGGGCTTGTATCATAACTTTGGGGTCCTTTCTCTTGAGGCAAGTGAGGTCTTATTTCCTCTGAAAGGGTTAGTTAGTTCTCCGGCTGGTGCGAGACGTCTAGAATCAACGTAGGTACGTTCCCCGGCTACTTTTAGTTGTTGTGCTAGGATCAGATATACGGTCAGCCAAGTTACCACCTCCCTATGAGCTAGATTTTGTGTTTGCGGACTTAGCTGGAACTTCTGCGATCCTCTACCACTAGGATCACAACACTTTTGGCAGTGTGGACAGGGGCCAAGTCCTGCTGGAGAACGACATTTCCATTTCCAAAAAGCTTGTCGGCAGAGGGAAGCATGAAGTGCTCTAAAATTTCCTGGTAGCTGGCTGTGCTGACTTTGGTCTTGATAAAACACAGTGGACCTACACCAGCAGATGACATGGCTCCCCAAACCATCACTGATTGTGGAAACTTCACACTAGACCTCAAGTAGCTAGGACTGTGGCCTCTTCACTCTTCCTCCAGACTCTGGGACCTTGATTTCCAAATGAAATGCATAATTTACTTTCATCTGAAAACAATACCTTGGACCACTGAACAACAGTCCAGTTCTTTTTCTCCTTGGCCCAGGTAAGACGCTTCTGGTGTTGTCTATTGGTCATGAGTGGCCTGACACAAGGAATGCGACACTTGTAGCCCATGTCCTGGATACCTCTGTGTGTGGTGGCTCTTGAAGCAATGACTCCAGCAGCAGTCCACTCCTTGTGAATCTCCCCAAAATTTTTGAATGACCTTTTCATACCAAGCCTTTCCAGGCTGCGGTTAACTCGGTTGCTTGTGCACCTTTTTCTACCACACTTTTTCCTTCCACTCAACTTTCCATTAATATGCTTAGATACAGCACTCTGTGAGCAGCCAGCTTCTTTAGCAATGACCTTTTGTGGCTTACCCTCCTTGTGGAGTGTGTCAATGACTGCCTTCTGGACATCTGTCAAGTCAGCAGTCTTCCCCATGATTGTGGAGCTACGGAAACAGACTAAGGGACCTTTATAAACACTTAGGAAGCCTTTGCAGGTGTTTTTTGTTAATTATTCTAATTTACTGAGATAATGACTCTTGTGAGGAGCACCTGTGTGTATATATATATACAGTATATATATACCGTATGTATATATATATATATATATATGTATATATATATATATATTCCATGTGTTGGAATCAGAGGTGTATATAATATATGATCACTGTGAGTTCCCCAATAACCAGCCTAGTAGTTGCAGCAGCTGCGGTCTTGTCCATCACTCGTCAGTCAATTGCATCATTTTCCTGACAATTGGAGACAGCGGAGTTGATAAACTGGTGGCAGTGGTGGGATCTGTGTGATCTCTCCGGTGTCATGTGTGACAAACTGATATCAGAGGAGGGTCCTATGTGACCCCACCGTCTGTGTTATCTTTGATGACGATGGTGGGACCAGAGTGACTTCCCCCTGCTGTTATCCTTGACAAACTGGTGGCAGCGGTGGGATCTGCGCAACCCCCCTGGATGTATTATCCTTGACAATAAATAACCTTCTTCATCTCTATTTTTAATCCCAGTCTCTCCGTTCCGGAACCTAATTTATTGTTAGCATACTTTACAAATTCTATTAAGAAGACGGAAACCTCGCTCTTCCCGGAGTTTTTAGAAAGATGGATCTCAGCAATGTAAGTGTTATTGGGAGGAGAGGAGCCTGTGTGGATAGATTTACAATGTGCGTAAATAAATGAGTACAGGCTGCTTGAATTTCACCATGATAACACTTTTGTACCTCTGTCTACATTTATGACTTCAGCCATATGGCTTATTATCAGCTTGTAAAAAATTCTGTTTGCCCAGAATATATGCCGGCTCTTTGGAAATAAATAGCGGCCAATTGGATTCAGCTTGATTTACTACTTATATAACAGCTATTTTCATGGAAACAAGAGGAGCCTTCTGCACAATGTTATCATCGCGGAGCACACAGCGTCTACATTTGTGAAGTCGGCCTCTGGTGTGCTAGTGTCTGGCCTCTGTACAACAGTTCTGGCAGAAAAGTTTAATGCAGGGTCATAACTAAGATATGCAGAGGTTGAACTTAGACATGGGCCCTGGTGCTTAGGGGGCTGAAAAAAAGGTCCTCTGTCAAATAGGAAGACGCCAGTATTATAACAAGTCAGGCTTTCTTACAGATTTGGCAATAAGTACAGGATATTTGCAGGCCTAGAGCGTAATTACCAACATCTCTATTAGTAAAATAGATTTATTTAAGTGCCACCTCCAGGACCGTACTATCACCACCCAAAATATACAAACCCTGCCCATTTTTGCACCAGAATATGATACATTTGCTGGGATTTGTTTCAGAAAGTTTTGGGCAATCCCAACAAATTCAAGACTGTTGGCAACGACATTATGGTCAGTGGCTGAAAACTAGTAATACTAGCAGAATTTTTCAGAATTTGTTTGACCCACAGTTTGTCAGATTATATATGTGTTTCTGGAAAGGTTTGGCCACAACTATTATGGTCTCCGATACCTCGCCCAAAGTTTTCCTAAAAACTGAAAAAAACATATCCACTGAGGACGCAATGATATTGGTGTAAGGGATCTATTATTAAATAGATCCCTTAATTTCTCATTAAAAAGTCTGGAAAAACTGAACGAGCATTTCCCATTCCACATTTTATGTGCGTTAGTGGTTTTTGCTGTATTTTTTAAAGATTTTTTTTCCCAAATTTGCCGATTTTGTCATTTGGCAAATATTAAATGTATTACAAAAAAATGAATTTTGTGCCTTTTGTTTGCACTTTTGTTTTAATTTTTGGGCCACCGGGCTGGCATAATTTTATCCAAATACAGCATGCTCTGGGTGAACTATTACTTTTTTATGTTTTTGCCAATAGGATTTCCATAGGTTTAGTCTGTAGGAGAAATATGCATGTACAGAGAAAAATAGTCACTAGAAAGAAACTTGGTAATCTCATCTTTAGGGCTACTGTGCTCCTCTGATGCTGAATAGCTGCCTCTTGGATGCAGCATCTGGGAGCAAAAGCTCAACCAAGCTGCTGGTCTGTACTGTCAATCATCAGGGAGCGCACCAGCCACGGAAAGCAGGAAGCAAGGAGGAAGAGGAGTGGGGCAGTCCGGAAGAATGAAGATGAGTAAACCCCTCTAAAGTGTTTGTCTCGACTAGATATCCTCTTCTTGGAGCTAAATCAGTTAATCACTGCATGTGTAATGGTTTTTAGCGGCCAGCGTTCAGTTGCTATCACTGGGGGAAAGTCAGTGTAGCTGGTCAGTGTATTAGTGCACCAGTATTAGTGCCCCACACTCTGCGTGAGAATGCACAGGAATTCTTAGTGTGCTATAGTAGGAGCAGCTTTTTCTTAGACTCCACTTTTTCTTATGGAATGATGTCTTCAGTGGAAATCGACCTCTTAATAGGGGGCTGATATTATTAGGCTGGAAAGGTCCATAGATATTGGCCCATTCCCAGTCTAAAAATACCATCCCGCAGTTGCCCCAGAATTGGCGCATCACATTGGCCCTGGCTCTGTCATGCTGTGATGGTCTTCAGTAAGGAAGAGGGGTCTCACACTGTCCCCGGAGCTGGCACCTTAACTGTCCCTGTCCTGGGGGTACTCTTAAAGGTAGAGAGGCCCGAGTCTCCAATCTTACTATACTCCTGTAAAAACCTTAATCTGTCCCCTTCCCCACCCCATGAGGCAAGGGACAGAAATGAAAGGTAAACCAGCCACAAAGACAAAACAGGGATAACAGAAAACCTCCATCATACAAAAGCACTAACCAACAATAGTGAGGAGGATAGGGACTGGGAGGAATAAACTAAATTGGAAAAGGGACCAGGAGATAAACACACACTTACAATAGCAAACTACAGAACACCACAACTCCAATTCCAAAGTACAGATACTTATCTTTACACACAGCACAGCGTCTCCTAAGAGCATGGAAGCAGAGATTTCACCGGCAGGACAGAGAGGGTCGGGCCAGGTTTTATAGGAAGAGGTAACGACCAGATCAGAAGCAGCTGAAATGGAGCTGCATGTTTCTGACCAGCATAGAAAAGTGTCATTAACCTCTTCAGCACCAAAGGAAACCAAATTCATTTAATATGGATCCAAATACACAGGGTAAATGGCAGATCTCCGATTTACAATACGCAGTGATCTTCTACTCCCAGATCTCCCAGGTTGGCATGACACACTCGTGACAGGCTCTTCCTGAGTGTTTGTTTTTTTTTTACATTTTTGTGTCTGTGTTCTTTTCCTTTTAACTTACTGGGTTAGTAATGGGCGTGTCTGATAGATGCCACTCCATTACTAACGCCTGGGCTTGAAGCCAGCTGACAATACGCAGCTGACATCAACCCCCCAAAATATTATCCCGATTGCCACCACACCAGGCCAATTGGGAAGAGTCGGGCAAAGTACCAGAATTGACGTATCTAATGTGATGCGCCAATTCTGGGGCAGCTGCGGGCTGGTATTTTTAGGCTGGGAACCGTGAACCTTCTCAGCCTGATAATATCAGCCTGCAGCTGTCTGTTTTACCTTGGCAGGTTATAAAAAATGAGGGGATTCCACATCATTTTTTTTAATTATTTAGTTTCCAGCAATGAACTGGGAGTCAAAGATGTGTCCAGGCGACTCCCCCATGTTGATCTCATTCCATTTGAGTGCTGTTGCCATCCATTTCAGCAATTTTCCTACCCCCCTAGCCCTCCTGTGAGGGTCTTCTGGAAAAATCCTCAAGTTTCCAATTGACTTCCATTATACTCCTTACTTTGGTTGAGCCCATCTGAGCTGCTCAATTCAAGTACCGAGCACTTGGGCATTTTAGTGCTTGCTCATCGCTATTTATTATGCTTTGCTTATATAGCACCATCATATTCCACATCACTTTACAGACATTATCATTATCACTGTCCCTATTGGGGCTCATAATCTAAATTCCTTATCAGCATGTCTTTGGAGTGTAGAAGGAAATCAGAAAACAGGGAGGAAACCTACGCAAACATGGGGAGAACATACAAACTCCTTGCAGATGTAGTCCTTGATGGGATTTGAACTCAGGACCCCAATGTTGCAAGGCAACAGTGCTAACCACTGAGCCACTGTGCATTTGCAATGACACTATGTAGCATAACGCTAATTCAGAATTGTAAGGGGTTTGAGATAGGGGGTTTAATTATAACTAAACTTTAATTTACCATCCCAAAGACTTTTGTTTAATAATTAACTAAAGATGCAACATATACAATTTATAGCATTAATAGAAGTTAAAGAACCAGGCGCCTACTGTATGCAAAGAAGAATGATGAATGTGTCCTAATAGGAGGGCAGGCTCTCTGTGCACAAACCATTGACATGATTAAGGCTTCAATGGTTCACTCTCATGAAGGCACAATGAAAGGTCCTGCAGGGAGGCTCTGAACCACCTGTGCACGGTGATAAGCAGTTTGGTGGGGACATCTTATTAAGGATCAGGTTCCTGGATTTTACCTCTTATGGTCTGTGCACCAGACATACAAGATGACTTCAGGAAGCTGAGCTAGAATATTCATTCAAGGTGAGGCTGATTCATCTCTTCTATACGTGACGATAGGTCATAACTAATAAAAGTACCAAATTCAATGTAGCCATCTGTGTAATATAATAACTATAATGTTTTTGTTGACACAAATGTAACAAAGCTGAAATTGTGTCCTCTGTGATTGCTGATGTAGATTGAGTTCTAACTTTACCTGCACTCCAACAGGAAACCCACATATAATATATTACACAAGGATGGGGAATCAATTGATAAACCACCTGTATGTGAAAAATTCAAGTATATATAAGCATTGATGGTTGTATTTTCACTCAATGAAATTGTAATGCGGCCGCTTATATTTCTGCTAAATATTGCATTCTGATAATAATCGGATTATTCAATAGATCGTAATATTTGTATTGTGCACATACCTGACTGTCTAGTGTCAGGCCATAGAAGCTCAGTCATATTATTAGGATCATAAAAGAAACATTTAACAAATTTGCAAGTGCAAGTATAAATGATATTGCCCATCGTGGAGACCAATTTTTGAATTTGGTCTCATAATTACCACAATTTCTAGTAAATTCACAATAATTAATTAGGAGATTAAGAAATAACTGGTTAACAAAAAGAAATAATTGAATTAAAATCTGTGATTGCTATCTTGTGTCTGTGTAGAGCCTGAATGTTATTCCTGCTCCTGTACAGGATCAGTGGTGTCATCTAATATATGTATCACCGGATCTCCACTCCTTCCATAAATTAGTGTAGTGCTTCCTTTGCTTTGGATTTGCTCATACAGTAAATACATATACTTTTTTTTTTTGGGGGGGGGGCTTATGATCATGCATTGATCCTTAACGGTTAGGTAAGATAAATGCTTTTATTCCTGCAACACACCATTAAAGATTTAAATAAAACCTCTAACAGAATGACCTACATCCAATATCTTGGTGCATTGGGATATGTTTGTCACCTTAGATAATGCTACATCTGTATATTTGTGTAATGTTTATGTAACATTCTAGTTCGGTAATATAAACTTATTTCAAGTTAAAATTGTTGCAATTATATAAGCTATCACCTATCGATAGGAGAGGTGAAAAAACATATTGATTGCTCGGGGGCCAAACACTGGGACCCTCCACTAATCCAGAGAAAGGGGCTCTGCAGAACTGTCTAAATGGGGTGGAGGTCAATATATGCTCCTCCGCCCCATTCATTCTCTATGGCACGTCCAAAAATTGCTGAGCACAGCTTGGCCATCTCCGGCAGTCTCAGAGAATGTATATTATAAGGCAGTCAATTACTATCTGGAGGCTGTAACTAATGTAATGGCTCTTTACTCTGAGTAATAGAGACTGGAAACCCCCCACTATCATGTCGATATGTTCTAATTGGACATTAAAAAGAGAATTCCTGGGGAGACAGTAAAAATAATTTCTTATGGTAAAACATTTACACAATTTTGTTACCATTTTCCATAAAAAACAGGCTGTGATATAAATAAGTTTGGAATTTTATTCTGTTAATTATGAAGGCTGCAGCTATGACATTAAAGGGAAAAGTAATAAAAAAGTGAATAATTCCATATCCTTGTCCCTTTTACCATTGTGCATTGCATTTAGCAATCAGTGTAATTGCCTTTCAGCATGTCGGAGCTGTCCAGTGCTGATCGCATGTGACTGGCTGTGGCCAACACTCCAGTTGGAAGCAGGGACTTTTAGAGTTTACTGGTCCCAGTAATGGTACGGGTCCTAAACATTAAACTACAAAGTGACAGGATAGATATCCTTAACCTAACATACAGAACGTAGGATAAAAGCCAAGTGAGCAAATATCCTGTAGTAAATAAATAGTAATCGTATGTAAATAACATTGGGGACTTAGTTGAAGATGTTTTGATCAAAAAAGCGTAAAAGTCATCCAACCGTGACAAGATGTACAACAATCAGGATGGACTTTAACTCTTGTAGTTCACCTTGCTGGGTGTCAGCAGACCTCAAAATGGATGGGGGGCAAAGCAGGACCCCGACCTGACAGCCGGAGATTAACTTCTAATCAAAGAAAACACCCCCTTTAATGTAACACGTGATGTTTAAATCAATAATTGCTTTCCTCTTTTAATATCATCGCTTAGATTAACCTTGCAGTAACGCAGCTGAGGCTGCCATAAACATGAAGCTCCAGAAACATACGGCTGTATAATTGTTCTAATGTCTCCTTCTAGGTGTCTTATTAAGGATTTTGAGAAGAGGCCATCAGTCATCCATCTGCTGGAGCATCCGTTCATCAGACAGGCTCATGGTAAGGACCTGGCCTTACAGAGACAGCTGGCCAAAATCATCGACACTCAGCAGCAGTCCGGTGTTATTGCTAAGACAAGGTACGATCACCTTCTATCATCCTGCACCAGGGGGCCTGCCGGGGTCCTAAACCATCCGGGGCTCAGGCCCAGCGTATTATATCGAGTCTTCGTCCAGTGATGTTCAGTTATTGTGATATCACCGATGCCACCTGTCAGCAAAGATCGAGGGGGGCAGTGCGGGAGTGGAAGGGTTAAGACTGATTTACATACTTTTTAACAGTGCAAGTCAAATGAAATGACAGTGGACAACCGCTATAATAAACATTTGTGGCAATTACCACTTCTATAAGGAAATTATTAAAAAAAACCTGATATTACAGTATTTTATATCTTCCCATATAATGTATATTTATAGGAAAATACTATACATCCCATCCCTACATATACAAATGTCACACATTCACCCCATGTACAATACATAAATGACATACAGTATTTCTTCATGCCCCACAACCCATTTCAAAAACATTATAAACCACATATATACGTTGTCTCCTCATATACAAGCTATATGACAGCTGTAAAATGTATAAATGTCACTGCAAGGAGACTAATGGCCGCGTAGTTGATGGGAGGTATGTGTCGCAGAGATGGCTGCTCTTTGTGATGTAACCCGGAGTATCTTCTTTAGTGCACGTAAGCACTAAGAGGTTTGTTTGTTGCACCTGGGACCGGGTTACGGGTAGCTGTGAGAGACGGGCAGGTCTGGTTACCCACATCCCTCACCTCTGGGTGCGGTTACAGCCGATATCATGGAGGCTGTTGTTTGGCACATGCTCTGTGTGCTGGGAGCGTGAAGGCCTCCTGTGTGTGTTTGGCTCCAGACCGAGCCGGAATACTGGACACTACCCCAGCCGGTGTGCCCACAGGCCTGACGGAGCAGAGTCCTGCTATGGACATTGTGACTGTTTTGCCTGCTCTAAAGGCCGTTTGTTTTCTGCTTGTGCTTCTGGGGGTTTATGAAGTAATAAACCCATGAACTTTTAATGGAACAAGTCTCCTGTTTTCCTCCTGTCGCACCCTAGTGAGTAAAACCCCTACAATATAAGTATAAGCCTAGGGTGGGAAATGCAGCAGCTACTGGTAAATTTCAAAAATAAAAATAGATACCAATAAAAGTAAAATTAATTGAGACATCAGTAGGTTACGTGTTTTTGAGTATCCATATTGAATCGGGAGTCCCATATAATGCTCCATGCAGTTCATTATGGCCCCATAAGATGCTCCATAGATAATATGCCCCATATAATGCTCCATAAAGTTCATGATGGACCCCATAAGACGCTCCATAATAAAATTTGCCCCATAAAATGCTCCATAAAGTTTATGATGGGCCCCATAAGATGCTCCATAGATAATGTGCCCCATATAATGCTACATAGGTTGATTATAGCCCCATAAGATGCTACATAGAAACATTTGCCACATAGCCGGCTGCTGTGTTGAAAAAAAATCACATACTCACCTCTTGTCCTGAGCAGGCCCCTGGCACTTGCAATATTCACCTGTCCGCGTTCCACCGCTGGGCGCCGCTGTGTCTTCTGCATCCTCCGCAGTGACTGTTCAGGCAGAGGGCGGCGCGCACTAATTGCGTCATCGCGCCCTCTGACCTGAGCGTCACTGCAGAGGACACAGAAGACACAGCGGCGCCCAGCGGTGGAACGCAGACAGGTGAATATCGCGCAATAGTCATCCTCCAGTCCCCATTATACTCCCCTGCTCCCGGCGCGGTCCCTGGCTGCTTCTCACTGACCGATGATCTTCAGCGCCCGCAGCATTCATTACTTTAATGAGCGGTACCACGTGACCGCTGAACACAGGAAGAAGCTGCGGGCGCCGGAGAAGCAGGAACGTGCAGAGACGTGGCGGGAGCAGGTAAGTATGATGGACAGCTGCCGCTCCCCCTCCTCGCCGACCCCCTGGGACAATGACTCAAGTATAAGCCGAGAGGGGCACTTTCAGCCCCCCAAAAATGGGATGAAAATCTCAGCTTATGCTCGAGTATATACGGTATATATATATATATATATATATATATATATATATATATACAGGGGGAAATAAGTATTTGTTCCCTTGCTGATTTTGTAAGTTTGGCCACTGACAAAGATATGAACAGTCTATAATTTTAAGGGTAGTTTAATTTTAGCATTGAGAGAATCTGTTATAAATATATGATCATTCTGGGGGTACACTACATAGGACCCCATATAAAAGTTAGGCATGACCCCCTACAGTAAACTCTCCTGTAGTAATGCAGATTGTAGTGGGTTTTTGGGCACATAAATTTGCAGCACCACACGCTAATAGCCTGCAGTACTTTCTCTTTGTATGTTTCACATATGGAGCAAACGCATGAAGCGCGCAGCCATGTGTAGAGGGCTTTAATTGCGTGCGCCCTGCAGCCATCTGTGGTCGCCGCGTGCCGCTGTAGCCACATTGCAGGATCTCATCGTCATTACTCACTTGATCATTGCTCGGAGGATTGTTCACCTTCGGGTCAGCGCAGCACAAGGCGGTGCCACATGAACGGCTTTACCAGAAACCGCGGGGCCTTGCATTAATGCTACTTTCATAAATAAGGTCGCAGTCCCTTCACTAGGGATATGTGAACCTGTCTGGCTGGAGACTGTGGCAGTTTTTAGCAGGATATTTGCTAGTTACGTACCTGTCATTTACAGACAGATTTATGTATTTTGTGTATTAGGTGCAATAAAACCATTTTTCCCCGCAGTATGGGAAATAGCGTTTGCTCATATAACCCTAATTTTATATTATAGTATCTCCTGCCAGGTCGGACGCATCAGGACAGTAAAGATAATGCTTGTGTATAGAAGTGTAATAACTTATACTATACTTTATACATTTCGGAGGTGGGAGCACCCATACATTAACACATAGTAGTGTCTATAGAGTAATGCAAGACATAGCAACCCCAACAGCTTAATAATTTCATCATTATAAATCAATTAGGATTTCTGCAAATAAATAAGTTATTTTCTTGAATCATAAAGAATTATACAATTTTCCAATATACTTTGTTCATCAAGATGTCTGATAGCAATCAATTAAAGCAGATCTGTAACCAAACTTCACAATAATAAAATATTATTACATAGATCTCTTAGACCTGATGAGATTGGTGTACTTACTTTGCAAACTATGTAAAAATGACTGTATAATACTTTTTGAAAATCTAAAGAGGTTTTCTGTTTTCAGAAAACCTGTGTCTGCTGGCTGCAGTTTGTTCAAAAAAGAAGAAAAAAGTATCTCCATCTCCCTCGACCTCCTCTGGGTCCAGCGCCGAGGCTCCACCGCTGCTTCCGGTGTCTCTTATTGTCTGCAGTGCTGATGTGCTGATGTTGTACTGACAGTACTGCAACCAAGCAGTGGGCTCAGCGGCTCAAAGCGGTTCTTGCCATCTACACGTGCTATCTTATCTGCTAGGCTCACTTATTGGCTGCAGCGCTATCGATATGTCATCAGTGTTGCAGACAATAATAGACAGTGGAAGCAGCGGTGGACCTGGGAGGGTGAATAAAGAATAGTTGTTGTTTTTTAACTACTATGTCTGTGGACCCCTTTAAATCAATCTCCACCCACTAATCCTGTTTGACATCTCAGTGTCCCACCTCCCTGCTGAAATCTCACTCTGCTCAGTACAAGCTGCAGCTGTTAGGCTGTTCTGACAGAGACTGAATACACTTGAACTCATGAGCTATTTAATTCTATAGCAAGACTCATAAAATGCTAATTTTAATATCAGGAGGATAATTATCACTTATTGGCTGCAGCGCTATCGATATGTCATCAGTGTTGCACACAATAATAGACAGTGGAAGACCCGGGAGGGTGAGTAAAGAGTTTTATAATGTCAGAATTTCAACCAAAAGTCTTGATTTAATTTCCAAACTGCTTTGATGAGTTACACCCCCCCCCCCCCCCCTCACTACAGTATCTACCTATTGTCAGTTTTTCTACTTGCACTTTGGCTTCAATGAAGACAAAAAATTCTGACATTTTGTTACTTGCTTGCTGCGGTTGCTGTGCCAGGCGACTAACAATGTGACCCCATCCACTTGCATTAAGTTATTATGTAGCAGCGGCAAGCAGATTCTTTTGATATCATGATCTGTCTCAAAGCCAAAGCTGCCATGTAGCCTTAGCCTTAAACTAATTAACTACATTAAATCCCAAATACATACAGTTGATTATAACAGATGAGTGCAAATTTGTTACTTTTCAAATTCTATACAGTTCTCATTATCATTGCAAGGAAAACTAATTCAATATGAGACAATAATAATACAACTTTTTCACTTTTATTATCTAGAATATTTTTTTATACAATGTTATAGAAATAAATCAAAGCTGCAGTTTTACTTGTGTCCAGAGGGTGGCAGAGCTTTACTTCTAATCAAACATTGTTATGCAGATGATTGGGAATTTTGCCTGGCAGAACACGGCTCCGGCACTCTAAGATACTGTAAGAAAACTTGTAGGTGACGTGTTTGCAATTAGCATCGTGTCCAGTGACTCATAACTGCATGCGGCATGGGTTAGTCATTCAGTACATTAGCATCTTCCATAATTTGGTTGGCTACATTTCTACATATATTTATATGACGTGCATCATGAATATAGAGGGCAATGCATAGTTATTTCCTTGCTTCATCTATTGTGACAAATATCGCTTCTCAGCCTTTTGGCTATGATTAAGTAAAGTATATTTGCTTATCAGTGGTATTCCAAGGGGCTGCTGGAAATGAACGATACATTAGTACAAAAGGTCAAGGCCAAATCTAAGGGTTTTTTAAAAAAAAAAAAGGTTTCGAATTGTTTGGTGCCCATAAAGGAAATAGCCAAATGTCTGCACATTATACTCTTTCTATATCACAATTTTTGCATAATATGGTTCAGTGGAAGGGTTGGGAGCCTTCAGCCCTCGGTGGTCCTTTTCTCTGGCCCCAGGGCAGATTTCCGAGGACCAAAATGCTTGCTGGGCCTTTACTCTCTCAATGCACTGCGAGAACATGCATGCATCATTCACTACTAAATGCTGCGGCGCATGCAATGGAGGATTAAATCCTGATGCTGGCCAGTGCCAGGAATGCATTTTGTGGGCGGAATCAGTGCGCTCTACACTCTTGTTCTATTGATGAAGACAGCAGCCCCATTGTCTCATATGTGATGCTCAACCCCCAGAGTCTCCTATGTAATGTATATTCTCCATCCCAGCATCTCCTATGTGATGTATATACTCCAGCCGCAGGGTCTGTTTTGTGACATATATACGCCAGCCCCATTATCTCCTACATGATTTATATACACCAGCCCCATTGTCTCCTATATGATGTATATACAGCTGCCTTGGTGTCTTCTATGTTATGTATACAGCAGTCTTGGAGTCTTCTATGTGATGTATATCCAGAAGTCTGTGTCTCCTATGTGATGTGAAGTCCCAGTGTCTGCTATTGGGTGTATACAGCAGTCTCAGTATAGCCTATGTGATGTATATACAACAGTCTTGGTGCCTCCAATGTGATGCTCATACAGAAGTCTCAGTGTCTCCTAGGTGATGTATATACAGCAGTCTATATGTCTCCTATGTGATGTATAAAGCAGTCTCAGTGTCTCCTATCTGATATGTATACACAAATCTCTGTGTCTATGTGATGTATACCAGCAGTCTTACTGTCTCTTATGTGGTGTATACAGCAGTCTCAGTGTATCCAACGTGATGTATATGCAGCCGTCTTGATGTCTCTTATGTGATGCTAATACAGCAGTCTCGGTGTCTCCTAGGTGATGTATATACAGGATTCTGTGACTTCTATGTGATGTATATACAGCAGTCTTGGTGTCTCCTATGCGATGCTCATACAGCAGTCTTGGTGTCTCGTAGGTGATGTGTACAGAGCAATCTTTGTGCCTCCTATGTGACATATATACAGCAATCTCAGTGTCTCCTATGTGATGTATATACAGCAGTCTTAGTGTCTCCTAGGTGATTTATATACAGTAGTCTCGGTGTCTCCTAAGTGATGTATATACTGCAGACTTCCCACTGCTTAAGTTCTATAAATGTAACATGAGCAGTGATGAACTTCCCACTGTGAGGAGACAACAGTGTAATATACATCTGTGTTCGGTACAACTTACTGCTGCAAGTTTTTTACAATACTTATTGCAAAAAGTCGACTGCACGCTAGACTGGCGCAAACCTGGAAAAGTAGTTGTGAGTAGCAGCATCATCCATAGCACCTAACATCACAGCCGCACCAAAGAGAAGGAGTTCCAGCCATCGCATTAGTCGTGAGTTAATTAACCCTGCTGTTCTGTTTAGATTTCACATACACTTGTACTGTTCCCGGTCATTTTTGACCGTCCTTATAAAATAATCATTTTTAGCTAATCTAAGTGGTTTTTTTAAACAGTTTTTGCACTATTATATTGCTTGTGAAGATGGTTGTTCAAATACCAGAAAAAAAAATAAATACAAAGCTTGTTTTATATTTTTTTTATATCCAAAAGGGAACATGGTATTTTTTCGAATTTTGTAAAAATTGATTATTTTTGCAGATAAAAAAAAAATCTTGATCTAAATGTTAACTATAAGTAATAATATCAAACATTATGTAGATATACTTTTTTCAAAGGCAAAAAAAAAAAAAAAAAAGCTTTTTTCTCTATAAAATGGCAAAAAACGTTGTTTTTTATACACTTATACTGTTCCCGGTCATTTTTGACCGGACCTAACAAAGTTGTGATTTGTACCTAATTCAAGTGTTATTTGATTACCTGTTGCATTGTTTTACTGTATGTGAACATGGTTTTCAATAATCAGATGAAAAATTAAATCAAAAACTTTTATTTTTTGAATCAAACAAATTAAAAATTTTTTGCAATATTTGCTTCATATTGCACATAAAAACTTTTCTTTATTCTAAACTATATACAAACTTTAAAAAAAAAAAAAGGTTTTTTGTCAAAAACAAATGATAAATGCGATCAATGTATTACTTGCATTGATCACATGTATAATTTACATGACGCTTGCACAAGTATTTTGCACATTTGCAACACATAATATTAGATTTATGGTTACTGGACGTTGGACAGAATGAGCATCTTTTTCGCTTGCAGCTGGTTGCGATGGTGGAAGCCGTTTCAGTATCAGTGGTGGTCGAAGCTGTTGGCTCGCCGTCTCCACCATGCTCTCGAATTTGTCGGGCCACTTTTTCTGCACTCTCATTTCTTGGATTTCGTGGCCGTGTTTTTACATATGGATTAGTGAGAGACTTCCCCAATTCCTCAATAAAAAGCCGTCGTTTGTGTAATTTTTTTTCTTGCCATTTGGGGTTTATTTCCCGCCACAATACAAAGGCATTATAGGCAGATACATCGATCAGGTTGTAAAAGAGAATCATAGGCCACCTATTTGTTTTTCTTTTACATGTATACGTGCCTACAAGCTGGTCTAATGTGTCAACAGCACCTTTAGTGGCGTACAGATAAGATCAGAGCAGACACCACCCTGCAGCAGGAAAAAGCTCACAGTACAACACTTTAGGTGAATTCTGCTTAGGACAGCATTGCACAGTGTAATACTGTACAACCAGCAAACACATGGAAAATCAGAAAATCATGATTTACAATATGAAATGTTGACAACTGAATGGAACTAGATCTATATGAACAGCAGGGTAAATAAAAACCAGTGAAATAAATTGCGCATAGCTATACTGGAAGCGAATCCGTCGGCTGTATCGCAACTTGAAAATGTTGGTATGTGTAAATCTGTTCTGACCAAAAGTAGTCAGATACATTGATAAATAGTAGTAGATGCAATATATAGTTCAAAATGAGGTGATAGCACCTTTATTTTTGTCAAAAATTGTCTGGAGAGCTGAATAAAGGCCTATCGGTCATTTTTGACCGAACAGTACAAGTGTAAAAAAAATTGTACCAAATAAAGTAAACAAAAATTTAAAAAAAAAAAAATTCCCACAGAGAGTACCCCCCTAATGACGAAAAGTCAGGGAGCCTCAAGTCTCAGAATCACACGCTGAATTTTTATAACATTATAGAATTTCAAAAACGGTAATTTTTGACCTAACAGAACAGCAGGGTTAAATATTTGACCTCACAAAGCAAAATAAATTTCATGTTGATAATTTTGTATGGCCCACGAATGAGGGTATAAATATCGAAATGCCTCTGGCATAAAAAAGGTTCCCCATCCCTACGTTAGGGTGTAGAGCCGTACCTAGTTTTACCCTCATCAAGGGCACAGGCTCATCCTCCCTAAGTGGACAAAAATGAGTGCAGGCAGATAGGGAAAGAAAGCTTTAATCTGATTAGCTGCAGTGAGCAATTGTTCCATGTTTTACATACAATTTTCATTGCATTGAGTTCTATTAATATACGTGTCGCACACGATTATCGTCTTACTTGTCATTTCTGTAAAACCCACAGATGCGCTCAGCAAGAAGGTATACGACATTTACTTTTATTTTTGGCTCCCCTTTGTCTACTCCAATTTTTTATCTTTGGATACAGAAAATCTTTACAATGAAAAGGTTGTACGGTAATTATTAAGAGGTATCTCCAGCCTGCGCACATCCCACCGTGTGTTCAGTTTGTCCTGTTTCCTCGGTGAAACAATTATTTTTCACTTGAGCAGATTCAGTTTTCAGAGGCCGGCACAAAAGCGTGAAACCTGACTTTCCGCCTGCCATTTATGAACAGAATCAATGAGGTCATATTTTCAGCACATTTTAATGAATTAGAAAGGCTACACATCCTTTCTTTTAGTAGTAACATGTCAAGAACACAAAGCATATGAGCAAAAGAGGAATAACAAAACCTTTAGGTTTCCATATTTTTATATCATATTTATAAATAGGTTCAATATAGAATCCTGATTAATTTAATAAAATATGTATAATTATAGCGGTAGTTGTGTTTTTTTTTCTGAAACAGAGCTTCAAATCACCTTTTTCACTGCAATACAATTTTGCCTGGCTACAGGCGCCACTAGGGGGAGCTCACTGCAGACTGGGGGCTGCATTATATTAGAGTCTGCCTATGGGGGGCTACATTATATTAGAGTCTGCCTATGGGGGAGGTGCATTATATTAGAGTCTGCCTATGGGGGGCTGCATTACACTATAGAGCCTGCCTATGGGGGGCTGCATTACACTATAGAGTCTGCCTATGGGGGGCTGCATTATACTATAGAGTCTGCCTATGGGGGCTGCATTACACTATAGAGCCTGCCTATGAAGAGCTACGCTATATTAGAGTCTAGCAATTGTGGAAAATGAGAAAAACCAGCACCAAACAACTTAAAGCATACCTTTTCAAGCTTACTCAGCAGACCAGCAGTGTATGGCTTGCAAAATCCCGGGTGCAACACCTGAAACGATCAGCGTCGTACAAAGTCCAGGCCAATGAAGAAAAAATAGGTGGCACTCCATGGTGCAGTAAAACAATCCTTTCTTTATTCAATGCAAGTAGTACATGGATGCAGGGGAGCAGGTGCAGTGGAGGACAACGGCGTTGATCAGATGCTTCAACTTCCTGGTTTGCTGGAGTTGCTGTGCTGAAGTTGGAGTTCATTGATGCTGCTGGAGATAGTTGTCTGCTGTTTTGGGTGTATGATTTCTTCATTATCCTATTCCGATTTGGTTTGGACATTCCTATCCTTACTTACATTCCACTCTACCTTGGTGTATGTTTTGTATGTAAGTTGCTTTTGTTATCTTTGTTTGTCTTATGTTTTTATACCCTATTATTTCTGTCCCAGACCTTCTGGGGGAGGGAACATCTTAGTGTATTACAGGAGAACAATAAGGTTGGTGGCCCAAACCTCCTCACCTTTAGAGGTACCTTTGGGAGCAAGGTTAGTTACGGCCCCAGCTCTAGGGACAGTGCAGGGCCCCTTTCCCTAATCATGTATAGTCACAGTGTGACAAAAAGATAGCCTCTGATCTGTTAATTGTGGCTATGTACATGTGTTCTTTCCTAAAACAACAGGAAGTTAGAATATAAATAGCCCCAGTTTCAAGTGTGAAAATTGCAAGATTACAACTTTTGTTTTTTATTAAAGATTTTGTCCTATTAAAAAACGCCTAAAATATTTTAGAAACGCAAAATTGCAAGATTACAAGTTTTTTAAATAAATATTTTGTAACAAATAAACCTGCGAATAATGCAACAAATAAAAATTGCCAAATATGGTTAAGAATACACAAAAAGATGGTTTAAGAAACATGTAATTTTCTGAAAATAGCTTCCCTCTATAGGGGGTGAGGGTGAATGATATTGATAGTGTAACACCCCTGGTAACTGGTTGTTACAGTGATGTTGCCTTCCTTTCGGGGAGGGTGATGTCACGCTTGGAGGCAAGGAGGATTCTCTTTACCAGGTATGGCACACACATTCAACACAACCTGAATCCAGGCCAGAAGGGGAAGCTCAGGACCCGGAATCAGGGGAGCTTCCCTGAGCTATAGGCTTCCTGGTCTGGAGGAGGAGATAGACAGTCTAGAGGAGAGAGTGGGAGGAGAAAGACGTCTGGAACAGACAGAGAGGCCGAGCAGCCACGTGGGAGCTGCAGCCTCTGGAAAGAGTGAGAATTTGAAGAAGTTGAATAGTGGAGGAACTTAGAGGAAAGGAGCACAGAGGATGAAGAGGCTCAGGAGGGGAACAGTGGAAGGACACCCTAAGAGCCAGAGCACAGAAACCGGGTTTCGGGAGCCCGAGGTCGTGTTGTTCTCCAAGACGCACGACAGAACCGGAGGGCATAGGGCTGTATGTCAATTGCCCGCATCAAGTCTGAGGTGAAGCAGTAACCTGAGAGCCCGGGTAGCGATAGGGACCCTATAAACAGGCTCGCACTGCCTATCGTACAGACATCTATCTTAGGACAGGAGAGAGGGGACTTTGCAACCAAGCTTCAAGCAGCAGGGACCTCGCCAACTAAAGTAGCGCAAGTAGGAAAGGCTTACATACCTCACATGGGAGAGGGATCCCATATTGCCTTCAAGCCGGCCGGACCACAGCTACCCTGCACTTGGTACCCTGGACTGAGGACTGCTATCATCAGTAAACCAGGTAAAGACTGCAAACATGTGTCCTCGTTCTTTGCCATACCATCCACCACACCATCGGGGGCACTACATCTGGGAAGCCCTGGGGACCACGCTTCACCTGTGGGAAGCGTCACCATCTTGTTTCATACCATCACCCCACAGGACCCCTTTAAGCAGCGTCGGTCCCCACTGACTGAACACCACTGGTGGCATCACGAACATAGACATTACAAAACCCCTGAAAGACATTCTCCTTAAATTTGGGCGCCCAGGGCCACGGACCGGGTCGCAGCCACCGTGACATCCCCTTTAAGTACCGGACCCGGTACCGAGTGCCCCACGGCCCTGGCGGGCGTTCCAATAACCTAATGGGGTACTATGATATTATCGCCCTATTATTAGCATAGGTCTTTGATGTCTGATCGTGGGGGTCTATCACCCTCGTTCATGATTTATTTCAAAAGTGGATGTCTTCAAGATAAATTTACATGGCGGATGGGCACTAAAAATAATTTATCTGGTGGGCACAAGGAAGCCCCCTCCAGTAATGACAGACTATGCACCCCATAGAGGTCTGCCACTGGTTTTCTCATGATGTCACTGGTTTCTTAGTATCATCTTCAGCGAACCCATTAGGAAAATTCTCACAGGAAAAGAAACACACAGATTTTATGTGCCAGTTATGTTTCCATTTTGTTTAATAGTCTAATTAACAAGGCTTATAGGGAAATGAATAAATTAAAAAATAAACTAAATTTTTGCCTAAAGCTTTTTTCTGCATAGGAGGTATTATTGACTACTTTCTAGGGCGCATAAATGTATCGTTAGAAAAGCTCACAGACAGAATAAATAAGGGAATTAGATTTCTTTATAATGCAGCCGCTTACATAAATGTTACATAACTTCAATTTATAGCTTTTTATTACGATTCTAATCAACAAGGAAATTTGCCTTATCACTGGGCAAGGCAGGAGGTTAATATAGATTTATATATATATTTTTTTAAGTAATTTATTTTAGAATAGAAGAAATAAATGCTTTTTTTTAAAGAGAACGTGACATCAGAAAATGACTTGTTTAAGTCAGGTTTTTCCTGTATTTTTAATACATTATTTTTTTGTATTTTCCATAATCCTTCTATATTATTTCAAAACACTCTTTTTCGATGATTACTTTGTATCTCCGTTCATACTGCACCCACACACACAAATGATACACAATTTGAAAGGTAAACTTGCCCTCTTCAGCAAGAAAATAGCCAAACAAACCACACATCCACGATGTGATCACAAAATACACTTTAAACATTAATTTTCATAAACCTGCAGTAAGGAAAAATGACCTGCGGGTGGCACCACACTACCCCATGCATGCTACCACAAAGCTGAAACAAATCCTAACATTTGCCTTGGGGGCTTTCCAGCTTACCGAACTCCTTGCCCAGTCGATTTCAGGCAGGTACATATAAAATATTTGCTACATATGTGGAAGTAGAATAAAAGTAAAACTTTACCTGTTTAAGACTTCAGCTTTAAAACTGAAGATATAAATGGATGCAGCCTAAAAGGGATCGGACAGGTTCTTAACCATCAGATTTTCCGTATTATTGGACAGTCATTGCAAAGTCTATCTAAGGTTGCAGCTTATTGGTGACCTGGAGTCACCTCTGGTTCCAAGTAAAAAACTGCAGCGTTGACATAACTCAGACTGTACATTGTTTCCTGATGGGAGAGATTGGTGGAAGCAACCTTGCAAAAAAAAAAATACAATGGTATAGAAAAAAAGGTAAAATAATCTGCAGATATTACTTTTTTTTTTAAAAGGGATATTCCCAATTATTATACACTGGTGTAAATACGCTCAGTTATGGGGTCAATTCTCCATCATCATTTTTGCTGTCAAAGTGGCACTGCTGTACAGGGAGCTGCTCCGTTCACATACATAGAGCTGTGTTGCACTTCCCTACAGTGCAGATAGATGGCAGTGCGGCTGTGGAGGGGAAAAAATGCTGCTGCCCCTGTTCTTTTGCAAGGTCCTGACAATCAGACCCCTTCTGATCAGTAAGTAAAATACCATTATGTTTAATGTTGGGGGATCTCCTTTTAGGCTGGAGTCACACACAACGAATAAAAAATCGGTCCGTTTTACACGGATGAGAATCGCAGAAATATTCCCTGAACAGTGACCCATATGTCATCTGTGTGCAATGCGAGGATGCGATTTTCTCACATGTAAGCATCCATGTGACATCAGTATGACATCCGTATGGCGAGATTTTCTCACCGGCTTGCAAAATGGACATATAATGGATCCATGGGCTCAAATATTTGTGAAAACATATATATATATATATATATATATATATATATATATTTGTTACCATCCACCTCTCGTGTCTCCCCTCTTCCTCATAGTTTGTAAGCTTGCGAGCAGGGCCCTCATTCCTCCTGGTATCTGTTTTGAACTGTGATTTCTGTTATGCTGTAATGTCTATTGTCTGTACAAGTCCCCTCTATAAGTTGTAAAGCGCTGCGGAATATGTTGGCGCTATATAAATAAAAATTATTATTATTATTATTATTATTATTATATATATATATATATATATATATATATATATATATGTCAGTAGCACACATAGCTCTCTGTGTTCATCATCTCATTAAATACGTTTACATTTGACCAGCTTAATTTTCCTGAAATTGCCTGCGCCCCCCGACAACCAATGTGCGAAAATTTCACACATGCCAACTGGTGCCAGGGCCGGCGTCAACACCCGGCCTAGCCGGGCAAGTGCCGGGGCCCTGACGAGACAGGGGGGCCCACTCACACAGTCATAGAGCCATCTGGCTGCTTTAACCCTTTCTACCCTTTCAATTTGCGCTGGCACAAGCATCTTCTCACTGTCAGTGCAGGGCCAGGCACACATAGGGGTTAACTGGACACAGCCAGCGTGACATTGTGGGCGGAGAGTTCTCCTGCTCTGAAATGTGTGCACTGCTGAACTTATCAAGAAGACGGAGCTCCTACCAGCACCTGAGTGAGTGCAATGCTATATCGCTGTATGTTCTGACAGTCTGGGACTGGGTGACCTGGGGCGGCCATGGGCTGGGCGGCTGCAGCTGATATATATATACTACAGCAGCCTCCCAGCCCAGGCCCCCAGCACAGCCTGTATAGCTACAGTGTATATAATATATATACAGGACAGGTGCTGGGGGCCTGGGCTGGGCGGCTGTTGAAGTATATACACTGCACAGTACCACTCCCCTGTATATATACACTGCATAGCACCACTCCTCCTGTATATATACACTGCACAGTACCACTCCTCCTGTCCTGTATATATACACTGCACAGTACCACTCCTCCTGTATATATACACTGCACAGTACCACTCCTCCTGTATATATACACTGCACAGTACCACTCCTCCTGTCCTGTATATATACACTGCACAGTACCACTCCTCCTGTCCTGTATATATACACTGCACAGTACCACTCCTCCTGTCCTGTATATATACACTGTACAGTACCACTGCTCCTGTCCTGTATATATACACTGCACAGTACCTCTCCTCCTGTATATATACACTGCACAGTACCACTCCTCCTGTCCTGTATATATACACTGTACAGTACCACTGCTCCTGTCCTGTATATATACACTGCACAGTACCTCTCCTCCTGTATATATACACTGCACAGTACCACTCCTCCTGTATATATACACTGCACAGTACCACTCCTCCTGTATATATACACTGCACAGTACCACTCCTCCTGTCCTGTATATATATACACTGCATAGTACCACTCCTCCTGTATATACACTGCACAGTACCTCTCCTCCTGTATATATACACTGTACAGTACCACTCCTCCTGTCCTGTATATATACACTGCACAGTACCACTCCTCCTGTCCTGTATATATACACTGCACAGTACCACTCCTCCTGTCCTGTATATATACACTGCACAGTACCACTCCTCCTGTACTGTATATATACACTGCACAGTACCACTCCTCCTGTATATATACACTGCACAGTACCACTCCTCCTGTATATATACACTGCACAGTACCACTCCTCCTGTATATATACACTGCACAGTACCGCTCCTCCTGTCCTGTATATATACACTGCACAGTACCACTCCTCCTGTCCTGTATATATACACTGCACAGTACCGCTCCTCCTGTCCTGTATATATACACTGCACAGTACCACTCCTCCTGTCCTGTATATATACACTGCACAGTACCACTCCTCCTGTCCTGTATATATACACTGCACAGTACCACTCCTCCTGTCCTGTATATATACACTGCACAGTACCACTCCTCCTGTCCTGTATATATACACTGCACAGTACCACTCCTCCTGTCCTGTATATATACACTGCACAGTACCACTCCTCCTGTCCTGTATATATACACTGCACAGTACCACTCCTCCTGTCCTGTATATATACACTGCACAGTACCACTCCTCCTGTCCTGTATATATACACTGCACAGTACCACTCCTCCTGTACTGTATATATACACTGCACAGTACCACTCCTCCTGTATATATACACTGCACAGTACCACTCCTCCTGTATATATACACTGCACAGTACCACTCCTCCTGTATATATACACTGCACAGTACCGCTCCTCCTGTCCTGTATATATACACTGCACAGTACCACTCCTCCTGTCCTGTATATATACACTGCACAGTACCGCTCCTCCTGTCCTGTATATATACACTGCACAGTACCACTCCTCCTGTCCTGTATATATACACTGCACAGTACCACTCCTCCTGTCCTGTATATATACACTGCACAGTACCACTCCTCCTGTCCTGTATATATACACTGCACAGTACCACTCCTCCTGTCCTGTATATATACACTGCACAGTACCACTCCTCCTGTACTGTATATATACACTGCACAGTACCACTCCTCCTGTATATATACACTGCACAGTACCACTCCTCCTGTATATATACACTGCACAGTACCACTCCTCCTGTATATATACACTGCACAGTACCACTCCTCCTGTATATATACACTGCACAGTACCACTCCTCCTGTATATATACACCGCACAGTACCACTCCTCCTGTCCTGTATATATACACTGCACAGTACCACTCCTCCTGTATATATACACTGCATAGCACCACTCCTCCTGTATATATACACTGCACAGTACCACTCCTCCTGTCCTGTATATATACACTGCACAGTACCACTCCTCCTGTATATATACACTGCACAGTACCACTCCTCCTGTCCTGTATATATACACTGCACAGTACCACTCCTCCTGTATATATACACAGCACAGTACCACTCCTCCTGTATATATACACTGCACAGTACCACTCCTCCTGTATATATACACCGCACAGTACCGCTCCTCCTGTATATATACACAGCACAGTACCACTCCTCCTGTCCTGTATATATACACTGCACAGTACCACTCCTCCTGTATATATACACTGCACAGTACCACTCCTCCTGTATATATACACTGTACAGTACCACTCCTCCTGTCCTGTATATATACACTGTACAGTACCACTTCTCCTGTCCTGTATATATACACTGCACAGTACCACTCCTCCTGTCCTGTATATATACACCGCACAGTACCACTCCTCCTGTATATATACACTGCACAGTACCACTCCTCCTGTCCTGTATATATACACCGCACAGTACCACTCCTCCTGTATATATACACTGCACAGTACCACTCCTCCTGTATATATACACAGCACAGTACCACTCTTGTATATATACACCGCACAGTACATCTCCCCTGTATATATACACACTGCACAGTACCTCTCCCCTGTATATATATACCGCACAGTACCACTCCTGTATATATACACTGCACAGTACCACTCCCCTCTATATATACACCGCACAGTACCTCTCCTCCTGTATATATACACTGCACAGTACCACTCCCCTCTATATATACACCGCACAGTACCTCTCCTCCTGTATATATACACTGCACAGTACCGCTCCTCCTGTATATATACACTGTACAGTACCTCTCCCCTGTATATATACACTGCACAGTACCACTCCTCCTGTATATATACACTGCACAGTACCTCTCCCCTGTATATATACACTGCAGAATTTACAATAGCTATCACTCATGTAAGAAGTGAAATCTGGCATTGTACTATACCTATATTTCTCCGCTGTATCTGGGCATCATGAATCGTGGTATATTTTAAAGGGGGGGGGCCCACTGAGACTCTTTCGCCCGGGGCCCTCAAAAACCTGGAGCCGGCCCTGACTGGTGCTATCTATATTAAAAAAAATCTAAAATGCTTCAACATTTACGCTGAACACTAGACCTAATACCAGACACAAGCAGGATTAATATCAACACATGCAGGATTACAATAAAATGTAACACCTCTATATACAGTCATCGCCAAAAGTGTTGGCACCCTTAAAATTATTCCAGAAAATGAAGTATTTGTCACAGAAAATTATTGCAATTCTATATGCTTGGTTATACACATGTTTATTTACTTTGTGTGTATTGGAACAACACAAAAAAACAGGAAAAAAAGCAAATTCACACAAAACCCCAAAAATGATCCAGACAAAATTGTTGGCCCCTGTCATGAAATGTAACAACCGAACAGGGGGTCGGTCAGCGGATAGCACGAAACACACTCAACGGGATGGAAATGAGATGAGGAAGGCTATACAGATAGGGAATGAAGAATGGGACACCTCCTGAGCTCCAACCTGAGCCTGTCCCTGCACTCCCCTAATGCCCTAAGCGGGTCATTCTCCCCTCCGCCGTCACAAACATAGTCCCTTGCTGTCACCTCGCACTGCCCTGGCTAGTGCACTGTGCACTGGCCGGCAAGGACGCTAGCCTCACCACTGCAGATGGTACGACACGGGTGGGGAGGGTGACGAGCACGAGACAGACAAGGTGAAAACACTACACTTAGCTTCCAGACTTCACTGCCAGGTTCCACACCACAGAGGATACAAAACCAGGACCTCAAACAATTGATACACGCTGACACCAGAAAGCTCCTCACTCATCAGCTGGTCTCCAGAGAAACTCTATCACCAACAGTTAGCTGATGCATCAGGTATCTATTTAACCCCTTTCTGACCTCGGACGGGATAGTACGTCTGAGGTCAGAACCCCCGCTTTGATGCAGGGCTCCGGCGGTGAGCCCGCATCAAAGCCGGGACATGTCAGCTGTTTTGAACAGCTGACATGTGCCCGCAATAGCGGCGGGTGAAATCGCGATTCACCTGCCGCTATTAACTAGTTAAATGCCGCTGTCAAACGCTGACAGCGGCATTTAACCGGCGCTTCCAGACGGGTGGCCGGAAATGAGAGCATCGCTGACCCCCGTCACATGATCGGGGGTCAGCGATGCTTCTGCATAGTAACCATAGAGGTCCTTGAGACCTCTATGGTTACTGATGCCGGCTTGCTGTGAGCGCCACCTTGTGGTCATCGTTCATAGCACACCTGCATTTCTGCTGCATTACAGCAATCTGATGATCGCTGCTATGTAGCAGAGGCGATCGAGTTGTGCCAGCTTCTAGCCTCCTATGGAGGCTATTGAAGCATGGCAAAAGTAAAAAAAAAAGTGAAAAAAATAAAAAAATATACTGTAACGGTTTAAATCACCCCCCTTTTCGCCCCATTCAAAATAAATCAATTAAAAAAAAATCAAACATACACATGTTTGGTATCGCCGCATTCAGAATCGCCCGATCTATCAATAAAAGAAAAGCATTAACCTGATCGCTAAACAGCGTAGCAAGAAAAAAATTAGAAACACCAGAATTGCGTTTTTTTGGTCGCTGCAACATTGCATTAAAATGAAATAATGGGCGATCAAAAGAACGTATCTGCACTAAAATGGTATCATTAAAAATGCCAGCTTGGCACGCAAAAAATAAGCCCTTAACCGACCCCAGTTCATGAAAAATGGAGACGCTACGAGTATCGGAAAATGGCGCAATTTTTTTTTTTTTTTAGCAAAGTTTGGAATTTTTTTTTCACCGCTTAGATAAAAAATAACCTAGTCATGTGAGGTGTCTATGAACTCGTAATGACCTGGAGAATCATAATTTCAGGTCAGTTTTAGCATTTAGTGAACCTAGAAAAAAAGCCAAACAAAAAACAAGTGTGGGACTGCACTTTTTTGCAATTTCTCTGCACTTGGAATTTTTTTCCCGTTTTCTAGTACACGACCTGCTAAAACCAATGATGTCGTTGAAAAGTACAACTTGTTTCACAAAAAATAAGCCCTCACATGGCCAAATTATAAAAATAAAAAAGTTATGGCTCTGGGAAGGAGGGGAGCGAAAAGCGAACACGGAAAAAATGGAAAATCCCAAGGTCATGAAGGGGTTAAAGGATGGTGGGAGTGGTCACCACCCACATCAGCTGACCTAGAAACTCAGCAACTGCAGCATGCTGCCAGCAAGGGAAACTGACATTAACCCCTGCTGGACGGAAAGGGAAAAAGCTACATTTAAATTATAGTGGAACCAGAGCTGCCACGAATCCAAAAATGAATCGTGACAGCACCTTTCCAAAAATGTGGGTAAACCACTTTGCTACAAGCATGTGATGCTTGTTTGAACTCACTGATGCCAAGTAACAGGTGTGAGCAATATGAAAATCACACCTGAAATCAGATAAAAAGGCGAGAAATTGACTCAATCTCTGCATTGTGTGTCTGTGTGTGCCACACTAAGCATGGAGAACAGAAAGAGGATAGGAGAACTGCCTGAGGACTTGAGAACCAAAATTGTTGAACAATATCAACAATCTCAAGGTTTCAACTCCATCTCCAGAGATCTGTATGTTCCCTTGTCCATGTTGTGCAACAAAATCAAGAATTATAATCCATGGCACTGTAGCTAATCTCCTTGGACATGTACACTACTGTTCAAAAGTTTAGGGTCACTTAGAAATGTCCTTATTTTTGAAAGAAAAGCACATTTTTTTTGCAATGAAGCTAATATTAAATGATTCAGAAATACATTCTATAAATGTGGTAAATGACTATTCTAGCTGCAAACGTCTGGTTTGTAATGCAATATCTTCATAGGTGTATAGAGGCCCATTTCCAACAACCATCACTCCAGTGTCCTTATGGTTCTTTGTGTTTGCTAACTGTGTAAGAAGGCTAATGGATGGTAAGAATACCCTTGAAAACCCTTGTGCAAGTATGTTAGCACAGCTGAAAACAGTTTGACTGATTAGAGAATCTATAAATCTGACCTTCCTTTGACCTAGTTGAGAATCTGGAGCATTACATTTGTTGGTTCCATTACACTCTCAAAATGGCTAGAAAAAAAAGAACGTTCATGTGAAACTCGACAGCCTATTCTTGTTCTTAGAAATGAAGGCTTTTCCATGCGAGAAATCGCCAAGAACTGAAGATTTTCTACAACGGTGTGTACTACTCCCTTCAGAGGAGAGCACAAACAGGCTCTGACCAGAGTAGAAAGAGAAGTGGGAGGCCCCACTGCACAACTGAGCAACAAGACAAGTACATTAGAGTCTGTAGTTTGAGAAATTGACGCCTCACAGGTCCTCAACTGCCAGCTTCATTAAATAGTACACACAAAACGCCAGTGTCAACGTCTACAGTGAAGAGGCGGCTCCAGGATGCTGGCCTTCAGGGCAGAGTGGCAAAGAAAAAGCCATATCTGAGACTGGCTAATAAAAGGAAAAGATTAATATGGGCAAAGAACACAGACATTGGACAGAGAAAGATTGGAAAAAAGTGTTATGGACAGACGAATCCATGTTTGAGGTGTTTGGATCACACAGAAGAACATTTGTGAGACGCAGAACAACTAAAAAGATGCTGGAAGAGTGCCTGACGCCATCTGTCAAGCATGGTGGAGGTAATGTGATGGTCTGGGGTTGCTTTTGGTGCTGGTAAAGTGGGAGATTTGTACAAGGTAAAAGGGATATTGAATAAGGAAAGCTATCACTCCATTTTGCAATGCCATGCCATACCCTGTGGACAGCGCTTGATTGGAGCCAATTTCATCCTACAACAGGACAATGACCCAAAGCACACCTCCAAATTATGCAAGAACTATTTAGGGAAGAAGCCGGTAGCTGGTATTCTATCTGTAATGGAGTGGCCAGCGCAGTCACCAGACAACTATCTGTTGACATTTGAAAGAAATGAAACGTTATGGCAGGTGTTGTGAATTTTGCTCTTGGGCTCCCTCCAGTGGTTATAAGTGGTAGTGCTGCTGTCTGTCCTTCACAGCAGTCATCAGGTGTTTCCACTTCGGACTGGGCTATTTAGTCTGGTTTCACCCATTAGTCAGTGCCAGTTGTCCATTGTTTCTGGAGGATTCACATCCCTTCCTGGTCTCTCCTGCTTGCTGTTCTTTTCAACAAAGATAAGTTCTGCTTGTTTTTGCAGCCACATTTTGTGGGCCTTATTGTTCAGTGCATTTCATGTTTTTTTCTTGTCCAGCTTAATCTGTGTAAGGATTTATGCAGCCAAGTTGGAATCTCTGGAGAGGCAGATATACCCTCCATGTCTTTAGTTAGATGTGGAGTTTTTGTATTTTCTGTGGTGGATATTTCTTAGTATTTTAATACTGACCGCATAGTACTCTGTCCTATCTTTCCTATCTAGCTAGATTGGCCTCCTTTGCTAAATCCTGTTTTCAGTCTGTGTATGTTTTTTCCTCTCCTCTCACAGTCAATATTTGTGGGGGGCTGTCTATCCTTTGGGGATTTTCTCTGAGGCAAGATAGTTTTCCCTTTTCTATCTATAGGGTAAATCAGTCCTCCAGCTGTGTCGAGGTGTCTAGGATCGGTAGGTACATCCCACAGCTACTTCTAGTTGCGGTGTTAAGTTCAGGGTCTGCGGTCAGTACAGATACCACCTTCTCCAGGGTACGTCTTATGGTGCTCCTAGGCCACCAGATCATAACAGTACAACTGGCCAACAATGAGTTAACCGCATCTCAGAAGAAGGGAAAGAAAGTGCTGAGCCATTTTTTTTTCTGTACTCTGTGGTGTTTTTTTTTCCCTCTTTACCTCTGGGTGGCTCAGGAGTTTGGCGCTAACATGGATGTTCAGGGACTTGCTTCTCGTGTGGATCAACTTGCTGCTAGAGTACAGGGTATTTCTGATTATATCGTTCAGACTCCAGTTTTAGAGCCTAGAATTCCAACTCCTGATCTGTTTTTTGGGGACAGGTCCAAATTTTTGAGCTTTAAAAATAACTGTAAACTGTTTTTTGCTCTGAAGCCCCGTTCCTCGGGAGATCCCATCCAGCAGGTTAAAATTGTCATATCTCTGTTGCGTGGCGATCCTCAGGATTGGGCGTTTTCCCTGGAATCTGGGAATCCGGCCTTGCTTAATGTAGACACCTTTTTTCAGGCGCTTGGGTTATTGTATGATGAACCTAATTCTGTGGATCATGCTGAGAAAACCTTGTTGGCCCTGTGTCAGGGTCAAGAAGCGGCAGAATCGTATTGCCAGAAATTTAGAAAATGGTCTGTGCTGACTAAATGGAATGATGATGCTTTGGCGGCAATCTTCAGAAAGGGTCTTTCTGAGTCCGTTAAAGATGTTATGGTGGGGTTCCCCACGCCTGCTGGTCTGAGTGATTCTATGTCTCCGGCCATTCAAATTGATCGGCGCTTGCATGTGAGCAGAGTTGTGCACACTATGGCGTTGTCTTCCGAGCGGAGTCCTGAGCCTATGCAGTCTCATAGGATTGTGTCTAGAGCTGAACGACAAGGATTCAGACGTCAGAATAGGTTGTGTTTTTACTGCGGCGATTCTGCTCATGTTATTTCTGATTGCCCTAAGCATACCAAGAGAATCGCTAATTCCGTTACCATCAGTACTGTACAACCTAAATTTCTGTTATCTGTGACCCTGATCTGCTCATTATCGTCATTTTCTGTCATGGCATTCGTGGATTCAGGCGCCGCTTTAAATTTAATGGACTTAGAATTTGCCAGACGTTGTGGTTTTCCCTTACAGCCTTTGCAGAGTCCTATCCCTTTGAGGGGCATTGATGCTACACCATTGACTAAAAATAAACCTCAGTTTTGGACACAGCTAACCATGTGCATGGCGCCAGCCCATCAGGAAGATTGTCGATTTCTGGTGTTGCATAATTTGCATGATGCTATTGTGCTGGGGTTTCCATGGTTACAGGTGCATAATCCGGTGCTGGATTGGAAATCTATGTCTGTGACTAGCTGGGGTTGTCAGGGGGTTCATGATGACGTTTCTTTCATGTCAATTTCCTCCTCCCCCTCTTCTGAAATTCCTGAGTTTTTGTCAGATTTCCAGGATGTTTTCGAAGAGCCCAAGTCCAGTTCACTTCCACCGCATAGGGACTGTGATTGTGCTATTGACTTGATTCCAGGATGTAAGTTTCCTAAGGGCCGACTTTTCAACCTGTCTGTGCCAGAACATACCGCCATGCGGAGTTATATTAAGGAGTCTTTGGAGAAGGGGCATATTCGGCCATCTTCTTCTCCATTGGGAGCAGGTTTTTTTTTTGTTGCCAAGAAGGATGGCTCCTTGAGACCCTGTATTGATTATCGCCTCTTGAATAAGATCATGGTCAAATTCCAATACCCTTTGCCTTTGCTTTCTGATTTGTTTGCCAGGATTAAGGGGGCTAGTTGGTTTACTAAGATTGACCTTCGAGGGGCATATAATCTTGTTCGTATTAAGCAGGGCGACGAATGGAAAACTGCGTTTAATACGCCCGAGGGCCATTTTGAATATCTTGTGATGCCATTCGGACTCTTTAACCCCTTAAGCCCCGAGGGTGGTTTGCACGTTAATGACCGGGCCAATTTTTACAATTCTGACCACTGTCCTTTTATGAGGCTATAACTCTGGAACGCTTTGACGGATCTTGGCGATTCTGACATTGTTTTCTCGTGATATATTGTACTTCATGTTAGTGGTAAAATTTATTCGATATAACTTGCGTTTATTTGTGAAAAAAATGGAAATTTGGAGAAAATTTTGAAAATTTCGCAATTTTCCAACTTTGAATTTTTATGCCCTTAAATCACAGACATATGTCACACAAAATACTTAATAAGTAACATTTCCCACATGTCTACTTTACATCAGTACAATTTTGGAACCAAAATTTTTTTTTGTGACGGAGTTATAAGGGTTAAAAGTTGACCAGCAATTTCTCATTTTTACAACACCATTTTTTTTTAGGGACCACATCTCATTTGAAGTCATTTTGAGGGGTCTATATGATAGAAAATACCCAAGTGTGACACCATTCTAAAAACTGCAGCCCTCAAGGTGCTCAAAACCACATTCAAGAAGTTTATTAACCCTTCAGGTGTTTCACAGGAATTTTTGGAATGTTTAAATAAAAATGAACATTTAACTTTTTTTCACACAAAATTTATTTCAGCTCCAATTTGTTTTATTTAACCAAGGGTAACAGGAGAAAATGGACCCCCAAAGTTGTTGTACAATTTGTCCTGAGTACGCTGATACCCCATATGTGGGGGTAAACCACTGTTTGGGCGCATGGCAGAGCTCGGAAGGAAAGGAGCGCCATTTGACTTTTCAATGCAAAATTGACTGGAATTGAGATGGGACGCCATGTTGCGTTTGGAGAGCCCCTGATGTGCCTAAACATTGAAACCCCCTACAAGTGACACCATTTTGGAAAGTAGACCCCCTAAGGAACTTATCTAGATGTGTGGTGAGCACTTTGACCCACCAAGTGCTTCACAGAAGTTTATAATGCAGAGCCGTAAAAATAAAAAATCATATTTTTTCAAAAAAATGATCTTTTCGCCCCCAATTTTTTATTTTCCCAAGGGTAAGAGAAGAAATTGGACCCCAAAAAATGTTGTGCAATTTGTCCTGAGTACGCTGATACCCAATATGTGGGTGTAAACCATTGTTTGGGCGCATGGCAGAGCTTGGAAGGGAAGGAGCGCCATTTGACTTTTCAATGCAAAATTGACTGGAATTGAGATGGGACGCCATGTTGCGTTTGGAGAGCCCCTGATGTGCCTAAACATTGAAACTCCCTACAAGTGACATCATTTTGGAAAGTAGACCCCCTAAGGAACTTATCTAGATGTGTGGTGAGCACTTTGACCCACCAAGTGCTTCACAGAAGTTTATAATGCAGAGCCGTAAAAATAAAAAATCATATTTTTTCACAAAAATGATCTTTTCGTGCCCAATTTTTTATTTTCCCAAGGGTAAGAGAAGAAATTGGACCCAAAAAAATGTTGTGCAATTTGTCCTGAGTACGCTGATACCCAATATGTGGGTGTAAACCATTGTTTGGGCGCATGGCAGAGCTTGGAAGGGAAGGAGCGCCATTTGACTTTTCAATGCAAAATTGACTGGAATTGAGATGGGACGCCATGTTGCGTTTGGAGAGCCCCTGATGTGCCTAAACATTGAAACTCCCTACAAGTGACATCATTTTGGAAAGTAGACCCCCTAAGGAACTTATCTAGATGTGTGGTGAGCACTTTGACCCACCAAGTGCTTCACAGAAGTTTATAATGCAGAGCCGTAAAAATAAAAAATCATATTTTTTCACAAAAATGATTTTTCGCCCCCAATTTTTTATTTTCCCAAGGGTAAGAGAAGAAATTGGACCCCAAAAAATGTTGTGAAATTTGTCCTGAGTACGCTGATACCCCATATGTGGGTGTAAACCATTGTTTGGGCGCATGGCAGAGCTTGGAAGGGAAGGAGCGCCATTTGACTTTTCAATGCAAAATTGACTGGAATTGAGATGGGACGCCATGTTGCGTTTGGAGAGCCCCTGATGTGCCTAAACATTGAAACCCCCCACAAGTGACACCATTTTGGAAAGTAGACCCCCTAAGGAACTTATCTAGATGTGTTTTGAGAGCTTTGAACCCCCAAGTGTTTCACTACAGATTATAACGCAGAGCCGTGAAAATAATTTTTTTCTTCTTTTTCTCAAAAATGATTTTTTAGCCCCCAGCTTTGTATTTTTACAAGGGTAACAGAATAAATTGGACCCCAAAATTTGTTTTCCAATTTGTCCTGAGTACGCTGATACCCCATATGTGGGGGGGAACCACTGTTTGGGCGCATGACAGAGCTCGAAAGGGAAGGAGCGCCATTTGGAATGCAGACTTAAATGGATTGGTCAGCAGCCGTCACGTTGCATTTGCAGAGCCCCTGATGTACCCAAACAGTACAAACCCCCCACAAGTGACCCCATATTGGAAACTAGACTTCCCAAGGAACTTATCTAGATTTGTTTTGAGAACTTTGAACCCCTAAGTGTTTCACTAAAGTGTATAGCGCAAAGCCGTGAAAATAAAAATTCTTTTTTTTTTTTCACAAAAATGATTTTTTAGCCCCCAGTTTTGTATTTTCACAAGGATATCAGGATAAATTAGACCCCAAAAGTTGTTGTCCAATTTGTCCTGAGTACGCTGATACCCCATATGTGGGGGGGAACCACTGTTTGGGCGCATGACAGAGCTCGGAAGGGAAGGAGCGCCATTTGGAATGCAGCCTTAAATGGATTGGTCTGCAGGCGTCACGTTGCATTTGCATAGCCCCTGATGTACCCAAACAGTACAAACCCCCCACAAGTGACCCCATATTGGAAACTAGACCTCCCAAGGAACTTATCTAGATGTGTTGTGAGAACTTTGAACCCCCAAGTGTTTCACTACAGTTTATAACGCAGAGCCGTGAAAATAAAACATCTTTTTTTTCCCACAAAAATGATTTTTAGCCCCCCAAATTTTTATTTTCCCAAGGATAACAAGAGAACTTGGACCCCAGAAGTTGTTGTTCAATTTGTCCCGAGTACGCTGATAACCCATATGTTGGGGTAAACCCCTTTTTGGGCGCACGGGAGAGCTCGGAAGGGAAGGAGCACTGTTTTACTTTTTCAACGCAGAATTGGCTGGAATTGAGATTGGACGCCATGTCCCGTTTGGAGAACCCCTGATGTGCCTGGACAGTGGAAACTTCCCAATTCTACCTGAAACCCTAACCCAAACACACCCCTAACCCTAATCCCAACGGTAACCCTAACCACACCCCTAGCCCTGACACACCCATAATTCTAATCCCAACCCTAATCCAAACCGTAAATGTAATCCAAACCCTAACCCTAACTTTAGCCCCAACCCTAACTTTAGCCCCAACCCTAACCCTAACTTTACCTCCAACCCTAACCCTAACTTTACCTCCAACCCTAGCCCTAACCCTACCCCTAACCCTAAACGTGACTGAAATACGTGGCACTGAAATACGTGGCACTGAAATACGTGGCACTGAAATACGTGGCACTGAAATACGTGGCACTGAAATACGTGGCACTGAAATACGTGGCACTGAAATACGTGATACGTGGCACTGAAATACGTGGCACTGAAATACGTGGCACTGAAATACGTGGCACTGAAATACGTGGCACTGAAATACGTGGCACTGAAATATGTGGCACTGAAATACGTGATACGTGGCACTGAAATACGTGGCACTGAAATACGTGGCACTGAAATACGTGATACGTGGCACTTAAGTACGTGGCACTGAATTACGTGGCACTGAAATACGTGGCACTGAAATACGTGGCACTGAAACACGTGGCACTGAAACACGTGGCACTGAAATACGTGATACGTGGCACTGAAATACGTGGCACTGAAATACGTGGCACTGAAATACGTGGCACTATGACTGTCAGAAAATGTTCATTAAACGGTTAGGGGTGAGGTTAGGGGTAGAGTTAGGGTTAGGGTTTGGATCCCTTTATCACCTTGATGGTGGTGGGTGGCTTTTCAGTGTGTTTTCTGTTTTTTTTTCGTTAAAAACGCATGCGTTTTTAACGCAAACAAACGCATGTGCTTAAAAACGCAAGAAAATACTGCAGGCTGTATTTCTGAAAATGAACACATGCAGAAAAAAACCGCATGCGTTTGAAAACGCGACCAAACGCGTACAAAAAACGCATGCGTTTTCAATGTTAAATATAGGGAAAAAACGCATGCGTTTTTTTGTGCAAAAAACGCTGCAGACAAAAACGCAAGTGTGAAACCAGCGACGCTTTTTATAGCAAAAAAGTTTTTGCGTCTCCACATTTTGAGACCTATAATTTTTCCACATTTTGCTCCACAGAGTCATGTGAGGTCTTGTTTTTTGCGGGACGAGTTGACGTTTTTATTGGTAACATTTTCGGACACGTGACCGTTTTTGATCACTTTTTATTCCGATTTTTGTGAGGCAGAATGACCAAAAACCTGCTATTCATGAATTTCTTTTGGGAGAGGCGTTTATACCGTTCCGCGTTTGGTAAAATTGATAAAGCAGTTTTATTCGACGGGTCAGTACGATTACAGCGATACTTCATTTATATCTTTTTTTATGTTTTGGCGCTTTTATACGATAAAAACTATTTTATAGAAAAAATAATTATTTTGGTATCGCTTTATTCTCAGGACTATAACTTTTTTATTTTTTTGCTGATGATGCTATATGGCGGCTCGTTTTTTGCGGGACAAGATGACGTTTTCAGCGGTACCATGATTATTTATATCAGTCTTTTTGATCGCGTGTTATTCCTCTTTTTATTCGGCGGTATGGTAATAAAGCGTTGTTTTTTGCCTCGTTTTTTTTTTTTTTCTCTTACTGTGTTTACTGAAGGGGTTAACTAGTGGGGCAGTTTTATAGGTTGGGTCGTTACGGACGCGGCAATACTAAATATGTGTACTTTTATTGTTTAGTTTTTTTTATTTAGATAAATAAATGTATTTATGGGAATAATATATATATTTTTTTTATTATTTATTTAGGATTTATTTTTATTTTTTTTTTACACATGTGGAAAATTTTTTTTTTTACTTTTTTACTTTGTCCCAGGGGGGGACATTACAGATCATTGATCTGGCAGTGTGCACAGCACTCTGTCAGATCGACGATCTGCTGTGCAGGGCTGCAGGCTTACCAAGTGTCTGCTCTGAGCAGACACTCGGTAAGCCACCTCCTTCCCTGCAGGACCCGGATGCCGCGGCCATCTTGGATCCGGGACCTGCAGGGAGGAAGAAGGTAGGAGACCCTCGGAGCAACGCGATCACATCGCGTTGCTCCGGGGGTCTCAGGGAAGCCCGCAGGGAGCCCCCTCCCTGCGCGATGCTTCCCTATACCGCCGGTACACTGCGATCATGTTTGATCGCGGTGTGCCGGGGGTTAATGTGCCGGGGGCGGTCCGTGACTGCTCCTGGCACATAGTGCCGGATGTCAGCTGCGATAGGCAGCTGACACCCGGCCGCGATCGGCCGCGCTCCCCCCGTGAGCGCGGCCGATCGCGTATGACGTACTATCCCGTCACCGGGAATTAAGTCCCAGGTCACCTTGACGGGATAGTACGTCATATGGGATTAAGGGGTTAATGCTCCATCTGTGTTTCAGTCCTTCATGCATGATATATTTCGGAATTATCTTGATAAATTCATGATTGTATATTTGGATGATATTTAGATTTTTTCAGATGATTGGGAGTCTCATGTGAAACAAGTCAGGATGGTATTTCAGATCCTTCGTGATAATGCCTTGTTTGTGAAGGGGTCTAAGTGCCTCTTTGGAGTACAGAAGATTTCTTTTTTGGGCTTCATTTTTTCTCCCTCATCTATAGAAATGAATCCGGTTAAGGTTCAGGCCATTCATGATTGGATCCAGCCCACATCCGTGAAGAGCCTTCAGAAATTTTTGGGCTTTGCTAATTTTTATCGCCGTTTCATTGCCAACTTCTCCAGTGTGGTTAAACCCCTGACCGATTTGACGAAGAAAAGCGCTGATGTGACGAATTGGTCCTCTGCGGCTGTTTCTGCCTTTCAGGAGCTTAAACGCCGATTTACTTCTGCCCCTGTGTGGCGTCAGCCGGATATCTCTCTTCCTTTTCAGGTTGAGGCTGACGCTTCTGAGATTGGGGCAGGGGCCGTTTTGTCTCAGAGGAATTCTGATGGTTCCTTGATGAAACCGTGTGCCTTCTTTTCTCAAAAGTTTTCGCCTGCGGAACGCAATTATGATGTCGGCAATCGTGAGTTGTTGGCTATGAAGTGGGCATTTGAGGAGTGGCGACATTTGCTTGAGGGGGCCAAGCACCGTATTGTGGTCTTGACCGATCATAAGAATCTGATTTACCTCGAGTCTGCCAAACGGATGAATCCTAGACAGGCTCGATGGTCCCTGTTTTTCTCCCGTTTTGATTTTGTGGTCTCGTATCTTCCGGGTTCTAAGAATGTTAAGGCTGATGCCCTCTCTAGGAGCTCCTGGGGTCCTTGAGCCTGTCGGCATTCTGAAGGAGGGGGTGATTCTTTCTGCCATCTCCCCTGATTTACGACGGGTTCTTCAGGAATTTCAGGCTGATAAACCTGACCGCTGTCCAGCGGGGAAACTGTTTGTTCCTGACAGATGGACGAGTAAAGTGATTTCTGAGGTTCATTGTTCTGTGTTGGCTGGCCATCCTGGGATTTTTGGTACCAGAGATTTGGTTAGTAGGTCCTTTTGGTGGCCTTCTTTGTCACGGGATGTGCGTTCTTTTGTGCAGTCCTGTGGGACTTGTGCGTGGGCCAAGCCTTGCTGTTCCCGCGCTAGTGGGTTGCTCTTGCCTTTGCCGGTCCCTGAGAGGCCTTGGACGCATATTTCTATGGATTTTATTTCAGATCTTCCTGTTTCCCAGAGGATGTCGGTTATCTGGGTGATTTGTGACCGGTTTTCTAAGATGGTTCATTTGGTACCTATGTATAAATTGCCGTCCTCTTCTGATTTGGTTCCGTTGTTTTTTCAGCATGTGGTTCGTTTGCATGGCATTCCGGAGAATATTGTGTCCGCGAGAGGTTCCCAGTTTGTTTCCAGGTTTTGGCGGGCCTTTTGTGCTAGGCTGGGCATTGATTTGTCTTTTTCTTCCGCATTTCATCCTCAGACAAATGGCCAAACCGAGCGAACTAACCAGACTTTGGAAACTTATTTGAGATGCTTTGTGTCTGCCGATCAGGATGATTGGGTGGCTTTCTTGCCACTGGCCGAGTTTGCCCTTAATAATCGGGCTAGTTCTGCTACCTTGGTTTCACCCTTCTTTTGTAATTCTGGGTTTCATCCTCGTTTTTCTTCAGGGCAGGTTGAGCCTTCTGATTGTCCTGGGGTGGACTCTGTGGTTGACAGGTTGCAGCAAATTTGGGCTCATGTTGTGGACAATTTGGTGTTGTCTCAGGAGGAGGCTCAGCGTTTTGCTCAGCGTTTTGCTAACCGTCATCGGCGTGTGGGTTCCCGGCTTCGGGTTGGGGATTTGGTCTGGTTGTCTTCCCGTTATGTTCCTATGAAGGTTTCTTCCCCTAAGTTCAAGCCTCGGTTTATTGGTCCTTATAGGATTTCTGAGATTATCAATCCAGTGTCTTTTCGTTTGGCCCTTCCAGCCTCTTTTTCCATCCATAATGTTTTTCATAGATCTTTGTTGCGGAAATATGTGGTGCCCGTTGTTCCCTCTGTTGATCCTCCTGCCCTGGTGTTGATTGATGGGGAGTTGGAGTATGTTGTTGAGAAGATCTTGGATTCTCGTTTTTCAAGGCGGAGGCTTCAGTATCTTGTCAAGTGGAAGGGTTATGGCCAGGAGGATAATTCTTGGGTTGTTGCCTCCGATGTTCATGCTGACGATTTGGTTCGTGCCTTCCTTTTGGCTCGTCCTGATCGGCCTGGGGGCTCTGGTGAGGGTTCGGTGACCCCTCCTCAAGGGGGTTGGTACTGTTGTGATTTCTGCTCTTGGGCTCCCTCCGGTGGTTATAAGTGGTAGTGCTGCTGTCTGTCCTTCACAGAAGTCATCAGGTGTTTCCACTTCGGACTGGGATATTTAGTCTGGTTTCACCCTTTAGTCAGTGCCAGTTGTCCATTGTTTCTGGAGGATTCACATCCCTTCCTGGTCTCTCCTGCTTGCTGTTCATTTCAACAAAGATAAGTTCTGCTTGTTTTTGCAACCACATTTTGTGGGCCTTATTGTTCAGTGCATTTCATGTTTTTTCTTGTCCAGCTTAATCTGTGTAAGGATTTATGCAGCCAAGTTGGAATCTCTGGAGAGGCAGATATACCCTCCATGTCTTTAGTTAGATGTGGAGTTTTTGTATTTTCTGTGGTGGATATTTCCTAGTATTTTAATACTGACCGCATAGTACTCTGTCCTATCTTTCCTATCTAGCTAGATTGGCCTCCTTTGCTAAATCCTGTTTTCAGTCTGTGTATGTTTTTTCCTCTCCTCTCACAGTCAATATTTGTGGGGGGCTGTCTATCCTTTGGGGATTTTCTCTGAGGCATGATAGTTTTCCCTTTTCTATCTATAGGGTAAATTAGTCCTCCGGCTGTGTCGAGGTGTCTAGGATTGGTAGGTACATCCCACGGCTACTTCTAGTTGCGGTGTTAAGTTCAGGGTCTGCGGTCAGTACAGATACCACCTTCTCCAGGGTACGTCTTATGCTGCTCCTAGGCCACCAGATCATAACAGGCAGGAGACCCAGAAGTTCCCCACTGCTGGCACAGGGGCAAAAAAAAGCTAGACTGTAGTTTGCCAAAATGTACGTGAGTAAGCCAAAATCCGTCTTGAAAAGCATCTTGTGGACAGATGAGACCAAGACAGAGCTTTTTGGTAAAGCACATCAAAATGGAATGAGGCCTACAAAGAAAAGAACACAGAATCTGCAGTCAAATATGATAGATTCAAAGATGTTTTGGGGTTATTTTGCAACATGAAATCTGAAGATTACCAAAGAATTTTGGTTCGCAATGTAGTGACCGGTGTCAGAAAGCTGGGTTTGTGTCCTAGGTCATGGGTCTTCCAACAGAACAATGACCCCAAATATACTTCAATAAGCACCCAGAAATTGATGGAAACAAAGCACTAGAGAGTTCTGAAGGGGCCAGCAATGAATCCGGATCTAAATCCCATTGAACTCCTGTGGAGAGATCTTAAAATTGCTGTTGGGAGAAGGTGTCTTCAAATATGAGAGACCTGGAGCAGTTTGCAAAAGAAGAGTGGTTCAAAATTTCACTTGAGAGGTGTAAGAAGCTTGTTGATGGTAATAGGAAGTGATTGATTGCAGTTATTTATTCCAAAGGATGTGCAACCAAATATTACGTTGAGGGTGCCAACAATTTTGTCTGAACCATTTTGGGGTATTGTGTGAAATTATGTCCAATTTGCCTTTTTTTCTCTTTTTTTTGTGTTTTTCCAATACACACAAAGGAAATAAACATGTGTAATTGCAATAATTTTCTGTGAGAAATACTTCATTTTCTGGGTGCCAACACTTTGACTGTGGAAGAGATAACACACATTGGTGTGATCCACCAATCACAATAGATGATGTCACAGCTCACCTCCTCCTGTACAATGACTGATACCACATCTATATATATTAGATAACAAAGGATCCACCATGCACATTAGGTGATGTAACAGCTCAGTCGTTCCCTCTTTGTTTCACAATGACCTAGACAAAAGGCAAAGGCCCAGAGTGTTTTATCAGCAGGAGATTATCACTACAGGACTAGGTGTCTCCTGACTCCTGGTCCAGCCACGCCCTCATCACTGACTGGCAACTTTCTACTTAGGTTTAGTATACACATAAAGCAGCCAATCAGTGGTGTTGGCGGGGTTATACAGAGCTCAGCTAGATCTGCAGCAGAGAAAACTGATTGTATCGAAATGACAGCATGCAGACCAGCAAGAGGATCTCTGTCCCTACATCATACTGATCTCAGATTCATAGCAAAAACCCGGTGACAGATTCCCTTTAAGGAGAACCACATTAAATACAAGTTTTAAGTGATTTATGTCTAGATCCCATAATTCTGATATAAAGATATTAGCTGCCTTCACTAGGGTTGAGCGAAACGGGTCGTTCATTTTCAAAAGTCGCCGACTTTTGGCTAAGTCGGCGTCTCATGAAACCCGATCCGACCCCTGTGCTTGTCGGCCATGCGGTACGCGACTTTCGCGCCAAAGTCGCGTTTCAATGACGCGAAAAGCGCCATTTCTCAGCCAATGAAGGTGAACGCAGAGTGTGGGCAGCGTGATGACATAGGTCCTGGTCCCCACCATCTTAGAGAAGGGCATTGCAGTGATTGGCTTGCTGTCTGTGGCGTCACAGGGGCTATAAAGGGGCGTTCCCGCCGACCGCCATCTCACTGCTGCTGATCTGAGCTTAGGGAGAGGTTGCTGCCGCTTCGTCAGAAGCAGGGATAGCGTTAGGCAGGGTCCACTAACCACCAAACCGCTTGTGCTGTAGCGATTTCCACTGTCCAACACCACCTTCGGTGTGCAGGGACAGTGGAAGCTACATTTTTTTTTTTTTTCTCTCAGCGCTGTAGCTCATTGGGCTGCCCTAGAAGGCTCCGTGATAGCTGTATTGCTGTGTGTACGCCACTGTGGAAACCAACTGCTTTTTTTCAAAGCACATATCCTCTTGTTCCTTCCTTTCTGCACAGCTATCTTTTTTGTTTGTCCACACTTTTTATTTAATTTGTGCATCAGTCCACTCCTATTGCTGCCTGCCATACCTGGCTGAGATTACAGCAGGGAGATAGTAATTGTAGGACAGTCCCTGTTTTTTGTTTTTTTTTTTGTGGGAGATTAAGATTTGCATTTCTGCTACAGTGCCATCCGTGTGTGTGCCATCCCTGTGTGCGCCATCTCTCACTCAGTGGGCCATAGAAAGCCTATTTATTTTTTTGCTTGATTTGGGTTCTAAAATCTACCTGAAAAAAAAACACTACATCCATCAGTGGGAGATTAATACTGTCCTCAGGGCTTGTGTGCCACTCCTGATCCTGACTCCTGTGCGCGCCATCTCTCACTCAGTGGGCCATAGAAAGCCTATTTATTTTTTTGCTTGATTTGGGTTCTAAAATCTACCTGAAAAAAAAAAACACTACATCCATCAGTGGGAGATTAATACTGTCCTCAGGGCTTGTGTGCCACTCCTGATCCTGACTCCTGTGCGCGCCATCTCTCACTCAGTGGGCCATAGAAAGCCTATTTATTTTTTTGCTTGATTTGGGTTCTAAAATCTACCTGAAAAAAAAAACACTACATCCATCAGTGGGAGATTAATATTGTCCTCAGGGCTTGTGTGCCACTCCTGATCCTGACTCCTGTGCGCGCCATCTCTCACTCAGTGGGCCATAGAAAGCCTATTTATTTTTTTGCTTGATTTGGGTTCTAAAATCTACCTGAAAAAAAAAACACTACATCCATCAGTGGGAGATTAATACTGTCCTCAGGGCTTGTGTGACACTCCTGATCCTGACTCCTGTGAGCGCCATCTCTCACTCAGTGGGCCATAGAAAGCCTATTTATTTTTTTGCTTGATTTGGGTTCTAAAATCTACCTGAAAAAAAAAACACTACATCCATCAGTGGGAGATTAATATTGTCCTCAGGGCTTGTGTGCCACTCCTGATCCTGACTCCTGTGCGCGCCATCTCTCACTCAGTGGGCCATAGAAAGCCTATTTATTTTTTTGCTTGATTTGGGTTCTAAAATCTACCTGAAAAAAAAACACTACATCCATCAGTGGGAGATTAATACTGTCCTCAGGGCTTGTGTGCCACTCCTGATCCTGACTCCTGTGCGCGCCATCTCTCACTCAGTGGGCCATAGAAAGCCTATTTATTTTTTTGCTTGATTTGGGTTCTAAAATCTACCTGAAAAAAAAAACACTACATCCATCAGTGGGAGATTAATACTGTCCTCAGGGCTTGTGTGCCACTCCTGACTCCTGTGTGTGCCATCTCTCACTCAGTGGGCCATAGAAAGCCTATTTATTTTTTTGCTTGATTTGGGTTCTAAAATCTAACTGAAAAAAAAATCACTACATCCATCAGTGGGAGATTAATACTGTCCTCAGGGCTTGTGTGCCACTCCTGATCCTGACTCCTGTGCGCGCCATCTCTCACTCAGTGGGCCATAGAAAGCCTATTTATTTTTTTGCTTGATTTGGGTTCTAAAATCTAACTGAAAAAAAAATCACTACATCCATCAGTGGGAGATTAATACTGTCCTCAGGGCTTGTGTGCCACTCCTTATCCTGACTCCTGTGTGTGCCATCTCTCACTCAGTGGGCACTGGGCCATAGAAAGCTTTTTTTTTTTTTAATTATTATTTGGTTTCTAAATTGTCCCTGAAAAAAACAATTTATCTTATTTGGTTTCTAAAGTCTCCCTGAGGAAAAAAAAAAAAAATAGGTGGGAGATTAATATTGACATTTGTGCTTGAGTGACAGTCCTGCGTGTGTGGCATCTCTGTGATTTTGTGCCACAGAAAACAGAGTGTGTAACATTGTGCCTGATTTTCCTTGTGGTCTCACCAACCTGTTAAGGGATATTGAAATCATACTGAAGTTATAGCTTACCGTGTAAGTTGTTTGACAGCAACAAATAAAGTTACTTTGGTTAAGTTTTTAAAACAATGAGGAAGTCTGGTGCAAGAGGTCGTGGCCGTGGGCGTTCATTGTCAGCTGGTAATGATGGTAGTGGTAGTGGAGCATCAGGTGGTCGTGGGGATAAAAATATTCCACGTAAGTCTGGAGCTGTGGAGCCAGTTTCGTCGTCTGGCTACACAAGGCCTCGAACGCTCTCTTTTCTGGGAGTAGGAAAACCGCTTTTAAAGGCGGAGCAGCAACAGCAAGTTTTGGCTTACATTGCAGACTCAGCCTCTAGCTCTTTTGCCTCCTCTTCCGAAACTGGTAAATGTAAAAGCAGCGCGTCGCTTGTGGATGTCCACGGTCAGGGACAAGTTGCTTCCTTGTCCTCTTCAGCAAAAACTACAACAAGAGAGAAGGATGCAGCAGGCGACACAACGGGTTACTCCATGGAGCTCTTTACACATACCGTCCCTGGCTTACAAAGTGAAACACTTAACAGGCCATGCCCATTACAAGTTGATTCTGACATGGAGTGCACTGATGCACAGCCACAGCCAGAGTACTATGCTGCTCCTTTGACTCAGACCACCACATTGCCCTCTCAGGGTACTGATCCACAATCAGACCCTGATGAGACTATGTTGCCCCGCCACAAACGCTATACCACCGACCGACACAGTGACACAGACGAAGTTGCACACGAGCTCGAAGAGGAGTTAATAGATGACCCAGTTATTGACCCCGATTGGCAGCCATTGGGGGAACAGGGTGCAGGCGGCAGTAGTTCAGAAGCGGAGGTGGAGGAGGGGCCGCAGCAGGCATCAACATCGCAACAGGTTCCATCTGCCGGGCCCGTATCTGGCCCAAAACGCGTGTCAAAGCCAAAACCTGTTGGAGGACAGCGTGGCCATCCGGTTAAAGCTCAGTCTGCAATCCCTGAAAAGGGATCCGATGCTAGGAAGAGTGCAGTCTGGCATTTTTTTAAACAACATCCAATTGATCAGCGCAAAGTCATCTGTCAAAAATGTTCAACTAGCTTAAGCAGAGGTCAGAATCTGAAATGTCTCAATACTAGTTGCATGCATAGACACTTAACCACCATGCATTTTCAAGCCTGGACTAACTACCAAACGTCCCTTAAGGTTGTAGCACCCTCGGCCAATGAAGCTAGTCAGCAACGCAACATCCCTTCCGTCACTGTAAGGCCACCATTTTCCGCACCACCGGCAGTATCTGTGCAGGTTTCTTTGCCAGCCAAAAGCACTCAGGGTCAGGGAATCACCAGTTTTGTAGGAGGAAATATTGCATCTAGGTCACCGGCGGAAACAATACCATCTCCAACCGTCTCGCAGTCTGCCATGTCCACCGGCACACCCGCAAGTTCCACGATCTCCATCTCTCCAGTTCAGCTCACACTACATGAGACTCTGGTTAGAAAAAGGAAGTACTTATCCTCGCATCCGCGTACACAGGGTTTTAACGCCCACATAGCTAGACTAATATCGTTAGAGATGATGCCCTACCGGTTAGTTGAAAGCGAAGCTTTCAAAGCCCTGATGGAGTACGCTGAACCACGATACGAGCTACCCAGTCGACACTTTTTTTCCAGAAAAGCCATCCCGGCCCTGCACCAGCATGTTAAACAGCGCATCGTCCATGCACTCAGGCAATCTGTGAGTACAAAGGTGCACCTGACTACAGATGCATGGACCAGTAGGCATGGCCAGGGACGTTATGTGTCCATCACGGCACACTGGGTGAATGTGGTGGATGCAGGGTCCTCAGGGGACATCAATTTCGGGACAGTTGTGCCTAGCCCACGGTCTAGGAAACAGTTGGCTGTAGGCGTTCGCACCACCTCCTCCTCCTCCTCCTCGTCCTCCTGCAGAAGCTACAGCTCTTCCACAGACCACAGTCGGCCAACCACTCCATCGGCAGATGACACTGTTGCACACCAGTTGTCCCATTATGGGCCAGCTACTGCCAAGCGTCAGCAGGCTGTATTGGCTATGAAGTGTTTGGGCGACAACAGACACACCGCGGAAGTTCTGTCCGAGTTCTTGCAACAAGAAACGCAGTCGTGGCTGGGCACAGTAGATCTTGAGGCAGGCAAGGTAGTGAGTGATAACGGAAGGAATTTCATGGCTGCCATCTCCCTTTCCCAACTGAAACACATTCCTTGCCTGGCTCACACCTTAAACCTGGTGGTGCAGTGCTTATTGAAAACTTATCCTGGGTTCTCCGACCTGCTCCTCAAAGTGCGTGGACTTTGCTCACATATCCGACGTTCGCCTGTACACTCCAGCCGTATGCAGACCTATCAGCGGTCTTTGAACCTTCCCCAGCATCGCCTAATCATAGACGTTGCAACAAGGTGGAACTCAACACTGCACATGCTTCAGAGACTGTGCCAACAGAGGCGGGCTGTTATGTTATTGTGGGAGGATACACATACACGGGCAAGCAGTAGGATGGCAGACATGGAGTTGTCTGGTGTGCAGTGGTCCAAGATACAAGACATGTGTCAAGTCCTTCAGTGTTTTGAGGAATGCACACGGCTGGTTAGTGCAGACAACGCCGTAATAAGCATGAGCATCCCCCTAATGCGTCTGCTGATGCAAAGTTTGACGCACATAAAGGAGCAGGCGTCTGCACCAGAGGAAGAGGAAAGCCTTGATGACAGTCAGCCATTGTCTGGTCAGGGCAGTGTACAGGACGAGGTAGCGGGCGAAGAGGAGGTGGAGGACGAGGAGGATGATGGGGATGAGTATATTTTTAATGCGGAAGTTTTCCCGGGGGCACTGGAAATTGGTTGCGTGGCAAGGCCGGGTTCTGGTTTTTTGAGGGACACAAGTGACGTAGATTTGCCTGAAACTGCCCCTCAACCAATCACAACCGGAGATTTGACAACTGGAACTTTGGCCCACATGGCGGATTATGCCTTACGTATCCTAAAAAGGGACACACGCATAACGAAAATGATGAACGATGACGATTACTGGTTGGCCTGCCTCCTTGATCCACGCTATAAAGGCAAATTGCAAAATATTATGCCACATGAGAACTTGGAACTAATATTAGCAACCAAACAATCAACTCTTGTTGACCGTTTGCTTCAGGCATTCCCAGCACACAGCGCACGTGATCGTTATCACACGAGCTCCAGGGGGCAGCAGATTAGTAGTGTTAGGGGTGCACACATCAGAAGTGGCGTTGGACAAAGGGGTTTTCTGACCAGGTTGTGGAGTGATTTTGCTATGACCGCAGACAGGACAGGTACTGCTGCATCAATTGAAAGTGACAGGAGACAACATTTGTCCAGTATGGTTACTAACTATTTTTCATCCCTTATCGATGTTCTCCCTCAACCGTCATTCCCATTTGATTACTGGGCCTCAAAATTAGACACCTGGCCAGAATTGGAAGAATATGCATTGCAGGAGCTTGCTTGCCCGGCAGCAAGTGTCCTATCAGAAAGAGTATTCAGTGCTGCAGGTTCAATATTAACCGAAAAAAGGACTCGTCTGGCTACCCAAAATGTTGACGATCTAACATTCATTAAAATGAACCACAACTGGATTTCAAAATCTTTTGCCCCACCTTGCCCGGCCGACACCTAGCTTTCCTATGAAAAGCTCTTGCCTGTGGACTACTGTGAATTACTTTTCTAATGTCTAATTTTCTGCAGCTGATTGTCCGGCATATGACATGTTTACACCTCCCTAAATGGCCAAACTCCCCACACGGGGCCGTGGTATCGCGACTTGGCGCAAGCACCCGTGAGACAGCTGTTTGCCTGAAGAGGTGGGTGTGCTCGCTTTTGGTCGACGGCATTGGTACTGGGTCCCTCATAGTACAATAAAGTGTCTCTGGCGGTGGTGGTGCGCACCCAACGTCAGACACACTGTTGTAACATGAGGGGCCCTGGGCCTGTACCGCCGGCCACAAGAGAGTTCACCCACCCCCAGGTCAAACATTGCTCTACCACTTCCACAGTTATCTCTCACACTTCCACCAATGTTTAGTCTATGCGCTGACATCCTTCCATACCTGCCACTGACAATACCATTGTGTTGACATGTATGATGGTACATAACATAGTCAGGGGCAGTGTCCTCTATTTACCACAGTAAATACTTTGCGCTAAATTAGTAGGTCTGAAACAACGCAGAGGATCCCACCCCTGAACCTAATGATTGCACCCTTTAGTGTCTTTGTTTTAATGCGAGACATTCACATTTATTTGTTGTTTTTTGACTACTAACTGGCAGACACTCATTACAATCGGCCTCCGTTGACCACACCACTGCTGCCCGTGTACCCCTGGAACCTATTTTACAGTGCCTACAGCCAGCCCATTTTATTATGTTAGGCCTTCGAAGCCTGTCTGCGGTCCCTCCTTCCACTAGGCCTCCACTGACCAGACCACTGCTGCCCGTGTACCCCTGGAACCAATTATAAAGTGCCTACAGCCAGCCCATTTTATCATGTTAGGCCTTCAAAGCCTGTCTGCGGTCCTTCCTTCCACTAGGCCTCCACTGACCAGACCACTGCTGCCCGTGTACCCCTGGAACCTATTTTACAGTGCCTACAGCCAGCCCATTTTATCATGTTAGGCCTTCAAAGCCTGTCTGCGGTCCTTCCTTCCTTCCACTAGGCCTCCACTGACCAGACCACTGCTGCCCGTGTACCCCTGGAACCAATTATAAAGTGCCTACAGCCAGCCCATTTTATCATGTTAGGCCTTCGAAGCCTGTCTGCGGTCCTTCCTTCCACTAGGCCTCCACTGACCAGACCACTGCTGCCCGTGTACCCCTGGAACCTATTTTAAAGTGCCTACAGCCAGCCCATTTTATTGTGTTAGGCCTCCGAAGCCTGTCTGCGGTCCCTCCTTCCACTAGGCCTCCACTGACCAGATCACTGCTGCCCGTGTACCCCTGGAACCAATTATCAAGTTTATAAGCGTGTCCCGAGGAACACTCCGGTATAAAACATCAGAAAATATAAAAATAAGTATTTTGCTTATAATAAAGAAAATACTGGAGAGATATCAAATGCATACATTTTAACATTAAAAACAAAAACACATACAACCAAAAACTGGTACAGTACCAAAATTGGCCACCAGCTACAAAAACTTTCTCCTGCAAGTAGTTAACTGAAAGGTTTTTTTCCATTGAAAACACAGATATGGCATCCACCGAGTGTTGTCCTGTCGCGTCTTCTTTATATTATTGCAAAGAAGCTGCAACTGAATAAAGCTGTGCTTCAACCTTCTGGCTTTCGGCCTATAGTATCAGATATTAAACTGCATTTGGCCTTCAACTTTGGTTACGGCCTACTAACGGTGTCTGCCCCTCCCTGGTGTTGTCCTCAACTGAATACAGCTGAGCTTCAACCTTCTGGCTCTCATTAAGTGTTTTTTAAAAAACAAAATGGTGGTTAGGGCCTACTAACGGTGTCTGCCCCTCCCTGGTGTTGCCCTCAACTGAATAAAGCTGAGCTTCAACCTTCTGGCTCTCATTAAGTGCGGTGTTTTTAAAAATTGGTGGTTAGGGCCTACTAACGGTGTCTGCCCCTCCCTGGTGTTGCCCTCAACTGAATAAAGCTGTGCTTTAACCTTCTGGCTTTCGGCCTATAGTATCAGATATTAAACTGCATTTGGCCTTCAACTTTGCTTACGGCCTACTAACGGTGTCTGCCCCTCCCTGGTGTTGTCCTCAACTGAATACAGCTGAGCTTCAACCTTCTGGCTCTCATTAAGTGTTTTTTAAAAAACAAATTGGTGGTTAGGGCCTACTAACGGTGTCTGCCCCTCCCTGGTGTTGCCCTCAACTGAATAAAGCTGTGCTTCAACCTTCTGGCTTTCGGCCTATAGTATCAGATATTAAACTGCATTTGGCCTTCAACTTTGGTTACGGCCTACTAACGGTGTCTGCCCCTCCCTGGTGTTGCCCTCAACTGAATAAAGCTGAGCTTCAACCTTCTGGCTCTCATTAAGTGCTGTGTTTTTAAATATTGGTGGTTAGGGCCTACTAACGGTGTCTGCCCCTCCCTGGTGTTGCCCTCAACTGAATAAAGCTGTGCTTCAACCTTCTGGCTTTCGGCCTATAGTATCAGATATTAAACTGCATTTGGCCTTCAACTTTGGTTACGGCCTACTAACGGTGTCTGCCCCTCCCTGGTGTTGCCCTCAACTGAATAAAGCTGTGCTTCAACCTTGTGGCTTTCGGCCTATAGTATCAGATATTAAACTGCATTTGGCCTTCAACTTTGGTTACGGCCTACTAACGGTGTCTGCCCCTCCCTGGTGTTGCCCTCAACTGAATAAAGCTGAGCTTCAACCTTCTGGCTCTCATTAAGTGCTGTGTTTTTAAAAATTGGTGGTTAGGGCCTACTAACGGTGTCTGCCCCTCCCTGGTGTTGCCCTCAACTGAATAAAGCTGTGCTTCAACCTTCTGGCTTTCGGCCTATAGTATCAGATATTAAACTGCATTTGGCCTTCAACTTTGGTTACGGCCTACTAACGGTGTCTGCCCCTCCCTGGTGTTGTCCTCAACTGAATACAGCTGAGCTTCAACCTTCTGGCTCTCATTAAGTGCTGTGTTTTTAAAAATTGGTGGTTAGGGCCTACTAACGGTGTCTGCCCCTCCCTGGTGTTGCCCTCAACTGAATACAGCTGAGCTTCAACCTTCTTGCTCTCATTAAGTGCTGTGTTTTTAAAAATTGGTGGTTAGGGCCTACTAACGGTGTCTGCCCCTGCCTGGTGTTGTCCTCCACTGAACAAAGCTGAGTTTCCACCTTCTGGCTCTTTTTTTTTTTTTTTAAATTGCTGGATGGGGCCTAATAGCTCTGTTTGCTCCTCCCTGGTGTTTGTCCTCAACTAAAAAAAGCTGAGCTTCAACCTTATGGCTTTCGGCCTATAGTATCAGATATTAAACTGCATTTGGCTTATTAGTGTGTTTGGGCCCTTAAAACAGTGTCTGCTGCTCCTGGGTTTGCTACTCCACTCAACAAAGCAATGCCGCCTGTTTAGTCCTGTTACCAATTTTGAACTGCATTTAGCCTACTTTATTCTTTGGCCCTATATCTGTTTCCTCCTCATCCTGCCCACTGCCCAGCCACTGCTACATGAGTCTGCTGGTACATTGACCTAGACCACTACATTCCCCTTGCACTCTACACAGCCAGAATCTGACCCTGCTGAAAGTCAGGTTCCCCTTCCCGCATGTTATACCACCTTACACAGGGACAAAGAGGAAGGTGCAGATGAAAGTGCAGGTTCCTTCATCAGGTGGGGGGGGCATACTCGTTGGCGACGTCACTGGCACATGGCCCCTCAGAGTACGCAAAAGTGTCGCTGCTGGTGGGAGGCGCCCCCGCCGTGCAAACACACCGCTGTACTTTGAGGGGCCCTGTGCCAGTGCCAATGCCAACGAGTGGGCCCCCCTGCTTGCTTAGGATCACAGCACTTGCAAACTTGACATACTTACCTCTCACTGCTCCACCGCCGTGACGTAGTCCATGTTTCCTGTGCCCACTAAAACCTTGAACCAGCCCTACCCCCCACAACTTTTGCCAAATCACCCCCAATTTCCAGTGCCCAACTATTATTATAAAGTTAATTTAGATTGACAAGCTTCAGAAAACAAGAATGGATGTTTTTGGCATTAAAATGGGCACTGTAGGTGTTTTCCTGGCCTCCACTCACTGCCGGCTATGCTTCCCCATTGACTTGCATTGGGTTTCGTGTTTCGGTCGATCCCCGACTTTTAGCGATAATCGGCCGACTTCACTCGACTCGACTCTGGACTAAGTCGGGTTTCACAAAACCCGACTCGATCTTAAAAAAATTAAAGTCGCTCAACCCTAGCCTTCACTGTAAAATTATCATAACTAGGGTCGTAATAATCTGTACAAGTTTCACTAACTTCAAAGAAAAAATTTTTTTTTATGGAAAAGGGGAAAAAAGTGCCTTATTTTTGCAGATTTTCCAGGAGTTTTTTTTTCTTACCATTCTTTCAACTTCAATAAATAGCATTGCTGATATTTTGAGACATTATGTGACTCCTACCTCGCAGACACAATCTCATGACGTTCGTTCTCGGAGCTGGGGGATTTGCCTCATCACGTGACGGCGCGGCGTCGATGAAGGAGAGGACTGTCAGAAGCTCTCACTTAGGATCAGCGCTAAGTGCTCCACAGCGGGAGGCTCCTTTGCTGTAAACCAGAAATGGTTCTTGCCTTAGGTGTTTATAATTCAAGACAACATAATGTAGATAATACAGAAGTCTCATCCTGGACAGGGCCACCTTAATAATCCCATTCATTCATTATTGGTCCATTTTAATTTAATAGTTGACTAGTTTCGAGATTTTGGTTATAATCAGATTACATCGAGTTAGCAGATAAAAATGTCTTTGCTTCTAATTCCGTAACATAAGGACAAAAGATTACATCTCAGACCAGAAGCACGACCATTTGTGTGGTTACAGGGAACCATGTTTCTGAAGGACGCTCTGTTAGAAGAGGCATTTAGTAAGGTAGGCAGATAAGGCTGGACTTACACTTTACGAGGATCCAATCTTTAATCCAATTATTAAGGTGATTGGGGACAATTGTACAAGGAGTGTTTACATGTAGCCAATTTTCTGTCGTCTTCATAGCGTGTGTCACAGCATGACCGAGACCAGTCTTCCCTATGGTGGTGACTAACAAGTCTTCTGTACACAAGGGAGGAGAAGGTCTATATTTTTCCAGATCCGGTAAAATTTGACTCAGTGTTCATCCACTTTAATTGGAGACCTACTCGATAAACCACTATGAGTAACTCCATTATTCCACATCCCTGATACTGGGTCATCACACTGGAGATGCATATTTAGCCATATATGCCAGAAGAAACTTCTTCTGTTGGTGATAACTGGAGATTTTACTAATTTTAGGGAAAATGTCTTGAAGGTGACAACTAAAGGTACAATTTGAGACCTCGATTTGATGTTCTTAATGATTTTGCACGGTGCAGGTATGAAAGGATGCACACCAGGAGGCCTTATGTGCTGCACACCAAGGAGAACATCTGCCTGGATGATGACCTGGTCAACCTTGAGGTTCTAGACGAGGTAAAGAACATCTTGAATTTTACATTGCCATACGTCTTGTGTAGAGATGTGCTGATCTTTTGAAATTCGAATTTCCCCGCGTCCTCAAATGTTACCCAAAATATTGATTCATTTGCAAATGGAAAGAAAAGAATGGGAGGGAGAGCAGAAAGAGGAGAGAGAGACATTTCCTTTCAATAAGATCTGTCTTTTCAGCTTGCTCCTTGAATCTGGAGATTAATCCAACCCTGTTGTACATACTACCAGTCCACTGGCGGACAAAGACAGAAAAGGGCCTCTGTGCAAGAACAATATATGGGCCCTTTATAACCAATAGCTCCCAAAAATGCAAAATTTAACCTGCTTTGGAGGTAGAAATGGGCCCCTTCACCTCTTGGGCCCCTCTGCAGCCGCACAAGTTGCACCAATGATATGTCCGCCCTTATACCGGTCCTACGCACGATGGTACTCCACTGAGAACCATCTCTGATGACCCAGTGGTTTACTAACCACCTTTGTAAAAGGTATGAATATCTGATTTATATACTGGCACGTGATATCATAACTGCTGAACATTATTGGGAAACCGATGTTAGCCCTCTCATTGAGAGGACACCAGCCGACTAGACGTGCACAGCCTTGCTTAATGTTAGTGAATTGTGTGAGGACAGCCACGTCTAGTCGGAATGTGGCCGGAAGTATGCAAATTGCATACTCGTGGTTACATAACCACCCGCTCCTGGCGCCAGCACAGCGCGCAATGCTTGTGCTATGAGAATTCACAAGTCTGCAGTCACATAGAGTGACCGCCGACTTGTATGCCAAAGTCAGACATCCCCTTTAACACAATAATGGTTGTTTAATTTTTTTACATCAATATTTTGCGGGCTTCCAGATTTTGTAATTTTCATGTTTCCATTTTGTTTTTCTCAGGAAACCATAATACATCAGTTGCAAGCCCGATTTGCGGATTTACAGATATATACCTATGTTGGGGATATTTTGATCGCTTTAAATCCATTTCAGAACCTCAGCATTTATTCTCCACAGGTAAAAAAATAAATCTTTTTCATGTTTTTACCATAATGAACCCACATGAAAATGCAACTATCTATGCACTGTGAATATTTATATTTTTTTTTTTTCATAAATCAATAGAACGCGTGAAAATAAGTAACTTTGTAATATATCTTACCAGAAAAACCTGCTTCTTTGACCTCCTGGATTACTCTTTCATTTTGAATATTCCCAATTCACAAACAAAATCTGTATTCAGTGAACACAGACTTTCCCATGAGTTAGATAGAAAGTGACAGTTGGTGCTCATAAAGTTCTATGGAGAAATGTAAGTGTCATTTCAGGAGAACTTGCAGCAGAATGTCTGTATCTGCCTCTATCTCCTCCTCTCTCCATAGAATGTTAAAAGCACCAACTGTCATCTCATATCTCAGTAATGGAAAATGTGTCTTCCCTGAATATAGATTTTACCAGTGACTGAAGAGTGAAAGATTAAACCAGGAGGAAAAAGAAGCAGATTTCTCTGATAACAAATATTAAAAGTTTCTTGTTTTCATGTGTACTATTGATTTATTAAATAAAAATGTAAATGACGACTGCTTTTTAAAAGAACCATTTATCTAGACCAGGTTTTCTAGTGACTGATTCTCTATTTTCTACGAATATTTTTATCGTCTTTGTGAGGACCAACCCGTTATTTATTATTTTTGTTGATTTAATTAAAAATTCTCAGTCCTTTTTATTTCAACATATGTTAACTATCCTCACTAATTCAGAGTTTTCTGTATTCTGTGGCTGTTCACTGTCATGTGTTTTGGGTATAGTTATCTGTATCTAACAGTCTTCATCAATTTATGTAGTTCTCCAAGCTGTATCATGGAGTAAAACGTGCCTCAAACCCCCCACATATATTTGCCACTGCAGACGCTGCATACCAGGGAATGGTGACTTTTAGCAAAGATCAGGTATGTAAAAAATGTGCCTTTTCTATACTTTATTCTGAAAATATCAAAGATGGGGCTCCCTCCATAAAGGCTTAGACAATAGCGCTGTAAGCAACGGCGTAACTAGACTCCGATGGGCCCTGATGCAAGCTTTGGAGCCCACATCATGTAACATATGTCCTCCATCCTGACATATACGGAATGTTCCCCTTCCTGGCCCCATCCTAGTATATATGTCCCTTATCCTGGGCCACATCCTGATATTTATTTATTTATTTTACTCACTTATATAGCACCATTAATTCCACAGCGCTCTACAGACATTATCATCGCTGTCCCCATCGGGGCTCACAATTTATATTCCCTATTAGGGTGAGTGTCCACGGTAAGTAAACGCTGCGTGTTTGACGCTGCAGAGTCAAACACGCAGGGTCCAGATGTTCCAGCATAGTGGAGGGGATTTTTTGAAATCCCGTGTCCACTATGCGTGGAAACCCGCACGCGGCGGCCCTGCGACTCCGGACATGCTGCGCGTCTTTTCAGATCGCAGCATGTCCGTGCTACCTGCGGCGACGCTGCGTCGCCGCAAGTAATATCACAGGGCCCTATGGCGAGGGGTGCGATGATCCCGGATGTGTACAGTACACATCCGGCATGATCGCGTCCCAGAAAGGGGCGGGGCTTAGCGCCGAGCGGCTTCGCCGCTCCGGCGATACCGCCGGCCATCCTGAGCGTGGACACACACCCTTAGGAAGTATGGGAGGAAACCCACGCAAACGAGGACAAACTCCTTACAGATGTTGTCCTTGGGTGGATTTCAACCCAGAAACCTAGCGCTGCACTATTGTGTGTGTGTATATAGATAGATCTCTCATCCTGATATATATATCCCCCATATGTCTCTTATCATGGGCCCCATCCTGGTATATATTTCCATCCTGGTATTATATATATATATATATATATATATATATATATACTGGCATCCTCGGGCCCCCATCTGCACGGGCCGGGCCCATTCTTGGTCTTGCGAGAGTTTATGTTGGGTTCTCTGATTTTCTTGCCACCTTCTAATGTCAACCTGATAAGGAATTTAGATTGTGAGCCCCAATGGGGACAATGATGATAAAGTATGTAAAGCGCTGTGGAATTAATGATGCTATATAAGAGAGTAAAATAAATGAATATCAGCCGAGCGTAAGGGAAAATGCCTCCAAGTAACACCAGCTCATGCTTAAAATAGGAGCGACGTTCTGATAGCGGAGTGGGCCCTCTCGGCCCCCGAGGCTGATATGGCCGATCATTATGTGCACGTTCTGTGCTATATTATACCGGACGGCTGGGATACATATAGCCACAACCTATCGTCAGTGTTATATAATGTAAAGGTTCATCATAATGCACCATTCCACCTGATTTGGAGGTGGTAGTGGCCCCTTACCTCTTGGGCCCCTGAGTGGCTGAACAGGTTGAACCCATGATATGTCCGCCCCTGTTATCATGTGAAGTTTGCATCATGTCCTGACTCTTTAACTCTATGGGTCCTACTGTTTTATATACCACTGTAAATGCTGATGGCGGCTTCTAAGCAAAAAATTGAGTAGGATTCTGCTTCTTTTTTTTTTTAAGCAAAGCTATCCATTTTTGTAGATTAATCCTTTAATATTTTGCATACTAACTTTCTAAATATGTAACCACCTATATTCCAAAATGAGAGCAGATATCACAAATCTGAAATGACTCCTGGTGCACCGCGTCCCCCCCCCATTTGCCGCCCCTTATAGATCTAGGCACCATTCTTATACATAAGATCTGTTCTGCAGAGAACGATGTGCCTGTGTTTTTTTTTTATAATCCCTTATTAAAGGGGTTTTATAAGTTATGCTAAATGCTGTACAGAAACAGCACTACTGCTAGAATAAAAACATTACTCCGTTCCAGTATTGCATTTTTTTTGTTCTTTCTGGGTACTTTCTAAGTCTTTTATATTTTAATGCAATTTTCCGTACATTTTCCATTCTACACGATCCGTGGACACTTCCCTGATCTATGCAATTATTTCTCAATTTAATGCACTGCGCTTGCTATGAAACAGTGAATGAGTGAAAGTGTAGAAAACACATTACAACCAAAGTCATCTCTATCTGTTTTCTGTAAATCTGTTCAGTCAGTTGAATGATGGCAATTTCACACACCCCATTATTTCTGATCCATCAGTGCATTATTATCAGCGGAGAGAGCGGAGCCGGGAAGACGGAAAGCGCTCATTTGATTGTGCAACATTTAACCTTCCTGGGAAAGGTATGGACTTACAAATAATATCATTCTCATACACTAGTGCACAACGCGTCCATCACAAAGATACACCCGCATCTTGGACAATGAGACATGGCTACAAAGGAAGTGTCTGTATAAATGTAGCATAAGATCCATAATGAATCAATAAGGAACTTCATGGTAGCCCAATGGTTTGCTTAGCTGCAAACCAGCATTCCCAGTGTCACCAGTACACTCATTCCATTTATTACATGGCTCCCATCTAATGACACATTTTTTCCTGCATTGGCCAGATCTCTCATATGTGATGTGAAATGGCCCTGGCAGGCATTTCAAGGCGGGATCACCTTTATCAGGTTTTGCTTATATATTAGGAAATTTCAGTTCTAGCAATTCCCTAAAATACACTTTCTACCTGAATAGCATTTCCAGCAGTTACAAGCACTATTAATCTTGTAACTGATTTTTTTTTTGGAGCAGAACTGGTTTGATGAACTAATATGAAGACGAGATTGATGCCTGGGAAGGGACTTAGGACAGTGTGTCATTCCGTGCACTTTGCTATTGGATCTATGAAGGCACAGTTTGTCCAGGAGGACGGATGGAAAGTGCTGAATGCAGTATGTTGGAGACAGACGAGCTCTTCATCATATTAAGACTGATGATGACTAAATGTTCCTTCTGACAGTGACCAGGCACGAGGCTGCCGGCTAATAACTCTTTATTAGCTGTACAGAATAAAATCTGGGAAGTGAGACGCAAGTGACATCACCAAAGGACCACAAGCGCATTGGGCACATTAGTGGCAAATTAACGAACACAATGGTGGTTATCACCAGATTTGGTTTGATGCCCCTGTTTCACTGCCTTTTTTGTTGTTCGGCACCCAATCATCATTTTACCCCATCCTTCCACTACTCCGCCATGCATGCCACGCCACCGCTGCACCACTTTCCTCTCCCAGGTTTCTCCGGTCAAAAACAGCAATTTCCAAAGCCCTTAGCAAACTGTACCCTGCTATAGATATCCAGCCTTCCTTGATTGCTTTCAAGAACCTAGTAGCCATCTTGCGGAAATACAGCAATCCCCAAATATGCAGTTTTTTAATCACAGGACACTCAGAGTTGGTTTTCCCTGATAAGACTTTATGGTCCCAAAAAAAGTTTTGCATGATGGATCGTTGCTCGTTAAACCCATTGATGCACCATTTTCTTTACAGGCTAATAACAGAGCGCTACGGGAAAAGATCCTACAAGTTAATCCTTTGGTTGAAGCCTTTGGAAATGCCTGCACCGTAATCAACGACAACTCAAGCCGCTTTGGAAAATATCTTGAAATGATGTTCACGCCTACAGGGGCGGTCATGGGTGCAAAAATCTCTGAATATCTGCTGGAAAAATCCCGGGTTATAAAACAAGCTGTGTAAGTAACGTATCCTCAAATATGGTGACCTTTCTTCATATCATCAGCCGGTCATTGCTAAACTTTGTGTCCATAAAATCTGACCTATAACATTTGAGGGTATATGTTTATTATAATAATATTTCATGTTTTTCCATTTAATTAGCTGTTTTCGTCTGGATTAAGCGTTTTTTTAAAGGTGTCACCCCATCAGGATGACCCTTTTTTTATTTTGCGGCTTGTAGAAATTCGCTTGGTGTGTCCATTCTTTCTGGCAACTGTAAATGTAGCATTATTTGGTGGTGACAAGTGAATTCCATTAATACATGCTTGCACCCAGGTTAATACTGAACCACCAGCTTCAGAGCAAGGTAGGAGACCTAAGGGTCGCTGGCCATGTAGATAGCTGACAGACGAACGTTCGTTCGGCATCAGGTATCTCCTCTGATGGCTCCATACACATTGGCCCTAGGCTCCGACTAACTTTCATGTGCTTTCAAAGGGGAATAAATAGAAAGTTGTTACCAGACACCACTGTCAGTGACTTATCTCCCCTGAAAACAAAAGAATCGGTCATTTAAGTTCCCACTGCCCAATTCTTCTTTCTCCCAATATCATCTGGCCCCCATAGAGATCAAAAGATTGGATGTTCCTGCAGAAATAGCTGGGTTGGCCAACTTGTATGTAATGTGTATGGTGGTCCTATTTCGGAGCCACTTATGAAGCCAACTTGCCAATCGGACTGGTTTATAATTGGTCACAATTAACTTAATAAACCTCATTGATGATGTTTCCAAGGAAAAAAATAAAACTTAAGGGGATTTACATATAATCTATTGGAATGTAGGGCGGAATTTTGAAATGATGTCTTCTCTTGTATACAGTCTGGGACTGGCCCACAGGAGAACAGGAGAATCCTCCGGTAGGCCCCCTTGAATGAAGGAGTGCTGGAGAGCACGGTTGTTGCACTTCATTCACTATTTACAGAAAAAGTATCATCGAATCACTCAGTAAACATGCTGGCCAAATTAATATTACATAGAAGCAAAAGTAAATTGGCGTACTAGGGTCAGGTATTTTTTTGCATGCAACTGAACAGTGGGCCCCAAGAGTCAGCGTTATTGGTGGGCCTTTCCAACCCAGTCCCGCTCTACTAATATGCAAGGAACCTCAGTCCGACTTTGGCCGAAGCTCTCCACATCAGCAAGTAGCAAAGCCTCCAGGTCAGAGCGCCCCTCCACATCCATGGCATCCAGCAGGAACCCCACTATGTAGTGAATATCTGGCCATGTAATTATTATAATGCATTGATCCAGTTGATGCTTGTCTTCTGTGATGACACTGTCTCTGTTATTTGTAGTATTCTTGGAGCACTGTAAATGATTTTTCTTTCTTGCAGCAGAATAATAATGTTGTAATAGAAAAGGTTAATGAACCGCAACTAATGAAATAATGAGCCCGAAATAAAACAGTATCTGAGTTAATTTTGCATCATTTTAAAGTTTTACTGCAGCAACATAAAGTACAAGTTATTATGTTGCTGTAAATGTTATTAAAGGAGATTCGCAATGCTCGGTAGAATACATTGGCTGATCACAATATGGTCATTTTATGGAAATTAGAGGCCTGATAGTAGCAGGGCAAAAGGAATGGACTCCTGGGACCCAATAGAAAATAACAATGTGCAATGGGCACAGGATTAGGCAAGATGTCCGTCCAGAATCCAATAGGAAGTCAACTGATAGGCTGCGTTCATACTTTGTGGTCACATTGCTTGACGTACTATTACTTTCTGGACCAGGCAAAGGCTAAACATATCTGGAATATTTTATTTTCAACACTATTCCCTAATACACAATGGTCGCCAATTATAGACATCACTTCTCAGCAGGCCCCTCATCATCATGCTTATTTACGTGAAAATCTGTCCGAGTTTCACCAGTGTTTCTGATCAGGTTTTCATCAGACTTTAAAGAAAAACTGATGAAACTCTACCCAATGAGGCAAAGAAAAGTTTCTCCACCCCCTGCCTATCAGTCTCTGAAAAATGGGCAGCACTCGGATGGCATTTGAGCGCTGTCCGATTTTTCGCGGACACATAAACTTTCATTATCAAGTTTGATCCGACACTCGGATCAACATCGGACATGTGTACGCGATTTTGCATGGAACACACAGTCGGTAAAAAAATCATGGACATGAGAACAGCTCCATAGACTTCATAGGTACTAGCACTATTCGGGAAAAACACACATAGATAAGTTGGTGAATGAATGAACCCTTACATTGAAAAGTCACCCCATTATTATAAAGCTAGAGGCAGAGAACACTGGAGCCGCTAGTGTCAGAAGATTATGGAGGTGGCTCACCGCTTCCCCTTCTCAGCCGAGACCCCCTGACAAAGCAGAGACCCCCTGACAAAGCACAGAGACCCCCTGACAAAGCAGAGAACCCCTGACAAAGCACAGAGACCCCCTGACAAAGCAGAGACCCCCTGACAAAGCACAGAGACTCCCTGACAAAGCAGAGAGACCTCCTGACAAAGCACAGAGACCCCCTGACAAAGCAGAGACCCCCTGACAAAGCACAGAGACCCCCTGACAAAACTTTCCTGCTAAACTCTGCCATAGAAGTCAGTGAGGTTTATTATGTCCAGTATTTTGCTGTAAAGCAAACATCTGGAAGTGCTGTTTACAGGAGCAGAAGTTAGCTTCTCCAAAGAACTTGTAATAAATGAAATATGCAGTCATAAAATCATAACAGATTAGAAAAAAATGTTTTAGTATCTTGTGTTAATTAGCAAAAAAAGGGTTTATCGTCCTTTTAATATTCTCAGTACAAGTAACTTAATCAGTATGATAACTCCTGGGTTCTATGTTTGGTCCATTTTCTATTTATAGTTTATGTTTTTCATTTCCTTCAGCGGTGAGAAGAACTTCCATATATTTTATTACATATATGCTGGTCTTTATCATCATAAAAAGCTTTCAGAATACAGTCTGCCGGAGAGAAAGCCTCCGAGGTAAAAAAATCAAAAAACTATTCGCTACATCTTCTGGTTTTCTTACAGTTAATCTCTGTTTATTTGCTATTTTTTTATTGCTAATCTTTTTATTTTTCTTTTATTACTAATAGATACATTGACAATGAAACAGGTTCAGTCATGCAAGATATTATCTCCAAGGAGTCTTACAGGAGACAATTTGCTGCAATTCAACATTGTTTTAGGATTATAGGATTTAGCAATGAGGTGAGTAAAAACGGGGGGTTTGAAGAGGACGTTTTATATCCATTTACCTTTTTCTTATTCGGAATTCTACAAAAATGTTAAAATTTGTAGATTGTTTCTTTTTCAATTGTGATTTCTTCTGTACAACTATAGGAAGATTACAATATGAAGTCACGTACAACATGAAAGCTGTTTTTGTAAATCCAAAATACTGCAGTGACCCCTGTAACTTAAAGGGGTTGTATGATCTTTATTAAAAAAAAAAAAGAGAAATATTGCAATTTTCACATTGGCCACTTGGTTTTTTTTAGACTCTAACTTACTGTTGTTTAAGGAAATAACACATGTACATAGCCACAATGGTCAGACCTCAGCCCTATGTTTTGTACTGAAGCAACTAACGAGCTGTGACATTATCTATTGTGATTGGTGGATCCTGTGTATAGAGTTGTTACCTGTCATTGTAATCCTGACTCTGATGATTAGCGAACTGCTGTAAATTCTTCCTAAAAGACAGGAAGTATGAGTCTAAAATAGTCCCAGTGGCAGTGTGAAAATTGCAAAATTACTCATTTCTTTTTTTTTTCTATAAATTAATTCCAGGTTGTAAAGGACAAGTACAGAGTGTAGTATTAACAATATTAATAGATTAAATATATAATGATGATTTTTTTTGAAGGGTCATTACATAAATGTTCAACACCCTCCTACTTAAAAAAGAACAACAATAAAGAGAAGAAGGGGAGGAGGATGCAATCGTAATATTTCATTAATAGAAATGTGTCATAAGGGAATGATATGATGTCTTGTGTAAATTAGGAGTTTATATTTCATTTTTTTAAAGTTGATTATGATTTTTTTTAATATCTGTTATGACCCCAATGGCGAGGGTCTCAGAAAAACGTGGAAGTCTGCAGAATACAAAAATCCAGCTCATAGGGCAGTGGTAACTGGGTTGACCATATATCTACTCCTAACGCCAACACTAGAAGTAGCCGGGGATCATTCCTACGTTGATTCTAGATGACACGCGCCAGCCGGAGAATCTAGCTACCCCTAGTAGAGGAAAACAAAGACCTTTCTTGCCTCCAGAGAAGGGGACCCCAAAGCTGGATAGAAGCCCCCCACAAATAATGACGGTGAGGTAAGAGGAAATGACAAACACAGAAATGAACCAGGTTTAGCACAGAGAGGCCCGCTTACTGATAGCAGAATAAAGAAAGGTAACTTATATGGTCAACAAAAACCCTATCAAAATCCACACTGGAAATTCAAGAACCCCCGAACCGTCTAACGGTCCGGGGGGAGAACACCAGCCCCCTAGAGCTTCCAGCAAAGGTCAGGATATAGATTAGGAACAAGCTGGACAAAAATACAAAACCAAAACAAATAGCAAAAAGCAAAAGGCAGACTTAGCTGATATAACTGGAACCAGGATCAGTAGACAAGAGCACAGCAGACTAGCTCTGATAACTACGTTGCCAGGCATTGAACTGAAGGTCCAGGGAGCTAATATAGCAACACCCCTAACTAACGACCCAGGTGCGGATAAAAGGAATGACAGAAAAACCAGAGTCAAAAAACTAGTAACCACTAGAGGGAGCAAAAAGCAAATTCACAACAGTACCCCCCCCTTAGTGAGGGGTCACCGAACCCTCACCACGACCACCAGGGCGATCAGGATGAGCGGCATGAAAGGCACGAACTAAATCGGCCGCATGAACATCAGAGGCGACCACCCAGGAATTATCCTCCTGACCATAGCCCTTCCACTTGACCAGGTACTGAAGCCTCCGCCTGGAGAGGCGAGAATCCAAGATCTTCTCCACCACGTACTCCAACTCGCCCTCAACCAACACCGGAGCAGGAGGCTCAGCAGAAGGAACTACAGGCACAATGTACCGCCGCAACAAGGACCTATGAAATACATTGTGAATAGCAAACGACACAGGAAGATCCAGACGAAAAGATACAGGATTAAGGATTTCCAATATCTTGTAAGGCCCAATAAAACGAGGTTTAAATTTGGGAGAGGAGACCTTCATAGGAACAAAGCGGGAAGAAAGCCACACCAAATCCCCAACGCGTAGTCGGGGACCCACACCGCGGCGGCGGTTGGCAAAGCGCTGAGCCTTCTCCTGTGACAACTTCAAGTTGTCCACCACATGATTCCAGATCTGCTGCAACCTATCCACCACAGAATCCACCCCAGGACAGTCAGAAGGCTCCACATGACCCGAAGAAAAGCGAGGATGGAAACCAGAGTTGCAGAAAAAAGGCGAAACCAAGGTGGCGGAACTAGCCCGATTATTAAGGGCAAACTCAGCCAACGGCAAGAATGTCACCCAATCGTCCTGATCAGCAGAGACAAAACACCTCAAATAAGCCTCCAAAGTCTGATTGGTTCGCTCCGTCTGTCCATTAGTCTGAGGATGGAAAGCAGACGAAAACGACAAATCAATGCCCATCCTACTACAAAAGGATCGCCAGAACCTGGAAACGAACTGGGATCCTCTGTCTGACACAATATTCTCAGGGATGCCGTGCAAACGAACCACGTTCTGGAAAAACACAGGAACCAGATCGGAAGAGGAAGGCAGCTTAGGCAAAGGAACCAAATGGACCATCTTGGAGAAGCGATCACATATCACCCAGATAACGGACATGCCCTGAGATAGCGGAAGATCAGAAATGAAATCCATGGAGATATGTGTCCAAGGTCTCTTCGGGACAGGCAAGGGCAAGAGCAAACCGCTGGCACGAGAACAGCAAGGCTTAGCTCGAGCACAAGTCCCACAGGACTGCACAAATGACCGCACATCCCTTGACAAGGAAGGCCACCAAAAGGACCTGGCCACCAGATCTCTGGTGCCAAAAATTCCCGGGTGACCTGCCAACACCGAGGAATGAACCTCGGAAATGACTCTGCTGGTCCACTTATCCGGGACAAACAGTCTGTCAGGTGGACAAGACTCAGGCCTATCAGCCTGAAATCTCTGCAACACACGTCGCAGATCCGGAGAAATAGCTGACAAGATAACTCCATCTTTAAGAATACCAACAGGATCAGCGACTCCAGGAGCATCAGGCACAAAGCTCCTAGAAAGAGCATCGGCCTTCACATTCTTTGAACCTGGTAAATACGAGACAACAAAATCAAAGCGGGAGAAAAACAATGACCAGCGGGCCTGTCTCGGATTAAGGCGTTTAGCAGACTCGAGATACATCAGATTTTTGTGATCAGTCAAGACCACCACACGATGCTTAGCACCCTCGAGCCAATGACGCCACTCCTCAAATGCCCATTTCATGGCCAACAACTCCCGATTGCCCACATCATAATTTCGCTCGGCAGGCGAAAACTTCCTAGAGAAAAAGGCACAAGGTTTCATAACAGAGCAACCAGGGCCTCTCTGCGACAAAACGGCCCCTGCCCCAATCTCCGAAGCATCCACCTCAACCTGAAAGGGAAGTGAGACGTCAGGCTGGCACAAAACAGGCGCCGAAGTAAACCGGCGTTTCAACTCCTGGAAAGCCTCCACGGCAGCAGGAGCCCAGTTAGCTACATCGGAGCCCTTCTTGGTCATATCCGTCAAAGGTTTCACAATGCTAGAAAAATTAGCGATAAAACGACGGTAGAAGTTAGCGAAGCCCAAGAACTTCTGAAGACTCTTAACTGACGAGGGCTGAGTCCAATCAAGAATAGCTCGGACCTTGACTGGGTCCATCTCCACCGCAGAAGGGGAAAAAATGAACCCCAAAAAGGGAACCTTCTGTACACCAAAGAGACACTTTGAGCCCTTGACAAACAAAGAATTTTCACGCAAAATTTTAAAGACCAACCTGACCTGCTCCACATGCGAATCCCAATTATCAGAAAAAAACAAAATATCATCCAGATAAACAATCAAAAATTTATCCAGATACTTCCGGAAAATGTCATGCATAAAGGACTGAAAAACTGAAGGCGCATTGGAGAGCCCAAAAGGCATCACCAAGTACTCAAAATGACCTTCGGGCGTATTGAATGCGGTTTTCCATTCATCACCTTGCTTAATGCGCACAAGGTTGTACGCACCACGAAGGTCTATCTTGGTGAACCACTTGGCACCCTTAATCCGGGCAAACAAGTCAGACAACAGCGGTAAAGGATACTGAAATTTGACAGTGATCTTATTCAAAAGCCGATAATCAATACAAGGTCTCAAAGATCCGTCCTTTTTTGCCACAAAAAAGAATCCCGCACCAAGAGGGGAAGAAGACGGACGAATATGTCCTTTCTCCAGAGACTCCTTGATATATGAACGCATAGCGGTATGTTCAGGTACCGACAGATTAAACAGTCTTCCCTTAGGAAATTTACTGCCTGGGATCAAATCTATAGCACAGTCACAGTCCCTATGAGGAGGCAATGCACTGGACTCAGACTCACTGAAGACATCCTGATAATCAGACAAATACTCCGGAACTTCCGAAGGCGTAGAAGAAGCAATAGACACAGGCAGGGAATCCTCATGAATACCACGACAGCCCCAACTTGAGACTGACATAGCCTTCCAGTCCAGGACTGGATTATGGGTCTGTAACCATGGCAGCCCTAAAACAACCAAATCATGCATTTTATGTAAAACCAGGAAACGTATCACCTCGCGGTGTTCAGGAGTCATGCACATGGTAACCTGAGTCCAATACTGCGGTTTATTTGCTGCCAATGGTGTAGCATCAATACCCCTAAGAGGAATAGGATTTTCTAATGGTTCAAGAGTAAAACCACAGCGCTTAGCAAATGAGAGATCCATGAGACTCAGGGCAGCACCTGAATCTACAAACGCCATGACAGGATAAGATGACAGTGAGCAAATCAAAGTTACAGACAGAATAAATTTAGGTTGCAAATTACCAACGGTGACAGGACTAACAACCTTAGCTATACGTTTAGAGCATGCTGAGATAACATGTGTAGAATCACCACAGTAGTAGCACAAGCCATTCCGGCGTCTATGAATTTTCCGCTCATTTCTAGTCAGGATTCTATCACATTGCATTAAATCAGGTGTCTGTTCAGACAACACCATGAGGGAATTTGCGGTTTTGCGCTCCCGCAACCGCCGGTCAATTTGAATAGCCAGTGCCATAGTATCATTCAGACCTGTGGGAATGGGAAAACCCACCATAACATTCTTAATGGCTTCAGAAAGGCCATTTCTAAAATTAGCGGCCAGTGCACACTCGTTCCAATGTGTCAGCACGGACCATTTCCGAAATTTTTGGCAATACACTTCAGCCTCGTCCTGCCCCTGAGACATAGCCAGCAAGGCCTTTTCAGCCTGAATCTCAAGATTGGGTTCCTCATAAAGTAAACCGAGCGCCAGAAAAAACGCATCAAGATCAGCCAATGCCGGATCTCCTGGCGCCAGCGAAAAAGCCCAATCCTGAGGGTCGCCCCGTAAGAACGAAATAACTATTTTTACTTGCTGAGCAGAGTCTCCAGATGAACAGGGTCTCAGGGACAAAAACAATTTACAATTATTCACGAAATTCCTAAACTTAAACCTGTCTCCGGAAAACAGTTCAGGAATCGGTATTTTAGGTTCTGACCTAGGATTTCTGATAACATAGTCTTGTATGCCCTGCACACGAGTAGCCAGCTGGTCCACACTTGTAATCAAGGTCTGGACATTCATGTCTGCAGCAAGCATAGCCACTCTGAGGTAAAGGGGAAGGAGAAAGAAAAAAAAAAAAACTCAGAATCTTCTTTCTTATAATCCCTCTTCTGCAATGCATTAAACATTTAATACTGGCCTGGCAAACTGTTATGACCCCAATGGCGAGGGTCTCAGAAAAACGTGGAAGTCTGCAGAATACAAAAATCCAGCTCATAGGGCAGTGGTAACTGGGTTGACCATATATCTACTCCTAACGCCAACACTAGAAGTAGCCGGGGATCATTCCTACGTTGATTCTAGATGACACGCGCCAGCCGGAGAATCTAGCTACCCCTAGTAGAGGAAAACAAAGACCTTTCTTGCCTCCAGAGAAGGGGACCCCAAAGCTGGATAGAAGCCCCCCACAAATAATGACGGTGAGGTAAGAGGAAATGACAAACACAGAAATGAACCAGGTTTAGCACAGAGAGGCCCGCTTACTGATAGCAGAATAAAGAAAGGTAACTTATATGGTCAACAAAAACCCTATCAAAATCCACACTGGAAATTCAAGAACCCCCGAACCGTCTAACGGTCCGGGGGGAGAACACCAGCCCCCTAGAGCTTCCAGCAAAGGTCAGGATATAGATTAGGAACAAGCTGGACAAAAATACAAAACCAAAACAAATAGCAAAAAGCAAAAGGCAGACTTAGCTGATATAACTGGAACCAGGATCAGTAGACAAGAGCACAGCAGACTAGCTCTGATAACTACGTTGCCAGGCATTGAACTGAAGGTCCAGGGAGCTAATATAGCAACACCCCTAACTAACGACCCAGGTGCGGATAAAAGGAATGACAGAAAAACCAGAGTCAAAAAACTAGTAACCACTAGAGGGAGCAAAAAGCAAATTCACAACAAATATCACAATCTATCTTAAGAAAAAAAATACAACTTCCACACTGGTCACTAGGCCTACTATTAACCTTATACCTCCTGTTGGGCACATGGAAATTAGCCGCAATAGACTGACTTATACGCTATTTGTTTGTGCAGAAGCATTCTCTATATTCTGGGCAAAAGTAATTGTAAAGGAAGGGGGAGAAGGTGAGCTGTGACATCATCTATTGTGAATGGTTGATCCTGTGTTATCTACTGTATATAGAGGTGTTATCAGTCATTGTACAGGAGGAGGAGGTGAGCTGTGACATCATCTATTGTGAATGGTTGATCCTGTGTTATCTACTGTATATAGAGGTGTTATCAGTCATTGTACAGGAGGAGGAGGTGAGCTGTGACATCATCTATTGTGAATGGTTGATCCTGTGTTATCTACTGTATATAGAGGTGTTATCAGTCATTGTACAGGAGGAGGAGGTGAGCTGTGACATCATCTATTGTGAATGGTGGATCCTGTATTATCTCCTGTATATAGAGGTGTTATCAGTCATTGTACAGGAGGAGGAGGTGAGCTGTGACATCACATATTGTGAATGGTGGATCCTGTGTTATCTACTGTATATAGAGGTGTTATCAGTCATTGTAGAGAAGGAGGAGGTGAGCTGTGATATCACCTATTGTGAATGGTGGATTCTGTATTATCTACTGTATATAGAGGTGTTATCAGTCATTGTACAGGAGGGGATGAGGTGAGCTGTGACATCACCTATTGTGAATGGTGGATCCTGTGTTATCTACTGTATATAGAGGTGTTATCAGTCATTGTACAGGAGGAGGAGGTGAGCTGTGACATCACATATTGTGAATGTTGGATCCTGTTTTATCTACTGTATATAGAGGTGTTATCAGTCCTTGTACAGGAGGAGGAGGTGAGCTGTGACATCACATTGTGAATGTTGGATCCTGTTTTATCTGCTGTAAATAGAGATGTTACTTATCATGCGTTGCACAGGAGGAGGTGAGCTGTGACATCACCTATAATGAATGGTGGTTTTCTATACTATCTGCTGTATATGTAGGCATTACCTTTCATTGTCATCCTATCTGTGATGATAATGAGACTGCTGAAAAGTCTTCTGTACAGAACAGGAAAAATGCGTCCAGTTTATGGCCTGGAGAACAGTGTGAAAAAAGATTTCAGGTTTTTTTTGTACAGCTAATGATACAGAAATTAAGGAAAAATGTAGATAAAACCCTGATTTAAACAATAGGTCATTTTCTGATAACACTTTTTAGTGCAGCACCATAATAGTTATATGGGATGAGAGCCTCAGGGGGATGCATCTGATCACAACACAGCAATTATATCAGATGAGGTAGAGTCCATCCAAATGCAGAGGAAAACCAAGCAAACAAGAAGATTTGAAGCGTGCGCATTATATTGAGTAAATGCCGAGAACTTTTGCAGCTTATTTTCCCTGCTGAATGTATAGGAAGGAAATCAGTGGTGAATCCACATGTAAGATATGCAAATTTTACCATAGAACATTTATGGATTTGCCAAGAATTTGTAGGTCCACTGCTGAAAAATTCCGCCACATGTGGACCTACGTTTTATACAGTAATATACAGATATTTTTTTGTTTTCTTTTTAGGTTGAGGTTACCTGTAAGTCTAACAATGTATAGAATGCAGAATTTTTATGAAGAAAATCACAAATGTCTCCATCTGCAAGAGTCACTGGCATACTTTTTGCATTCCATCCAGTTTGAGTGTCAGCGGCTAATCTGGACATATGAGATATATAGTGTGTAGCCCCCGGCCGCGTATGCAGAATATTGTTAATGTAAGCTTTGTAGACTCCTACATAACAGTGGTTGCTGCTGTGAGCATCCCATTAGGAATTCTCTGCATAGAGACAACATATGTCTACCTGACACTGAGTAATTACCTTTGAGATGTATTTCATCGGGTTTACGATATTGTTCCTTTTTCTGTTCATTTGTAGAATTAATGCCTATTGTGTTACCTTCACCTTTAATTAACAGGAAGTCCATTCAGTGTACAGAATTCTGGCCGGAATACTGAACACAGGGAACATCGAGTTCACGGCCATATCTTCTAAACACCAAACTGACAAAAGCGAAGTTCCTAATGGAGAAGCCTTAGAAAACGGTATAATAAAATGGCCAGTAGAACGGACACATGACAGATATGAGTAGTGGGATATTTTTATAATTTTACTTGACCAGATCACATCGAATGCTATTTTTACGTGCTTTACTGCTACTTTTGATATGGTTTTAACTTTTACCCAAGTCTTAGTTTGTATGCCTTAAAGGGGTGTTCCAGTTTAAGAAAAGTGAACTCCAAACACTTTTATGTATATTGCAGAGCAGGTACTCACCATCCTCGGTCCAGTGCCGCCTTTGGACTTGTTGACAGATCACATCACCGCTGCAGCTCATCACTGAGCTTGTCTGTTCATGCAGTATAATTCTGCTGAGCCATTGAGCTCAGTGATTGGCTGCAGCGGTGAAGTGAGCTGTTGACATGATGTTACCGCTGCAGCCAATCCCTGGGCATGGTAGCTCATGCTGTATGCTTCCATGTCCTGGAGTGATAGGTCTCTCCCTATACACCCATGCAGGGAGAGACCTGTTACTCCAGGAGACGGGTGGGGAGAAGCCATCGAGGACGAGTCTGTCCGACTATCTCATGTGGCTCGGTTCCCGGTGACATTTAACGTATTTTTTTCTGAAACACCGCAGTATTTCAGAGTCAATCATACCTGACTGAAATCTTACAGCCGTTGTCTGATAAATGCTGCCGTGGATCAGGTAGCATGTATCAGCTATCAGGCTCCCTTTACATTCACATTTTTGGGGTTAAAAATTATTTTTGCAATTGGGTTTTGTTAAACATGTTGCATTACTTGTCTTTTACAGGGTCTTGGTTTCCCACATATTGCTGGTTAATACAACGAGTTCATTGAGAATCCATCAGTGAGCTTGTTCGGATGAGGAGTTTGTAATTCTTTTATCTGTTTTTTTTCTGTTTGCTGATTTAGAACCATAGACCACATCTGACTTGAGTTGAACTTTGATATGTTCACAAGACAGCTGAGAAGATTAAAAGATAAAAGAGTAGCAAATTCCCAGTCAGAAAGACCTCCCGGACGGATTCTCAGTTAACTCATTCTGCAGCCAGCAATGTGAGGTGAAACAATGAGCTTGTTAAAGCCAAATGAAGCAACATTTTTATTGATACCCAATTACAAAAATGATTTGCACCCAATATACCGAACATGTATTTTAAAAGACCTCTCATTGTTCTTTTATCTTCTGTATATACCGCTTTACCTTTGATGAGTGTTTGTATGTTTGTTGCTTGCTGTTATCCCTGTTTTGTCTTTGTGTCTTGTTTACCTTTTATTTCGGTCCCACGCCTCATGGGTTGGGAGAGGGGACAGATCAGGGGTTAACAGAAGAAAAGTAAGGTCAGAGACTCGGGCCTCTCTACCATCAAGAGTACCCCCAGGACAGGGATAGTTAGGGTCCTAGTTACAGGGACAGTTTGAGGTTCCCCTTTCCTTACCGAACACCATCACAGCGTGACCCCAGGAGGGTGTAGCTGTGGGTTTATGGGAACCTTAAGGCAGCAAAGATGTAGCTTAGGGCTGAGGCAACGCGTAGGCCAGAAGTATTGGGAATGCTAAAATACTATATACGGTACCTTTCCTTGTTTTTGTCCTCCTGGTATGTGTCTATTAGTGGACAGTCAGTGACATTACAATTTGGTAATATAATCATCTCATCAAAATCAATAATGAATTTTTACAATCATCCCAAAAGTTGGAATTGGCCAACATTGTACTAACATTCAGTTCAAATTGTCCTCAAATGTCATTTGCAGGTCGTATGTGTTAGTTGTGACTGGAATAAACCTCTTAACTAGTGAGGAGCAAATGTACTGTTGCTCAGGTTTTCCCGAGCACGCTCAGGTGGTCTCCGAGTATTTATGACTGTTCGGAGATTTAGTTTTCATCGCCTCAGCTGAATGATTTACAGCTACTAGCCTGCTTGATTACATGTGGGGATTCCCTAGCAACCAGGCAACCCCCACATGTACTCAGCCTGGCTAGTAGCTGTAAATCATTCAGCTGAGGTGATGAAAACTAAATCTCCGAGCACTAACAAATACTCGGAGGTCACCCCAGCAACAAGTACACTCGCTCATCACTACTCTTAACATCTAATCACAAGTGCATATACAGAACTTCATTTTTTCCTGTGTTATTTTACACTATATCTTATCCTTTTTAGCTAGCCTATAATGCTGCCTTTCATCTTTTCTTCTAGCTGCTGCCCTCCTTAGCATTGGTGCTGAAGAGTTGCAGGAAGCCCTCACCTCACACTGCGTAGTAACAAGAGGGGAGACAATCATCCGCACCAACACCGTGGATAAAGCAGCCGATGTCCGGGACGCCATGTCTAAGGCTTTGTACGGGAGGCTTTTTAGCTGGATTGTGAACCGGATTAACACCCTTCTTCAGCCTGACAAAAATATATGGCAAGTAACTTGAGTCAAAACGACATTTGGTTTCTTGATCTGGGCACTTGGGATAACCTTTTTTTTTTTTTTTTTTTTTTATGTTTTTGCTAATTATATGCAAATCTAATTGTGATTAACAAAAAAAATGCAATAATTCTATAAAATATACAAATCCCAAGGAAGCTGAAGTTATTATCCTAGTCCTGAGATTAACAGTATATTAATTCATCTGTAGTAAATGGATTCTCCTTTTTGTATCTAGCAATGCGGAGAGCGGCATGAATGTGGGTATTCTGGATATTTTTGGATTTGAAAACTTCAAAAGGAATTCTTTCGAACAGCTTTGCATTAATATTGCCAATGAACAGATCCAGTTTTATTTTAATCAGCATATATTTGCATTGGAGCAGGTGAGTTGACAACTTTTATCGACACAATGCATATTACACTGCCGTGAAAAAAGTATATGAACCCTTCAGGATAAGGGCCATATATACCATATTGAGGGATATATATACCAGGATGGGGCCAGGAAGGGGAACATATATACCAGGATGAAGGATATATATATAATGGGATGGGGCCGGGATGAGGGACAAGTATACAAGGATCTGGACATATATAATAGGATGGGCCCAGGATAGGGGACATATATACCAGGATGGGCCAAGGATAGAGGACATATATACCAGGATGGGCCGAGGATAGAGGACATATATACCAGGATGGGCCGAGGATAGAGGACATATATACCAGGGTGGGCCCAGGATAGGGGATATATATACCAGGGTGGGCCCAGGATAGGGGATATATATACCGGGATGGGCCCAGGATAGGGGCCATATATACCAGGATGGGCCCAGGATAGGGGACATATATACCAGGATGAAGGACATATATATAATGGGATGGGGCCGGGATGAGGGATAAGTATATAAGGATCTGGACATATATAATAAGATGGACCAAGGATATGGACATATATACCAGGATGGGCCCAGGATAGGGGACCTATATACCAGGATGGGCCGAGGATAGAGGACATATATACCAGGATGGGCCCAGGATAGGGGACATATATACCTGGATGGGCCGAAGATAGAGGACATATATACCAGGATGGGCCCAGGATAGGGACATATATACCAGGATAGGTCCAGGATAGAGGACATATATACCAGGATGGGCCCAGGATAGGGACATATATACCAGGATAGGTCCAGGATAGAGGACATATATACCAGGATGGGCCGAGGATACAGGACATATATACCAGGGTGGGCCCAGGATAGGGGACATATATACCAGGATGGGCCTAGGATAGGGGCCATATATACCGGGATGGGCCCAGGATAGGGGCCATATATACCAGGATGGGCCCAGGATAGGGGCCATATATACCAGGATGGGCCCAAGATGGGGACATTACTACATGGGTCTCTAGTTACACCACTGAGGCTGACCTACCAAACATCTCCTTTCTTTCACACACTCACATTTCTTCAATAAAACATCATAGCTGCATATTGTCACTTTATAAAATACATTAAATCATACCATTTAAATCTTCTAGTTCTTTGCAATAGCATGGAAAAATCTTTCAAAAGGGATTATAAAGTCATTCTCACATGAAGTTATCAAAGTAATTACAACAGCCTCATCAGAACTGGGATCTACTGAATAATGTAGACAGCTTGTACTGTGAAATCTGGTGACTGGTCTTCTTTGGATAATACCACCATACAAAATGTAAATCTTAATACTACTTTAATATAGTATCCAAATAATATGTATCACCAAGATGTTGAAAACGTCTTTGGGGTTTTCCTAGTAAAAGGTGACCCTGAACAGATACCCAGCTTTCTAGCCCTAAACTGCTGCATGGCTTTCTAGCCCTAAACTTGTTAACTTCCTAAGGGGATTGACCACTTTAGACAATTCCTATTCGCTCCCATGTTGATATCGAACAGATGTAAAGTAAACAGTGGAGACACCTATCAGTAAGTATTCAGTGCCGCAGGAACTTGAAATGCACTTCCAGTTCATCTTTTTCTTAACTTTTTAAAGGGGTGTTCTCAAGTTCTTAAATTGCTTTAATTAGTTAGACAACATGAAAATAAGCAAGTTTGCAATTGACTTGCTTTCTCTATCTGATGTCATTCTCCTGCAATGAGAGATTTATTCTTTTATAGTGTACAGCTGGTTTCCATGGAACCCAGCCACTAGAGCCTGTCTGAGAGTGTGTAGTAGTTCCAGTAGAGGGGTTAACTCTTAACATTCCAGTCAGCTCTCTCCAGCTCATTGAATACTATAGAGCAGTTAGCTGCTCGCCTCCTTCTCAGCTTCTGAAGAGAGATGTAGTTCTGAATCAGCCCAGCAACTTTCACAGAAGGTCTGCTAATCTTTTCTCTCTGCTATCCAGAGCTGTATTTTTCTTCAAATGTCCTGTTATCTCTATGTGTAAATACAGGGATAAAGGTACCGTCACACTAAACGATATTGCTAGCGATCCGTGACGTTGCAGCGTCCTGGATAGCGATATCGTTGAGTTTGACAGGCAGCAACGATCAGGATTCTGCTGTGATATCGCTGGTCATTGAAGAAAGTTCAGAACTTTATTTGGTCGTCAGACCGGCGTGTATCGTCGTGTTTGACACCAAAAGCAACGATACCAGTGATGTTTTACACTGGTAACCAGGGTAAACATCGGGTTGCTAAGCGCAGGGTCGCGCTTAGTAACCCGATGTTTACCCTGGTTACCAGTGTAAAATGTAAAAAAAACAAACAGTACATACTCACCTTCGCGTCCCCCGGCGTCCGCTTCCTGCACTGACTGAGCGCCGGCCGTAAAGTGAGAGTACAGCACAGCAGTGACGTCACCGCTCTGCTGTTAGGGCCGGCACTCAGTCAGTGCAGGGAAGCGGACGCCGGGGGACGCGAAGGTGAGTATGTACTGTTTGTTTTTTTTACATTTTACACTGGTAACCAGGGTAAACATTGGGTTACTAAGCGCGGCCCTGCACTTAGTAACCCGATGTTTACCCTGGTTACCCGGGGACCTCGGCATCGTTGGTCGCTGGAGAGCGGTCTGTGTGACAGCTCTCCAGCAACCAAACAGCGACACTGCAGCGATCGGCATCGTTGTCTGTATCGCTGCAGCGTCGCTTAGTGTGAAGGTACCTTAACAGTACACACTCCAGAACAAACCACTGATGACTGAATGTGGTATAGGAGAAGTTGTGCTGGGCTTTATAGTTCTACTAATACTATAGATCTACTATTTACCAGAGCTGTCACTCAAGGAGGAGAGTCCGCCTGGAAGGAAGGGAGAAGACTGCATTGCTCTTAGCTGCTCAAGACACAACTTCTCTTCCATTTTTTTAAATAATGGTGTGATAATGGTGAGAATAGTTAATTCTCCACTCGTCATCCCTTTTTTCATCCATCAACCACCTCCTCAAGCTATATAAACATTCTTTGTTTTCAAGTGACAGTGACAATAGGCGGTGCTAATAAAATGTCCATACTATATCCTAGTAATAGCGGGGCAGAGGTGGGCTCTGGAGAGCAGCACTGCACAGCACCACCCACAGGAATGGAAAAGAGACAGATAGGAAAAAAGTATCTTGTAGGACAAACAAAGCTCCAATACCATGCATCATAACATGGAACCCACTTGTATACTGGAGAAAGCTAATGTCTCTGTAATGCAGTGCAGGCAGCAAACCGCTGTCATCGGAAGAACTGGAGACTTTAAAAGAAAACTCAAATTATTTTCAAGTTAAATATTTTTCACCAACAGATTGAATATCAGAGTGAAGGAATAGATGCTGCGCTGGTGAAGTACGAGGACAACCGGCCTCTATTGGATACCTTTCTTCAGAAACCCATGGGGCTCTTATCTCTGCTAGATGAAGAGAGCCGATTCCCACAAGCAACGGACCAGACTTTAGTTGGTATACGAAAAATGTTTGCGTGTGTATTGTGGTGCTTTATCCTATGACTTCAAACACTTAAAATGGAATAACCAATTTGCAACCCAAGATATTTGGTTAATGACTAAAGTTGAGCAAAAATATTTTACGCTGCCCTGGTCCGGAGTCAAAGGCAGACATGTCATTGGTGTGTAGCCACACAGGGGCCTAAAGGGTAAGGGGGCCACTGGCACCTCCAACGCAGGTGGAATTGTGTATTATGATGAGCTATTGTCCTGCAAAGAGCCTGAACAGGGGCCCTGTTCTATCTGTGTCCGACAGTGTCCGGTGTCCAATTTGGCCGGAACAGGACAATCTTAGCTTCTGAGCCCACCATGATGTTGCAGGGTCTAATAAGCCCAAAATGCCAGTCCGAGAACACCAGGACAAGCGTGGAGACTGCTCTAGGTCGGCTGATGACATTGCACCAGGGCCAATGCTGCCCAGCTGTAATGCCCTGTAGGGGTGTATTTTTTTCTTTATGTCTTCATTGCCTAGTGCTTATGGCTATCCTGGTATCACACGGAGATCCTGTTAAGGCACAGCCACATTGGGTTATTCTAAGCTGGATAATACTGATAAAACATTTTGTGTATTTCGGTACTAAAGATATAAGAAACTGCATTTGATATATATTGAAAAAGTGACGAAGTCAAATTTTCTCTTTTCAGATAAATTTGAAGGTAATCTTAGATGCAAATACTTTTGGAGGCCAAAATGCGTGGAGCTTTGTTTCGGCATTCAGCATTATGCTGGCAAGGTTAGCCAATTATTATCACTTACCGTAATTCACTAAAATCCGTGTGCATAGAAGAGAATGAGACTCTAGAGGGGTCCATAACAAAGATAAAACTGGGCCTTCTTGAGGACAGAAGGGTCTAGTGTTTTCATTATTTTTACCTGCCATACCTTTCCATATGTCTTGGGCCAATTTCTTATCATTTTGGTTGATGATAATTTTGTTTCACAGCAGAAAGGAGTCCAGACAGGGACATGTCACCCAATGGCCAAGTACTAGGACCATTCAGAATTGGGCACCCACTTTTTAAAGTCCCATATAGGCTGTTTCTATATCTACATACTGTACTTATATGCCAATAAGTGTGTAGTGGACGTGGAGCGGCCCCCAAACGCAGGGCAGCGGGGTACTCAGTACCGGGTCTCTCGCTCTCGGTTCTGGGGATGTCACGGTGGCCTGACCCGGTCCGTGGCCCTGCTAAGGGGCGCCCAATAAAAGGTGTAGGTGCAGGTGTAGGTCGCAGTAAATGACGAGGACACAAGGTTGCAATCTCTTTACCTCTTTACTGAAGGCTTCGGGATCCACAATCCAGAGCGCTGCTAACAGGGCTGGCTGAGACCGGCCGGTCCGAAGGCACATCCGGAGTTCCCTTTGCAGGTGGAAATCAGTAGCCTTCCTACTAGTGCCTGGGTGTTGTAGTACTTCCCTGCTGAGCACCACGGGATAGTCCTCACAACTGTTTTGTATGTTTCTGTTCTTTCTCTCCGTCCCCCAGATGATATGGATAGGACGCACCCGTATGACGGGGTAGGCCTGGAGTTATTTTATAGGGACCCTAGAGACGCCCCTCTCCCACAATTGCCTCTATTGTCTTCATAGGTGTAAAGGTGAGACAGCCAACCTAAAATTAACTGCCCTGCCGTTGGTTTGAAGTAATGCGTAGAGTCTATTACTCCCTCGGCGTTCCGGCCACCGGCTACGCGCCTCAGTAGGATGTTGCCGATCTCGGGGCACGACTCCTACTGGTTCTATCGCCTTTGTGCTGTGATCTCGTTTCTCACTTCTCCACAATATACTTTGCTTCGTGTCCTTTCTTAAGATGCCGCCGTAATGAAGTGCAGGCACGGCTCCGTAACGATCTGTCCTGTTCGCTAGGCCACTGTCAGGACCCCATCCCTGATAGGGACCCCCCTGGATCTTCCCAAGCAACGCTCTCCTCTCACTAGGTGTTACCTGGGCAAAACCCAGTCAGCTTCTCACTAACTTCCTATCCAACCCCCAGTTTTACCAGAGTGTGAAGTGTAATGTGTGACTGTGATACCTGGTCAGGTGAACTCCTTTAGTGCCATCAGACGTACCATCACTCCCCTTAGTGGCGGAGCGACAGTACTGCAACGACCAGGACTCTGGGGCGCTGCAGACGCATAAATATGTTCTTACAAACTGACACCTAAAACAATATCAGAAATACTCTGAGGTTTCCATCACTTTGCCCGATGAAGCTTGTAGACTTTTATAAATTGTTCTGAGTTGTACGTCATGCAGAACAAGCTTTACAGATGAAAGTTTTTGATGCTCCTGATTGAAAAAAGTTTGATAATAAAATCTAATTTTACTTGAATAGATCTTGCACAATTTTTCTTACCTAAACCCAGGCTTGTGTAATTGGTTTTGCAGGTCCTCTATGACGCTTGTGGGTTTCTGGAGAAGAATAGGGATACCCTTCCAGCTGACATTGTCGTCCTGTTGAGAACTTCAGAAAATAAACTTCTTCAGCAGCTCTTCTCCAGTCCTCTGACCAAAACAGGTATTAATGATAATTGCTGCGGATCTGCTACGACCTGTCATAAAAGAGGTTCAGTGCCGTTTCTGATCCCAAGTATGAAGGGAACCCTGTTCCCATCTGAAAGGTGGACCTCTGACAGAATATGAGATCTGGGAGAAGGTACCGGAGCTCTCCTGGTTGCCTTTATGTATTTTAACGTATTCATGGCCAGCTTTCCACCCAAGCGTTGGGGAGCATACATTTCCAATATAGCATTACAGATTATTTGGAATATCTAGGTTAATGTTAATTGCTTAAGACTGATTTGTGCTTCATATTGCTTCTGTCAAAAGAAAAATTGCCCATACATTAAAGGGAATCTGTCAGTAGGATCAACCCTCCTTTTTTTTAACTCAAATAAATTTTTATTAAGAATAACATTACAATTGACATGTTACATTCTTGTTTTCAGTACAAAGTTTTCCCCCCAAACGAACCCCGCAATCCCAACTTATCACGCCCCCCCTAAAACGAAAGCCCACCTTGTGTAATAGCTCCACACTCAAATCAATAGGATGACTATCCCCTCAGTTAGGACCATAGGCCATGTGTTATGTTTTCACCAATTCAGGGTCTTGATTCACTCGGTCTCTATAACAAACCTATCCCATGGCAAGCCACGGAGAAGGATCAACCTTCCTTAGCAATGTATACGGGCATGCAGGTCATAGAGAGTTGAATAATCTGATCCATTGATATCTGAGATACGATGTCTTATTCCAGAGAAATCCACATTTTTCTTAATATGTAAATGAGCTCTTAAGATCTATGGGCCGGACATAGATCTCCCTGAGAATCTGCCTCCAGAGATAATTATAAATGAAAGGAGGCATTAGCAGTGTGAGACATGTAGATCAGGAGAGCAGACTGTCAGTCATTACATGTCTCACACTGGTAACGACCCCTTTCATTTAAATTCATATATTTATCAATATATCAATAAAAATTTATTTAAGTTAAAAAAAAGGAAGTCAACATTTTTGACTTTGAGAAAAATTCATGAACCATATGCTCCATTTAAAATAATTTTGCTCAACAGACTTCAGCGAATTAAACCAAGTTAAAAAAATAAAAGTGACTTAAAAAAAGGCAAATTATTAATTGGGCCCATAATATCTTTGCCACATGTGGCCTTTACATCATGAGTCCAAGAGAGAGATTCTGGGACAGGGAAACAGAATGCTACTCAGTGTAAGTATTCTGTTATACATCATCAGTGCTGAGATGAATGAAGCTCCTAGTCTGAAAATTTTAAGGGATTTTTCCAGGTGTGCACTGCGCACACTGTCCAGATTGCCCTCTTTTGCCAGTGAAAGTGGACAGTCATGTGACTGCAAGTGTGCAATTTGCATATTTGCCGACTAGACTGCCCGCAAGTATGCAAATCGCATGCTTCCAGTGGCTGCCACTCAAATTGAAAATAAGGGGGATCTTGACAGTGTGCGCTCATTGTTTTGCAGTCACTCTATCACTGCAGATTGCAATGTGCACAATGTCAAGATTCCCCTCTATTTCCAGAATGAGAGAGCAATCACGTGACTGCAAATATGCGCTTTGCATGCCATACTTGCATCAACATGCTGACCAGATTCTCATCCGCTTCTAGAAATGTTCTAGGATGAGAATCTAGTCGGCATCTGATATACCCAAGTGAAAAAAAGGTAGTACTGCATGACTGTGAACAGGTCACCTACCACAAGACCCAACACGTGTTTCACCACTGCTTCAGATATAGTTTTTTTTTTAAGGTGTCTCTGTTGTATTTTGGTGTTTGCTTGAATTATTTTGCATATACATGTTGTTAATTCATACAATAAAATGTAACTCTGTAAATGATTGTGATATATTTCATCCCCGGCACAATCTTTTTCTTTCTTTCTTTATTTAATTATTTTTGTGCCACATGGGGATGTGCTATACCTTTAGGTTAATTGAGATATATTGGTAAATAGTTTTTCCAGGAATCATAATATAAAACTTATGCTACTTTCACACTAGCGTCGGGAAAGACCCGTCGCTGTGCGTCGGGCCGACGTTCCCGACGCTAGCGTGGTCTCCGCCGCACAACGGGGGCAGCGGATGTATTTTTCCAACGCATCCGCTGCCCCATTGTGAGGTGCGGGGAAGTGCGGGGAGGTGGGGGCGGAGTTCCGGCCGCGCATGCGCGGTCGGAAAAAGCGGACCGTCGTGAGCAAAAAACGTTACATGTAAGGTTTTTTTCTCACGACGGTCCACTACCACACGCCCAAGCGTCGCAAAACGGACGCGACGTTTGGCATTGCGTCGCAAATGCGTCGCTAATGTTAGTCTATGACGAAAAAACGTATCCAGCAAGAACTTTTGCTGGATGCGTATTTTCGGCAAAACGACGCATTTGCGACGTATTGCAGTTAACGCTAGTGTGAAAGTAGCCTTAATAAAAGCCCAGTTGGACTTTAAAAAAAATCTTGGAAAAATAAAATTAGAACGAATTTTCAAACATTTTTCAAAACTTTAAAAGTTTCTGGATTTCATTTCACTAATGTTTTCAGTATATGGTACAGTATCTAGAAGGTATGAAGTCAGACTCAGTGTTTGGCTTGTTCCTTTTTTGCTTATGCGATATCTTGAATTTACTTTTTAGCTACAGTCTGAACAAACACTGTAGTACATACAAGTAAAATATCACCTAAGATTGCTTCTGCTAGTTGTTTCCCGTAGATGGCGATATTGTCCTCAGATAATTTTTAGGTGTTCGGAATACATAAACATATATCGGGATCACAGATCGCATTTGAAAGCGTTCTTCTTAAATGACCAACCAATTATTGCACCTTCAATGTAATCATCGCTGCAACCAACAGCGTCTATATAGATAGATGGGTAGGTGTGTATATGTCTGGACATTTACCATACTATATCTACATAACCAAAGGATTCAGCAGTACACTGCGTGCGCCAAGATACATGCAAACATAAGCTATGCTTATAAAACTGAGATATGTAGCACATCAAATTGAACAATTCATGTGCACATCAGCCACGACAAGGCGAACAGTTCTTTGATGAGACCCTAACTTAATTCTCTTGTGGGCCAAAACACAGTGGTGACGGCCTCCGTATTGGATTGAGCACTCTTCCCATCAGTGTAAGGCTGTTAAAAATGAATGCCTTTTGAAGGGGTTATCTGGACTTTTATCTTATGTGGGGGCTAAGCATTTTTCGACAGGTAGGTGGTAACTACGTACCAGTTTTCCCGTGAAATGATCATGGACCGCTCCAGGCAACAATTCTACTGCTTCCGGTGATGACATAGCCGTTCCTTCTCACTCTGTCGATGGAACCTTATTGCCAATATCATGTTGATTGACAAGCAGCCCTGTCTAACGCAGCGTGGAGCCTGCTGTTAGTCAACGTGACTTCAACAATGAGAGCAGAGCAGAAGAGAAGGAAATGCTCTGTCGACGTGACATCACAGGGAGCAGGATAATTGTTGGCATGGATCTGAGTCACACAGCCAAACAGGCAGGCAGTTAGCAACTATATGCTGATATATGATAAGCCCCCTAGTAAGAAAAAAAGTCCCAGATAACCCCTTTAAATCTGTAGGCTTTTAGCTTGGGAGAGGTGTTCCTGATTAAAGTTAGGTAAGGGTCCAAAGAAAGGTACGCCTTGTTGTAGTTGGTGGGCACTCACAAACTGGCCAATATGTGCTCTAAGTACCTAATTTTCATTTTTATATGCATAGTTTGTTTGGAAAAAATGGAATTTAAAATAATTAATATATTCAATGAATAAATATGTATTTGGTGGAGTACTACTACATAGACATATGTACATGATAATATATATGATAATAAACAACATGGAAATGTTGTAGAACTGGCTCACGATTATTGATAGCTTCAAGGCCAATAAACATACGGTAACTCTCTAAAAAGAAATTCCCCTAAAGTCACTTCTTAATTATTATGAAGTTAAAAAACTCCAAAACAATAAGTAGATACATATAGATATAAAATCATATTCAGGTTATTAAAAATCATTTTACACACACAAATTATATATATATATATATATATATATATATATATATATATATATATATATATATATATATATATATATATATCTATACAGTCAGTCAGTCATGGCAAAAAATGTCAACACCCTTGAAATGGTTTCAGAAAATGAAGTATTTCTCTGAGAAAATTGTTGCCATTGGACATGTTTTGTTATACACATGTTTATTTCCTTTGTGTGTATTGGAACAACACAAAAAGAAAAAAAGGGAAATTGGACATAATTTCACACAAAACCTAAGAAATGGGGGAGGACAAAATTGTTGGCATCCTCAACTTACCTTATATACTCTAGTATAAGTCGACCCGAGTATAAGCTGAGGTACTTAATTAAGCCACGAAAAACTGGGAAAACTTATTGACTCGAACATAAGCCAGGCATGCATTGCCCCCTCATTACTATCCTGGTATGCATAGCTCCCCCATCCCTGTCCTTGTATTCATGGCTCCCCATCCCTGTCCTTGTATGCATGGCTTCCCGTCCCTGTCCTTGTATGCATGGCTCCCCGTCCTTGTATGCATGGCTCCCCGTCCCTGTATGCATGGCTCCCCATCCCTGTCCTTGTATGCATGGCTCCCCGTACCTGTCCTTGTATGCATCGCTCCCCGTCCCTGTCCTTGTATGCATGGCTCCCCGTCCTTGTATGCATGGCTCCCCATCCCTGTCCTTGTATGCATGGCTCCCCATCCCTGTCCTTGTATGCATGGCTCCCCGTACCTGTCCTTGTATGCATGGCTCCCCCATCCCTGTCCTTGTATGCATCGCTCCCCGTCCCTGTCCTTGTATGCATGGCTCCCCGTCCTTGTATGCATGGCTCCCCATCCCTGTCCTTGTATGCATGGCTCCCCGTCCCCATCCTTGTATGCATGGCTCCCCGTCTCCGTCCTTGTATGCATGGCTCCCCGTCCCCATCCTTGTATGCATGGCTCCCCGTCCCTGTCCTTGTATGCGTGGCTCCCCGTCCCTGTCCCTGAATGCATGACTGCTTATCCCCATCCTTGTATGCATGGTTCCTATAAAATAAAAAAACAAATCCTACTTACCTTCCCTACGCACCCTCACTGCATCTTGTTTCGGCGCCAGCAGCTTTTCCGGCTGAGCGATCACGTGGCCCTGTTCATTAAGGTAATAAATATTCACTCCACGCCTATGGGAGTGGAGAGAGGTGATATAATCATATAATATTAGGTTTAGTAGCCATTGCAAGATGTAATTTCTTTGATATCATGATATGGAAAATGAAAATAAGAAAAACATTGAACACAAAATCTTGACTTAAACAATGTCATGTTCCGATAAAACATTCTTATCAAGATAGTAAACTGGAAATGATTAGTGGTACTTTCCATTGCACATGGCAGATAATAATAAATAAGTTCATCTGCAGTGTTTGGGAAACAAAAGGACAAAAGGACGCTATAATGACCGGAGGCTCTACCTTCGGGACCACTGTGATCAACTAATTTTTTTATTAGCCTCTTTATTTCCATTGTACCTATGTTTGTGAAATAAGTACACCACAGCTCGTCATGAATTAGACAAGCAGGCGTTGTCATACCACGACCCATCCCTTCTTCATCCATTTTGGCATAGTTGGACAAAATTGGAGTAAAATTTTCAAAGTTTTCAAAGTGTTGTAAGCCGGAATGTAAACACTTTGATGAATTGGAGTCAAAAGATTCCTTAGTTGCTAGATTTTTCAGTGAGTGCAGAGATTTGATTCTGATTTCAGTGAGTGCAGAGATTCTGGAAAATAAAGTGAATATAAAAGCTCTATTGCAAAGTGTATTATCGCTAGGAAAGCTTTACAAAAAGCCAAGGTGTCTTACATATTATACGTATCTGGAAAATCGACATCATAGAATCTAAAGGCCATTTGGTGCCTCCATGTGTCATTTGGGGAGCTAACAGCTCTGTAATATGGAACCTTAGTCTGTCACACGATAAGGGTTCTATGGAAGGTCTTGATGTGGTCATGGGGCCTAAAGATGATTACCTTGAACCATAATTCATCATTACTCGTTATCCTTTAGTTGGAGAATCCAGAAGTCCCTAAAATCATTGAGATTTTGCTTGGAAATAATAGAGAATCGGCTTTATTGTATTGTACACTTTCTGGCATTCGCAACACAGTATATTGTACAGGAGTGAAATCAATTCTCTTTCTACCGTCTTTGTTTGACTGCCAATATGATTTATGGAATTCAGCTTTTTCTACCATTTTTCTTTAGTTTTTTTTTTGTTTGTTTTTTATAAATCCATTAATAGCTTTTGAAACTTCACAGTAGAAGAACACACGGTTCACATGCTGTGCCATTCGAAGAAAATGATGGGTTTCTGGAGAGATCCATAATAGATCAGGTGTAAATCAGAGAAAATTGGCAAATAATTACGCTAAGTTCATTGTGCTGCTCCGCAAGAGGTTTTAAAGAAGCAGCACATGGACATTTCAGTGCAATCAACTGTATAATTTCCCTTATTACATTTTTTTGATGTACACGTGCTATTCGTCCAAGATACATCATTATCTTAAAGTTAACTATTATGAACTTTTTTTTAAGCTTAAATCATTAATATTTTATGGCTCTCTGTTAATGTAAAGGAACGTTGATATGCAAATAATGTGTCTAGTGTGAAATATTAAATACAACTGAGGTAGGAGGGAAGGAGGGAGATGAATCTGCAGCTTCTCTGCCTCTGTGAAATAGAATAAGGGGAAAAAGAAACAAGTAGGCATATCATTGATCAATGAAAATGGAATAGAAGAGCAGGTTAGAGTCTTTGGACCTGATTCATTATTGCATTTTTGCCTTTTATTACCTAGTTTTTGGTGGGTTTTTGCCTGTTTTTCATTTTTGTTTTATTCTTCTTTTAACTTGCACCTTATTTAAGCTTTATTTTATTTTTGTTTGCCGTGTGAGTTTTTTTTTCTTATTTTTGCCATAGTGAGTGGAGTTTGTGGTTACCAGATGTTTTTGGCTGATTTATCAATTGTGATTATTTAAAAAGTTGCTACATTTTGGAGCAAATGTACTTCAGTGCCACTCTCCTGGAGTGATTTCATCTGCCTCTGAAAATTTTCTGCAAATTTTGTAACATTTAGCGGAACATGCAACCAGGAAAAATGGCCTCATACTTGTTTTCCAATCCCCCCCAATACCCTAACCCATCAATATGACATGATTCCCATATTTGCTAATATTGCAGTACCTCTGGTGCTGGAACTTTTTTCATTTATTTCATACCCAATAGCAATGAGGATTAAACCAGTCTTCTCTTTTAAGGCTCACGTAGATGAGCCAATAACGAGGGAATGAGTGTTTGCTTGTTCCTGACCATCGGACCATCTTATCAGGGAAGAAAATACTAGAAAAAGAAGCAAAATGCTCGTTTGTTTGGGTGCAGTGATTTTTTAAGTTTGCTTAAAAATAATATTATCCAGTGGGTGCACACGTATACGGTATATCTAAGTGCAATATCTCTTTTGGTCTACGCTACATATACTAAAATACAAATGAACTATGGTACATGTGCAAAATTTATCTAGCTACATTCATAAAGTGAGCAACTAGATGGACCACAGGATAGGGGATGACAAAAGCCTGTCATACACGAGATGGCTATCAATGCTTCGGAAGATCGTTTGGCCGGAAGCCACTACGGGCAGCTCTTCTATACACAAAAACAATCGTTAGTCCGATATCAGTCGTATCCTTAACTCACCTGACAATCAGTTGCCTGGGGTCCCCACATTCATTAGGCAATTGGCCAAACCGTTAGACTAATCTTGGCTGAACCCACCAATATCTATGTGTATGGCGGGCCTGATCACCAGGTTTTTGATCTCTCGAACAACCACAGATCTCGGGAACCAGGCTCTCAAATTCTCCATTCTAATGGAACGATGGCCAAGCACATGCACCACCGAATCATTAATTCATTGTGTATAGGACTGTAAAAGATACCCGAGTACAGTGCCCAGTTGTGATGAATAGAGAAACTTTCCTATAACACCACCTTTATGGGAAAATCACTTTATTATCCCGATGTAATTTAATTTAATATTTTCACTTCATCCATATTATTATTCTCCACTAACCATGAGTGGAGAAAAAGTTTTGGTGTTATTATTCATATTCTCTAGAAAAAAGGACAAGAAAGCAAAAATTCTGCCGGGGTATGTAAACTTTTGAGCACAACTGTATATCTCTACATGTACATGGTCATACTAGATTCTACTGCTTTTATCCAATGGTTTCCCACAGTCTCACTTCCATTACATTTATGAACCAACATCTTTCCAGTTTGTGCCTGGATTTAATGTAGAAACCCATAATCTCACAGCTCAATCCAGCAAAAAAGTGTTTGCAAATATTTGTGTCTGGGTTTGTTCCATCCCTTTGCAGCATGGTGAGACAGTGGGCACAATGTGCGGGGGTACAGTGCCAGTTTGTTTTTGCCAACCACTAGTGATGATCTTGTGGAGCTATGGAACATTGCGTTTCATACTCAAATTCCCTGCTTTTCTTATACTGTCGGCCATAAAACAACACCCCGCCGTCTGACCATCTGCAGCTATTGTGTGGGAATTTAACCAAGTGGCAGCATGAAGATAAGCCAGGGAGATACACAAGGCTGAAACACTTTATTACTCACTACACAGATTTACGTGTCTCCAAATGGATATACTAACTTAGTCCTGTTTCACGCCACGTTTTTGTCATTTTTAACAGCTTCACATTTTACTATTGTAAGCAAAAAAAACCACACTGATTTGTCACAAAACATCTGGAAATAAAAGCATCGTAGGGCTTGTATAACTATTATATTTCTACATAAATTTTGTATATATTTAAAAAAAAAATTCAAAAACAATCCATTTTTTTCATACAGACATAAGGAGGAGTGCCAGGAAACGAGATTACTTTTCTAGTTATGAAAAAATGCAGTTGCATGCTTCTTCCTTAGAATGCAATGTTTTATTATTCATAAATTTCCAAGAGTAATAATAACAAGAGGAATGCCACCACATAGAATTTTCGCTTTCTTACTTCCTAACAAAAGTCTGAGAGTTTAAAAAATTATTTACTAAAAAAAAGACGTATCAGGAGAGGTCAAAAAGTTCGAAAGTGTCTGAAACCTCTGCGGACTTTCAGGAGGAGAGAGTGTGATGAGTTGGTGATGATTGATCCAGATCCAGAGCCTTGAAAATGGTTGAATCAGATGGAAAGTCGCCAAAAGAAACAGTGCGGGGACACATTGAATCACGTGACTGTCAATGAGATGACGGCTTAGAAGCGTGTTATGTAATAAAATACAAATACAAAGACGTTACATCAGATTGGGGCAAGTTATAAAGTAGTGGACAAGCCCTTTAATAACCCTTTAGACTGCAGTAAATTGACTTTGCTTTTCAGTGATCTTGTATTATCTTGTATTATCTCAGAGTTGGGTAATGTGAGAATATGATCATAAAGATGTACAGTCATAGTCAAAAGCATTGTATTTCTACCTCAAAATTATTGCAACTACACATGCTTTGTTATATACATGTTTATTTCCTTTGTGTGTATTGGAGCAACGTAAAAAAAACAGAGAAAAAAAAAGGCAAATTGGACGTAATTTCAGACTAAATCTCCAAAATGGGCTGGATAAAATTGTTGGTACCTTCAACTTAATATTTGGTTGCATACCCTTTGGAATAAATAATAATCAACAAGCTTCTTTCACTTCTCAACTGGAGTTTTGGATCACTCTTCTTTTGTAAACTGCTCCAGGTCTCTCACACATGAAGGCGCCTTTTAGGAGAGGCAATTTTAAGATCTCTCCACAGGTGTTCAATGGGATTTAGATCTGGACTCATTGCTGCCACTTCAGAACTCTCCATCTCTTTGTTTCCATCCATTTCTGGGCGCTTCTTGAAGTATATTTAGGGTCAATATCCTGCTGGAAGGCCCATGACCTAGGACATAAACCCAGCTGTCTGACACTGGACGCTACTTTGCAACCCAAAATCCTTTGGTAGTTTTCAGAATTCATAATGCCTTGCACACAGCCAAGGCACCCAGAGCCAAAGGCAGCAAAACAACCCCAAAACATCTTTGAACCTCCACCATATTTGACTGTAGGTACTGTGTTCTTTTCTTTGTAGGCCTCAATCTATTTTTGGTAAACCGTAAAATGATGTCCTTTACCAAAAAAGCTCTATCTTGGTCTCATCTGTCCACAAGACGCTTTCCCAGAAGGATTTTGGCTTATTAACCTACATTTTGGCAAACTGCGGTCTAGCTTTTTTATGTCTCTGTCAGCAGTGGGGTTCTCCTTGGTCTCCTGCCATAGCGTTTCATTTCATTCAAATGTCAATGGATAGTTTGTTCTGACACTGATGCACCGTGAGCCTGCAGAATAGCTTGAATTCCTTTGGAGTTGATTGGGGCTGCTTATCCACCGTCCGGACTATTCCGCGTTGCAACCTTTCATAAATTTTTCTGTGCTGTCTATGTCTAAGGAGATTAGCTACAGTGCCATGGGTTGTAAACTTCTTGATTATGCTGCACACCGTGGACAAAGGAACATCAAGATCTGTGGAGATGGACTTGTAGCCTTGAGATTGTTGATATTTTTCAACAATTTTGGTTCTCAGGTCCTCAAACAATTCTCTTCCCTTTCTGTTCTCCATGCTACGTGTGGCACACAGACACACAATGCAAAGAGTCTCCCCTTTTTATCTGGTTTACGGTGTGATTTTCATATTGCCCACACCTGTTACTTATCACAGGTGAGTTTGAATGAAACAAAGTTGTTTACCCATATTTTTGAAAGCTGGCAACAATTTTGTCTGGCTCATTTTTGGAGTTTTGTATGAAATTATGTCCAATTTGCCTTTTTGTTCCTCTGTTTTTTATTTTACCCAATAGACACTAAAGGAAATAAAAATGTGTAATTGCAATAATTTTCTGTAAGAAATATTTAATTTTTTTGAGGACTAACACCTCATTGACCTTAAGATCTTACACTCTACAGACATGAACGAGAGAGACCTCGCTGACCATAAGCTTACACTCTACTTGCGAGAGATAGAGAACCCTGCTGATCATAAGAGCTTAGACTCTACAGGAGAGAGAGGACCCCGCTTACCATAAGAGCTTACACTCTGTATGGAGAGAGTGCTCCACTGACCATAAGAGCTTACGCTCTACAGAAGAGACAGAGGACCTCACTAGTCATAAGAGCTTACACTCTACAGAAGAGAGAGAGAGAACCCCTCTAACCATAAGAGTTTACACTCTACAGGGGAGAGAGAGCCCCAATAACCATCAGAACTTACACCCTACAGAACGGAGAAAGGACCCTACTGACCATAAAAGCTTACACTCTACAGGAGAGAGAAGAACTCACAGATCATAAGAGCTTACACTCTACAGGAGAGAGAGAGAGAACCCCGCTGACAATAAAAGCTTACACTCTACAGAAGAGAGAAACTTACGCATTGACTCTAGAGATGGAAAATGACCCTGTCCTACAAACTGTGCTCCGCTGGGAACCGCTGATATGTGATGGCCCATTATACAGACCACCACTGTACAAGGCATGATAATCTGCTAGATGTCATAGGTGCATGGAATTAAGGGGAATCCCGCATGGCCATGCAACATTATATTAGCTTGCTCTCTGATGCTTTAGCAGTGAGGGAAATGGTGCCGGGCAAGTTTTTTTTTGTGAATCACAAATCATTTTGCAACACTTTTGAATTTGCAGGGAACTGAGAATTTCCAGAAATTTGATCAATCGAAATTGATCCTCCATGGATCGATCTGCTCATCTCTATTTATAATTCATGTTACGGATAATATATACAAATAAAAAAATATATTTGTATCAAATATATTGTTTACATAACCTCATTGAGGAAGGAGAGGAATGGGGACAGTCTACGAACAAAGGAGCCAGTGCTGAGAAACTCCCTTAGAGAACAAGGTAGTTTTTAGAAATACGCAACCACCTCTGCATATTGGCATTAGAAGTTATAATTACAACCATCGGGTAGCTGTTGGCCCAATACTATATTCCCCAACTCATGCATGGTCCTGCATCTTGGTGGCGACTGAACATATGCCAGAAACCTTTGGCTCTGCTCATCTGTTGGGAAAACGTTTGCCAGAATGGACTCTAGTGCTGTCCCCACACACATTGGATTGTCATCATGTCCATTCAAAATAAGAAACCCAGTAACCTATCTGCATGATTTTGGTCAACTTTAGTTATGTAATGTTAAATACTTTTGTGTATATAAAAAAAAACATAAACAAAAGCATTATAGGATTGAAACTTTTACTGGCTAGCTAGAAAAAAATAGAATTGGAAATTTTCAAAAGCACAAATGTATCGCTTCCATTAACTTGTTTTCTTTCTTTACCAAAAGTAGTTTTTTTGGATAAAGGAAATTATACTGTTACTATACTATTTTATGCTGTACATCAGCTTTAGTTAAATGGAGCTGTGAGTGGAAATCTTTCAAGGAACTTAGCCATTGTGCCTAGTGCCACAACGATTCCTCCTCCTTTGTATTTTTTTTGGCCAAAATCAGATCCCTAAATTAGATACTACGTTAGATATCAATTGTCAGATGCAGTCAACAATGATGGACCCAGCCAACATCTTAAACTGATTGTCTCAAGTTAAGCCCAAGTGTAAAAACAATCAACTTTTCCTGTTATCCTCTCCGTTCCCAAGAATGGAGGAATTTTCAATTCTATTGTGTATAACTCGTTGCCAAGTTTACCGAGCAACCTGTATTATCAGAGTTACCGATTTCCTAGGCAAGGAGGGGACACCGTTCTGAAGCTTGCCTCCTTTGGGGCCTTTGAGGTTTTGTATTACAGAAGCAAATCTGCCTTGTTTAACACAATGAAAGAGCACTGAGCGCAGACCGGGGGCACAACCGTTCTGCTGGTTCAAACCATCAGTCTTCAGGAGCACACCACACCCCAGCTTCAGGAAGCCAGGAGGCAGAGGAGCGATGTGCTCCTGAACACAGAAGGTTAGAACTCCTCTTTGATGTCTTTGTATTTTGGACCAAAGCAAACCAAAATATTAGTAGGATTAAGTGGTATAGTCACACTTGGACCCACATAATATCTGAAAGACATATTCTAATTTTCCAGCCACACCACTGAGATTGACCCTGTACCGCACAAGACTCATCACATCGGTCCAGTTTTCAGTCCATCACATGGTTGATATTGTTTTCCGCTATTTAGCAATTTAAAAAAAATGACTAAATGTACAGCGTGCAATCTGCCAATCTCTTAGGCTATTGCTGCGGTCTGGGATCAGACTAGGTTTTGCTTTTCACCCTGCAGTTTTACGGGTGGTAGATGTTAGCGGAGCGGATTCTGAGCATTTCCAGTGGTTTCTTTTCTCAGAACTCCAGAAAGCGCTTCTCTTGCACTTCTTCACTCAGCTGCTCATTGTCATCCACAAACTCCCTGGAAATGCAGAAAATCATTAGCTGTTTTCAGTTGGGTACCAGACACAGTGAGCTGTAAAAATCGCTTCTTAGACAGAAAAGCCACATATATTCAGGAATCCAGTCACACAGTATGCTTTCCTAAAGACCGTACATATTTCGCGTTTAACTCTCAGCTTGCCAAATGTCGAAGCGTGCATTGAATCAGTTGTGCCAAGTAGGAGGCAGACTATTACATTTTCTTGGATTACCGGTCAGTACTGACAGTAATCAACTCCATCTAGGAGAAATTGGCTGTTAGTAGATATTGTGCTTCCACCTTCTGGTGATTTTTATCCAAATACGACTCACGTGTGTATCTTGTATTTCTGTCTTTGGACCCCTGACAATTTGGGCCGACTGATTTTATAAACTGCTGAAGCTATTAAAGGGAATCTGTCAACAGGTTTTTGCTTTCTATTCTGAAAGTAGCATGATGTAGGGGCAGAGACCCCGATTCCATAGATGTGTCACTTATTAGGCTGTGTTCTGTAGTTTCAATACAATCAATGTTTTATCAGCAGGAGATTATCACTACAGGACTAGGTGTCACATGCAAGACAGTCAGGCCAATCTGTGTAACCCCTCCCCCACCACTGATTGGCAGATTGCTGACAGTGTACTCAGGAAGCTGCCAATCAGTGATGTGGGCGGGGTTATACACAGCTCAGCATTCTGACCATTGCTGCATCTACAACAGAGAAAACAGAGATTTTTTCCAAACTACAACAAGCAGTGCAGTAAGTGACACATTGCTGGAATCAGGCTCTCAGTCCCTACATCATGCTGCTCTCAGATTCCATACTAAAAACTGCTGAAAGATTTCCCTTTAAGTGGTTATTGATGAGGTATCTTTAGCATAAGTTATCAAAAGCAGATCGGTTCGACACCAGGAATCCCCACCAATCAGCTGCTGGCAATTAAGAGAACAGCTCAGCTCCATTTACTGTGTAGGGGGCAAAGATCAGTAACTATACAAGAATAGGTCATCAATATATTCGGAGAACCCCTGTAACATGAATATTCAGGATCTCTTATTGCAGATGCTCAGTTGGGTCGGTACCGTAAATTGCGATTATTCTTACTTGATAATCACTGGTCTACAAAAAAAAATAAAAAATTTTGGCATGGACTTTAAGAACAGTTTTACACTAATTTGAGGATGCTGAATTCAAATCTGATCTTATAATTTCTCTATCACATCACGTTTTTGCGCTATAGGTATATAGCCCATTTTCATGAATTCCATGATAAATATAAGTAGTGTATGAAAAGTGCCGGTTTATACGGTTCACTAAGATAAATTTAGTTTTCATTTAGTCTCCCAATAAATGTGAGAATATCTTTGTTTTCTTTGAACATGCATAATTCCCATTTGTTATGATAACACCCTTGTTTTCTGTGCTACTGGGACAGTAGAGCTATAGCAGAGCATTGGGTGAAAACTGAATGGCCTCAGCGACAGAGTTTGGCATCTGGCGATAAGAATGTCATCCATGGTCCTCTAGTGGATAGGAAGGACATTGTCTTTCCTCCCTTACACATAAAACTTGGATTGATGAAGCAGTTCGTCAAAGCTCTCAATCACAGTGGAGAATGCTTTAACTATATATGTTCAACTTTTCCTGGTCTTAGTGAAGAGAAGAAAAAGGCTGCAATATTTGATGGACCTCAAATTAGAACACTTATAAGAGTCCCAAATGTTATCACATCAATGAATGAGACAGAAGAAAGAGCTTGGAATGCATTTTGTAATGTGGTGCAGAATGTTCTAGGGAATAAGAAAGCAGACAACTACGAAGAGATTGTGGAAGAGCTACTAATGAGTCTACGAAATCTTGGATGTAGAATGAGGATCAAGATTCACTATTTACACAGCCATTTGGACTTTTTTCCCAGAGAACCTTGGGGATGTGAGCGAGGAACAAGGGGAGCGTTTTCATCAGGACATTAAAACAATGGAAGAACGGTATCAAAGCCGGTGGGACTCACATATGATGGCTGACTATGGCTGGAGCTTGATGAGAGTCAACCCAGAAGCTGTACATCACAGATCAGCCAAGAAAAGAAAGCTCAAATATCTGCTATTTGTCATTCATCTGTGTGCCATATATATGTGTTTTTATATTTTGTAGTTTAATTCTGTAAGTATATTTGATTTGCTGTACATAGACTTTGTAATCTTTGTTATTCCTTGATTAAAAATATACAAAATGTAGTACCGAAAATCATGTGTTTTTATCATAAAACATTTAGGAGTAATTTTCATCAAAAATATCTCGAAATCCTGATGTGATAGCCAAAAACGGAGTTCATATTCGTAATCAGCAGCCAAAATTGACTTAAAATAAGTTTTAAAACCTTTTGCCAGAAAAATTGCGTTGACCAGTGTAATCTTTTAGTTGTAATGTAAATCATCTCACCCAGCACTGACCTTCACATGTTATTTCATCTGTGCTCATACACAAGAGCCAGTCAAACAGAGCTGCAGTGTAAAACATGGGGGATAGCTGGACAACCTTTGTAAAGGGGTTGTTAAGGATCTAAAAAACATAATCCTTAGAATTATGCCCTACATACATGAATATCAGGGGCAATAATATATGTGTCACTTGCCGCTGAGTCTGCAGTCTATAATTCTTGGTGCTGCATTCGTTTTGGCTTTAATGCATGTGATATTCCTCAGGGATACATATATACAGATTTATGTCTTAACATTGTGATAGGTGCAAGCGTAAACTGGCATTAATACATGGCGCCTGGTTAAATTTATAGAGAATCAACTCTTAACAATATTGGCAAGTTGACTCAGCTATATGCGCGGTAACGGTGCAATCACCTAAGCGTTTTGTATCTACCGTGTGTTAATCTGGCACTCTAATTTTTTTGATTGGGTGAACCAGCCTGCATTATAAGGGATAATATAGTTTGCGCAGCTTGTACACATTTAATGGCACCATTTTATGAGTCTCTTTGGTTTAGAGCTAAGTATGGGCTTCACATTTTGTTGTATAAATTACTCATAAGTCTCCCTTCCTTTGAGCTTTTCACATGTGCCAAGAATGTGTGTGTTTGTGTCTAGCAGCGCAGCTCTGTGGCTCGAGCAGAGATCAGATGCATCAGCGCATGCGCGATACTTCCTGTTTGTGGTATCATAGCAACCTTGATGCGGCAATATGGCCTATGAACCTCCGGTGCAAAGGTCACTGGCGCACGTGAGGCATGTGAGTCTTAAGGATCGTTTTTTCTGCACGTCGGAAAATCACTCAGCGACGGAATCCTGCGCTGCCCGTCGTTGGCTATAATGGAAGCCTATGGGCGCAGGATCCGTCGCTGACTGTGAAAAGCAGGAATCCAGCAACGGGTGCCGTCTTTTCAAACTGAGCATGCGCGGAAGAATTTCCTGTCAGGGAAATTCTCTCTCGCTCGCTCTCTCTTTTTACTATTGATGCTGCCTTTTTTGTTTCAAAAAAAAAAAAAAAAAATCACAATATTCTCACCTTCCGGCGTCCCGCGCAGCGTTACCAATGCTCGCGATGCTCCCGCTGCTGCCGTTCCAAGTAATGCCTTGCGAAATGACCCGAAGACGTCGCAGTCTCGCGTGATGCTACGTCATCAGAAGTCGCTGTAACACAAAGCATCACTGGGAACGCCAGCTGCCGGGAGCATCACAAGCATTGGTAACGCTGCGCGGGACGCCGGAAGGTGAGAATATTGCAATTTTTTATTTTGTTTTTTATTTTTAACATGGGTTGTGTTGTGTATACGTTTTAGCAGCGGAAAACAGCTGCGAAGACGCATACACAACAGGTGCACATAGCCTCGACGGGTCCGTCAGAAAAACGGGCCCAGTGCATCTGTTTTTTACAATCTGCACAGGATCCGTAATTTCAACATTTTGACAGATCCCGTGCAGATTGTAAAAATGGAAGTGTGAAAGAGGCCTTACAGACACTGCTCTGCACACCGCAACTACACGCCATATGGACACTTCCGGTGCGGCGAGCGCTACGTCTTTCAGGTGGTCAGCACAGCTGTATTACATTTGGTAGCCTAATTACTTTGTGTATTACCCCTGATTAATATTGTAGATTACCCCTGACGAAGCCACCGTGAGTGACGACACAGGTCGGGTCTTCCCTGCCTTATCTGACTCCATGTGTGCTGAGCATTTCGGCGTTATGACGGGTTTGTGATATTTTCCATGGACACTTCGTAGGTAAACACCCCCTATGGGCACCTCCTCCACTATTTCTTGGACCTAACTATCCATCATTTCTCTTTATTATTAGTTTTCTCCCAATCTCCTTCCTACATAGGGTTCTGCCATTGGGGCCTTTTGGAATCCTATTTGGGGCTGGCACTTTTTACAGCCACATATGTATTTTTCATTGGAGAAGGGGGTTCAGTTTAGTGAGGGCGAAGATTCAGTTGTCCACTACGTATATGTCTAAAAATGAACCATACGGCGCTGCTTAGTTGCTCCAGGTGAATAAGCAGCAAATATATGGACGAGATCACTCCTTGCTTATGACATGTCCTAGCATTTTAACTATTTATGGCTTCATATAGGTGTCCTTAGCGCAAATATTACATATAGCTTTCTTTCACTACGTATATGTATTTTTATTTTGTGAGGGTTTTTGCCGTGTATCTGTGATGGTATGCTGTTTATATATCTTTGCTAGCACACATTGGTTGTCTGTTGGTAGGTTTAAGCTTTATTATGAGCTTTTGGTATATTTTGATATGGCACGTGTGTGACTGTTTTAATGTTTTTAATGTTTCTTGTGTGTTCTTTTGTACCCAATAAAATTTACATATAATGTTCATGTCTCATGGTGATCCCCTCTTTATGGCCTTCATCTTTCTCTTGGATTAGTGGATCAAAAAAACATGTCTGCCTTCTTCCAAAAATAGTGCAGATTGTCTATGGGATTGCAGATCCATTGAAGTGACTAGCATAGAACTGCAATATCACGCACAGCCTGTAGACATAGATGGCGCTGTTTTGGGGAAAAAAGGCAGACATGTTTTTTCTAACATTTGTAGCTTAAGGCCGGGGACACACTTAACTTATAAAAAAACGGTCCGTTTTTCACGGCCGAGAATCGCACAAATGTTTCAAAAACAGTGATCCGTGTGCAGTGCGAGGATGCGATTTCCTCGCATCAAATGATCCGTGTGACATCCGTGTGACATCCGTATGGCATCCGTATGCCGAGATTTTCTCGCAAGCTTGCAAAACCGACATCTAATGGATTTATGTGCTCAAATGTTCGGGAAAACATATATACAGTATATATATATATATATATATATATATATATATATATATAGAGAGAGAGAGAGAGAGAGAGAGAGATATGTCATTGAGACACATATATATTCTGTATTTATATTTCATTCAGCGCGATATCTGTGAACAGCCGGTAATTCAATTGCCGGCTTTGCATTTCTCCTGCCTAAACCCGACAGGATATGAGACATGGTTTACATACAGTAAACCATCTCATATCCCCCTTTTTTTTGCATATTCCACACTACTAATGTTAGTAGTGTGTATGTGCAAAATTTCAGCGCTGTAGCTGCTAAAATAAAGGGTTAAATGGCGGAAAAAATTGGCGTGGGCTCCTGCGCAATTTTCTCCGCCAGAGTGGTAAAGCCAGTGACTGAGGGCAGATATTAATAGCCAGGAGAGGGTCCATGGTTATTGGCCCCCCCGTGGCTACAAACATCTGCCCCCAGCCACCCCAGAAAAGGCACATCTGGAAGATGCGCCTATTCTGGCACTTGGCCACTCTCTTCCCACTCCCTGTAGCGGTGGGATATGGGGTAATGAAGGGTTAATGTCACCTTGCTATTGTAAGGTGACATTAAGCCAGATTAATAATGGAGAGGCGTCAATTATGTCACCTATCCATTATTAATCCAATTGTATGAAAGGGTTAAAAAAAACACACACACATGATTTAAAAGTATTTTAATGAACATTAGTAGTGTGGAATATGCAAAAAAAAGGGGGATATAAGATGGTTTACTGTATGTAAACCATGTGTCATATCCTGTCGGGTTTGTGAAGGAGAAATGCAAAGCCGGCAATTGAATTACCGGCTTTTCTATAGAACACCGCTGCGTATTTCTCGCAATGCACACGCATGGTCCGTGTGTAATCCGATTTTTTCTCGCACCCATAGACTTGCATTGGCGAGTCTCGGCCGAGATACGCTGACAATCGCAGCCTGCTGCGAGTTCCCTCGGATCCGAAATACGGTGGAGAAAATATCGGATGATGGGAGCTGGACCATAGATTAACATTGGGCCGAGTGCTATGCGATTTTTTATCGCATAGCACTCGTCCGTATTACGGTCTAGTGTGACCCCGGCCTTATATTAAATGTTTTTGCAGTGACAATGTTTCAGTACTCCATAATGAAAGTGAAAGTCACATTGTAACCCTCAGATCTCAAGGGATTCGGTGTTTTGACGTTTTGAATCCAGCAACTAGCGAAACAGGGTTATAAATGAGCTTATCAATCCTCAAGGATCAAGTTTTATATCGAACTACCTGAACCTCACGGTTTCACGCTAATTCTAACATTTTCAGGTTCAATTTGCGTTTTGCATAACAAAAAAAAATAAAAATTGCATCAGAGAGCGGGCTAACATCATTTTGCATGGCCGCGTAGGCTACACCATAATCATACTTTGTACAGTGGTGGTCAGTACCTGGGTCATCACAGATCAGAGGTTCCCAGTGGAGCACAGTTTGTGCGGCAGAGTTGTTTTCCATCTCCAGAGTCTCAGGGTAAGTTTCTCTATCTTGCAGAGTGTGATTTATTTCTCTCTCTCTCCCTCTCAGGTAGCGTGTAAGCTCTTATGGTCGGCGGGGTCCTGACTCACTCGAGTAAAGTGTAAGCTCTAATGATCAGCCAGGTTATCTATCTCTCTCCATCTCCTGTAGAGGGTAAGCTCTTATGGTCAGTGGAGTCTTTTCTCTCTTCTGAAGAGTGTAAGCTCTTATGGTCAGTGGGGTCCTCACTCTCTCTCCGGTATAGTGTAAGCTCTTATGGTCAGCGGGGTCCTCACTCTCTCTCCGGTATAGTGTAAGCTCTTATGGTCAGTGGGGTCCTCACTCTCTCTCCGGTATAGTGTAAGGTCTTATGGTCAGTGGGCATAATCAAAAAGAACCTAGCACTCAACTTGATGCCTTTAGAGTGAGTTTAATTGTAGTGGTACACAATAAACGTTTCGGTCCTACACCTGGACCTTCGTCAGTAACTACATGTGAAACATAATAAAAAGTGAAGACAATACAACAAAAGGTAAATCATAACAAAATAAAGTATGAAAAAATCATTATACAAAAAAAGTATATACATAAATGCTGAGGAGGAAAATATAGCATCTAAATCTACAATGGTCAAGTGTATCACAGAAGTATATGCTGGAGAGAAATCCTGTGCATCTGGATTGGCAAGCTCCACTTATCGTGAGAAGTATAAGTCCCCCCATAAGTTAGAACAGTGAGAGGTGAGGTACATACCGTACTGCAAAGTAGAAAAGGGGACGAAAGGGTCGGAAGACACTAAGAAGCGGCGTCTGCAGGTGTACAAATACAGTCCCCGGGGGGGTGTTATGAGAAATGCATAACGGTCGGTGGGTATAAGGAAAGAAGAGACATATAGGTAGACCATACCTTAAAACTGAACCACACAAGAGCGGTACTGTGGGTATGTAAACAAAAGGGAGGGGGGAGAAAAACGGAGGAGGGGTAAGAGGGGTATGATTACCTCCTCATAGTGAGCAGGAAAGGATGAAATAAGCGCTGGTGTAAGGATTACCTGTGGAGACCGTGGCTGGTTGTGGCGGGAGCAGACGCGGATTCCACCGCTGGTCTGCCAGTGAGAGGTGGTATCGCCGTTACATGGGGGTTGGGCGGGACTATCAGTGCCAATAAGCCAATCGGCGGCGATGCCGCAGGCCGGAAGTGACGTCGCGTAAGAAGAGCCACACAGTGCAGTTGAATGCCGAGCTGTGTGGTAGGCGGAAGTGACGTCCGGTTGTCAGGGTAACAAGGTGAAGCACAGTCACAGGTAGCTGGTGGTAGCGGTGCAGCAGCGCTATAGTGAAACATGTAAAATTATGCGGTACAGAAGCGCTATGGTAGAACATGGAGGAACATACAAGTGCAGAGTACATAAGTATATTACAGGATGAATGAGCCCAGAGTTGGGGTGCCCAAATAGAATATTCTGTAGAAGGTGAACGGAATCCATGGTGGTGGTGATCCTAGGTTTTATCTTTGTGCCATGTAACACGGTGGACCGATGTGAACACTGGATAGGTCCAATGTGACCAGTGGAAGTGACACAGATTTCAATACAGGCGATTCTACTGGCAAAAAAGGAAAACAGAATTAGCCAACAGTAGATGTACATTACAATAGTATATAAACAGTAGGATAGCTAGAGTCCGTTTAAACCTATGGATAACACCATATGATGGAACAAACAGCAGACCGATAATTACATTATTATATAAAGGAGGCTAGATCATAATCTCTATTGAGTCCCAAAGGGTGAAGTGTCTCTAATGTATGGATCCAAAATGCCTCCCGTCTTTTAAGACGGGCTACCCGGTCCCCACCCCTCCTAAATGGGGGGACATGTTCTATGACCTGGTACCGTAGTTGGGAGACGGTGTGGCCTTGATTATGGAAGTGAAGGGGAATGGGTAATAGTAGGTTCTTACGGCGGATCGTCGATTTATGTTTAGAGACACGGTCTCTTATGGGTTGCGTAGTTTCCCCTACGTATAAGAGACCGCAGGGACACTTGATTAGGTATATTACCCATGACGAAGCACACGTGAAGTAATCTGGGATTCGAAATGGCTTACCGGACCGCGGATGGTGGAAGGAAGAGCCCTTAAGAACATTGTGGCATTGGGCACAGCTCAGGCATGGGAAGGTCCCCATGCGTGGGTTCTGTAAGAACCGTTGGCGAGGAGTGGAAACGTCTGATCCCAAGTCCGCCCTAACCAGAGAGTCCTTGAGATTGGGTGGACGTTTGAAACAGGGAAGAAAAGGGTTCTGGAACTCGGGTATTTTGGGATATCCTTTTGATAGTAGGTGCCAGTGTTGGCGTATTGACCTATGAAGAATGTATGAAAACGGATGGTATGCATGAACGAACGGAATCCGGTTAGTTGCTCTATTAGGTCGTGGAGTAGGAGGGGCTGCAGCCTTTTCCAGTACCGAGGGTGGGTAACCCCGTTGGGAAAATTTGGTGGCCATCTCTTGGAGGCGCACCGGTTTGAGTTCCGTGTCGGACACAATCCTAGAGACTCGTTGAAATTGTGACTTGGGGACTGAATTTTTAGTGGCCGGAGGGTGGAAGCTTGTAAAGTGCAACAAGCTGTTTCGGTCAGTGCTTTTTGTGTAAAGGTCGGTGGTTATCGAGCCATCTGGTTGCAAGATGACCAGAGTGTCCAGAAAGTTAACCTGTGTGGTACTGTGGGACATCGTGAAGGAGATTCCTGGCCAGGCCGTGTTAAGCCAATCAAAGAGCACCGTGAGGGCTTCCAACGAGCCCCCCCATATGCAGAACACATCATCAATGTATCGTTTCCACATGATGACGTTGTCGCGGAAGAGCGGGTGAGGGTAAATCAGACTCTCCTCGAAGTCCGCCATGTAGCAATTTGCATATGGGGGCGCTACGTTAGAGCCCATCGCGGTGCCGCGGATCTGTAAATAAAAATCATCCTGAAACAGAAAATAATTCCGGGTGAGGATAATGGTAAGTAATTCGGTACACAGCTGTATTTGGTCTGGTGAGAGACCGGATTGGGTCAAGAGTTTATGGACAGAGTTAATACCCTCCGTGTGAGGGATGGATGTATATAGATCTTTTACGTCCATGGTTACCAATATGGAATGTGCAGGAATGGGACATATATCCTTCAGGGTACTGAGGAAGGAGCCTGTGTCTAGGATGAAGGATCTAGATGACCTAATCATTGGGGTAAGGATCTTTTCCAAGTAGATAGCCAGTGGGGAAAGGATAGAGTCGGTAGATGCGACTATAGGCCTCCCTGGAGGTTTCTCTAGGTTTTTATGGATCTTGGGGATGGTGTAGAACACTGGAGTGATGGGGTGTAGTTTCGTGAGGAAGTCCCGTGTTTTAGGGTCCAAGACACCTAATTCGGTATATTTAGCCAGTGTGTCCGAAATGATTTGCCGAGTAGCGGATTGGGGATCATGTTGTAACTTAGTGTAGACTGTAGAGTTGTCAAGTTGGCGTCTTATTTCTAGAAGATAGTCGGCTCTATTCATTATGACTAGGGCACCCCCTTTGTCTGCGGGTTTGAAAATGAGATTACTATCGTTCTGTAGGCTCCTTAGGGCTTGTCGTTCAATGGAGGAAAGGTTGGAGGGAAAGAAAAGTTTCCCTTTTCTAATGTCATCACAAAGTGTTATAAATGATTCTTTAACGAAGCCTATAAAAGACTCCATGGCGTGTGAGCCTTGTGGTGGTCTAAAATGGCTCTTAGTATAAAGGCCTAGGCTTCGAGATGAGAGAGAATTATCAGATGTGACTGGAGGGGGCTGAATGGAGGGTGATTCAGGGGAGGTAGAGAAGAAGGCCTTCAATCTAAGGGACCTAAAGAACCTTTGAAGGTCCATCTCCAGGTCAAACGTATGGCATTGATAGGAGGGGCAAAAAGACAAGCCTTTTTGCAGGATATTATATTCAGCAACCCCCAACAGTCTATCCGAGATGTTGATCACCAACGGGGTAGTCCCCTTTCGTCCCCTTTTCTACTTTGCAGTACGGTATGTACCTCACCTCTCACTGTTCTAACTTATGGGGGGACTTATACTTCTCACGATAAGTGGAGCTTGCCAATCCAGATGCACAGGATTTCTCTCCAGCATATACTTCTGTGATACACTTGACCATTGTAGATTTAGATGCTATATTTTCCTCCTCAGCATTTATGTATATACTTTTTTTGTATAATGATTTTTTCATACTTTATTTTGTTATGATTTACCTTTTGTTGTATTGTCTTCACTTTTTATTATGTTTCACATGTAGTTACTGACGAAGGTCCAGGTGTAGGACCGAAACGTTTATTGTGTACCACTACAATTAAACTCACTCTAAAGGCATCAAGTTGAGTGCTAGGTTCTTTTTGATTATGGTTTAAGAAGGTGTGGGAACCTAACCTTAGCACCATCCCTTCCAGTAGTGCACACGGCAATTTTGTATGATTATCATTCCCTTACGCTGTGCACACTGACGGGTCATGTCCACATTCTCCTATAATGCTGAGGAGACCTCCAGTATCCTGGCACGCTCCACTTTCAATAGTGATTTCTTGAAAATCCCCCCTAGAGAGGCGAGGGGCCGAGATCTAGAACGGGAGCTTCGTCACTTTACCAACATTGAACTCCACTGTGCCACACTTTCTGAATATCTTCGAGCACAACGAATCCCTAGGGGTCTACGGGTCTCACTACGTCCCACACTGTTTCGGGACTCTCCTGAATACTGTATTAAATATGAACAAATACTAAACAAGTGTTCTTTTGACATTATCACTCTCACGATCGAGCACCTACAGAAGGCGATCTCTGCCAGCTCCGAGACCATAAAAACCATCGAGGCTCAACTATCCGCATCCGGAACTCCTGAGGAACTTTCCATCCTTAAGGACCAGATAACAAAGAACATCGATAAACACCGACGGGAAACACAGGACAGGAAACGCAGTAAGTTCAACAGGGACACAGAGGACTACGAGCGCCAGCAGGTGTACAGATGGCAGGAATCCTTCTCCAGTCGACGAAATATACCTCGCCAAGGCCCACGCACCTCCCTCGAATTTTCGACATCTAGCTCAGAACAGGAGTCGGGGGCTTCCATTACCCTTCCACCGCGTTTTTTAGGCCAACGACACCGCTTCCCGAGAAGAAGGCCACGAGGCGCGGCCACGGACACAGGAGGAGACCTGCCTCAAGGGAGGATCACGAGGTCACAGGTACGACTACCCCGTTGGTGATCAACATCTCGGATAGACTGTTGGGGGTTGCTGAATATAATATCCTGCAAAAAGGCTTGTCTTTTTGCCCCTCCTATCAATGCCATACGTTTGACCTGGAGATGGACCTTCAAAGGTTCTTTAGGTCCCTTAGATTGAAGGCCTTCTTCTCTACCTCCCCTGAATCACCCTCCATTCAGCCCCCTCCAGTCACATCTGATAATTCTCTCTCATCTCGAAGCCTAGGCCTTTATACTAAGAGCCATTTTAGACCACCACAAGGCTCACACGCCATGGAGTCTTTTATAGGCTTCGTTAAAGAATCATTTATAACACTTTGTGATGACATTAGAAAAGGGAAACTTTTCTTTCCCTCCAACCTTTCCTCCATTGAACGACAAGCCCTAAGGAGCCTACAGAACGATAGTAATCTCATTTTCAAACCCGCAGACAAAGGGGGTGCCCTAGTCATAATGAATAGAGCCGACTATCTTCTAGAAATAAGACGCCAACTTGACAACTCTACAGTCTACACTAAGTTACAACATGATCCCCAATCCGCTACTCGGCAAATCATTTCGGACACACTGGCTAAATATACCGAATTAGGTGTCTTGGACCCTAAAACACGGGACTTCCTCACGAAACTACACCCCATCACTCCAGTGTTCTACACCATCCCCAAGATCCATAAAAACCTAGAGAAACCTCCAGGGAGGCCTATAGTCGCATCTACCGACTCTATCCTTTCCCCACTGGCTATCTACTTGGAAAAGATCCTTACCCCAATGATTAGGTCATCTAGATCCTTCATCCTAGACACAGGCTCCTTCCTCAGTACCCTGAAGGATATATGTCCCATTCCTGCACATTCCATATTGGTAACCATGGACGTAAAAGATCTATATACATCCATCCCTCACACGGAGGGTATTAACTCTGTCCATAAACTCTTGACCCAATCCGGTCTCTCACCAGACCAAATACAGCTGTGTACCGAATTACTTACCATTATCCTCACCCGGAATTATTTTCTGTTTCAGGATGATTTTTATTTACAGATCCGCGGCACCGCGATGGGCTCTAACGTAGCGCCCCCATATGCAAATTGCTACATGGCGGACTTCGAGGAGAGTCTGATTTACCCTCACCCGCTCTTCCGCGACAACGTCATCATGTGGAAACGATACATTGATGATGTGTTCTGCATATGGGGGGGCTCGTTGGAAGCCCTCACGGTGCTCTTTGATTGGCTTAACACGGCCTGGCCAGGAATCTCCTTCACGATGTCCCACAGTACCACACAGGTTAACTTTCTGGACACTCTGGTCATCTTGCAACCAGATGGCTCGATAACCACCGACCTTTACACAAAAAGCACTGACCGAAACAGCTTGTTGCACTTTACAAGCTTCCACCCTCCGGCCACTAAAAATTCAGTCCCCAAGTCACAATTTCAACGAGTCTCTAGGATTGTGTCCGACACGGAACTCAAACCGGTGCGCCTCCAAGAGATGGCCACCAAATTTTCCCAACGGGGTTACCCACCCTCGGTACTGGAAAAGGCTGCAGCCCCTCCTACTCCACGACCTAATAGAGCAACTAACCGGATTCCGTTCGTTCATGCATACCATCCGTTTTCATACATTCTTCATAGGTCAATACGCCAACACTGGCACCTACTATCAAAAGGATATCCCAAAATACCCGAGTTCCAGAACCCTTTTCTTCCCTGTTTCAAACGTCCACCCAATCTCAAGGACTCTCTGGTTAGGGCGGACTTGGGATCAGACGTTTCCACTCCTCGCCAACGGTTCTTACAGAACCCACGCATGGGGACCTTCCCATGCCTGAGCTGTGCCCAATGCCACAATGTTCTTAAGGGCTCTTCCTTCCACCATCCGCGGTCCGGTAAGCCATTTCGAATCCCAGATTACTTCACGTGTGCTTCGTCATGGGTAATATACCTAATCAAGTGTCCCTGCGGTCTCTTATACGTAGGGGAAACTACGCAACCCATAAGAGACCGTGTCTCTAAACATAAATCGACGATCCGCCGTAAGAACCTACTATTACCCATTCCCCTTCACTTCCATAATCAAGGCCACACCGTCTCCCAACTACGGTACCAGGTCATAGAACATGTCCCCCCATTTAGGAGGGGTGGGGACCGGGTAGCCCGTCTTAAAAGACGGGAGGCATTTTGGATCCATACATTAGAGACACTTCACCCTTTGGGACTCAATAGAGATTATGATCTAGCCTCCTTTATATAATAATGTAATTATCGGTCTGCTGTTTGTTCCATCATATGGTGTTATCCATAGGTTTAAACGGACTCTAGCTATCCTACTGTTTATATACTATTGTAATGTACATCTACTGTTGGCTAATTCTGTTTTCCTTTTTTGCCAGTAGAATCGCCTGTATTGAAATCTGTGTCACTTCCACTGGTCACATTGGACCTATCCACTGTTCACATCGGTCCACCGTGTTACATGGCACAAAGATAAAACCTAGGATCACCACCACCATGGATTCCGTTCACCTTCTACAGAATATTCTATTTGGGCACCCCAACTCTGGGCTCATTCATCCTGTAATATACTTATGTACTCTGCACTTGTATGTTCCTCCATGTTCTACCATAGCGCTTCTGTACCGCATAATTTTACATGTTTCACTATAGCGCTGCTGCACCGCTACCACCAGCTACCTGTGACTGTGCTTCACCTTGTTACCCTGACAACCGGACGTCACTTCCGCCTACCACACAGCTCGGCATTCAACTGCACTGTGTGGCTCTTCTTACGCGACGTCACTTCCGGCCTGCGGCATCGCCGCCGATTGGCTTATTGGCACTGATAGTCCCGCCCAACCCCCATGTAACGGCGATACCACCTCTCACCGGCAGACCAGCGGTGGAATCCGCGTCTGCTCCCGCCACAACCAGCCACGGTCTCCACAGGTAATCCTTACACCAGCGCTTATTTCATCCTTTCCTGCTCACTATGAGGAGGTAATCATACCCCTCTTACCCCTCCTCCGTTTTTCTCCCCCCTCCCTTTTGTTTACATACCCACAGTACCGCTCTTGTGTGGTTCAGTTTTAAGGTATGGTCTACCTATATGTCTCTTCTTTCCTTATACCCACCGACCGTTATGCATTTCTCATAACACCCCCCCGGGGACTGTATTTGTACACCTGCAGACGCCGCTTCTTAGTGTCTTCCGACCCTTTCGTCCCCTTTTCTACTTTGCAGTACGGTATGTACCTCACCTCTCACTGTTCTAACTTATGGGGGGACTTATACTTCTCACGATAAGTGGAGCTTGCCAATCCAGATGCACAGGATTTCTCTCCAGCATATACTTCTGTGATACACTTGACCATTGTAGATTTAGATGCTATATTTTCCTCCTCAGCATTTATGTATATACTTTTTTTGTATAATGATTTTTTCATACTTTATTTTGTTATGATTTACCTTTTGTTGTATTGTCTTCACTTTTTATTATGTTTCACATGTAGTTACTGATGAAGGTCCAGGTGTAGGACCGAAACGTTTATTGTGTACCACTACAATTAAACTCACTCTAAAGGCATCAAGTTGAGTGCTAGGTTCTTTTTGATTATGGTTTAAGAAGGTGTGGGAACCTAACCTTAGCACCATCCCTTCCAGTAGTGCACACGGCAATTTTGTATGATTATGGTCAGTGGGGTCCTCACTCTCATGTGCAGTGTAAGCTCTTATGGTCAGCGTGGTCCTGACTCTCTCTCATATTGAGTGAAAGCTCTTATTTCTTATGATCAGTGGAGTCCTCTCTCTCTCTCCAGTATAGTGTAAACTCTTAAGGTCAGTGGGGTCCTCACTCTCATGTGCAGTGTAAGCTCTTGTGGTTAGCGGGGTCCTGACTCTCTCTCATATTGAGTGAAAGCTCTTCTCTCTTATGGCCAGTGGTGTCCTCTCTCTCTCTCTCATGTAGAGAATAAGCTCTTATGGTTAGCGGGGTTCCTCACTCTCCTGTAGAGTAGAATCTCTTATGGTCAGCATGGGCCAGACTCTCTCTTATTGAGTGAAAGCTCTTATGGTTAGCGGGGTCCTGACTCTCTCTCATATTGAGTGAAAGCTCTTCTCTCTTATGGCCAGTGGTGTCCTCTCTCTCTCATGTAGAGTATAAGCTCTTATGGTTAGCGGGGTCCTCACTCTCCTGTAGAGTAGAATCTCTTATGGTCAGCATGGTCCCGACTCTCTCTTATTGAGTGACAAGCTCTTCTCTCTTATGGCCAGTGGTGTCCTCTCTCTCTCATGTAGAGTATAAGCTCTTATGGTTAGCGGGGTCCTCACTCTCCTGTAGAGTAGAATCTCTTATGGTCAGCGTGGTCCCGACTCTCTCTTATTGAGTGAAAGCTCTTCTCTCTTATGGTCAGTGGTGTCCTCTCTCTCTCATGTAGAGTATAAGCTCTTATGGTTAGCGGGGTCCTCACTCTCCTGTAGAGTAGAATCTCTTATGGTCAGCGTGGTCCCGACTCTCTCTTATTGAGTGAAAGCTCTTCTCTCTTATGGTCAGTGGTGTCCTCTCTCTCTCATGTAGAGTATAAGCTCTTATGGTCAGCATGGTCCTGACTCTCTCTCATATTGAGTGAAAGCTCTTATCTCTGATGGTCAGTGGAGTCCTGACTCTCTCTCCTCTCCCCACATGTATTTTCAAAGCAATTACAAGCTTTCCAGTACTGAGAATCAGTGAAAGTCATATTTTGGGGGAAAATTGGCAAAGTCGTCGTATTCAAATTTCAAAAGATCCGCTCATGCACCTGACCTTACTTTCACTGTGGAGCAATGCAGCAATGTCATACTGCAGTTTTAGTCCCAACCTTAGCTTAGTTGTTTCATATAATTTAATAGGAAGCTAAAAATGTTTTTTTTTTTCATTAGAAAAACATGGCTGCACAAAGTGTAGGCTGAAGCCAAATCTGTAATGTAAACTTTTACTTGATGACAAAACAAAAGACGCCACAGTTCTCGTAACCAGGATCACAAAAGTAGTACACCTAATATTCCTCTTTAGCAGGTATTCTTTACAGTTTGGATATCTGGGGATTATGTTCCTTCCCAGTTGAATTTTTTCAATATTAGCCTGCTTCATGGAAATCAGGTTGGGGGTAAGGTCTCTTTGGGCAAGGTGTACATTACATCTGCATAGGTCTATTGTTTATTCATGTATTAAATCCTTTTGAAATGTGCTAAAATGCCTCCTACTCATTATAAAAATCCTGCCACCCAAGAATTAGGACTTTGATGTCACCAATCCTGCTTCAAAGGCTTCTTACAATGCTATTAATCAGTGGAGCCTCTGAAGATATAGCCAGAGAAAACATTTGGACATCTTGTGTTAAACTTTGCATAAACTTTAGAATATACTTGGATGTCTTGCAGATGAGTTCTGCACATCGCCGTTGTACGATACGGTCCATCTTTACCAGTTATCTCGGAAGATCGTAGAAATTTGTTGATATAAAAGACCATTAGAAGTGTGACTTACAGATGTAGAAGAGCTGAGAGTGTCAGCTGCTGCAGCGTTCAGTTTTCTAGTTGGCACGACAGATTGTCACGTGTTTTACATACAAATGTGGTTGCACCTATTACACTCTCAACCCTATGTTCAAACTACGCAGTGTAATAAAGGGTTAAATGGAAGCTATAACAAGAAATTGACCTATTGTTTAAGTCAGGTTTATTGTTGCCCATTTTTTTTATTCCTATCACAGTCTGTATTGAAATTGCAATTTTTAACACTAGTCTGGAGATTTTTTTAATCTTTACTTCCCTGTTGTTTCAGGAAACAACACATGCAAATAATATAATAATATAATACACGTGCTTATCACTGTCTTTTGTATTGATGCATCTAATGAGCATGTGCAAAGGTTATTGTAAAAGGAGGGGAAGCAGAGTCAAGGGTGACAATCCCTGTTGTGATTGGTGGATCCTGTGTTATCAGCTATGTAGAGAGGTGTTATCTGTCATTGGAATACTGCCTCTGATGATAATGAGCCTACTGAGAACTCTTCCCAAAAGCACAAGAAGAGTCTAAAGTAGCCCTAGTGGCCAGTGTGAAAAATGCAAGGTTACTACTTAAGGTTTTTTTTATTAATATGATGACATGGAAAAATAATTGCCATTTTTTAAAAATGCATCTAACACAAAACTTGATTTACATAACAGGTCATTTTCTGATAATAGCTTCCCTTTAAACCCCCCATGCTCATTAGATGAAAGTCGTCTGACCATCCGATGCTTATGGGGGTCTCCTGACTTCTACTTCATAGATTATATCAAGAAATAGAAGACTCGGGTAGTTGGGATTTCAATGCTTGATCTTTTGAATATGAGGGGAGATAAGCAACTTTTTTCTCTCTTGGTGTTGACTACCTTTTGTGTATGGGGACCTTTGGTATGATCTTTTTTTTCTGACGGAATAAGTTGCATCCAGACATGTCTAGATGTGGCTTTTCCCCCTCGGTCTACACAGATTACATGCACGTTCAAACTACAGATCTCTCCATTCTTTGTAGATGGGGAAACTTGCAAAATTGGCAGTGTATCAAAAACTTATTTACCCCACTGTATGTGTTACCTGTACTGGGAGGGAGGTAAAGTCTTTTATTCTAAATAGTAACTACAAACATCTGCCTCTTCATTTAATAACTACCCAAATAGGTTAGTGCCTAGACCGTTCTTGGGATTTAAATATACATCATTCAAGAATTAAAGGATTATTTCCAAAATTTTAAATGAATCAACTATTCATCTGCTGACCGGTGGGTGTCCAACTTCTAAAATGCCACCACCAATTTGGAAAACTGGGCTTGAAATACCACATCGGCATGGAGTCGTGGCCATGCATGCATGCCACCACTATGTGGGTCTCACACTATATATAGGAGGCTATGTGGGGCTCACACTGTAAATAGGAGGCCATGTGGAGGCTCATGCTGTATATAAGAGGCTATGTGGGGGCTTATACTGTATATACTGAGGCTATGTGGGGGTTTATGCTGTATATAGGAGGCTATGTGTGGCTCATGCTGTATATAAGAGGCTATGTGGGGGATCATACTGTATATAGTGAGGTTTTGTGGAGGCTCAATGTATATAGTGAGGCTATGCGAGGGCTCATACTGTATGTAGGAGGCTATGTGGAGGATCATACTGTATGTAGGAAGCTATGCGAGGGCTCATACTGTATGTAGGAAGCTATGTGAGGGCTCATACTGTATGTAGGAAGCTATGTGAGGGCTCATACTGTATGTAGGAGGCTATGTGGGGGATCATACTGTATGTAGGAAGCTATGTAAGGGCTCATACTGTATATAGGAGGCAAACCTATTGTCTCCTTCCCCATAATCCTGCAGAATGTAAGCCCGCAAGGGCAGGGTCCTCGCCCCTCTGTACCAGTCTGTCATTGTAAGTTTGTTTACTGTAAGTGATATCTGTAACTTGTATGTAACCCCTTCTCATGTACAGCATCATGGAATCAATGGTGCTTTATAAATAAATAATAATAATAATAATGTTAGGGCTCGTATTTTATATAGGAGGCTGGGTATACTGTATATAGAAGGATGTCAGCATACTTAGTTGCGCTCAATATTAGGTGCTACAATTAATATTAATATACATAATTATAATTAATATGTGAATATTAATATTGAGCATAATTCATTTTAGCCTATTGGTTCCGCCATCCACAACAGTCATGGTCTCTCATGTGGCCCCTCGGGAAAATTAATTACCCACCCCTGGTTAACAACAATACTTTTTTCCCGCCGTTCCCTAAGGAATGGAGTGGTGGCGTGTATTCCAATATGCATTTCAGGGTGCACTGATCAGTAACTTGTTACCCATCCTATGGGTATGTGAACACTGTAAATGTTGGCAATCCCCCTTAAAAAATACAAATCTATAGGCAATCATCAGCAAAACCATAGAGTACTATATGAATTTAGCTCCAAGCCGATTGCATACAAAATACAGTGGAAATAATACATATCAGGGGTCAGTGGCGGACACTGCCAGCTTTGGGCCCCTGTGCAAGAAATGTGTCTGGGCCCCCCTCCCTGCCCAGCATCATACCTCCCAAGTTTTGAAGAAGGGAAAGAGGGGGAGAAGGGTGCGGCGCGCAACGCGCGCCGCGGCAAATTTTAGGCCACGCCTCTGGCCACACCCATTCATAACTAGTCACACCCATATCCACGTCCCAACCACATCCATTTAGCACTGCTGATCACACTGTTTTATAAAGAATAATTATAAACAAAAAAATATGGCCACAGTGCTCCATACTGTATATTGGCTGCACATGATGCTCCATACTGTATAATGACCGCACATGATGATTCATACTGTATAATGGCCGCACATGATGCTCCATGCTGTATAATGACCGCACATGATGATTCATACTGTATAATGGCCGCACATGATGCTCCATGCTGTATAATGACCGCACATGATGCTCCATACTGTATAATGACCGCACATGATGCCCCATACTGTATAATGGCCGCACATGATGCTCCATGCTGTATAATGACCGCACATGATGCTCCATACTGTATAATGACCGCACATGATGCCCCATACTGTATAATGGCCACACATGATGCTCCATACTGTATAATGGCCATACATGATGCTCCATACTGTATAATGACCGCACATGATGATTCATACTGTATATTGACCGCACATGATGCTCCATGCTGTATAATGACCGCACATGATGCTCCATACTGTATAATGACCGCACATGATGCCCCATACTGTATAATGGCCACACATGATGCTCCATACTGTATAATGACCACACATGATGTTCCATACTGTATAATGACCGCACATGATGATTCATACTGTATATTGACCGCACATGATGCTCCATGCTGTATAATGACCGCACATGATGCTCCATACTGTATAATGACCGCACATGATGCCCCATACTGTATAATGGCCACACATGATGCTCCATACTGTATAATGACCACACATGATGCTCCATACTGTATAATGACCGCACATGATGCTCCATGCTGTATAATGACCGCACATGATGCTCCATACTGTATAATGACCGCAGATGATGCTCCATACTGTATAATGACCACACATGATGCTCCATACTGTATAATGACCGCACATGATGCTCCATAGTGTTTAAAAGTTTAAAATGGGGCCCCAAATGCTAGCATATTGCACATCATACAGAAGCATTTCGGTTGTATTTACCTGCGCTGATCTCAGGCCGCTAAACGAGTGTGATCAACAATACTGAAGTCATGGACGCTTGTTTCCCTGCCTCTTTCCACCATCTGAGAAAGAATGAAGGGGACAGAACAATCACTATTAGATCACTACAGATCACCATACAGCATCATGTTATCAGCAGCACATCTACAGTTTACACCGGTGATGTGCTGCTGAGAACAAGGATTTTTATTCCAGCATAAACAATCCAATCACCCAATGAATATGCAGCATTTTGCTTGTTTAGTATAATACACCCCATAGTCCTCCATATAGTATTATACACTTCCCATAGTCCTCCATATAGTATACAGCACTGACCACAGTAGTGTACAGCACAGGCCACAGTAGTGTACAGCACAGGCCACAGTAGTGTACAGCACAGGCCACAGTAGTGTACAGCACAGGCCACAGTAGTGTACAGCAGAGACCACAGTAGTGTACAGCACAGGCCACAGTAGTGCACAGCAGAGACCACAGTAACAGCACAGGGCTCAGTAGAATACAGCACTGCCTACACAGTAGTATACAGCAGAGCCCACAGTAGTATACAGCAGAGCCCACAGTAGTATACAGCAGAGCCCACAGTAACAGCAGAGGGCTCAGTAGTATACAGCGCAGCCTACACAGTAGTATACAGCAGAGCCCACAGTAGTATACAGCAGAGCCCACAGTAACAGCAGAGGGCTCAGTAGTATACAGCGCAGCCTACACAGTAGTATACAGCAGAGCCCACAGTAGTATACAGCAGAGCCCACAGTAACAGCAGAGGGCTCAGTAGTATATAGCACTGCCCACAGTAGTATAAAGCAGAGCCCACAGTAGTATAAAGCAGAGCCCACAGTAGTATAAAGCAGAGCCCACAGTAACAGCACAGGGCTCAGTAGTATACAGCAGAACCCACAATAGTATACAGCATGCTCATTCCCCCTTCCCTCCCCTCTCCTCCCCTCCTGAGAATGGCCCCACAGTCCAGTAAAAAAAAAAAACACAGGCTCCTCACCTCTCCCCGAGCCCGCGCTGCTTCCTTCCTGCTCCTGTGTCAGTGGCTGCCGCTGCTCTGCCTGGGACACAGGGAGTGCGCGCGCACCCGCTGTGTCAGAGGCAGAGAGGGGAATGATGGGAGAGGGGGCGTCGTCAGGTGACGCTCTCTCCTCCATCATTGCATTGAACTGTACCGGCAGACGCCGGTATAGTTCAATGCGGCGGGGGAGTCGGCGCTGGCGGCAGGCGGGCCCCCCTGCCTCATAGGGGCCCCATAGCGGCTGCGTGACTTGCCGCTAGCTGGGGGCCCCTGGGGGAGTGGGGGAGTGGGGGCCCCCGGCAGCTGCCAGGTCTGCCTTCCCCTAACGCCGGCCCTGCCTGCAAGGGCCCCCCTCCACCTCCGGGCCCCGGTGCGGCTGCACCGGTTGAACCGGTGGTAGGTCCGCCCCTGTCAGGGGTCCCAGCTGTAGCATCCACACGGTGTAAGGAACTTAAGAGAGAGTAAGCTTTAACTGTATTTTATTCTTCTCTTCTTTTCCTCCAGCACACAACATAAGGCTACGTTCACACTAGCGTTGTGCGCCGTTGCGTCGGCGACGCAACGCACAACGCACGCAAAAACGCGTCAAAACGCACGCAAAAACGCTGCGTTTTGCGACGCATGCGTCGGTTTTGGCCGAAAATCGGACGCAAGAAAAATGCAACTTGTTGCGTTTTCTTGGTCCGACGCTTGCGGCAAAAAAGACGCATGTGTCGCACAACGCAACAAAAAAAACGCATGCGTCCCCCATGTTAAGTATAGGGGCGCATGACGCATGCGTCGCCGACGCAAACCCGACGCACATTAGCTTAACGCTAATGTGAACGTAGCCTTACAGCAGCATAACATTTCCTCCTCAGGCTAGAACTGAAACTGAAACTAAACTCAACTCCCGCCTTCCTTTCTTAAAGAGACAGATCTAATTCTTATACATTACATCATCCCCTTTTTTTTTTTTTTTTTTTTTAATATATATATTAACAACCTAAAACAAATATTGACAATGCAACAACACGAAAATGTCCAAGAAAACCCATATGTCTGTATTGTCTAATTCCCACCTTTTTTTTAATTATATCTCTTCAATAAGTCTCGATGGAGCCCTTCTTTCCCGTGTAGGGTAATGTCTGGGTTCATTGGGGGTGTCCAGTGCTGACGGATCAGTCAACTCTTGTTGGTCCTCTCCACCGTCGGGTATCAAATCTTCCACTGGTGGGAGTTCAGTACCATTATTCTGCGGTATGATTTTAAAATGTGAGGAATTTCGAGTGATGGAGTGTCAGTCTCGCTCAGCCGTGACCATACTGCCTTTTCTCTCAGTAACATTATATTTTGCAGGACTATATACAGCTGAGGTTTTGTTGGTTGATTTTTGACGCACAACAACCATATCACCTCTTTTGATGGCACATGGCTGTGCCTGTCGCCTTCTGTCTGCATAATGTTTCATGGCTTGCTTGCTAAAGAAATCTGTTGATCGCACTGAAGAGTCATTTGGTAAGGGATGACTGGTCACATCAGGGATCCGTATACGAGGAGTTCTGCTGAACATTAGATGAGATGGAGCAGCATTAGTGGTGGAATGTGGCGTATTGAGGTAATTGCGCAGGAATTTGCATAGTGACTGTTTCAGTGGGGTGTGCTCCAGACTAGCTGCCTTGATTCGTTTCCCCATGGTGCACATGAAACGTTCTACAATTCCATTAGCTTGCGGCCAGAAAGGTGTGATCTTTCTGTGTTTGAACCCAGGGCCGGACTGGGACTAAAATTCAGCCCTGGCATTTGAAGTTACACAGGCCCACTTGTCACATGGTGACTGTATAATATCTTTGTACACTTGTAGGCAGGGCCGGTTTTAGGCAAAGTGGGGCCCTAGGCAAAGTTTAAAATGGGGCCCCAAAAGCTAACATATTGCACATCACACAGAAGCCTTTCTGTTGTATTTACGTGCGCTGAGTTCAGGCCGCTAAATGAGTTTGATCGACAATACTGAAGTTGTTCAACGCTTGTTTCCCGGCCTCTTTCCACCAGCTGAGGAATAATGATGGGACAGAACGATCACTAATAGATCACTAACAGATCACCATACAGTATCATGTTTTCAGCAGCACATCTACAGTTTACACTGGCAATGTGCTGCTGACAAGAAGGCTTTTTGTTCCAGCAAAAACAATCTGAATATGCAGAATTTTACTTGTTTAGTAAAATACACCCCATAGTCCTCCATATATTATAATGTGCTCCATAGTCCTCCATATAGTATAATACACTCCCTATAGTTCTCCATATATTAAAATACACTGCTCAGTCCTCCACGTAGTATAATACACTCCTCATAGTCCTCCATATAGCATAATACACTCCTCATAGTGCTCCATATAGTATAATGCACCGCCACAGTCATCCATGTAGTACAATTCACTTCCCATAGTATAATGCACCCCATAGTTCTTCATATAGTATAAGGTATTCCCCATAGTCCTCGATACAGTATAATGCAGCCCACATATAGTATAATGCAGCCACCCCAGAGTATAATACACCAACCACAGAGTATAATGCAGCCACCCCAGAGTATAATGCAGCCACCCCAGAGTATGTAACCCCCATAGAATATAATACAGCCCACCTCCCCATAATATATAATGTAGCCCCCCATAGAATATAATGCAGCCCCCCATAGTATATGGCGCAGCCTCCCCCATAGAATATAATATACCCCCACAATAGTATATAACACAGCCACATAGTACATAACATGGCCTCCCCCATAGAATATAATATACTCCCCATAGTATATAGCAAAGCCCGCATATTATATAGTACAAACCGCATAGTATACAGCACAGCCTGCATACTATAGCACAGCCCGCGTAGTAGATAACACAGCCCACACAGCAGTATTCAGCACAGACCACACAGTAGTATACAGCACAGACCACACAGTAGTATACAGCACAGACCACACAGTAGTATACAGCACAGCCCACAGAGTAATATATACAGCACAGCCCACAAAGTAATATATACAGCACAGCCCACAGAGAACTATATACAGCACAGCCCACAGAGAACTATATACAGCACAGCCCACAGAGAACTATATACAGCACAGCCCACAGAGAACTATATACAGCACAGCCCACAGAGAACTATATACAGCACAGCCCAGAGTACTATATAAAGCACAGCCCACAGAGTACTATATACAGCACAGCCCACAGAGTACTATATACAGCACAGCCCACAGAGTACTATATACAGCACAGCCCAGAGTACTATATACAGCACAGCCCAGAGTACTATATACAGCACAGCCCAGAGTACTATATACAGCACAGCCCACAGAGTACTATATACAGCACAGCCCACAGAGTACTATATACAGCACAGCCCACAGAGTACTATATACAGCACAGCCCACAGAGTACTATATACAGCACAGCCCACAGAGTACTATACACAGCACAGCCCACAGAGTACTATATACAGCACAGCCCACAGAGTACTATATACAGCACAGCCCAGTGTACTATATATAGCACAGCCCACAGAGTAATATATACAGCCCAGCCCAGAGAGTACTACATACAGCACAGCCCACAGTGTACTATATATAGCACATAGCACACAGTAATATACAGCACAGAACACAGCCCACAGAGAACTATATATAGCACAGTAGTATACAGCACAGAGCACAGCCCACAGAGAACTATATACAGCCCACAGTAGTATACAGCACAGAGCACAGCCACAGAGAACTATATACAGCCCACAATAGTATACAGCACAGAGCACAGCCCAGAGAACTATATACAGCCCACAATAGTATACAGCACAGAGCACAGCCCACAGAGAACTATATATAGCACAGTAGTATACAGCACAGAGCACAGCCCACAGAGAACTATATACAGCCCACAGTAGTATACAGCAGAGCACAGCCACAGAGAACTATATACAGCCCACAATAGTATACAGCACAGAGCACAGCCCAGAGAACTATATACAGCCCACAATAGTATACAGCACAGAGCACAGCCCACAGAGAACTATATATAGCACAGTAGTATACAGCACAGAGCACAGCCCACTTCTCTTCTCTTCCTCCACCCCCTCCCCTCACCTCCCCTGAGAATGGCCCCACAGTCCAGAAAAAAAAAAAAAACAAACTCTCCTCACCTCTCCTCTTGCCAGCGTTGCTTCCGCCTTCCTGCTCCTGTCTCTGTCTCAGCGGCTGCAGTCTGCCCGGGACACAGCAGGTGCGCGATGATATGACGTCACCACGCACCCGCAGTGTCAGAGGCAGAGCGGGGAATGATGGGAGAGGAGCGTCTGTAGACGCTCTCCTCCATCATTGAATTCAACTGTACCGGCGTATAGTACCGGCGTCTATACGCCGGTATAGTTGAATGCAACGGCGTGGGCGGGGGAGGCGGATCGAGCGGCCCACTACTGGCACCGGCCCTTCTGGCATTTGCCAGAAGTGCCCGATGGCCAGTCCGGCCCTGGTTGAACCCCAAGTATTCAGAAAACTGTGCAAACACATGTCCATTGAATGGAGCTCCATTATCTGTTTTGACCACTCTTGGAATGCCATATGCAGAGAATATGTCGTCCAGTTCTGGTATGACACTATTAGCCGACGTTGAAGAGATGAATGAAATGACAGGGTATCTAGAATATTCATCAATTGTTATTAGAATGTATTGGCCACTTGGTAATGGTCCATATATGTCAACTGCCACTTCCTCCCATACAGCAGTGGGTAGCGGAGACATTTGTAATGGCTCTAGAGTTGACGATGGAGTAATTAATTGACAAGTGGAGCAATGTCTAATCTTCTCTTCCACCAATTAATCCATATTTGGGAACCACACTTTTTCTCTGAGTAACTTTTTTGTGCCAACAATTCCTAGATGACCTTTGTGTGCTATCTGTATGACTAGGTTGCGCAAGGCCTTAGGTACAACCAGTTTGGTACCACGAAGGATGAGTTGGTCTTCAGTGACTGATAATTCCTCACGTACATTTGAAAATAGTTTTAACTCCTTCAGATCAATCCCATCTTCAGGAGATTTTTTCTTTTGAATTTCATGCGACCTTCTATTTTGGATAATTTGTATTAAGGCACAGAGTGTCTTGTCACTTGTTGTTGTATTCACAAACTGATCAACAGAAAGTGCTTTTGGCACGGCATGAGCTGTAACAAAGTGGATGTATTCTTCAATGGAGTAATGCACAGGTAAATCATCATCCATAGGATGTCTTGAGAGATAATCAGCCGGATTGCTGTATTTTCCAGGTTTGTGAACAATTTTGTAATTGTAGTCCTGTAGACGTAGACCCCATCGTTCAATCCGTGCTGGCATTTTAGCTCTGGGATTTCTAAAAATTGTAAGGAGAGCTTGATGATCTGTGACAATAGTGAAGGGAGCTCCATAGAGAAATAAGTGAAAGTGTTCACATCCCCAGACGACTGCCAAGCTTTCTTTTTCAGGTTGCGAATACTTTCTTTCAGTGCTTGTTAAGCTTTTACTTGCATAAGAAATGATGTGGGGACTTTGACTGTCATCCTTGTATTGTGCTAAAATTGCACCCAGTTCCACGGGACTGGCGTCCACAATCAGTTCAGTTCGAAGAGCTGGATCAAAATAGGCCATGGTGGTTGTTGAGCAGAGTTTGTTTTTGATTGTTTCAAAAGAGGCCTGACAGTCTTGGGACCATTGAAAAACGCAATTTTGTTTCGTGAGTTCCCTTAACCCCTTTCTGCCAGCTGACGGAATAGTACGTCAGCTGGCAGAACCCCGCTTTAAGGTGGGCTCCGGCGGCGAGCCCACCTTAAAGCCGCGACATGTCAGCTGTTTTGTACAGCTGACATGTGCGCGCAATGAGCGCAAGCGGAATCGCGATCCACCCGCGCCCATTAACTAGTTAAATGCCGCTGTCAAACGCAGACAGCGGCATTTAACTACCGCATCCGGCCGGGCGGCCCGAAATGACGTCATCGCCGACCCCCGTCACATGATCAGGGGTCGGCGATGTGTCAGGAAGGTAACCAAAGAGGTCCTTGAGACCTCTATGGTTACTGATCGCCGGTGGCTGTGAGCGCCACCCTGTGGTCGGCGCTCACAGCACACCTGCATTTCTGCTGCATAGCAGCGATCTGATGATCGCTGTTATGTAGCAGAGCCGATCGTGCTGTGCCTGCTTCTAGCCTCCCATGGAGGCTATAGAAGCATGGCAAAAGTGAAAAAAAAAAAGTTAAAAAAAATGTGAAAAAAAAAATATAAAAGTTTAAATCACCCCCCTTTCGCCCCAATCAAAATAAATCAATAAAAAAAAATCAAACCTACACATATTTGGTATCGCCGCGTTCAGAATCGCCCGATCTATCAATAAAAAAAAGCGTTAACCTGATCGCTAAATGGCGTAATGAGAAAAAAAATCGAAACACCAGAATTACGTTTTTTTGGTCGCCGCGATATTGCACTAAAATGCAATAACGGGCGATCAAAAGAACGTATCTGCACCAAAATGCTATCATTAAAAACGCCAGCTCGGCACGCAAAAAATAAACCCTCACCTGACCCCAGATCACGAAAAATGGAGACGCTACAAGTATCGGAAAATGGCGCAATTTTTTTTTTTTTGTTGTTGCAAAGTTTGGAATTTTTTTTCACCACTTAGGTGAAAAATAACCTAATCATGTTAGGTGTCTATGAACTCGTACTGACCTGGAGAATCATAATGGCAGGTCAGTTTTAGCATTTAGTGAACCTAGCAAAATAGCCAAGCAAAAAACAAGTGTGGGATTGCACTTTTTTTGCAATTTCACTGCACTTGGAATTTTTTTTCCCGTTTTCTAGTACACGACATGGTAAAACCAATGATGTCATTCAAAAGTACAACTCGTCCCGCAAAAAATAAGCCCTCACATGGCCAAATTGACGGAAAAATAAAAAAGTTATGGCTCTGGGAAGGAGGGGAGCGAAAAACGAAAATGAAAAAACGGAAAAAGCTCCGGGGGTGAAGGGGTTAATGGAGTGCTGATTGTCGAAAAATTTGGAATATATCTAGCACAGTAGCTTGCCATTCCAAGAAAAGAGCGCACTTCACTGGCATCCTGTGGAATTGAAGCTGCTCTGATGGAAGCAGAGAAAATGTGACCATAGAACTCCAATGAATTTTTATCAAAGTCGCATTTTTCTTTGTTTAGAGTGAGTCCAGCAGAGAGCAGACATTCAAAGATAGCATATAGAGCACGATTATGCTCAGCTTGAGTTTTCCCAAAAACCAGTATATCATCACTGTAATTAAAGGCATTGGGAATATGTTGAATGACGCTCCTTATCGTATCTTGAAAAATTTCCGCTGCTGAGCAGACCCCAAACGTCAATCTTTTGTATCTTCTGAGACCCACATGGGTGGAAAATGTTGTTAAGTATCTGGATTCTGGACTCAATTCTAGTTGATGATAGCCCTTATTGAGGTCGAGCTTTGAAAAAACGGTTGCTCCATTTAATAAGTGAATAATGTCATCAATTGTGGGTGAGATGTGTCTTTCCCTCTGAATAGCAGTGTTGGGCAGGCGCATGTCAACACACAGTCTCACCTGCTCTGGATTCTTTGGTTTTGGAACTACCACAAGTAGAGAGACCCACGGAGTGGGACCAGAAACAGTTTCTATGACATCATCATCCATGAGTAATTGGAGTTCCTTCTCTACCTTCTTTCTCAGGTGAAATGGAATACGCCTGTGAGCCTGGGCTACTGGACGAACAGTGTCATCCATATGAAGATGCACTTGAGAGTCCTTTAATTTTCCTAATCCACTAAATAGGGAGGGAAAACTGTTCACCATGGCTTGTACATCCAGGTCCGCAGGGTCGGTTATGGTATGAACAATCTGGATGAGTCCTAGCTTCAAGGCAGTGTGATAGCTGAGAAGACAGCCTCCTGATCCTTGTAATGTGTGAAAAGTGGTTTTCTGCCTATTTTCTTTATAGCTAGGTTCAGCATCAAATTGTCCCATTGTAACTAGAGGTGTTTTAGATCCATATGGAAAGATTTTAGTCTGCACTTGCTGTAAGACTGGCTTTGTTTTCAACTGTTCATAAGTATTGCTGTCTATGATATCCACCGAAGCTCCTGTATCTATTGTAAAGGTGATATCCGTGTTGCAGATGGTGAGTGTAATACATGGAGACTGCACTGAGCCAGTGACAGAAGTCGAGAACACATAGTTCTCAGCCACAGACATTTCTTCTACATCCTGATTTACCATTTTTATATTGGCAGGCTTTGTCATTGGCAGAGGAGACTTGTTGGGCGCTGATTTGCAGACAACTGCAAAATGGTTCCCTTTTCCACATTTACTGCAAGTTTGTCCTATAGCTGGACATTTGTTCATGTGGTGAGGGAAATCTTGTCCACATCTATAACATTTCTTCTGTTGCGGGGCTTGCTTGCCTTGTGCACTGTTATGTTTGAGATTATGCACCTGTAAATTATCCCCCTTCTCCATTGCAGTTGCCTGATGATCTGCTATCTCTATAGCACAGGCCATCTTGAGTAAATCATGCAGAGAGAGATCCTGCTGCAGAGAGAGATCCTGCTGCAGAGAGAGATCCTGCTGCAGAGAGAGATCCTGCTGCAGAGAGAGATCCTGCTGCAGAGAGAGATCCTGCTGCAGAGCTTTACGCCTTATGTTATTAGACGAGCAGGTGACAATTACTTGAGTTAGGCTTTCATCATCTACGTCAGTAAATGCACACCCATGGGCAAGTTCCTTTAGCCGGGTGACATAGGTGTCTATGGATTCTTCTGGAAGCTGCTTAGCAATCCTGAACTTGTATCTTTCATATCTGATGTTTTGTTTAGGGTTGAAGTAGTCAGTGAGAGCTTTGGAGCATTTGCTGTACGTGTCTGTCTCCGCTGCCGGTAATGTGCTGTATATGTCATAGACTCCTGTGCCCGCACAATGCAGGAACACGGCTCTCTTTCTGTTCTCCTCTTTTATATCTATTGCTTCCAGGAAATTCTCAAACCGATTTAACCATTTTCTCCAGTTATGAGAGAGATTAGTAACATCAGTCATATCAAACTGTGGGAACGTGTGCAAGTATTCAGCCATGATGGAGTCTCTCTGTGGTGCTGGCGTGTGAAGCAGTAAAGCAGGGGTCAGTACTCACAGTAGCAGGTGATTACATCCCATCCTTGTCGCCAGTTGTAGCATCCACACGGTGTAAGGAACTTAAGAGAGAGTAAGCTTTAACTGTATTTTATTCTTCTCTTCTTTTCCTCCAGCACACAACATAACAGCAGCATAACATTTCCTCCTCAGGCTAGAACTGAAACTGAAACTAAACTCAACTCCCGCCTTCCTTTCTTAAAGAGACAGATCTAATTCTTATACATTACACCAGCCTATTTAGAATTTTTCTCTCTAAAAAATGAAAACATATGATGGCTACATAATATTTATGGTTGGGTATTGCATAGTCCCTATATTAGGCCTGGCTTGCAACACAAATTGTAAGAATCAAAGAAATACAGGAGACTTAATAAAAAGTTGTCTGTTTCTACCACAGGTAATCTGGCTCAGTCCAGAGCACGAGTGACAGCAGCTTCTAGATCTCTACCTCCTCAGCTCAACGCTGGGCGTATTAAGGTCAGTATATGTATGGGGTAAGGAGACCGGTCACACCTGGGATAGTCCTCTAATAAGAACAGCAAAATGGACATTTAGATGTGTCATGTGTAATTGTAATCATTTATTATGGTTTTCCAATGTGTCCGGGGAAAAAAAATATTGTCTGTCCATGATTTTTTGATAAGCTATCAATAAAAAAATAAAAAGATAAGCTGGCAACCCTGGGGTGGTGTGATGTGGTGAAGATTTGATAAAACAGGAGATTATAACTATAGGACTAGTAAATGTGCTGGAAGGTAGTCCAACCCCGCCCCCACTACTGATCGGTAGCTTTCTGCCTATGCACAGTGTACACAGAAAGCTGTCAATCAGTGCTGTGGGCGGGGTTATACAGAGCTCAGCATTCTGCAGCAGATAACACGGGGATTTTATGAAAACTACAGGAAGCAGCCTAGTAAGTGACACATCTCTGAAATCAGGGTCTCTACTCCTACACTATGCTGCTCTCAGGTGAAGCAGCAGAAACCTGGTAATATACACCCTTTAAATACATCCTAAGGCTCATGTTTGTACTAAAAAATTGTTGCTAATAATATATATTGATTAATTTGCCGTACGGTCTTTTTTTTTTTTGCCATTTTTAACTGACTGCAATGACTTCTACTACCAGTACTACTTCTTCTGTATTGTTTATGTTGATAATTTTAATCACTTTTCCCAAATGTATGTAAAATTAATATAATTAATACATTCTCCCTTCTGGAGACATTTGGGCCTCAGTTGCGTCTATCTGATATATATATACATATATATATATATTTCTTATAGATGAGTTATTTGGATGAGCTGTGATTTACTCTGCTGTGATAATGTGGCGTCACTGTATAATACACCCGTGACATACTGACGGTAACAAGCCTCCATGCCACGTGGCACTTACTGTTCTCCCATGATCCACGTGCTTCCACGGTGTAGCTGAGGTTGGAATCATTGAAGACTTTACACTCTTCTGTATAATGACCACCTCTTTTAAACATTTTCTCGTTTTTCTAATAGGTTGACACAATGGAAATGATCAGGCATCCGGAAGAAACGACAAATATGAAAAGACAGACTGTGGCTTCTTATTTTAGGGTTGGTATGGTAGACTTGTCTCATATCCAGAAATAATTGCAACTAATGATTCCAATATATACAAATACTGATTTTTTTTTATAAACAAAGATGAAAGTTATAGAAAATAACTAAGATCTATTTTGTAATTATGACTTTGTATGAACAACTCATCCATGTAAACTGAAGCTGGGTTCAGATATATCCGTTGAATCAGGCTCTGGTTTTTGGGTCTGATGCTACTCAGGTTGATCACAACTGATTTGAAACTCAAATTCACCAGGTTGGCCAATTTTTCTGCTTCCAAAAAGTGTAACACTCTGGGGTCTCCTAGGACTTTCTCTAACCCTGTAAGCTCTTTAGCACAAACACAGTCTTAGTAATATCAATGTTACCTGACCATAGAAATTGATGGTAACTCAGTACTAACCAACAGCCCATTTAATCAAGCAGTACTCTGACAGACTTTTAATGTCCTGAATATATAAATAATGTCCTGAATATATATATAAAAAAAAACAGTACAAAAATGATCCATCTTAGTCATTTGTGCTCAGGCAGGCAGTTTTCTGCAGAATACTTACTCAAACTGATGGTGTCACTGACAGAGGTAACATCATTCTGCTGTGAGAAACGTGATGTAGTATGTATTCCATATCGTACTCTGCTTCCTCCCCACTTATACATTTTCTGGAGGCAATGAAGGTTGGTTTTGACCTGTGTTTGCTGGTACTGTCAGTGGTGTCCTGATCCTTGTGCTGCTGCTAGTAGCAGCCCTGGTATGTTTTTTTTCTTTTACACTACCCTATCCATTGGCGTTTTCTTTTACCAGACATGTTGTACAAAACTAAAATGAACTTTGGACAATCTTATCAATTCAAGTTATTCAACCCTTGCAAAAAAGGAAGGATGTAACAAGAAATGCTAGGCAGGTATATGTACAGAAAACAAAATGTGAAAGCAGGTTGCAGTACTGGTGTGTTGTGTATGATTATCAAATTGGGCTAATAAAACAAGTAAGCAAAAACCAACATGCCCAGTTAAGTGTCTACATTTTTAAAACATTAACATTAAAAACATTTCATAAAATTCAGCTCAAATTTGAATCACATCTCATTAGTTGCCATCAGGGTTTTTGGGTGCTGATCGGAGCTGCCTCCCAGTGTTGCACGAGATATTGTCATCAGGTCTACTGACTGGCATCGGCACATGTCTGTTGCATCAATTGATGAGCCCGAGAGTTGGTAACGATACATGGCAAACAATGGGATCAATTCCTCTAACATTTTCCATCCATCGTTTATGATGGATACTGGACAGAAACCACAACACAGTGCCAGGGAGATGTGAACCACAGCCAAAAAGTGTTATTTAAGAAGTATCAAGTTATCCCTTATCCATGCAAGCATTCGGAAAAGGATCCATCTTTTATTTTATATACCTCTTAATTCTGTGTATTCTTCTTTCTTGCATAGTACTCGCTCATGGACTTGTTATCCAAAATGGTGGTTGGACAGCCTCATTTTGTCCGATGCATTAAGCCAAATGATGACCGAGAGGCAATGAATTTCTGCCGGGAAAGAGTGCTCATGCAATTGCGCTACACCGGGATTCTGGAAACCGTCAATATTCGAAGACAGGGATATTCACACCGCATTTTGTTTGAGGACTTCCTGAAAAGGTAAAAAAGGCAGCAAAAAAATGTGAAGTCTTTATTGCTGGATGCAGCAATGTACCAATATTTTGTTTCCACTCTTTTCTGTGTTCTATACAAAATGGAGGCCTGGCAAAGGCTTAGCAGCACTTCAAGCAAGAGTTTGTCTCCAAATTTGTAAAATTGGTGAAGATTTACTGAAGTTTAGACAGTGCAGACTTAGACTAGACAGTCTGTAAATGCTCCAGATTTATCACAGTGGCTCGTGCTCAATGATCTTTAGAATATCTAATCTAACGTTACAACACCTATTAGTTGGATTATTTTGCATTGGAATTTTTATTAGTTTTTTTTTTTTTCAATTTTTGCACGCAATGTCACAATGTAGATCTCGGTCCCTTTCCAGACAAGCATCGTTAACTTCCCGATAGGTCATGCCCTGTTATGGAGCCGGTCAAAAAAAAGCCATGGCTCAAATGAAACTAGAATTGTAAGCATTTAGCTTAGTAAATTTGCCCCATTATTTCTGGGGTTTACATGAGCAGTCTGAGAAACAGGCGATTTTTCTGGGTTTGCTTTTCATGTTTAATATCCTTCTTTGTTCCATATGTAGTTGTCCAAAAGTGGGCACCTTACATTAAAGTATTAGCATTGTATTAGTTTTTTTTATGTAGCATCTCAGTGTCCTTTTTAATAAATAAGAAGTAATCAAATTTTTAAGAAAACATATTTGGGAAGATATATCCCAACTGTGCCAAAAAAAACCTGTCTTTTATGACTTACACCATATTTATTATGTGTTTTCGAAATTTTCTGTGGCTTGCCTGACCAGGAGGGATGTGGCATGATGGAAAGAGGGCATAGTGTGACACTGTGCACCAAAAAATTGCACCAAAATTTTGCTACCAATTTCTGGCAAACAATAAGCTAATTAATTGTGAATAATCTGGCGCATTGTAAGACTATCTAGTTTATGCTTCTGCTAATAATTAGACAGTATTGATTGAAAAAGTGATTAAAAATACTAAGTTATTACTGTCCGTATCTGATAAACTAAGTGAAAGGCGCTAATATGAACCTCTAATGCATCCACTCTGAGTCCGGCATCAGAAGGTAAACCTGGTTCAATTTATTATCCACTTAGTTTAAAAAAAATCCACAAAAGGACAAGTTGGTCCAGCTTATGTGTTTTGAGCGTTATTCATACTCTTATCCATTATCCACTTAACTATGGTGATAATAAATTGAGCAAGTTTTATCGGCTGATTCCGGATTCATAGTGGATGTTCAAGTTATACTGAAGTCAGAGGTCTAGGCCGAGCAAGAAACTATGATATTGGCTTAGGGTGAGTTGATGCAAACGTTTTTGCTTATCTGATGACCAATATGGCTACACTTGCACTTTTGGTGGGCAAATTAATGTGTATAGGTCTTCATGACCAGGAGCGGACCTATCATTCATGCAGACGCATAGGGGCCCAAGATGCGAGGTGGCTTACTACCACCTCCAAATCTGCGTGCGGCAACTCTCAGACAGAACTATTTCACTGCAAAGACCCATATACTGTTCTTACTCATGTTGTCAGATATGCAACAGATACAGACTTATTTGTGTGCAGGAGGAGTTTACACTTTTCTGACAGTAGATGGCGATGTTGTTACTGTTATATGCTTAGTTGAATGTAATGCATATACTTGTTGTACTTTGGTGTCGCTTTCTCTCTGGTAAAAGGTCCTTCAGACTTCCTGTTATGCTGTATTAAGAAGCTGATGCATGTACCTCATGTTCTGTGTAGATAAATGTTGAATTACCCCATATAATCTACTCTCACAAGTTTCTTCTGCAACCAAACTATGCAACAGCTCAAGGGCCCTTTTCTGTCTTTGTCCACCACTGTTCAGGACTGTACCCCAAAGACAGATGTCGGGAGGGTGGTTGTGGAGACAGATCTGATTTGTGCATTTCAGCTTTTTGATTGTTTGTTCTCCCCTCACCTCATTGAAATCAAGCATTGACATCACATAGGGCAGTAATCTACTCCATTCATCAAAACTGGGGGTTCTAGTACTGGCGGACCCTCTCTACCACGGTTTATTTGTATGGTCAGCATCTAATACCACGTTTCTTATCCAGTAGCCACTGCAGGATTAATGCATAGCCAACTTTAACTTCTGGCTTCAGAAGTTGGACCTCAGCTAATCGCCTACTTGCTACCTTCAATAACAAAGGGGTTGCCATGATGAGAACATTATTTTAAGGGGAACCTGTCAGGATGATTTTTCTGCAAAACTAATGCTATGGATATGTAAATTCTAGTCAAATAATAAAAATTATATCTGTTTTATAGTGATCCTATGAGTGATGGCGGAGAAAACAAGCTTTGAAACCACATGCAAATTATCCTGGAAGTGCAGTTGGGTTTGTCGGGAGCACTTCCTGGCTAATTTGCATGAGGCATCAACACTTGATTTCTCAGCCCTGGCACCTCGGATTACTACAAGACAGGTATCATTTTAATTGTTGAACGAGGGCCTATACAGTCATGTCACTAGTTGCAATACTAAAATGGTTGTGAGGGGATCCCTGCCAGATTTTGCCTTGAATCCAGGTAGTGAATTTTACATTATATATAGGTATTTAGGGGTCGGCAGGGAAATGACACATAAAATCACTTTGAAGTGATAAAGGAAGCACAAACCACTGGCATACAGCAAGTTGAAATAATACCCAAAGCAAATTTTTCCCCCTATCTGATAAACACTGATTTTTTAAATTTTTTTTTTCCCCGCACCCGTCTCCGCTAATAGTTTATAAATTGCAATTGTCACATAAACATGGTCTATGGATACCAGGGGGAAACCTGCTAACTCATCCATTTTGTTTGTACAGGAATAAAAAAAAAAAGGATCAAAGCAGCAATTAAGTTTGGGGCTTAAGAATCTTTCATATCCTCAGATTTACCATACGGATGTGACTCGTGTTCATTCTTGCCTAATGGGTTTTTGAATATGAACAAAGAAGTGTCAATCTGTTTAGCATTTGATCTGCTCTTCTGAATATTTGAGGAATTTCATGGATCACCAGCTAATGTATTTATCTATTCCCAATATTTCACTTAAAGAAACCTCTTTTTCAAAGCTTTAATTATGGCTCTGAGCATGGAAAATTATGGGTGCAAATTCAGCAGGGGCTTGTCAGTGTCTCGCATCTCCAGATACAGGAACTGAAAGACGATGATAATTGTAAGATTTTATTTTTATCATACATATTCAAAGGGAAAATTCCCATTCTGTTATATAAAGTGTATATATACTGTATACCCTACTGAGCGGACTACTGAGAGCAATATATCTGCAAGGACTAATGGTAAAGAAAACGGATTCTTGGACCACCACAATGGAGAGCACTCGTTTGCCATTTTTTAATTTATCACATACTGTAATTTCTAAAATCACATATATAAAATAACGATAGCCCCCCATGATGCCTAAATAATAATTAGTACCCGCTGTCCACCGTTAGCAAATGGCCCTGAGTGAAGCCTCACTTTTTAGGCTATGTTCACAGTTCCATCCTGACTGTCATCTAAGGTCCTATTCACACTACATTTTTGCAGTACATCTGGCGGGTCTGATTGAATCCATGAAAAAAAACAGGATTCAGATGGAGCCCTTGACACAACCATAGGATCTAATTACGTTTGATAATGTTCCTTTGCCCGAGGTATAATTGAAGAAATATATTACATTTATTTAATTTTTATGATCGTGGAAGAATTTATGTCTGTATTCTTCTTCTTCTACTAGGTATTACTATCTCGCATTCAGAGCTCATCAGGATCCTCCACCAACAAAAGAAAGTTGTGCTGCAATTCTAGAAAGAGCTAAACTTGAAAAGTGGGTACTTGGAAAAACTAAGGTAAATCTGTGATTCTGTTTAGTTTATGAGAATCATAATAGCTCTTATATTTACCTTGGATTAAAGGGGTTATCTGGCCCTATTGTAGTCTGTGACTGCAGACTTGTGAGTCCTCACATCTCATGCACTGCGTGCTGTGAAGATTCTCCGGTGTCGGGAGCGGCCCGGCATGTGATTGCAACTATACGATTTCCATACATGCAGTCATGTGCCGTCCAGATGTGCATGGCCTCGCACAATGCAAGTGAATTAAGCAAGGTCAGACGTCTAGTTGGCATGTGGCCGGAAGTATGCAAATCACATATTTGTAGTCACATGACTACCAGCTCCAGAGAATCCTCACAGCGTACATATTGGGTGCCAGAGGGCAGACGTCATGGGCAAGCTGCTGCTTCATGTTACCCTGGCACTCTACAGGAAATTCATGTCCCAGATCAAATGTGCTGTTGTGTTTGTGAGTGGGGTACGTTGCACTCACTTGTAGGCCACAGACTTCAGCTGTCTACTAGTCTTCAACTTCAGGAGCTGCCGCACATGAATTAGGAGGCACCCAGTTCATTTAATGACAAAGAAGGTTACTCAACAGTCCGTACGCATCATATTGCGACACTAAGTATTGTGCACAAGACTTTCCATTCCTTGTGTCCACAGTCACACTTCCTGGTTTTCCTTCCATTGTACCTGGACTATCCCTGCTTTAACTGATTCTGTCCGTCCCAGGGATCCCCAGCCCAGTCCTGCAGTACGTTCGAGGTCCGTTACTTCTCCCACCCATGACTACATGTCAATCTTCCTCTGCAAGCAGGGGGTTAAAGTACTCGCCATCTCACCAGGATTGAACATTGTGCTCCAAATGTTACAGATGTACATTTGCTCAGGGAATTCATACTGCCCAGAATACTGTGTACTCTCTCTTGCTATCAGCCCAAACTCTTCTCTCCCTGAAACCTGTTCTTGTTTCAACCCACTAACCCCTCCCACAGTGGGTTAGTCCCATGCTTAACTATTTCTTCCCCTACATAACAATGCTAAGCATCTTATACCTGTATTATACATTTTTCCTTACTTATCACACTATGCAGAAAAACATTACACTTCACATTAACCCGGTTGGTATCTTTTGGGTCACTTACACAACCACCTCCAGTCCATACACACACAGTCTGCTGTGAAATCCCAGACAACCCCTTTAAGTTTGGGTTCTACCTACTTGTGAATTAACCCTCTGTGATTTTGGCATTTATACAAAGACATAACTTGAAGTTCCTGTCCAAAAAAGCTAAATTAGTAAAAAGAAAACCCGCGTTTTAAGATACTTTTTATATGACTGCGACACATTTGGATCTGGATGCAGCTGCTACCTCTGCAGCCCCTATCATTACACCCCTGTGTCTATTCAAAACTGGTGGTTTTGCATTATATAAGCACAATGGGGTGAATTTATTATTATGTGCCAGACTGGCACAAATTGAGCCATTATTTTGGCACGTGGGGTGTCACCATACACCTTAGATTGTTGGCTGATCCCGCTATTCCCGCAGGTTTGACCGACTTTGGTTTAATGTGTACAAACTTTAGCTTTACCCTTCTAAACATTGACCAAGATTAGTAAATCTGCCTCTATGTGCATAGAAAGATACCTGTCATGTTTCACAGCTGTTTCTCCCTGCAACACAATCAGGGTGTAGATTACCTGTCACTTGCTCAAAAATATTGACTTAAATACTTTGCAAAAATTCCTGAACTCCCCTGATTCTGCTTCTCTTTTTGGTTTTATGCTGCATCACTCCATTGCAGATATATTCACAATTGAGGCTTTTGGAGGGCAGAATGTGAAATCTCTGCTTACAGTCAAACTGGGCGTTTCTTGACAGTCTTCTCTGGGGGGGGGGCATGCACGTTCACCTCTTCCTTCTAAACTCTGCCCATCGCATCTCTGCAACAGTCTAGCTATGACTGGCAGCATCTGGAAGGGAAAGGTGAAATTGCACACCTCTGGAGAAGACTCTGAAGAAACGCCCAGTTGGTTTTGCAAGCAGAGATTTCACATACTGCACTTCAGAAGAAACAAATGTGAATATCTCTGCAACGGAGCGACACCGCACAAAACAGAAAAAAAGCAGGAGATTCATGGAGCTTAGATTTTTATAAGGTAGCTGAATCAAAAGCAAGTGACAGGTCCTCTATAAAATAGGAATATTACAATTTTAGGTACCGTAGCTAAAAAGGCTAATCACACCACACTCTGTGCCAACTAAAGGGACATGAAAATACATATTTGCTCACAAAATGCATCCCTGATTTGTCTTACAGGGATTCTATGATGTTTTCTTGTTATTACAAATATATCGGCCCTCTTGTCTATGTGTTGTATGTGGAATCGAATCTACCGCATTTATGACAACAGTGTAATATTAGGCAATGTGGATTTAATCTTATCTTACACACTCCCTTTAAGAAGAGCAGTGGCTTTGCACCTATCTTTCTATGCATTGTGTAATATAAACATATATAATTGGGAAAATATATAACGGGATAAAGGAGCCGATGGGCACACACTGGGCCCGCAGCAAAGTCGGTCAGGAAAAAATAAATCTAACATAATTTAGCATACCTGCCATATCTGCCGTATCTCTTGTCACATTATGCATTTCCCAGTTAATTATTTTCAGAAAAGTTGGTGACTACTAGAAAAGCATACAAAAATAAAGAAATTTAAAGGGCACCTGATACAAGGAGCATGTGGTCTAATCTGCCAGCAGAATAGTATCAAGCAGGAGGAGCGGAACAGATTGATACTTTGATTGTGAGAAAAGACCCATTATAGCTTGTATGTTATTCATTGAATTTTTTTTTTTTCATAGGAGTCCAGTGGGCGGTCCTAATCAGTGATTTACAGTTATCCCTACATGTACATGCCTACACAGTAGGCTGTCAATCACTGATTAAGACTGTCCACTGGACTCCCAAGCATAGAAATAAAAGGGATTTCAATTAATAAGATGAATACATTTCCTTACAAACATTTTGCTCAGTTTCTCCTTCTCTGCCAATAGATTGCAAGGTATTTTCAAGATGACATGTTCTCTATAAATCAAACCTCTCAAGGCATCACAATATATCCCGTTCATACATGCAAGCACCGGTCACATGTGACAGATAAACTGGAAATCTCTGTCTTTCATAATTGTCTTTTTTGTTAAAGGTTTTCCTGAAATACTACCATATAGAACAGCTCAACCTCCTACTGCGGGAAGTCATTGGCCGGGTAGTAGTGATGCAGGCCTATACCAAAGGATGGCTTGGTGCAAGAAGATATAGGAAAGTGAAAGAAAAGAGGGAAAAGAGTGCAACCTGCATCCAGGCCGGTAATTATTAATGTAGGGTATAGATATAATTGGCTTTTTTTTTTTTTACCTATATGGCCACATAAGATCCTGGTGACCTCTAATCAGTGATGTATCTTGAGATTCCATGGAGTTACGTACATACTACTGTAGATACAAAGACCTCAGGCGGCATGTGATGATTTACACAATGAAAACAGTTTTAGTCCTCCGTCCTACTGCCGTCTTACATCATCCAGTGTCAAATACAATAAATCCCATTTCGTTATCTGCAGTTGCCACATATTCGCCTGTAAATCCAAGCATACTGAAAGAAATGAAGGGACCGAATAACTCACACATCAGGTGCAGACGAAGGAAAGATTCAAGCTAACATTGTTTACTGATAAAAATGGTGCAATTCGGTGAAAGCAAAAATGACAAATTAATGGTCAATGGAAATCAAAATCTTCAACCAACCGAGTGCTGGATTCCAAATCACCGCAAAAATCAAGGATCCAATTTGTTTTAATTTCTTCGTGGCACCTAACAATGAGATGCGATAGCGTGTACGGCCCCCACGTGCCTGTATGAACTCATGATAATATCTGGTCATACTCCTGATGATGATAACAATAACTAATGAAAAACATTGGTGTTAACTGTCATTAAATATCGTTGAATACATAAGTAGAAAAATCTACATGAGAAACCAATATATATATGGACGAGATATGGACAGTCGTCGCTAAGACGTAAAGAAACAGAGGCAAAGCCCCACGAAAAGCAGCAGTCCAAAAAGATACGTATAAAAGGTATAATTTTATTCACAAAATCACATGGTGCAGAAGATCATAGCAACAGCAAAGGAAAATACAAAAAAGAAAAAATTAAAAGAAACGCTTACAGGTCGGCAGAATGCAAAGTGAGCCTAGTAGACAGAAATCTGTTCTCATAGTATGTATAAAAAATACAAATACCACCCTGTCCACATGTGAAATAACGCAGAAATGGTGGAACTACATATAAATAAATAAATAGACACAGCCTAGGGATAACTAAGTATGGACATAATAGTCCTACCCACAGCTGAATGCTAACTGCGCTAAATAAGACAATGGAATGTACCATGCAGAATGCACTTGTTACCTGTGGCAGGGGTAGTAAAAGTGGCCCAGAGGATCCGCCAGACCGCCCCAACGCGCGTTTCGGTTGGCACCTTCGTCAGGGTGACGAAGGTGCCAACCGAAACGCGCGTTGGGGCGGTCTGGTGGATCCTCTGGGCCACTTTTACTACCCCTGCCACAGGTAACAAGTGCATTCTGCATGGTACATTCCATTGTCTTATTTAGCGCAGTTAGCATTCAGCTGTGGGTAGGACTATTATGTCCATACTTAGTTATCCCTAGGCTGTGTCTATTTATTTATTTATTTATATGTAGTTCCACCATTTCTGCGTTATTTCACCTGTGGACCCATGTGGACAGGGTGGTATTTGTATTTTTTATACATACTATGAGAACAGATTTCTGTCTACTAGGCTCAGTTTGCATACTGCCGACCTGTAAGCGTTTCTTTTAATTTTTTCTTTTTTGTATTTTCCTTTGCTGTTGCTATGATCTTCTGCACCATGTGATTTTGTGAATAAAATTATACCTTTTATACGTATCTTTTTGGACTGCTGCTTTTCGTGGGGCTTTGCCTCTGTTTCCTGATGATGATACAAAGGATGGGGTTATGGGGGTCTCCTCCCAGGACAGGGCTTCAGTGATCTTCTGGACAGTCTGTGACTGCGTTGGTTGCACTGATACATAATGTTTTCAGAGGTTCAGAGGGTCAGTCGCTGGCATCAATGCCTTCATCATCCTGGAACTGCCTACACATTCTGGTGACATAAGGCCGAGCATTGTCCTCCAACAGGAGGAACCTAGGGTCCACTGCCGGGATCCGGGTAAGTGCTGGGGTCTAAGGCAGCGGAGGGGCCCTTTCTGCCCACGTGTCAACTACAAAAAAATTGAAATGGCTGTTTATTTTTGTTCTCTCCGCCTCTCAAAAAGATAATAAAAATGTCAGAAAGTCAAATGGACTTCAAAGTAATAATGGTAAAAATTACAGCACGTACCGTATAAAACAAGCAACAAGCCTTGATATAACTGTCAATAGAGAAAATACAACATTTATAGCTCTTGGAAGGAAAATTTGAAAGCAAAGAGCGACTCACATCACCCAAGGGCCCGCATAACCCAGGATATTGAACTGCCCACTGCACCAGCTTAAAGGGGTTGTCCCGCGAACAAAAGTTAATTTTAATCCATAGATCTTGGAATAATAAATAATTTCCACCATTGGATGTGTTTAAATAATATGTTCCTGTGCTGAGATAATCTTATAAATGTGCCCCTGCTGTGTACTGTGTAATGGCGGTGTCTGACCGTGCAGGAACATGGTCTGATCATACCACATCTCCTGGGCAGGGGAGGAAGCAAAAGAGTATACTGACATTACAGCAGTGGATCACAAATGATTCATTCTTTGAAGTAAAATATTGTTTAAAAACAGGCAGGGAAATGTTTTACCTCACAAAAAGAATGAACTGTGATACTGTGCTGTCCTGTCGTTATATTTTCTTTTGATTCCTCCCCTGCCCAGGTGACGTGGTATGATCAGACCATGTTCCTGCACGGTCAGACACAGCCATTACACAGTACACAGCAGGGGCACATTCATAAGATTATCTCAGCACAGGAACATTATATTTAAACACATCCAATTGTGGAAATGATTATTATTCACAGATCTATTAATTAAAAGGAACTTTTGTTCGTGGGACAACCACTTTAAGGACTGGAAATAGCTCTGAGGATTTCATCCTGGTACCTAACCCCAGTTAGGGTACCGTTGTGAAGGTTTGTGCCACCCTCCAAGAATATGCCTTCCTTCACCATCACTGATTCATCGCCAAATTGGTGTGATGGATGAGATTGCAAGCAGCATAATGTTCACTGTCTTGAGACTTTTTCTTGTTTGTCACGTGCTCAGCATGAACCTGCTCTCTGCTGTGTAAAGAATGGGGCGCCGATGCTGAACCTACCTGGGCTGTGAGCACAGATGCCATCCCACTACAGGACATCGGGCCCTCATGCCACCTGCTGAAGGCCATTTTGTAGGGCTGTGGAGTTGCGCACCATTGTCCACACTGCACACAGAAGCCTGGATCTGACTAGTCCTGTTGAAGGGTTGATGCCCTTCTAAAGCCCTGTCCAGCCCTCCTCTTATAAATGGCCTTTGTCCTGTTGGTATCTGCTCTTTACTCTTTATGGCTCATTCAGGCGAGAGTATTATAAATCCGTGTGCTGTCCGTATGCAAAACAGGTCACATGTGGACAGAATAAAGACCAATGCAAGTCAATGCTGTATTTCAACATTTAAACACACGGTCCAATGGTCTGTCTGTAAAAACAAAAAATCACAGCTTATACTACTTTGATCCATATTCCCAATCAAACTCGCCCATTATAAGTCAATAAAAGTGAGAAAAAAAAGGATCACATATGGGTTATCATCCATATGTCATGTGTTTTTCATGGATCAGTTGCAATTGTTAGAAATTGTTCTTGTAAAAACTGTATGTCATACGGATGCACAAAATGGAAATATGGATGGCACACGGATGTAGAGAACAGACCTACGGCGCACAATATGGATGCTAAAACATCATTTTTCTAGGGAAAAACGGACGATTTTGCATACACTTATGTGAGTCTTAGACTGTGCTGGGAGACAGAGCAAACCTCCTTATGATTGTACATAGGGTCAGGACGTGGCCTCCTGGAGGAGATGGCCTACTTGTGCAACCTGATTGAGCGGCAGATACCGCCTCATGCTACCAGTAGTGGCGAGGACACTAGGAAAATGCAAAACTATATCAGGAAGGATAAGGAGAGGAATGGTGTGTGGCCACCACACGAAAAGCCATTCCACTGGGAGTTTTCACAGTTGCTATTGCTCTTTTATTTGACACATTAATATCCCAGAAGGTTAATGAACTATGGTTATACAGTGATGTACAAGAATCACTTTCTTTCGAGCAGTGTACATGAGTTGGTTGACAATCAATGAAATTAACCTGTCAGTTTCCCCAATCCCCTTAAACCACCACGAGAGGTGGTGAGTTCTCCTTCAATGGAAGTCTTCAGAGGCTGGACAGACATCTGTTTGAGATGGGTTAGTGAATCCTGCATTGAGCAGGGGGTTGGACACTATGACCCTTGAGGTCCCTTCCTACTCTAACATTCTGTGATTCTATGTCTTTATTGAACCGGTTACATATTTCCATACAAACTCCTTATAAATTTTTGATTCTCCATAAAAATCAGTTTTAAACTGCAGTGACAATATGTTAATTATTGGGTGAGTAGTCGTGGGGCGGGGGGCATAATTTTCCTTAGATTAATCTTCCCACCAATAAACATGTTATCATGTCGCTATGGCCATGAGTGACATGATTTGAAAGAATGGTCACTGCTGGCTTTTTTGAAATCTCTGCCTCCGTGACAATGCACTAGTGCAGGACTCAGCCGGCCGCTGAAGGCAGCTCTTTTGCAAGCAGTTACTGCCAGCAATTTGCAAACCTCACAGTCCTGCATCTATGCTGCCTCCCTGGGCATGTGCAGTTCACCGATGAAGCCTGGGACTGGAGCATTGCAGCGCCCCAGAGTCCTGGTCGTTGCAGTACTGTGGCTCCGCCACTAAGGGGAGCTATGGTACGTCTGATGGCACTGAAGGAGTTCATCTGATCAGGTATCACAGACACCAATACATTTCACCGCCGGGCCTCCAGGGGGAGCTAAGGGTTCTATTTACTAGGCCACTCTCCACACACTGGTAAAACTGGGGGTCAGGCAGGAAGTTAGACAGAAAGCTGACTGGATGGGAACCAGGCAACACCTTGTGGCAGAGGGTGTTGCGGGAGAAGATTCAGTAGGGTCCCTGTCAGGGGTGGGATCCTGACAGGGGCTTGGCAACTTGAGCGAACGTAACGGGACCGTGCCTGCACAGTATAGCGGCGGTGCCCAAGAAGGGACTGGAAGCGAGATAGATTGTGCTGAGTGAGAAACGAGATCAAAGCAAGAAGGAGAATACCAGTAGGGGTCGTGCTGTAAGACCGAGGCAACATCCTACTGAGGCGCCAACAACCGGTGGCCGGAACGCCGAAGGAAGTATTTCTACATACAGCTTCAGGCAATACTTCGAACCTACGGCAGGACAGTCAGTCTCAGGTGGGCTGTCTCACCTAAATCACCTATGCAGTCTTGGGGGGCAACTTGTGGAGAGGGGCGACTCTAGGGTCCCGGAAGAGCTCCGAGCCTACCCGTCAAACGGGTGCCGTCCTAACCGTAACATCAGGGAGGGACGGAGGATTAGCAGAACATCATCTAATCGTGTTGTGAGGGAACTTAAGAAACAGACACAACAGTTGTGGGGACTTTCCTTAAGCACAGCAGGGAAGGACCACAACACATAGCGCTAGAAGGAAGGCACAGATTTCCACCTGTTAAGAGAACTCCGAAGGTGCCATTGGACCGGCCGGACTTGCGCAGCCTGGTTACCCGGACTCCAGACTGAGGACTCAGAGATCTTCAGTAAAGAGGTAAAGAGACTGCAACCTGGTGTCCTCGTTATTTACTGCACCGCACCACTACAGCCTCACCACCACCACCACTATCCACATCATATCTACCGCGGACTGTGCGCCCCTCGGCAGGGTCACGGACCGGGCCTAGCCACCGTGACAACCCCTGAGCAGAGACTCAGAGGCCCGGTACCGGGTACCCCTCGGCCCTGCGGCAGAGTGGGGTCACTCCAACTTGGCGTCACGAACAGGATCTACTTAAGCCTGAAGAATCAGGTCATGTGTGCCTTTGAATTGTGATTTATTGTGTTTGGACTGTACTTTATTGAGAGACTGTGTATTGCCATTTGCTGCCAGAAGTTCCCGCCAAAAGCCGCCGCCATTGCTGCGCCAGAGAAGAAGGAGGGCGTGCCATGGGAGGAGACTACCAAAGTGGCGCCAGAAGCGGCGACCGCCCCCTGCGCCTCTTGTTGCAAAGCGATGACCTGCCTCAAAGCAGAGGACCACCCCCTGACCTGCAACGGCGGGAAGCGGGTGACGGAGAAGCTCGGCCCTGGAGAAATGGCAGGGTCCGATGCATGCACTGCCACCGACTATCAGACCATGACGATGAACAGCAAGTGCCGGAACGAGGAAGGAACAATCCCGGCTTGCCCTCACCCACCAGAGGCGGACCCACGTCTACCGCAGCGGAAGGACCCGAAGTCCTTGGGACCGGCAGCGGAGCTGAGCCTACCCATCCCGACCTCGGAGTCAGCGGAGGAGGAGCCGTGGTGGGCGGAGCCGCGGTCCGAGCTGCAGCCGACTCCAGCGTCCTCGTTAGTGGGCCAGATCGACATCGGTGGAACCACATCAGGCGCAGGTATGGAAGACGCCCCTGCTCCCCCGCTCGATCCCGCTCCCGCGACCGACCCTCACCCCAATAGGAGCCGACTCCTCTCGGCGGAATTAGTGGTGTTACCCCCTGACGCCATGGGGAAGCTGGTACCCCCGCTGCCGACTAGGATGGGAGAGCCCATAGACGTGGGCCCAGACGGGGTGATCCTCCAATGGGACACCCCCCGGATTGGGCCAGATGGGGCTCAGGAGGAAGAGTTCACCCTTGCCGTGCTTACTTGGGAACAATACAAACAATGCTTGATTCTACATTGGAAAAGACAAAAAGAGGCGGAGCTGACTGACCCGCCGAGAGTACAACCACCTACGTGTGGTAAGGAGGACATGGTAAAGCGAGGAACTGTGTTGACCTTCCACCCGAAGAGGGGATGGGGTTCCATACAGGAGCTGGGGCTACCTACTGATGTCTTCATTACCAGTTGCAACGTGAAAACTCCCTGCTGCGGCCGAGATGGTGACCCCTTGCAAAAGGGGGATCAGGTGACTTACACCCGTCATCGGAATGCGTACGGATGGTACGCCCGGAATGTTCGCCGCTGTGAACCTGGGAGAGTGGCATCTGTTGCTTCAACCATGATGGAACCGAGTGTGGCAGACCTTACCAACATTGCCACCGTACGTCTTATTGCAGCAACTGAGCTGGCAGCTAGAATCCGCCTTCAGGTTCAGGCATCAGGTGGTCTGACTGCACCGGGAAGATCCACCAGTGACACTGGCGCGACATCAGCCATGGATCAAGGAATGAAGCCTGCACAGTCGGAAGGTGTTCACTTTCGGCTGATGTCTGGCAACCTACTGTGAGGATAAACCTCGATACCACGAGAATGTAAATAGTTAACTGTTTGTTTCCTGATTAGCTGCTGAACCCGTCTAGGGTTAACTCTTAAAGGGATCCCTTTGTTGACCCGGGATCCCTATTGTTTTGTTTGATTTTCCAAGTTTGCACAAGTTTCCAGAACTGCCGCAATCATGAACAGTGCATGATACAAACTTATTGTAAATAGTTGCACCTTCTTAAAGGCGCTCCCTACTGGTTTTACTTAAAGAAGGACTCTTTGCGAAGATACCGCACCGGAGCCTTTGCTGAGTACGGACTGGTAGCCTGAGAAGATATGCTACCTCATAAAGACTTGGTCCCCTCTTAAAGGGGATGTTCGCATATTACGCTGATGAACCGTGTGCTCTAAGACTGACAGATAACAGTAATGTGTTAATGAAAGAAAGAGATGCTAACGTTTACATGTAAAAGTTATATGTATCAAACCAGTTAATTGTGAAGAAATGCTGATAATGTTCATTGGAAGAAAGTGAAAGCTAGAAGAAAGGTGCAGTAGGCCCGTAGGGGTAGACATAGTGTCCTGCATAGTTGCTAGTAAGAGAGTAATGATGAAAATTGATGTTATAAGAAAATAGTTGATAATGTTGATAGAAAATGAGGATAGAAGGTAAACCCTGAGTCCTCCTAGGAGCCATATGAAGATGGCTCAGTGTTCCTAAACTGAAAGTATGTTATGTTCTATACTATGTATAGTAGTTGAAAAGACAGAAGGCTCGGGCTGAAAGGAGCGGTCCTGTATAGAAAGGAGAGGCAGTAGGTCTGGCGCCGTTAGGACAGGCGGTCCTGCAGATTTAAAGAAGGAGAATGTAGCACAGTTGCTATAATGCTTATAATGTGTATAAGAAGGTCTTTAGTGGATTTAGAGTGTGCATCCTTAAAGGCAGAGTTAAATTATTGTTCAGGAATTTATACTAAGTAGAATACCCGGTTGGGTAAGAAAAGTTATTTATAGCCTGTTGCTGTGATATTTAACCATGTTTGTAACGTTCAAGTGTCCTCACCTCCCATAAAGGGAAGCTCTGTTCAAGTATACTTATTGTTATTGCACTCAACAAATTGTATGTCTTTTTGCTAACCTGTATTGTTGTTTTCTTCCCAGTCCCGGAGTACTGGATTTAACCGGGGGGGAGTGCAGCGCCCCAGAGTCCTGGTCGTTGCAGTACTGTGGCTCCGCCACTAAGGGGAGCTATGGTACGTCTGATGGCACTGAAGGAGTTCATCTGATCAGGTATCACAGACACCAATACATTTCACAGCCGGGCCTCCAGGGGGAGCTAAGGGTTCTATTTACTAGGCCACTCTCCACACACTGGTAAAACTGGGGGTCAGGCAGGAAGTTAGACAGAAAGCTGACTGGATGGGAACCAGGCAACACCTTGTGGCAGAGGGTGTTGCGGGAGAAGATTCAGTAGGGTCCCTGTCAGGGGTGGGATCCTGACAGGGGCTTGGCAACTTGAGCGAACGTAACGGGACCGTGCCTGCACAGTATAGCGGCGGTGCCCAAGAAGGGACTGGAAGCGAGATAGATTGTGCTGAGTGAGAAACGAGATCAAAGCAAGAAGGAGAATACCAGTAGGGGTCGTGCTGTAAGACCGAGGCAACATCCTACTGAGGCGCAAACAACCGGTGGCCGGAACGCCGAAGGAAGTATTTCTACATACAGCTTCAGGCAATACTTCGAACCTACGGCAGGACAGTCAGTCTCAGGCGGGCTGTCTCACCTAAATCACCTATGCAGTCTTGGGGGCAACTTGTGGAGAGGGGCGACTCTAGGGTCCCGGAAGAGCTCCGAGCCTACCCGTCAAACGGGTGCCGTCCTAACCGTAACATCAGGGAGGGACGGAGGATTAGTAGAACATCATCTAATCGAGTTGTGAGGGAACTTAAGAAACAGACACAACAGTTGTGGGGACTTTCCGTAAGCACAGCAGGGAAGGACCACAACACATAGCGCTAGAAGGAAGGCACAGATTTCCACCTGTTAAGAGAACTCCGAAGGTGCCATTGGACCGGCCGGACTTGCGCAGCCTGGTTACCCGGACTCCAGACTGAGGACTCAGAGATCTTCAGTAAAGAGGTAAAGAGACTGCAACCTGGTGTCCTCGTTATTTACTGCACCGCACCACTACAGCCTCACCACCACCACCACTATCCACATATCTACCGCGGACTGTGCGCCCCTCGGCAGGGTCACGGACCGGGCCTAGCCACCGTGACAACCCCTGAGCAGAGACTCAGAGGCCCGGTACCGGGTACCCCTCGGCCCTGTGGCAGAGTGGGGGCACTCCAGCATACTCCTGGCTTTACTGCCCATTGCCAGGGAGGCAGAGATTTGCAAGGAGCCAGTGGTGACACTGCCGGTTTCGGAGAAATGGGGGAGCTGATAAGTTCCCTTGAAGTTGTTTTTCAGGTTGTGTGCAACATCAAATTACTTACAATGTAAACTCACAATTTGTGTAACTACCTGGGAAACTTAATGAACCAACTTTTGGGATCCACAATTGATATCTATCAGCACAAATCTAAACATACATGTGTGTCTGCTAAACCATGTCATACAATTGTGAATCCCCGGGGTTGGAGGACATATGTTCAGCTCAAGAATCACAAAAACATTTTTCATTCCAGCATGGAGAGGATATGATGGTCGAAAGAAATTCCAGGAACTAAGAATCAGAAGAAATAAGTCTGCTGTTGTTATTCAAGCAGGTAATACATAGTAGGCGATATCAGATATATGATAATACAAAGAAAACAGAATAGCTCAATGGAGAGCTAAAAAAAAGATCACACTGGAGGGCTGCAGATCGTATATAGTCAAATTTCCTAAATATATAGAAGTACATCCATAGAATAATGTCTACAGTGGGTTACTTACAGGTTGATTAGCAGTCATTAAATATAAATGTTAGTATAGACCACGTTTCACCCAGCTTCATCAGGGGACAGTATTTACTTACAGTTGTGGCCAAAAGTATTGACACCCCTGCAATTCTGTCAGATAATATTCAGTTTCTTCCTGAAAATGATTGCAAACACAAATTCTTTGTTATTATTATCATCATTTAATTTGTCTTAAATGAAAAAACACAAAAAGAATTGTCCTAAAGACAAATTGGATATAGTTCCACACCAAACATAAAAAAGGGGGTGGACAAAAGTATTGGCGCTGTTTGAAAAATCATGTGATGCTTCTCTAATTTGTGTAATTAACAGCCCCTGTAACTCACCTGTGGCACCTAACAGGTGTTGGCAATAACTAAATCACACTTGCAGCCAGTTGACCTGGATTAAAGTTGACTCAACCTCTGACCTGTGTCCTTGTGTGAACCACATTGAGCATGGAGAAAAGAAAAAAGACCAAAGAACTGTCTGAGGACTTGAGAAACCAAATTGTGAGGAAGCATGAGCAATCTCAAAGCTACAAGTCCATCTCCAAAAACCTGAATGTTCCTATGTCTACCGTGCGCAGTGTCATCAAGAAGTTTAAAGGCCATGGCACTGTGGCTAACCTCCCTAGATGTGGACGGAAAAGAAAAATTGACAAGAGATTTCAACGTAAGATTGTGCGGATGTTGGATAAAGAACCTCGACTAACATCCAAACAAGTTCAAGCTGCCCTGCAGTCCGAGGGTACAACAGTGTCAACCCGTACTATCCGTCGGCATCTGAATGAAAAGGACTGTATGGTAGGAGACCCAGGAAAACCCCACTTCTTACCCCGAGACATAAAAAAGCCAGGCTGGAGTTTGCCAAAACTTACTTGGAAAAGCCTAAAACGTTTTGGAAGAATGTTCTCTGTCAGATGAGACAAAAGTAGAGCTTTTTGGGCAAAGGCATCAACATAGAGTTTACAGGAGAAAAAAAGAGGCATTCAAAGAAAAGAACACGGTCCCTACAGTCAAACATGGCGGAGGTTCCCTGATGTTTTGGGGTTGCTTTGCTGCCTCTGGCACTGGACTGCTTGACCGTGTGCATGGCATTATGAAGTCTGAAAACTACCAACAAATTTTGCAGCATAATGTAGGGCCCAGTGTGAGAAAGCTGGGTCTCCCTCAGAGGTCATGGGTCTTCCAGCAGGACAATGACCCAAAACACACTTCAAAAAGCACTAGAAAATGGTTTGAGAGAAAGCACTGGAGACTTCTAAGGTGGCCAGCAATAAGTCCAGACCTGAATCCCATAGAACACCTGTGGAGAGATCTAAAAATGGCAGTTTGGAGAAGACACCCTTCAAATATCAGGGACCTGGAGCAGTTTGCCAAAGAAGAATGGTCTAAAATTCCAGCAGAGCATTGTAAGAAACTCATTGATGGTTACCGGAAGCGGTTGGTCGGAGTTATTTTTGCTAAAGGTTGTGCAACCAAGTATTAGGCTGAGGGTGCCAATACTTTTGTCTGGCCCATTTTTGGAGTTTTGTGTGAAATGATCAATGTTTTGCTTTTTGCTTCATTCCCTTTTGTGTTTTTTCATTTGAGACAAATTAAATGAAGATAATAATACCAAAGAATTTGTGTTTGCAATCATTTTCAGGAAGAAACTAGTATTAAGAAACTAGAGTATTATCTGACAGAATTGCAGGGGTGTCAATACTTTTGGCCACAACTGTATAACAGTGTGAAATAATTGAGAATTTTTTTACACCAAGTTTGATCAAGTTACACTTTTATTGAGCAGAAAATATGATAAACCTTTGGAAGGATTTTTTTTTGTAAACATACATTGACACTCATCACAAATTGTTGTGTTAAGATCTGGGAATTGTGCTGGTCATTCCACAAAAGGCACAAAAATTGTGTGCATCACTTTGTATATATGTTATTTCATGGATTTACAAAATTACTTATTTATTGTTTTGTGACTGGAGATTGGTAACTTGGAATTTCATTTGAGGATTGGATAAAGGTGAATGTGATTGTTTGTGTATATATATATATATATATATATATATATATATATATATATATATATATATATATATATATATATATATATATATATATATATATATATATATATATATATATATATATATATATATATATATATATATATACACACAGTTGTGCTCAAAAGTTTACATACCCCGGCAGAATTTTTACTTTTTTCAGAGAATATGAATGATAACACCAAAACTTTTTCTCCACTCACGGTTAGTGGCTGGGTGAAGCCATTTATTGTCAAACTACTGTGGTTTCTCTTTTTAAATCATAATCAACTGGTGGGCTCTCACTTGCTTGGATATGAGAGTGCAGCAGCCTTTTAGTGACCAGCTGATTGGCTGCAGGGCTCACGTGGCATAACAATGGGAAATGTGTATAGGGTATTTTTATTTTATAAAGGGAAATATAGTATTTAAGAAGGGGTTGTCTAGATACGGAGTGGACCTTTAGCACTTCGGGGACCCACCGACTCTTGCAACTGCAATTGTTACTCACCTAACAGCTCCTTCTTTGGTGGACTCAGCCCACCGGCCCATCAATGTATTACATGACTGGTCATTCATCATCATCAGAAATGTATGGCACACGGTCCTCTCCAGGAGTCAGTATTAATGAAAAAGTGAGACATAAGATTTTGGATAGTCTTCTGTTCTAGGAACGGAATTACATCCAGAAAGCATTATTTTACAAAGTGGAAAATTTGTAACACTTTTACATAAAATTTAGTAAGTCAAACACCTTTCATAATAATGGCTTGAATGGACAGATAGGATTCATCACGTGCACACTTCAGTGTATTTCGGTTGCATAGTTTCCTGTCGCAGGAGGAACATTCCCAGGAATATTTTACCCTGTGGATGACTTACTGAACAGAAGGCTTCATTTACATATTATCATTTATTGCCCTAAAACCAGAATGTTACTATGAGTTTTTCTTGTTAAGGAAATGGATTTATGTATATCGGAAACAGCACTCGAGTTTAGCCCACAGCAAAGCTCTGTAACTGACAGTATCTTAAAAGGCAATGAAATGCTATTGTTAGGTGGCTGTGGAGGGACGCTCATGTAAAACAGTGCATGATGTACACAGCGGGGATAGATGTATACCAACACTAGAGTCTAATAGGGATAAATAACCTCTAGTAAAGACAAAACTAAATACATCACACACTTACATCTCTGTCCTGTCGGCATACATCTCTGTCCTGTCCTGTAGGCATACATCTCTGTCCTGTCGGCACACATCTCTGTCCTGTCGGCACACATCTCTGTCCTGTCCTGTCATGTCGGCATGCATCTCTGTCCGGTCGGCATACATCTCTATCCTGTCCTGTCGGCATACATCTCTATCCTGTCCTGTCGGCATACATCTTTATCCTGTCCTGTCGGCATACATCTCTATCCTGTCCTGTCGGCACACATCTCTGTCCTGTCCTGTCGGCATGCATCTCTGTCCGGTCGGCATACATCTCTATCCTGTCCTGTCGGCATACATCTCTATCCTGTCCTGTCGGCATACATCTTTATCCTGTCCTGTCGGCATACATCTCTATCCTGTCCTGTCGGCATACATCTCTATCCTGTCCTGTCGGCACACATCTCTGTCCTGTCCTGTCGACATGCATCTCTGTCCAGTCGGCATACATCTCTATCCTGTCCTGACGGCATACATCTCTGTCTTGTCCTTTCGGCATACATCTCTATCCTGTCCTATCGGCATACATCTCTATTCTTTCCTGTCGGCATACATCCCTATCCTGTCTTGTCGGCATACATCTCTATCATGTCCTGTCGGCATACATCTCTATCCTGTCCTTTCGGCATACTTCTCTATCCTGTCCTATCGGCATACATCTCTATCCTTTCCTGTCGGCATACATCCCTATCCTGTCTTGTCGGCATACATCTCTATCATGTCCTGTCGGCATACATCTCTATCATGTCCTGTCGGCATACATCTTTACCCTGTCTGCATATATCTCTGTCCTGTCCTGTCTGCATACATCTCTGTCCTGTCCTGTCTGCATACATCTCTGTCCTGTCAGCATACATCTCCGTCTTATCGGCATACATCTCTATCATGTCTTGTTGGCATACATGTCTGTCCAGTCTGCATACATTTCTGTCCTGTCCTGTCAGCATACATCTCTATCCTGCCTTGTTGGCATATATGTCTGTCCTGTCCTGTCTGCATACATGTCTATCCTGCCCTGTTGGCATTCATCTCTTCCCTCTTACTCCTACCTCTACACCTGTTCCTGAGGGTCCATCAAACATGTTTCTTGTATTCCAAGAAGGTTTTAGGGAAGACCTTCTATCTGGTCAATTGGAAGGATTTTAGTTCTGAGACGAGATCTTGGGAGCCTGCCGACAACACTATTTATAAGCGGTTTCTTGGTTAATACGGCCTGAGGAAGAGGGAGCATAAGGTGGGGGGAGTACTGTAACAGCGGCAACTCGCACGATCAGTAAGCCCTACTCACTGCGTTCACCGCTCTGCTCCTCTCAGTCTATCGTCATCTCGCTGAGCTGTCTCTTGCAGCATTTCCAGCTCTGCTGCATCCTAATGCTGCTGGTGAGTTTGGCTATATTGAGGTGTGGTCATACTTTGCAGAACTTATCCACTTGTGTCCTGCAGACTTTGGTTTCCCTAGCCAATTCTTCGGCACCAAGGGTTTATTAGGCAGCTCCTCCCACCACTCCTTGTCTGAAGGACGGTTTCTAGTAAATAAATAATAATAATCTTTATTTTTATAAAGCGCTAACATATTCCGCAGCGCTTTACAGTTTGCACACATTATCATCGCTGTCCCCGATGGGGCTCACAATCTAAATTCCCTATCAGTATGTCGTAGTACCTTGTCTCTAGTTCCTATTTGTGCATGTTCGCTCTCTCTTCCTAGTTATTGACCTGGCTCGTTTGCAGTTTATCTCGATTTCTACGCTTCTGACCTTGGCTACATATATTGAACCTATTCTGCCTGCCCTGACCTCAGATTGTGTGACCAAGTCTTTGCCTTCCTCCGCCTGTACCTTGTACCCGTGCTTCTGGCTGTCCGGTCATTTGCTGCAGACTCGGGGACTGCCCTAGCGTGGTACCTGGTCACTATCTGTGACCAAGCCTATTCTCACCATCAGAGTCTCTAGCAAACACCAGGTAGTCACTTAGTTACGGCTCTCCAGGATAAGCCTGGCCCATGGCACAGTGTGCCCGCACCCACCAGTGTTACATAAGAAGAGGGGAGAAGTATTTGGAAGCACAGTGAGATTGGAAGCAAACACATTCACATCATGCAGCAGCTTAACTGTTTAACCTCTTTCCAGTGCTGGATACACAGCCACACCGCTCAGTTATCCTGTACAATATACAGATAAAGAAGAGTAAGAATCCATCACTCTCTGTGCACTGTACATAGGAGACATCATGGCAAATAGTCTCCACTCATTAGCTCAGAGAAACCTGAAAATTAGAGGAGAGTCTGCAGATGGGTGGGACTGATGAAAAATGCAGGATGCAATTCATATGTTTAGAAGCAATGTTAATCCTCTTGGATTTTTCTGAAAAGTTACCTAAAATGTCAGAAATGCTTTAAATCTTATTGAAGGGATTGTCTGGGACTTTTACATTGATGGCCTATCCTTAAGATAGGTCATCAATATCTGAGCTGTTGGGGCTGAAATTCGGACCACAGGGCTTCACATCTGCCCCCTATTGATTCGAACAGGGGGCAGATATGCAGTACCCAGCTGCAGCCACTGTAAGTTGATGAAGCTGTGCTGTGCAGCTCCTCAACTGAGCACCATGTAACAACTAACCGGCGGGTGTGCTTGGTGTTGCACCCCACCAATCAGATTATCGATGACCAATTCTAAAGCTAGGTGCAGACGACCATAGATTCTCTCATCCGAGAGAATCGAGCCAATTATGGAAATCTCACTGTGGTCAAACTCTGATCACAATGCGTTCCAACTCTCAGATGAGGAGAAGATGGTAAAAAAAGTCTCCACCTTTCTCATTCTGTAATTCCGTGGAAACTAGACTGCCCTCAAATGTCGTCAGATGTTTTACGCACACTCATTGACTTGCATGGCCGATTGTGATCCGAATATCGGATCAGGCTCGGCATGCTGTGATCATTTTTCCTTGGACTGGAAAAAAAATAAAATCGCAAAAGTGCACTGCCCCATAGAATAACATTGGCCCGAGTGCGATCCAATGTTTTGTCGGGTTACACTCGGACAGAAAATACGGTCATGTGCATGAGCCGTAAGGATAGGTCATCAATGCAAACGTCCTGGACAACCCCTATAATGAAAGTGAAATGAAATACATGACAGGTCTCCCTTTAAATGCATGACACCTTTCTTTTAGTCATGTAAAAAAAAAAAAACATTTCGTAAGTGCAAGAACTGTGCCAGGTCTAAAATAGACGTAAAATTAAAATTTTACATTACAACTCCAAAAGTATAAATTTTCAATCTCGGTGCAAATGACAATGAACGGGCTGACACCATGCACATCCAGGACCATTCATTTGGAGAATTTAGAAAACATTTGGCTTACATGTTTCTGCAGTCCCGCTCATATTGAAATTTGTTTCCCTTTCATCTCTTTCCCAGTAAAATCAGCAGTGGGGGCTTATCCTGTTAGCTTCCTTAGAACTTCCTTTTTAGAATTCCCAATCTATTGCTGCACATTCACATACCGGGAACAAGATGCCTTTTCATGCTGTCAACTTTTTTTTTTTTTATTTCATCTGAAATGTAAATTAATTCTTGCTAGTACGCCTTGACAGAGATCAAAGTGGGGGTATTAACCTTATTGGGCCTGATCTCCACCGGAATATGCTGCTGAGGCGGGGAGGTTAGTATAGGGGGGTCAATCTTAATTGTTATCTGTGGCATTTCTCCAAGCAGTGGTCCAACAAGAAGTCAGCATTTCAAAGCTTTTTTTTTTAGCATCATTATTATTATTTTTATAGTGATTTTTATCATTTTGGCAAACTGTGATGTAAAAAATAAATAAAAAGATTTTATTTCATTTGAAAGAGTCTAAGTCTGATTGTACAATATTCTGTAAGTGGTTTTGACAGCGATTGATCTTCGTCTGGTATAAAACAGGAAAGCAGCCCCCTGATGGAAATCTCTTAACTTAAGAGATTGTTCTTTTTTTTTTTTTTCTTTTCTGCGAAGTCTTTGGGGGTATGGGAATTTGCATTTTAAAAATAAACAGACGCCTTTCAAATACATGAGCTGGTGGTCGAGAGATCTCAGTGGGCTTATGTACTGCACAACCCATTGATCAAGTGGAGGAGACAAGAAAGGCTTGAAAAAAAATAATCTAGTTGAAGTTACATTCCCTATGGGTATGGAAATATACATATAAATTGTGATATCTCATGTGTGGGGCTGTCAGATGGAATTTCACTAGACAGGAGTTGACACTGGATGCAGCTCCGGAGCAATAGCATTTCCATAGAGAAAGCCCACCTACCCACCTGTGAAGCATCATCTACAGACAGTAGCATCATTCTTCTAGCGTTTTTTTTTCTTGGGGGATTAAAAGTTTGTTTATTAGACTTTATATGTTTGCACCAAATACTATAAGGCATTTGCACCTTTTTTTTACTCTAGATTTTTCAGTCCTTGTCCTATGGTTGCTCGACAATATGAGCAAGGACTTAATTATCCAGATGTTTCCGGGCAATTAATCATATGAAACTTTTCAAAATGTCTCAAAAGTTTTTGCGCAATTGTACACCAGTGCCCTAGTGAAGTACAAAATCTGCCCAATTTATGTTTGGGCAGCGGAAGGCTAACATGCAACATTTTAAAGCTTTCGAAAGAATTCTGCGACATTTTACTTTAGAAAGCCATAAATAAAACAGTGAAACAAAAAAAGCATATTTGCATTTGCCAAAATAATCAAACATTGTTCACCATTTTGTATGCATCCATCAGAGCAAAAAGAAAGGCAAGAAAAGTACATGTATTATTATTTTTTGTTTGTTTAGAGTACTGTAATTTTTTTTTTACTTATGCTTACAGTTAGGATAGGGTCACACCTCCATTTCTCCACATCTACATCTGAGAAAAACAGTCCGATTTTTCGGATCACAATTTGATCAGAGTTTGATCAAAGTGTCATAAGTTTTGCTCGGATACGAAAGTAAATTAAAAAGAGTTCGCCGTTCGGTCAGTTCATGAAAATCGGACTGCACTCAGGTATCACCCGAGTGTGGTCCGATATTTTTCACAGAACTTGCATTGCCGATTTTGATCTAACACTCGGATCAAAATCAGACATGTCTCCAATTTTTTTTATGTGGACCGCTCGGTCTGGGGGGGGGGAAAAAATAAAAAAATCGGACATATTCATAGCCCCATAGAATATCATAGGTATGAGTGCTATCCTAGAAAACCATGGATAGCACTCATCTGAAAAAAATCAGTTATATGAATGAGCCCTTATATGGACGACACTTACAAACTTGTATTTGTCACTTATCCATAAAATTTCCAGAAGTGTGACTTATTTATTAGGCTAGTTTCACACTAGCGTTTACCTGATCTGCGGCGGGCTGCGGACTTCCTCCGTGAAGCCCCGCCCCCCGCCGCACCTCCGCCGCTAGCTCCGCCTACTTCTGCATGCGGCCTGTGTACCTATATTTAACATTAGGTACGCAGGTCGTGCCGCAGTATGCGGATGGTGCCGCATGCGTCGTTTTGACGATGCGGCGACCATCATAGACGCAGCCAGGTAGCATTTTTGTTTCATCTGTGAGGCGATCACAGGCGATCAACAAGCTTAGTCCTGCAAAAATTCTAACTCCTTCTAACCTGCCTCTAAAAGTCGAAGCCCGAGTCACTCTACACTGACCATAGATATCTATGGAGTCACAAGGAGGAGTGCTGCAGATAATGGTATTACTGGGAACTGGAGCATCGCGAAGAGCAGGAAGGCTGCAGATGCCGCCGGAAATATACCTTTTTTACAGGTATATGGTGCCCAGTCCCTGGAGGGTAGCCTCCTATCCTCCACTCTGGGTACCAACCGCACATGATCCACTTACTTCCCGCATGGTGGGCATAGCCACATGCGGAAAGTAAGCGGATCAATGCATTCCTATGTGTGCGGAATCGCCGCGATTCCGCACAAAGAATGGATATTCTGCGTTTTTTTCCGGAATGCGATTCCGCTGCGGAAAAAAACGCAGCATGTGCACAAAAAATGCGGAATGCATTCTAATAATAGGATGCTTAATATAAGCATTTTTTAGTGGTTTTATCACATTTTTATAGCGGAAAACCGCCAAAAACCCTGAACGTGTGCACACAGCCTTAATGTAATTGTAATTGTTATATATTGCTAAAATAAGGGAGATGCTCTTTATTGTTTTGTGGGGGAGGGGAGTGACAGCCATAAATGTATGGTTTAGAACTACAGTTGTCACCCACCCAGTCGTCTAAACAATACACCCGCAGTTTACAGTACAGCATGAATTTTATAAAGACATTGCAGAACACTTTCATTCTCTCTTCCACCCTCTGATTCTAATTTCCTATGAAGACCATCAATGAGTTCCAAACCACTTGCTTTTTATAGCACGATAATCTACAACATTGTATACATCTGCCGATATGATGAAGCAATGTGTGTAACCAGGTCATTGTGTAATATTTAATGCTCCGCACTTCAATTTTAGAGAACATTATAATTATTTTCAAACTGCGGAGATTAGCTTTATCATAGCCAGACTTCACTCTGCAGGAAATATTGTGTGTAATATACTGTATGCTGCGCTATTCAGAAAATAATCAGAAAATGAGCTATTCAGAAAAATAATCCTTCTCAGCCTGTCCAAAATTATGTATCGAGTGCTCGAATTAAAGAGTATTTTACTAATTTCTTCATTTAATATAAACTTAGTTCTGATATGATATGTGCCTGCAATAAATAATTGTTAAATCTGATCACCCCTATGACTCTGCTAATGTAATGTGTTACGCCACAGGTATATTATTTAAGAAAACAATGATCGGAAATGATTGTTCTGACATTTATGTTCTAAAATACTATTGATACGGTTGCGCTCAAAAGTTTACAGAAGAACAAAGTGAAGGTTCTGGAGTGGCCATCTCAGTCTCCTGACATCAATATCATTGAGGCACTCTGGGGAGATCTCAAGCGCGCAGTTCATGCTAGACAGCCCAGGAATTTACAGGAACTGGAGGCTTTTTGCCAAGAAGAGTGGGCAGCTTTACCATCCGAGAAAATAAAGAACCTCATCCACAACTACCACTAAGACTTCAAGCTGTCATTAACCCCTTCCCGACATCGGACGTACTATACCGTCCGATGTCGGGTCCCCTGCTTTGATGTGCGCTCCGGCGGTGAGCGCACATCAAAGTGGCGACATGTCAGCTGTTTTTTACAGCTGACATGTGCCCGCAATAGCGGCGGGTGAAATCGCGATCACCCGCCGCTATTAACTAGTTAAATGCCGCTGTCAAACGCAGACAGCGGCATTCAACTACCGCATCCGGCCGGGCGGCCGGAAATGAGCGCATCGCCGACCCCCGTCACATGATCGGAGGTCGGCGATGCTTGTATATTGTAGCCATAGAGGTCCTTGAGACCTCTATGGTTACTGATCGCCGGTGGCTGTGAGCGCCCCCCTGTGGTCGGCGCTCACAGCACACCTGCAATTCTGCTATATAGCAGCGATCTTATGATCGCTGTTATGTAGCAGAGCCGATCGGGCTGTGCCTGCTTCTAGCCTCCCATGGAGGCTATAGAAGCATGGCAAAAGTAAAAAAAAAAGTTAAAAAAAATGTGAAAAAAATAAAAAATATATAAAAGTTTAAATCACCCCCCTTTCGCCCCAATCAAAATAAATCAATAAAAAAAAAATCAAATCTACACATATTTGGTATCACCGCGTTCAGAATCGCCCGATCTATCAATAAAAAAAGAAGCATTTACCTGATCGCAAAACGGCGTAACGAGAAAAAAATCGAAACGCCAGAATTACGTTTTTTTGGTCGCCGTGACATTGCATTAAAATGCAATAAAGGGCGAACAAAAGAACGTATCTGCACCAAAATGCTATTATTAAAAACGCCAGCTCAGCACGCAAAAAATAAGCCCTCACCCGACCCCAGATCACGAAAAATGGAGACGCTATGGGTATCGGAAAATGGCGCAATTTTATTTATTTTTTTTTTTGCAAAGTTTGGAATTTTTTTTCACCACTTAGGTAAAACATAACCTAGTCATGTTAGGTGTTTATGAACTCGTACTGACCTGGAGAATCATAATGGCAGGTCAGTTTTAGCATTTAGTGAGCCTAGCAAAAAAAACAAACAAAAAACAAGTGTGGGATTGCACTTTTTTTGCAATTTCACCGCACTTGGAATTTTTTTCCCGTTTTCTAGTACACGCCATGGTAAAACCAATGGTGTCATTCAAAAGTACAACTCGTCCCGCAAAAAATAAGCCCTCACATGGCCAAATTGACGGAAAAATAAAAAAGTTATGACTCTGGGAAGGAGGGGAGTGAAAAACGAAAACGGAAAAACAAAAAATCCCACGGTCATGAAGGGGTTAATGTTAGAGGGTGCAATACACGGTATTAAGTAATGGGGTGTGTGAACTTTTGATCAGGGTCATTTGGATGTTTTGGATTGACATGATTTAAAAAGATAAAACACAGTAGTTTGACAATATATGGCTACTCCCAACCACTAACCATGAGTGGAGAAAACGTTTTGGTGTCTCTCATCATTCATATTCTCTGAAAAAAGGCCAAGAAAGCAAAAAATTTGCTTGGGTATGTAAACTTATGAGCATAACTGTAGTTTCCAGCGGTAAACTTGGAGCTGTTTATGGGGGGCAGGGTGCTTTCTCTTGGCACTTTTGGCAGCCGCTGTACATAGGGCACTTTCGCTACTTTTCGATGGTATTGTTAACAATAGACCATGGATATGGGGGTATTATTTGGCTGGCAATGTTGTATTGAGGATCTCTGTGTTTTTTATTAATGTGGAGGTCACCCCTGATTGGTTCTGTGCATGAAAATTCTGTCTGGAAGACATTGTTGTTGTTCCTCTCCGACGGGATTGCGAAAGCTGCAGCCAATGATTGGCTGCAGTGGTCATGTGGAATTGTTTATATCAAGAGACTGTCAGGGAGCACAGGGCTGAGAGCGGAGCAGCAGCGCCAGTCCAGACGGCAAGTACAGATTATTTTTAATCTATGTAGCACCCACGTTCCATTAATATGGGGACATCCACAACTGGATTTATCTCTTCACCAGAGAAAGTCACATAGATAGGAGCATACCTTCACACCTATTCTCATTTGAATGGGACCTCTGAAGGGGCATCAGAGAACCACCGTTTTGGGTCTTTTTATTAAGAGGTGGGGATTCTATAGGTGCACAGTGTACAAATGACCTACATAAATAACTACCAGGAGTGTAAACTAGAAAATATCAGGCCCCACGGTGGGGGAGGTCCAAGGCCATGCTTGGAACTCTTCCAGAAAATCTGGGATGCTCTTGGAATAAAGGTTGACATCCTGGTCTCCCAAAAGATTCAGCAAATCCTCTGGATCCAGACAAACCTTTCTGAAACCTCAAAGATGCAAGATATTCCAGGAGTAAAATGTTACAAAGGATAAGGAGAAGCAAGGACAAGCTTGGAGAGGTAGAAAATGGACTTGGTCTCATTAAAGGGTGAAGTTATGATTAATTTTAGATGGCTGCTTGCTTTATCCACTACAAATGGACAAGTTCACCAGATGAAGTCAATCAAAAGTTGGCAAGTTGACCGTTCTTATGTGCATTGGTGTGCACGCAGTCTGCATCTCTAAACGGATTATGAAATGACTGTCAAGCTGCAATCATGTAGCAAATCGGATGTTGTTTAATACTGCAAGTCAGTCAGTGTAATCCTACCTTAAAGGGGTTGTCCAGGTTTGGAACAAAAGTCTGCAGCCACTCCCAGCGCTGTCTGGATTGTCCGGTGCCGATGCTCGGAGTAGGCGATCATGCGATATGCATATTCCCGGCCACATTCCGACTAGACGTGGTAGGAAAGCCAGGAAGGCTGGGAGGTAAATTCAAGCAGTACAGGCCCTGATTAGATGCACCTGGATAGCTGTGACTAGAACCAGGTCATGTGTTCACTGTTGTCAGTCAGCTGGATGAGCTGAGCAGAGTGGATTGTGTTGGAGCAGAATCTCTCTGAGAAACGATTGCACAGTCCTGCAAGTATCACTGATTCCTATAGCTGTTCTGTGTGACCGAACTGGTCCTAGCTCAGCCGAGAAGCCAGGGTCTGTATTGTTTAGTTAGTGCCAGGACAAGACTAGGGATTTCATGTTTATGGTTTTGTTTTCGGCGCTGTTCAACCTGTGGTAATAAATACTTTTCTGTGTGTAATATAAAAAAATCCTGTGTTCCAAGGGGCTACCGGAGAGAGTGAACCCCTACAATGTGCATTGCCTCACTCAATACAAGTCAATTGCCAGTGCAGCGCCCAAGAGTCCTGGTCGTTGCAGTAATGTCGCTCTGCCACTAAGGGGAGTGATGTTACGTCTGACTGCACTAAAGGAGTTCACCTGATCAGGTAACACACACTACACTTCACACTCCGGCCACCAGGGGGGGTGGTTCTATCTAGTAGGCCACTCCTCACAATCTGGTAAAACTGGGGGTTGGACAGGAAGACAGGGAGAAGTAACTGGGAAGAGCTAGAGAGAGGACCTGTCAGGGATGGGATCCTGGCAGACTCCTAAGAGCAGAACAACCAAGTGAGCAACGGGAATACAGTATAGGGGCGAGAATACCAGAAGGAGTCGTGCTGTAAGAACGAGGCAACATCCTTCTGAGGCGCAAACAGTCGGTGGCCGGAACGCCGAGCAAGTAAGAGACTATAAGCAATACTTCAAACCACGGCAGGATAGCCAATTATAGGTTGGCTGTCTCACCCAAAATCACCTAAGCAGACAACGGAGGCAGCTGTGGGAGAGGGGCGACTCTAGGGTCCCGGAAGAACTCCAGGCCTACCCCGTCATACGGGTGCGTCCTAGCCATAGCATCTGGGGGACGGAGAGAACGAACATCAGAGACAGACAGAAACAGTTGTGAGGACTATCCCGGGAGCTCAGCAGGGAAGAACTACAACACTCAGCGCTAGAAGGTAGACACTGATTCCCACCTGAAAAGGGAACTCCTGATGTGCCTTTGGACCGGCCGGTCTCAGACAGCCCAGTTAACAGTGCTCCTGATTGAGCACCTCGAAGCCTTCAGTAAAGAGGTAAAGAGACTGCAACCTGGTGTCCTTGTTATTTACTGCGACCTACGCTGCACCACAACCTCACCACCATCTACACCTTTCATTGTACGCCCCTCAGCAGGGCCACGGACCGGGCCTAGCCACCGTGACAACCCCAGAGCATAGACTCAGAGGCCCAGTACCGGGTACCCCTCGGCCCTGCGGCGGTGGGGGCGACTTGCCTGCGCAGGGAGCGGGCGTTCATGTGACTGCAAGTATTATTATTAATTTATTTATATAGCATTGATTCCATGGTGCTGTACATGAAAAGGGGTTACATTAAAATTTCAGATACAACTGACAGTAAACATAGATAGACTATGTGAGGCAGGGACAGGTGTCATATGCGAGGGTCGCTATGTGTCCCCCAGGATGCGCATAGAAGCGTATTAAGACCGCTCGTGTGCATTGCAGCCACAGCTATAGCTGTAATTGCAGTGCAAAATTAAAGTAAGTTTGGTCCTGGGCAAGCTGTTTGCCCAAGGCAGATTTAAGAAAACCCGGCATGGGCTTTTGTTTTTGGATCAAACTACAGGATGGTAGTGGGGCAGTTCGCTCCCTTCGGGCTGGGTCTTACAAGCGGCCCATGGCCACAGATTCCATCACAAAACCCTGCAGCAAAGGGTTGGGTGTGTCAGTCTTGGATTGCAAACTGCAGAGCAGGTGACTCTGCAAGCTTCAGCCTGTGTGAATTAACATGGAGCCCAGCAGAGCCAAAAGGCCTGGCACCCCTCACCGTGACACGGTGGTGCAGTCACCCATGGCAACCGGTCTCAGATACGGACTGTCTTGTTTCCTGGCTGCGATCTGGAGGATATCTTTTGTTTTCCATTTGTGAATACATGGGACATTAAAGGGACGTTGTTTTTTAACTTTCTTGGGTCATTGCTTGTCTGTCACACTGCACTACAACTGGTACAGAGGGGAGAGGACCCTGCCCTTGCGGGCTTACATTCTACAGGATGATGGGGAAGGAGATAGTCGGTTGGGGGGGTTGCAGTAGCTCTGATGGTGTTGAGGTGGCAGTGGGGTCATTGTAGGCTGTAAGCTTTCTTGAAGAGATGGGTTTTCAGGTTCCGTCTGAAGGATCTGAATGTGGTGGATATACAGACATGTTGGGGCACAGAATTCCAGGGGATGGGAGATATTCAGGAGACGTCTTGGAGGCAATTGGGTGAGGAATGAATAAATGTGGAGGAGAGAAGGAGGTCTTGGGAGGCACGGAGATTACGTGAGGGAAAATATCGGGAGATTAGTTTGGAGATGTATGGAGGCGAAAGGTTATGGATGGCTTTGTAGGTCAGTATTAGTAGCTTGAACTGAATACTCTGGGGAATTTGGAGCCAATTAAGGGATTTGCAAAGTGGGGAAGCAGGAGTGTAGCGAGGAGAGATGAACTAGTTGGGCAGCAGAGTTAAGGATTAGTAGGCAGGCCATAGAGGAGGATGTTGCAGTACTCAAGGTGAGAGATGATGATGGAATGCAGAAACATTTTAGTAGAGTGAGGGTTGAGGAAAGGATGCATTCTGGAAATATGTTTGAGCTGGAGGCGACAGGAGGTGGCGAGAGCTTGGATTTGCAGTTTGAAGGACAGGGCAGAGTCAAGGGTTACTCCGAGGCAGCATACTTCCAGCCAGTTTCCGAGTAGAAGTGTGCAGCCTCTCTCAATTTTCTTGTATTGAGCGAGTCAACACACGTCTAGTCGGAATGTGGAATAAGCATATTTCATGACCGCCCACTCCCAGAGATGGCACTGGAGAATCCCGACACCGTTATGCCGTGCGCACTGTTTTAATTCACAAAGTCTGCAGTCATATATTGTCAAACCTGGACAACCCCTTTGTAGGAGTTATCCCTTTTTCAGAAAATGTATGCCATACACTGAAATAATAAAAAAAAAAACCCTAAGTATTAAACTTTCCGAGTTGAGCACTGAGTCTTTGCTGCTGCTCTGGTCTCAGTTTTGGAGGCAGCGGTGACATCACGTTGACAGTGCTGCAGACGATCACTGAGCTGAGGGACTTGTGTCCCAGGCCGGACTGGCCATCGGGCAGTTCTGGCAAATGCCAGAAGGGCCGGTGCCAGTAGTGGGCCGCTGCACACTGTGCCGTTTTCAGCAGCGCCAGCGCCAACTCGCCCCCCCGCCAGCGCCGCCTCATTCTTCTACAGTTCAATGCAATGATGGAGGAGAGAGCGTCTGACGACAATCCCTCTCCCATCATTCCCTGCTCTGCCTCTGACACTGCGGGTGCGCGATAACAACATCGCGCACTCATTGTGTGTCAGGCAGTGCACCGGCAGCCGTCGAGACGGGAGCAGGGAGCAGGCAGCGCGGGAACGAGGAGAGGTGAGGAGTGTGTTTTTGTTTTTTTTTAACTGGACTGTGGGACCATTCCCGGGGGGGGGGGGGGGGGGGGCTGTGCAGTATACTACTACGTGGGCTGTGTGTGCATAATACTACTACCTGGGCTGTGTGGGCTGTGTGTGCTGTATACTACTGTGTGTGCTGTATGCTACTACATGGGCTGTGTGGGCTGTATACTACTATGTGGGCTGTGTGTGCATAATACTACTACCTGGGCTGTGTGTGCTGTATACTACTGTGTGTGCTGTATACTACTATGTGGGCTGTGTGTGCTGTATACTACTACGTGGCCTGTGTGTGCTGTATACTACTGTGTGGGCTGTATACTACTGTGTGTGCTGTATACTACTGTGTGGGCTGTGTGTGCTGTATACTACTGTGTGTGCTGTATACTACTGTGTGGGCTGTGTGTGCTGTATACTACTGTGTGGGCGTGTGAGCTGTATACTGCTGTGTGGGCTGTGCTGTATACTACTCTGTGGGCTGTGCTGTATACTACTCTGTGGGCTGTGCTGTATTCTACTCTGTGGGCTGTGTTGTATACTACTCTGGGCTGTGCTGTATACTACTACATGGGCTGTGCTGTATACTACTACGTCAGCTGTGCTATATACTACGTGGGCTGTGTTATCTACTACGAGGGCTGTGTTATCTACTACGTGGGCTGTGCTATATTATGCAGGCTGTGCTATATACTATGTGGGTTGTGCTATATACTATGCAGGTTGTGCTACATACTATGCGGCTTGCGCTATATACTATGCGGGATTTGCTTTATACTATGGGGGTATATTATATTCTATGGGGGAGGCTGTGTTATATACTATGTGGCTGTGTTATATACTATTGTGGGGGTATATTATATTCTATGGGGAAGGCTGTGTTATATACTATGGGGGCTGCATTATATTCTATGGGGGGCTACATTATATATTATGGGGAGGTGGGCTGTATTATATTCTATAGGGGCTACATTATATTCTATGGGGGGCTGTATTAGATTTTATGAGGGATGATTGCATCATACTCTTTGATGGGGCTGCATTATAGTCTATGGGGAGGTGGGCTGTATTATATTCTATTCGGGGCTACATTATATTTATATTCTGTGAGGGGTGATTGAATGATACTCTATCAGGGGGCTGCATTAAACTGAGGGGGGCTGCATTATATTCTATGGGGGATTACATTATACTCTGTGGGGTGGTTGCATTATACTCTGTGGGGTCGTTGCAGTATTCTCTGTGGGGTGGTGGCTACATTATACTATATGTGGGCTGCATTATACTGTATTGAGGACTATGGGGAATACGTTATACTATATGAAGAACTATGGGGTGCATTATACTATGGGAAGTGAATTGTACTACATGGATGACTATGGTGGTGCATTATACTATATGGAGCACTATGAGGAGTGTATTATACTATGTGGAGGACTGAGCAGTGTATTTTATTATATGGAGGACTATAGGGAGTGTATTATATTATATGGAGGACTGTGGTGCACATTATAATATATGGAAGACTATGGGGTGTATTTTACTAAACAAGTAAAATGCTGCATATTCAGATTGTTTTTGCTGGAACAAAAATCATTGTTCTCAGCAGGACATCGGCGCGGTAAACTGTAGATGTGCTGCTGATAACATGATACTGTATGGTGATCTGTTAGTGATCTATTAGTAATCGTCCTGTCCCATCATTACTCCTCAGCTGGTGGAAAGAGGCCAGGAAACAACCGTTGAACAACTTCAGTATTGTCGATCAAACTCATTTAGCGGCCTGAACTCAGCGCTTGTAAATACAACCGAAATGCTTTTGTGTGATGTGCAATATGTTAGCACTTGGGGCCCCATTATAAACTTTGCCTAGGGCCCCACTTTGCCTAAAACCGGCCCTGCCTACAAGTGTACAAAGAAATTAAACAGTCACCATGTGACAAGTGGGCCTGTGTAACTTCAAATGCCAGGGCTGAATTTGAGTCCCAGTCCGGCCCTGTTGTGCCATCTACAGCGCATGGGCAGAACCGCTGAATCTTTATTGGCTGCAGTGCTGTCGACATGATATCTCTGCTCCAGCAAAACAACAGACTGGGGCTACTGCAGAAAGTCGACAGGACCAGGGAGGACGAGTAATAGTTTTGTTTGTTTTGGGGTTTTTTTTATAGCAAACTAAGCATTATGATAAGTCTCTTTCCCATATAAATACTTACTTGCGAATTTTGTACTATTAAGTATTTTTGCCAATATTTACTTTTTATCTTTTTATAGCATTTAAGGGGTATGTCGCCAGAAAGAATTATATTGTACTGAAGGAGAGCAAACCAATTACATTCACAGATGGATCTCCCGGCCGGACTTGCGCCATTTACAACAACAGAAAATGGTAAGTCAACATCTAAAATAACTTCTGAATTTATGCAAAGAAAATCCCAAATATTTTACAATAAATATTCTCCTTGGAGATCAGCTGCCAATTTCTATGTTCAGTTGGTCCCATTTTCATTTAGTATTCCTGTCCTGAATACCTGCCCAGTAATAAAGTGGTGTTCATCCAACAGTTATATGATGTGTATGACCAGTAAATAAGAGCAACGTTGTCCACTACACTGAAGACCTATTCTTAGGATAGATGACATCTGAGTGCTGTCCGAGTTTTGTGAACTCAGAGAATGGAGAAGATGGAGACCTTTTTTCTCTATCTTCTTATTCAAGAGGATCAGAGCGCACTATGATTACACTCTGATCAGTGTTTGATCGGAGTGTGATTAGCATAATTGGTTCCATTCTCTCAGGTGACAGAATTTACTGCCATCTGCACCTGCCTTTTTGCTGAGAACACAGGGTGTAGGCAAGTCATGTTGCTGAAATTCCCCCCACCCATTGTTGAAGAAGAGCAAAAAGAAACCCTGGTATATTTTTTTGATGAACTAAAATGTAACTTTTATTTAATATATCTATAAAATTAATAAACAGACAACAATCACCGTGCAAATATGTAACGCCCCAGGGTCCTGGTCGTCGCAGTGGCATTGCTTTCCTCATGGGGAGAGTGATGTCATGCTTGGAAGCGATGAAAGATCTCTTTTATCAGGTAATCACATACGCACAACACGTTCATACTCCAGGCCAGAAGGGGGAGCTCTGAACCCGGATTAAGGGGAACTCCCCTATACATTCTGGTCTAGAGGGAAAGAGAAGTTTTTGGGCAGTCTGTCAGAGGACAGAGGAGAGTGCAGTCGGACAGTGAGTGTCAGCAGGACAGAAGAGGCAGTGTAGCCAGAGTTGCTACAGCTCCTAGAGAAAGAGAATTAAGAAGGAAAGGACAGCTTGTGGAAAGTGTGCAGGAGAGAAAAGGCACAGGAGAGTGACACCAAGGGAGCAGAGCAGTGATTTGGCTACCTCCCTGGCTGAGCGCAGATTCTGATATCCGGAAGACCAAGGCCGTGTCGGACTCTAAGAGACATAGCTGAAACCGGCAGGACAGCTGAACTTTAAGTTACTTGTCCGCCTTTACACCCAAGAGGCACAGTGACACATAGGGCCCGGGTCGTGATAGAGACCCTATAGAAAGGCTCTAGTCACCTGTCATACGGGTTTGTGTCCTAACCTGTATGGGGGACAGAGAGGAACTGTGAAGACCTTATCAGAAGCCATAGGCAGTAAGGGACTACAACACCACCGCACTTTGAGGAAGGCTTTCATCTCCCCCTGGTAAAGGGGACTCTGGATTCGCTTCCAAGCAGGCCGGACCCTGCCTGTACTTGTGATCTGGTGCCCTGGACTGCGGTTGCCTGAAGCTTCAGTAAACCAGGTAAAGAGACTGCAAACCTGTGGCCTCCATTTCTTTACTGCACCATTCACCATCTTCATCTATATACCGTGAGCCCTGGGGACCTACTTCACCTGTGGGAAGTTATTCCATCTTGCTGCCATCATATCACCCCAGCGGACCCCTTTAAGCAGCGTCGGCCACCACTGACCAAATATCACAGGTGGTGTCACGAGCAAAAACTTTATTCAATTCCCTTTTACATGGTCGCCCAGGGCCACGGCCGGGTCGCCGCCATGACACATCCCCTTAAGTACTGAACCCAGTGTCGACTACCTCACGGCCCTGTCGGGTGACTCAAATATAGTGCTCACTATCTGCCTGACAGCGGAGGCTGGCACCCTAAACATATAAACGAGTAATGGTGCCCCCGCTCCTCGACGGCTGTCCCTTTGAACTCCTGAATAACCCTATGTTTGTGCTTCATTCAGTCAGTCATTTATACAGACATAGGGGAAGAGAACATGATAGTGTACCATCCAAGGACTAGCAATAAAGACAGACAATTGGTAAATGTGCATATAAACGGTGAGCAGGATCACACTAATGTCTGTATAAATGACGGACTGAATGAAGCACAAACATAGGGTTATTCAGTGAGTTCAAAGGGACAGCCGTCAAGGAGCAGGGGCGCCATTACTCGTTTATATGTTTAGGGTGCCGACCTCCGCTGTCAGGCAGACACTCAGCATAGGGTGTAAAGTGTAGAGTGAACATAGTGAGCACTATATTTGCACAGTGATTGTTGTCTGTTTATTAATTTTATAGATATATTAAATACAAGTTACATTTTATTTCATCAAAAAATATACCAGGGTTTCTTTTTGCTCTTCTTGATTCATTAAACCCTACCAACATAGGGTTTCTTAAAATTTCCCCACCCATCGTTGCCAACAGCCCCATGATTTAGTCTCAAAATTGATCAGCCAATGACCAGGACTGGGTGGATGTAGGCCCTCCATGTGGTCTCACTCGAAGTCCATGGAAGACAAGGAGATAAGCAACTACCATATGCCTCAGACAGAAGATCTCAGGTCAAAAAAAGAAGTTAAGCCACGATAAAGAGAAGAGTTTGTGTAGAAACTATTGACAAATATATTGTAAAGAGTTTAAAACTAGGCCAGTGGTGCCAAATTGGTGGCTTGAGAGCCATGTGTGACCGAATGTGAAGGCAGGTTCACCCCCATGGCAATGACCAGGCATGAGTGCTCCGATATGCTGAGTGCTCTGCCCAAATTTAAAGAATGAAGGAACTGCTCTGTATCCTCCTCTGCTATGGGGGCACTGTTGTAGCTTTTTCATCTTCAAAATTTGTGTTGTGTTGATGTATACATAAATGGAGGAAACACAGAAAAAAAAAATGGAAAGTCACATATGTGTACCAGCCCGCACAGACTTTAATTTGAGACCCCTACAATATGTCACCTTGACCACTACTGATCTTAGGGGATTCTTTATATAACTTTTCAAAAACAATATTGAATATTTGTATAGTACACCAAATATTAACCTTCTAATATACAAAATATTAAAAAATATTAATATTTATTGTTTTGTTCAGTATGTTTGGTCTATAAAATGTTTTATTTCCTGTACTTTGGTATGAAGTGAATGTATTGAGTAATTGTATTTCATAAATCACTTAATCTCATTTCTCTTCTCCCAGGCAAGAGAATTGTGATACTACTCATTTCACAGAGTCAAACAGCCTGGACCCGGAGTTGGAGAAGGTAGTCTTACGTGGAGGCTCTGAACGCCGCATTGTTACTCCGCATTCCTCTGTCTACTGTTCATAGTTGTGTTCACGGCTATTTGGCTGAACCATGTGAACATGAAACCGTTAGTTATGTTTTGAAGTCTCTGAGACAAAAGCCCCGCTTGCTAAGAACTTGGGTTCTGTAGAAAGACAGGGAGGTACAGTGAAAAGAGAGTATCAAAAGGCTGAAAATTTGCTGCGGAGAATAAAACGCGAGCTGCTCCCCGAGGTGGTGTGTCTGTGCACTCCGCTTAGCTACAGATGTTACAGCCTCTATTTTAGTAAAGACCTCAGGTTCTTTGGTAGCACTTTGATATCCTGCTCGAATTCAATATGTGAAATGGAGGAGTCTTTCTGTGACTTGGAGCACAGTACAAGCTTTGAAGTTTGATCCAATTTTTGCTGCTTACCATTTGATGTTGAAAGGATGAAATGAAGAAAATGTACAGTTTTTTTGCCAGTAACTCTGTAGAGCATATGTAAGATAAAAAAAAAATATCAAAATCCGCTGGATGATGTACTTAGAAATGTTAAGCAGATTAATACCTTCCTATAGCTTTTTGCTGATACAAATGAAACACGAGGGGGGAGAGGACAGCGCATAATGTGCTCGGAGATTCTCAGTCTATAAAAATGGTTTTAAAGGAGCATGTTCTCAAAAATGTTCCGTCATATCAGCTACTTGCCGTTTTCTGCATCTACTGGGTTGTTCTTGGGGACGTAAGGAGTTAAAAGGCCTCCAAGTTGTCGCCACTGTGGATTTCTCACTCTTGAGTTTTTGTCTCAATTTCTCTTTTAGTTCCCTACATTATTTCTATTTTTTATCACAGGGTGACTATGACATCGGGTGAGTGCTATCGGTGCCGGCTTACTTGTATAATAGTAAGCTTAAGGCCATGTTCACACGTTCAGTATTTGGTCAGTATTTCACATCAATCTTTATAAGCCAAAATCAGGAGTGGGTGATAAATACAGAAGTTGTGCACATGTTTCTATTATACTTTTCCTCTGATTCTTTCACTCCTGATTTTGGCTTACAAATACTGATGTAAAATACTGACCAAATACTGAACGCTTCCCAAGGACATTTATCACCTATACACAGGATAAGTGACAAGTGTAAGATCACTGGGGGGGTCTGGCCTGACCAATTATTACCCTCCATTCCCAAGAATTTAGGCCTCAAAGTTTCCTTTGTAAATGAAGCAGTGGTGTGCATGGTCAACCACAAATCAATGTGCGAAACATCTACATTCACACAGGGGATTTTAGGGGGCACATTGTCAAGATCCAAGGGGGTCCCAGTAGCTGGACTTTCTGAGATCACACATTATTATCGCTATTAGTTATTTTTTATTTTACAGATACCCAGCATAAAGTAATGTTTGAGTATTATATGCGGGGGGGGGGGGGGGGGGTCAGAAGAATGTATAAAAATTCGGTCTGATTTTCATACAGAAAAGTGGTAGCATTTTTTTCTCACTTGTCATCCATGTACAGTCCGTTTTTTTACTCAGCAGCTATTAATCTTTTACAAGACCATTTACAGTTTCCTAGGATACAGAATTGTAATATATCAGTAAAAATTGGATGCCACCATGATGGTCTGTATGGCATCTGATTTTTTTTCTCGCACCCATCCAATTTCGGAATGAAATCGCAGCACGCTTCAATATTTTTTTTTCACGCCGAATACACCTGAAAAAATCGCAGATCTACTCTGCCTCATGGAATAAATTGGTCCGAGTGTAATGTCTTTTTTATCAGATTGCAGCAGTCTGAGTTATATGGGTGTGAGCGAACCCTAACTGGGCTGAGCTTCTTCGGGGTGCGGTCCTGTTTCATACACTTGTGGTGGATCAGCATTCTGTTGGATTCTGTTATGTTATACCTTGGTCAGTAACAAAGAGGAAGGTTCCCATCACAATACCTGTCACATGTCCAGACCGACTTAAAAAGCATAACTACTACTGTTCCTATGTCTTTCCCCAATATGCCAACCACTAGCTACTACCGAGCCCAAAAACTAGAGGTAGGGGAGGGAGAAAATAGAAATTTACAATGTACAATGGAAATTTAAGTGCATAAATTCGCGTCCTGAGCTCCCTTTCTTGTATAGGTGGTCATGCTACAGTGCGGACCCATTGCAACTTTTATTTTAGGCCCCCATGGCTTCTAGTACTCTACCTCCTACTGTGTGTTTTTGGAAATATTCCTTGATGGGATGATGAACAAATCTAAATATTTAGTATGATACACATGTGCCCCGATTCATTAAGTCATCACCAGTCACAATGAGGAGACGTTATGGAGTCAGAGGCACCAGATTCATTAAGAGGAGTCTTAAAAGTGGCGTATTGCCACAAATCTTACTGCAGTTAGGAAACACCACAACTAGTCATGAATTGGAAAAGTGGGCATCACCTTGCCCCGTCCCACCACAACTCCACCTATTTTGTTGGAGCTGACCAAGGCTGGCATGAAAACGCCAAAAGTAACAAAAAAATTTCAGACTTTGCATTTTGCAAAAATTTTATTTATTTTAGAGTGTAAAAACTTTGATAAATTGGGTCCTTAGTATATGTAGCCCTAGGGGTCTCTCTCCAGATCTTTGAGCTTAGGCTGGGGTCACACTTGTGAGAAACTCGCACGAGTCTCCCATCTTAATACCCGGCACTGCCGCCGGCACTCAGGTCCGGAGTGTGCATGTATTTCTATGCAGCTGAGCGCTCCGGTCCGAGTGCCGGCATTGAGATGAGAGACTCGTGCGAGTTTCTCGCAAGTGTGATCCCGGCCTTAGACTGAGACCCCTAGGGCTCTAGCATGATCTCCTGCTTCCCATAGCTTGTGTTACAGTGTACTGATTTACCATTAGAAAATGCTATCTAATATCTTTTAATATGATCTTGTCATTTATTTTTCATCTGTGAAATTAATAAATGTCGTTTAGTTTTTTTATTCCTTGTCCCTAATGTTATAACGACTTTCTCTATGGCTTTTTTGAAAGCTAATAAGCTTGAATGTTAGGCAAAAAATCTTTTTAAAGGGAATCTGTAATCAGGCTTTTGCTATATAATCTGAGAGCAGCATGGTGTAGAGACAAGGATGCTGATTCCAGGGATGTGTACCTTACTGGGCTGTTTGCTGTAGTTTTGTTATAATTCCCGTTTACATTGCTATAGACATAGCTGTGCTATCACTGCTGAACTGTGTATAACCCCGCCCACACCCCTGATTGGCAGCTTCTTGGGCGGGGTTATATAGGTTAGTTGGACTGTCTTACATGTGACACCTAGTCCTGCTGTGATAATCTGTTACTGATTAATCCCTGATTGTATTGAAACTACAGGAAGCTTCCTAGCAAGTGAGACATCCCTGAAAAAGGCTCTGCTCTGTAAAATTAAAATAGTTTTGGGCTTAAAACCCAGGACTAAGCTCCACAAATTTATAATGCTTGGTCATTTTTGATTTAACATCTTGAGCAGTATGAGCTATGCCCATGGATTATTTTTAGCCTGTTCAAAATTCTTCCAATTTCCCATTCATAATCAGTCACTTTTCTTTTTCATACATGTGGGTCTAAAAACTATAAAGTGTTTTCTCACTTGGTCATTCAAATCAAATTTTATTTTTTTCATGATATTTAAAGCTTTATGTTTGCAAATGTCAAGGATCCCGGGTGTAACTAGTACCGGGAGACTACACGCCGCAGTAAGGGAGCCCAGAGCAGAACGGCAGAGAACTCACCGGATAGCAAGCAGGACCTGAACCATGTGACAGAGGGGGAGTGGCCAGGGATGGAGCCAGGCGCCGGGGTGCAAAGGAGGCGAAAGACGCCGGAGAGTAGTCAAATGTGCCGAAGTCAATAACCGGGAGATAAGCGAGGTACTGGAGGGTGAGACAGAAGTATAGTCAGGTGGAAGCTGGAGGTCAGAAAGCCGAGAGAATCAAACAGACCAGATCCAGCACAGAGAGCAAACAAACAACACAGTGTGCACACGCACACCAGGGGGTCAGGCACACAGACAAAACGAAAGTATAAGGGTACTGTCACACTCTGCAACTTTCCAACGATCACGACCAGCGATACAACCTGGCCGTGATCGTTGGAAAGTCATTGTGTGGTCGCTGTGGAGCTGTCACACAGACAGCTCTCCAGCGACCAACGATGCCGAAGGCCCCGGGTAACCAGGGCAAACATCAGGTTACTAAGCGCAGGGCCGTGCTTAGTAACCCGATGTTTACCGTGGTTACCAGCGTAAAAGTAAAAAAAAAAAAAACAGTACATACTCACATTCCAGTGTCCTTCAGGTCCCTTGCCGTCTGCTTCCCGCACTGACTGAGTGCCGCCGTAAAGTGAAAGCAGAGCACAGCGGTGACGCTGTGCCACTGCCTTACGGCCGGCAGTCAGTCAGTGCGGGAAGCAGATGGCAAGGAACCTGAAGGACACCGGAATGTAAGTATGTACTGTTTTGTTTTTTGTTTTTTACTTTTACGCTGGTAACCACGGTAAACATCGGGTTACTAAGCGCGGCCCTGCGCTTAGTAACCCGATGTTTACCCTGGTTACAAGCGAACGGATCGCTGGATCGCTGTCACACACAACGATCCAGCGATGACAGCGGGAGATCCAGCGACGAAATAAAGTTCCAAACGATCTGCTACGACGTACGATTCTCAGCAGGGTCCCTGATCGCTGCTGCGTGTCAGACACTGCGAGATCGTAGGGATATCGCTGGAACGTCACAGATCGTACCGTCGTAGCGATCAAAGTGCCACTGTGTGACAGTACCCTAACTGACAGAGAATCCTAGTCCAGGGTGGGTATAAATATCCCCCCCAGATCCAAAAGGAGGCCACAACAATTAACCCTGAGAGGGCAGGTCATTAACCCTGTCCAAACCATGACAGCAAATACCAAGGGAAAATGTAAATAAAAAAAGGAAATGCATGGCATTTTTCACCCATTTTTTTTTCAAAATTATTTTAAAGGCCAATAAAATACATTTTACATTGTGTTACTTCTTAATTAGCAATTCGTTTTTATAGTGAAAGCATGTTTGAGGTTTTTTGTGGCGAGGTGATGGGTATAGAAACAAAAGTATGGATTGGCAGTGCCTTTCTACTTTTTTTTTAATTTGGCTATCTTTCTTGATTTTTTTTTAATTGTTTTACTTCCATTTTTATTGATCTAATGCTTTGTACCCCTTATTAACACTTTCAGCCCTGGGGCAATTTTCCATTTATGTATTTTCCTCTCCTTGTTCCAAGAGCTATAACTTTTTATTTTCCCATCAACATAGCCATATGAAGGGTTGTTTTTTTGCGGGATGAGTTGTACTTTTGAATTACATAATTTATCTTATCATGTGATGCACTGGAAAACGGGAAAAAAATACAATTGCAAAAAAGTGCAATTTCACAAACCTTTCTTTTTTTGTGAGGGGGAGGGTAATTTACCATGTTCACTATATGGTTAAACTAGCAATATGATTCTCCAGGTCATTATGATTGCTTAGATACCAAATATCTATTTTTTTTTATTTCACTGGTTAACAAATAACAAATTTACGAAAGCAGCGATACCAAATATGTGTTTGGCGTATTTTTTACTTGTTATATTAATATTTTTAATGAAGGGACAATTTTAACTTGTGTTTTTTTTTCTTTTTTTCATATTTTTAAAAACTTCAAAAAACTTTCTACTGTATTTACTAGTAAAGATGCTATCATCTGATCGTTTGTGCTATACATACTGACAGACTCAATTTAAAAACAATGTAGAGTATTGCCTGTAAGACAGACTTAGGGTACTGTCACACAGTGCAATTACGATCGCTACGACGGTACGATTCGTGACGTTCTAGCGATATCGTTACGATATCGCTGTGTCTGACACGCAGCAGCGATCAGGGACCCTGCTGAGAATCGTATGTCGTAGCAGATCGTTTGAAACTTTCTTTCGTCGCTGGATCTCCCGCTGTCATCGCTGGATGGTTGTGTGTGACAGCGATCCAGCGATGCGTTCGCTGGTAACCAGGGTAAACATCGGGTTACTAAGCGCAGGGCCGCGCTTAGTAACCTGATGTTTACCGTGGTTACCAGCGTAAAAGTAAAAAAAAACAAACCGTACATACTCACCATCTGATGTCCGTCAGGTCCCTTGCAGTCTGCTTCCCGCTCTGACTGTGAGCGCCGGCCGGAAAGTGAGAGCAGATCACAGCGGTTATCACCGCTGCGCTCTGCTCTCACTGTACGGCTGCACTCAGTCAGAGCGGGAAGCAGACGGCAAGGGACCTGACGGACATCACATGGTGAGTATGTACGTTTTTTTTTTTTTTTACCTTTACGCAGGTAACCACGGTAAACATCGCGTTACTAAGCGCGGCCCTGCGCTTAGTAACCCGATGTTTACCCTGGTTGCCAGCGAACCTCGGCATCGCTCCAGCGCCGTGATTGCAAAGTGTGACCGCAGTCTACGACGCTGGAGCGATACTCATACGACGCTGCGACGTCACGGATCGTGCCGTCGTAGCGATCGTAATTGCACTGTGTGACAGTACCCTTAGGCCGGGATCACACAAACGAGAAACACGGACGAGTCTCGCATGTTAATACCCGGCTCTGCCGCCGTCACTCCGGAGCGGAGCGTGCGGCCGCATAGCAATACATGGAGCTGCACGCTCCGCTCTTGAGTGACGGCGGCAATGCCGGGTATTAACATGCGAGACTCAGCCGTGTTTTTAGTATGTGTGATCCCAGCCTTAAAGAAAGAAAAAATCCAGTGATATATTGTGTCTCATGGTTTAAAAGTCAAGAATTCAGTACAAATATTAATAAATCTAAATGTTCTTGTTTCATTTTAAGGATTTTGATGTCTTAAATCTGCATAATGCGGACAGTACACGCATGGTCAGAGGAAGACAGCACTTTAGCATCCTTGGACCCCGCACAAGTACAGGTAAAGGACTTTAATAACAGTAGCTTTTACTAAAAAAAATACCCTGTGGTCCTGCAAATACTTTCAGTAGACTCAGAATTTCTAAGTTTATAAGACGTAAATTCGGATAAAAGTTCTGCTACTAAATTCCCACGTAGTCTAAAGTACCAATTCTAAAGAGAATCTCTGATAATCCCATATCTGTAAAACTTAGCAAGTGGTCCCCAAACATCTCCTCTGAACTGTGGGTCTGTCATTGGTCGCTTGGCAGCGCTAAAATGGCTACTCTGTTCAGACTTGGCACAAGTCACTGTTTACCAGATCCCAGGGGTTGCTATGGGATCTATTGGTTGGGGCCACCGAGTCAACTACTGGCCTGTGGTGCAGGCTGGCAGAAAGCTTGGTCCAGTAGTTGGATAAGATCAAAATACAAAATCGTTAGGCTGGAGATTAGTCAAAAAAAGGTCAAAATCAGGAATGTCCACGTCGAATATGATCAGAATACTCAGAGGTTCACTGAAGCTAGTCAAGATATAACTGGCAATCGACAGCAGGATTTTAGGAGCCCAGGCTACACATTAGGGAGGAAACACTGACAGAAGTTAACTCTCGATTTCTCAGCCTAGACGGAACTACAAGTCCCAGAGGACAAAAAAATAGAGTTGTCAGTACAGCCCAGTAGGAACAGGAAGAGCAGGCACTCCTACAATCTGTGCGGTTTTAATAGTTGAAAGTAGACTTTATCCATAGAGCTGTAGTGGTACGATGAAAGGTGTTTAGTACTCAGCATAAAAAAGGTTATCAATGGTAACTTGAAGAAAAAAAAAAAAAAAAAAAAAAAAGAATGGACGTCCTGTCTATCTCTCCCCGCACTCCTCTCTAACCTGCACACAGCAACTATGTCCATGCCCTGAATACAGAATAAAGGACTTTCACATTCTTTGGATTGGTGAGTGATGCATGTTCTTTTTTCTTCAAGTTACCACAGTTAACAGTTGGGACTAGCCCAGAATGGGAGAGGCTATGTGGGGATACAGGAGACATCTTCCTAGTAGTGAGTCAGATAGGGCCTAGCAACCAGTAGTAAAAGACCTAAGGTCTAATAGCTTGCAGATTTGCATGTTAAAGGGTGTTGTGTGCGTAGTGGTTGGACATCAGATAATGTGCCCTAAGTACTATGGAAATGTGAAGCGACAATTGACAGATTGGAACCCAGGCTATTCAAAAATGGTATGGAACTTTGCCTAGGGGGGAGCTGAAGACCCACTTATAGGGGATTGAAAGCAGAGTGAACTGTATCAAAAGGACGCTACCGAACAATTGTCTTTTCTATTTTTGATTTTTAATACAGATTGTGGGAAAAAATAGTTGATAAATCTTGCAGTTTTCACACAGGCCAGTGGGACTTTTTATAAATAGAAGAACCTGGCACTCAACTTAATGCTTAGTGAGAAGTTTATTTGTTGTACCAACAAACATTTTGGTCCCCAAGTTCGGGACCTTCATCGGTTACGTACTGGTAGACTTTTGGTAGAAAGGGGGCCAAGAAGAAAACAAACTGCGTCTGTGTGCAGGGCGGTTACCTGGTAAAAGGCTGTATAGAAATGCGCTTAAAGTTACGTGCATGTAGTGTGCTTCTGGCCCATACGCGGTATCCACCGCTCGTCTCTCTCTCTCTAAACTTCTCACTAAGCATTAAGTTGAGTGCCAGGTTCTTCTATTTATTATCACGAGGTGTGGGAACCTACCTGAGCACCACCATTAGTAGTGCACACATATTTATCTTCAGTGGGACTTTTTATGACTTTCATTTCTTGTTGTTTCAGGAAAGAACACATGTACATTAGCAGCAATGAACAGACTGTGAACCCATCTTTTATATTGAAGCATCTAATTAGCGTGTACAAAGGTCATTATGAAGGGAGGGGAGCTGTGACATCACTTATTGTGATTGGTAGATCCTGTGTTATCAGCTGTGCAAATATATAGAGACCCTGAGTCACTACTCACGGGTAAACCGTGAGACAGGTAGTCAGGAGGTCTGAGGTCAGATACCCGGAGTGCTCAAAAGTCAAAGGCTTGATCAGTAAACAGTCCGGGGTAAAATGCCAGGAGGTTAAGTCAAAACCAGGGAGTACAACAAACAGATAGTCAGAGGCCAAGTGCGGGGTCAGATACCTGAAGTGTCAAATACTGAAGGGATAATCCACACAAATTGTGACAACAGATCCAAGGTCATAAACAACATAAGACACACACAGCAAGCACACACACCTAACTAGAGCAAAGCTGACAATCTGCTGCTCACAGCTAGCCAGCTATATACCTAGCAAATCATTGGAGGACAGGAGGAACGTGGGGAAATGCTCACAGACTAGGCCAGACTGAGCAGCAGGGCTGTCAGCCAAAATGCTGACAACTCAGCACGTCCCAGGATCAGATTGACTGACTGAGCTGTCACTCACAAAACCGACAGTCCAGCACACTCCAGATTCCATAGGGCGGCTGAGTTGTCACTCACAGTGTCCCTAGGCCACACAGATATTAGCTGTCATTGTAATCCTGTCTCTGATGATAATGAGCCTGCTGAAAGCTCTTCCTGAAAGGACATGAAGTAGGAGTCTATAAAAAAAAAGCCCCTGTGTGCGGTGTGAAACTTGCAAGATTACGCATTTTGTTTTTTTAATAAAGATCACGATATGAAACAAAAATTCCAAAAATACATGTAATACAAAAATTGGATTTAAACAATAGTTACGTTTCTGATGATAGCCGGTTTTTACGACCTAGCTTTTTGTAGCCAAGTTTGCAAAAAAGGGGTGCTGCAAGAATGCCTTGTGTGGCTGACATCCATTACATGGGCCCCCATGCTCAATTCACCCATATTTAACATTACCTGCAAATTAGAAGCATTCACATCTGGGATAATCAATGGTGAAGATGATTTTTGCTTGCCACACATCTAATTTGTTGGCCCAGATCTCACTATCAGGCCAAGTAATGATGCTATCCAAAGTGATCTTTATCAAAAGCTGATCTTTACAGGCTTGATGAAAATGTGGTCAGAAGATGAGCTCGAATAGCCTTTGGCTGTTTGGCTGTATTAAAATATTGCTAATGAACTTGTTTTAATGTTATGATGGAATTTAGTGCTGCTTCCGATAGGTTTTAGCCTCCAGCAGTAATCATACGTAATATAAGGCTCTGAGTAGGACTGCTCTGCTGCTTAATGTAATTTAGGGAATGAAGATCAAAAGTAATGAGAACATAATCCAAATTGCATGCTATGGATAAATAAGAATATTAATACGATATCAAATTGTAATTAACCTGGGCCATCATCTAATTTATTAAAAAAGCATAGAAGGCATTCAGGGAAAGTATAAAAGGTGGAGGCGATCACTAATAGCCTTGAGAGCCCTGCAAATATTTGGAGAAAAAGGGATGTCAATGGCTGCAATGAAAAACTATCAAGGGAATACCGTGACAGAAAGGGGCCAGAAGACTGCGGTGTATGGTTTAACGCACTCCTGCACTGGTTAGAAGTACTTCACCGTCATATTAAAGAGTTCAGTGTTTTCCTTGCTAGCAGTGCAAGGGTTAATCTGTTCAGCGGAAGCTCCTGGAGCTTCCTACCCATATTGTCTCAGCTGCTCAGTGTTGGACACTCCCCTCTGCCATATGTTATTGCCTCTGGCATTTAGAGATTGCCAGTGTTAGTTCTTACTGCCTGGTTCTGAAGTTGGAGGTGTTGTTCGTGGTTGGAGTTGGTGTTTGGAGCTTGTTCAGGAGAGTGTTGCTTGGAGTTTTGTCCATGTGCACATCCTCATTATATCCTATTTGGTTTTTGCTTACTTTAACTCCCCTGTGTGCCTCTCTGTTGTTTGGTGAATATATTTTGTATGGCTGGTATTTTCTTTTATTCCTGTTCATCTTCTCTTGTTTGTCTGGTTAGTGTGTTCCTATACACTTCAGCTTCTCACTACTTTGGGTGTGAGGGAACAGATCAGACTAGTTATAGGAGCATAACAAGGCATGTGAACCCGGCATCCCCACCTTCAGGAGCAATCCGGGGGACAGGGATAGACCAGGGCGCCCCTACTTCTATGGACCGGGTAATCGCCGAAAGTCCCAACACTTGCTTGACAAAAACCACTTAGAAATCCTAACTGTTCGCCTATATTATTGCTATTATGAACCTCCACTATTTTTTTTAAACTTCAACCTTAAAAGATAATCTGTCAGCAGGTTTTTGCTATGGAATCGGAGAGCTGCATATTGTAAGGGCAGAAAGTCTGATTCCAGTCATGTATCACTTATTGGACTGCTTGGTGCAGTTTTGATAAAAGATCCATTTTTCTCTGCTATAAATTCTGAGCTCTGTATAACCTCAACCACACCGCTGATTGGCAGCTTTCTTTGTACATTGTACATTGATAGCTGGCTGACAATCAGTGGTGGAGGCAGGGTTGCACAGATGGACTGCCTGGCACGTGACAGCTAGTCCTGCAGTGATTTGCTCCTGCTGATAAAACACTAATTGTATTGAAACTGATGAGCAAGTGCCGCATCCCTCAGGCTGTCAGCCCCTACATAATTCTGCTCTCAGATTGGATATAAAAAAAACCTGCTGAGAGTCTCCCTTTAAGTCTATTTTCATCAGTGCATAAGATCTGATTTTCATCCATTTTTGGTCCTTTTGTCTATTTTTACTATATTTTGTTCTTATATGCAAAAAAATAAATTCCAAAGATTCTCCTACCCATTAAAAGTGAGAAAGCAGCACTCAGTTGACACATGGATGGCATCCGGGTACTGTCCTTTCTGTTCACAGACCCATTGATTTGACTGAGCAAATTTGATTCATGACCCAGTTCAAAAACAGACATGTCTCCATTTTTTTTTTTTTTTTTGCGAACGCTCAGTCATGTAAACAGCCCCATAGACTATAATGCATATGTGTTCTACCTGGGGAAAAAAACACAGATAGAACATGTATGTGACAAACGGACATCTGAACGTTGCCTTACTTGTGTTGAGTGCTTAACTAGAAGAATAATTCCAAAAGGACCGGAAACGTTGGGACATACATAACATTTTTGTATTTTATTTTTCCTTCAATGTAGCCAATGGAGGGCTTAATTTGTGCAACAAGAGTTATACTTTTAATGAAACCATATTGGATACATAAAAAAATAAAGAATAATCAATAATTTATATGTTTAAAATAAAAGCAATTCCACCCTATACTCCTTAGTTTACACAAATTTCTGGAGTAAATTGTAATAATTTTTCAGACCACTCCCCACTCAATAAACCTTACCTACTTTTTCGTAAATGGAGAGAGGCGCATAGAAAGGAGAAAGGTTATACATTTTGGCACAAAACACAAGTGGGCTAAAATGTGTACCGTAACTTGTTTACCTCTCGCAGGTCACATCTATAACTCCTGAGTCACATTATCAGATCGGTACTGAATGGAATCTCTTATCTCAGTAATTGGATGCTAATGATATTATAGATGCTTTTTCCATAGTCTCTTTCATCTTAAAATTACTGTTTGTACCTTGTTATCAGAAAGCGAAATGCTTTAGTAACGCTTAAGTGTCTAATCTTCCAGCTATGAGTGATATTCTTTATGTGGATGGTTAGAAAATCCATTATAAGGTAAACTATTGGTAGGAACTTATTTCTGAAAAGTCCTAGAATGTCTTATAAGTCCACATAGGAGAAAAATGAACCGATTATTCCGATCAGACTTTCAGAGTTTGGTTCGAGCGTCACTCTTTTTTCTCGTACATGGAAAAAAAAAAAGTTTCTTCACCTTCTCCATTCCGATAGGCCACAAAATTCAGACCACACTTTGATGTCATCCGAGTGCTGTCTGATTTTTTTCACTGACCCATTGACTTGCATTTTGCCAATTTTTATTTGACTTTCGGATCAAAATCGGACATGTCTCAGATATTTTTTTCAGACTGCTCGGTCCACGGAAAAAAAAATAGAATATCATAGATATGAGTGCTATCCAAGAAAACCTCGAAAAGCACTTGTATGTGAAAATCGGACATGTGAATAAGCCCGAAGGGTAGGGGCTGGCAGGAGACATTACTATCTCACTAGCAGAATTTCTCTATAGTTCGGGCTCATTTTTTTCAAGTACGAGAGAAACGGTCCTAGTTTCATGAGTGATTTTGTTCAGAGTTTCACCAGATTTCTGTCAGTGTCATCCAAGTTTGGTCACAGTTTCATCAGTCTTTCTCAAATGAGAAAAAAAGTTTCCTTACCTTCTCTTATCTAGCAATCTGTGAAAAACAGACAGCACACAAATGGCATCCTAGTACTGTCCGATTGTTTCACATCCCTTTAGACTTGCATTGCTCAGATCAATATCGGACATATCTCCGTAATTTTATGAGGACCACTCAGTCTGCAAAAAAAAAAAAAAATCAAACTTGTGAAAAGCCCCATTCTACGTTCATTTGAACATAGGCTTAGGCTCACCAAATGTCCTATTCTGACCTGTTTTTGTAGATCACACTTTGCCACACAAGTCCTGTTAAAAACAGATGGTTGAATGTGCCCTTAGGTTTGATGGTGCTTTGTGCAGAATCTTCTGGTGATGCCGCCTCCTTTATGGTGTATCTTATAGTGCCCAAATAATACCATCGTAATGGCCCCTGTTTCATCAATTGAGCGTTTTTGTAAGTCACATTTTGTCTTGTCTTTTTACGCTGACAAATTTGGCACCAAATTTATCAAAATTGTGACAATATTTGGGATAATTTGGCTCAAATTCCAAGTTACTTATATTTTGTCTCTTGCTTTTTTTTGCACCATTTGTGAGTAACAGGTCCCAAGAATCTTCTAAGCTTTAAAAAGTTGCACATTAATCCTCAACTATGCATAAAGTGAGTCCGGTTTTGTTCTCCACAAGGGTATACTGTAATGTAATTGTGCAAAACTTTTTCAACATTTCAAAAAGTTGCAAAAATGAACCAGGCTAAAACATCGGAACAACCAAAACCATGACCATAATGCCGACCAAAACAAAAAAAGACAAAACAAAGGAAGGCTACTGTTTCAATAAATGTATCTCCATTTTATAGCCAGTGTGCTGAATAGAAAATTAGGAAATGACTTTATTTACAGGAAATGTGAGCTGCTGTAGACGGAGGAGACAGATCTTAGAGATTGTCCTTCATGCACAGCTTATTTATCAGTCTGCACAATCTCTCTTCTGTCCTCCTCTCCTTACCTGTACCCAAACTTTATTCCTCACCATATTAATACTCGTCCATCTTTGTAGGCCAACTCACCAGTTTTTCCCAGCTCTGCCAAAAATGGACCAAGCTGGTGATGTAGTGTGATGCCATAGCTCGTCTAATTCCTGACGCTGTGGCGTTCCTTAAGCCATAAATCTTATTACAGTCCCTGGGTTTATGGCTGGGTGCATGGAGACACAGGTCTCTTAATGAATCAGGAACATCTGGCGAGTGGCATATGCCACCGTGCGCTCAGCCAGAAATCTAGGGACTGGAGTAAGCTTTCTGGAGTAAGAAACGCCACAGCTCATCATGAATTAAACGAGCTGTGGCGTCACACCCCATCCCTCCCAGCTTCGTTCATTTTTTACAGAGCTGAGAAAAACAGGTGTCTTGAAATTGCACCCAAGGATGAGCCAGACATGTGCAAGTCCACAGTATAATAATCTTAGTGAATTAAATGAGCTGTGGAATCACACCCCCGTCCCACCCAGCTTCGTTCATTTTTAGAGGAGCTGAGAAAAACTGGCATGAAAAGTTGCCAAACATTTGCTCAACTTTAAGTATTATTACTACTACAACATGAACGATTGACGTAAAAACACCCCGTCATGAAGATTGGTGAAAAAAACAAACACCCGTCTTGATGAATAAAGGCCACTATTTGGGGACATGGTCTAAGAACCATTTTCACTTTAGAAAAAAGGTGCAAAAGCAATAAAGAGTATCTAAATGTAATAAATGTAATAAATAAATCTAAATTTACAGACAATTTACTAAAGTAACCACTACTAAATGAATTAACAAGAGAATTAAGCCACATTCTATGATGCTGCATTTCCAAAACTTTGGCCTCCAAGAGTGGAATTGTGAGTGCAAACTTCGCATGTCAACGTTATCCAAGCCAGTGGTGATAAGAGCGGACGATAAGTCCTGTGCAATCTTAGGACTGGCTCTGGCTGCTCCTATAATTTGACCTCTTGACAAATAATGTATCTACAACTAATTGATTATATAATTATCTTATTTAGCCAATTTCTCATCATTTTTCCATCTTTTTTATAAATGGAAACAAACGATTGGAGAGTGCAAATCATTAAATATAGTTCCCAGTTATCACTGTTTGATGAATCTCATTACAGGCTCAGAAAATTACTATGAGAAAAAGTTGCGGACAACGAAAAGACGCTGTCAACAGCCCAAAACGTTGAACAGTCCTGAGGATAGCCTATACTACAACCAGATAAATGTGAGTGTAAGGGGGTAATACTGATATCTGACCACATTAATTTGGATTATGCAGGGAAAATAAAAAGTAATATTCCAGCTTCCACACTTGTTACGTATGCTGTGTAAAGGCATGCATACGTGCTGTGTTACATGCCTACATATATACATGCATGTACACTCATTTTCTACTTCCAACAGGTACACACAAAATATAAGCACAATACATATTTACATTATTTTGCATATGCGACATACACAGATACATATTTGGCTCTTATTACATCTGAAGAACACTTGGACTACTACCCTTGGAAGCTGAAAGAGCCAAGAGCAAGTAAGGAGGCACTCAGGCACCTGGCTACACAGAAGGAGGCAAGCAAGATTCTTCTTCAGCCGCTAGTCCGACAGCGGACGATGATTTCTAAACCAGGCTAGAAGCTGTAGGCAGAATAAAAATGGAAACGCTGAGCAGTAGTACTACAAAATTGCTGTAGGATACACCATTTTTGCCATGATTTTCTATAATTGCGTAAAAAAATACAGAGTTTTCCCACAATTATGGAAGATTGTGGCAATTTTTCAACATGTCATGCTCAGTTGCATATTAGTTGACTCCATGATGCTCAATGCAGAAGTTTAGTTGTTCTGGGTTCAGTGTTCGCAGGTTACTGTAGATATTACTGGAGTCTGTACCCTGCGTCTGCCTAGCACAGGATCCCCCCTCTTTTAAAAAGGACCTGGGTCACTAGCTTAAAAAAATTGAGTTATATATCCTGTACAATTCCCTGACATCCCCTGATTCTAACTCTCTTTTCCATATTGCAATGTGTCACTGCATTGCAGAGATATTCACATTTGTTTCTTTTATTGAGCGCAGTATGTGAAATCTCTGCTTGTAGTGCAATCTGGCGTTTCTTCAGAGTCTTCTCTGGGGTGCGGGTGCGCTTTCACCCCTTTCTCCCAGACACTGCCAATCACAGCTCTGCAGTATCTGAGACTGTTAGACTGCTAGATCAGCTGTTGAGTTTTGATTGGAAGTATCTGGGAGGGAGGAGTGAAAGGACAAGCACGCAGAGAAGACTCGGAAGAAACACCCAGTTCATCTACAAGCAGAGATTTCACCTAGTGCTCTTCAAAAACAACAAATGTGAATATCTCTGCAATGGAGTGACGCAACGTAAAAAGGGTATGAGTGGTAGAATCAGGGAAATGCATGGATTTTTTTTTTACAAGGACTCTAAATTGTACATATAATTGCAAGTTTCCCATTCTTTTTCTTTATTTTGGCAGCAGTTTCCTTCTCTGCACAACAAGAATTGGGTATTTGGAAATTAATTTCATGTTTTCCCAAAGAATTTGTGCACAGTATAAAGAAACAATTACATAGAAGTAAAATGTGAGATAATTTCAATAAGAAGAAGGTAGTGATTAGATAGAAAATTAATTTAAAAAAACGTGGCTATAGAGGAAATGTACCATTGTACCACCTCTCAAAAAAAATTAAGTCCAATTACAAAATGTAGTTTATCATATTCTAGAATTTTAAATTCCCTGATAGAATAGCAGTTGATTAGTATTTTGGTTTAACAATTTTATTGCAATGTTGCTGTAAAAAGCCCTAATGTTCCCAATCATCGGGTATCCTGGGATGATCATGAAGACTTTTCATTTAGTAGAATAAATATGGAGCTCACTTGCCGACTTGATGGTGTTGAGGATCGCTCTTTTTAATCCGTCTTCAACCTTTCCCTCCTTCCCCTATTGTAGCAGCCCATCTCTCTATCCCCTCTCTTAGCACTGCGCCGGCTGAACATGTGCCCATGCCCTTTATCTGTTGCTTTCATATCAGGATGTCTCCTTTCACGGTGAATAATTGATGTGGTTTATCAAAGAAAACCAACATGCATGCTTCATCAGGCTCACTTGAACCCTTTGATCAAAAAAATTATGCTTTGACTTGTGATATTATCAGCATCTGCTTGCATTCAACACAAAATCACTTTGAATTAAAAATTAACGACTCCCTGCTTAGCTTCTGAAAGCGTGTTCTTGGTCCTTCCCGCAGGGAACTCTAGAATATCAAGGGAGCAAGCGGAAGCCGAGAAAACTTGGGTAAATATCTATGCTCATTTTAAGAACTGTAAACAGACGTCCGTTTGTAAAATAGGAAATTTTTTAAAACGTTGAAATTGTACGATATTGGCCCCTGGATGTGTGTCTATAACTAACACATGCCACCTATAAAAGTGAGCGAAGGACGTGCGCCATATGTGTAAGAAAGAAGTGGGAAAAAGGAGCAAGTAGTGACTCAGTAAGGATAAGTGGGATGCAGAATCTGTAGCAACACAATGCCTCTAGACTAACTGAGCAGGGTTGGGGCGATCTTGTGTCCTCCATGGTGTCTCAAGGGTAGGACAACCTTTGCTGGTACTCAAGGATTTGGGGTTCTGAACTCAGGCAAGTGTTACGGCATAACATTTCCAGTCGAAAAGGACAGAATCCGAGAAGACAATCCAAAGACTTCTAGTTGAAAGTGACTTTTTACATTAAAGGATCATGCCAAGGATTAGAAAAAGGTTCTTTTTTTTCCCCAAACTCCAGTCCACTGCCAGTATTTAGGTATACTGAGGTTCAGCTTCTTTTACTTAAATTGGGATGAGTTGCAATGTCGGAACAAGAGTGCCACTGTATCTTCCCCTTAAAAAACATTGCTGTTAGTTGAAAAAGGAATCTGTCATCAGGTTTTCTGATTCCAGTGATGTGCCACTTACTGGGCTATGTTTTTTCTGTTTCAATATAATCAGTGTTTTAGCAGCAGGTGATTATCAGTAGAGGACAAGGTGTCTCGTGCCTCCTGGTCCAATCATACCTCCACCACTGAACAGCAGCTGTCTGCCCGTATGCACTGTACAAAGAAAGCTGACAGTTAGAGGTGTGGGCAGGGATATACAGAGCTCAGCATTCAGAGCTCGGCTAGATCTGCAGCAGAGAAAACTGATAGTTTACTGGGTGCAGCAGTTGTGATACAAAGTGACATTTCTGGAATCAGGGTCTCTGCCCCTTCATCGTGCTGCTGTCAGATTACATAGTAAAACCTGTGAAAATCAGGAGTGTGAATGATCCCTTATTCATCCATTAAACCCTCTCTTCCAGCGCTGGCACTTCTATGGTCCCCATTGTTTTTTTATTTGCCCTGCTGCAGGTGGTCATGTTCTGTACAGCCATATCACCACTATACTAATCACTGGATTCAGAGGTCTCATATTCTACATATGGGCGTCACTGCTGAGACCAATGCTCGGCTGCATTTGCTACATGGGTACACTGCATGTGATCAGCTGCAGAAAAGTGAACGACGACCACCAGCGGCACGGACCACAGGGGCCGGGCCAGCGGTGCTGAAGAAGCGGGATTTTAAACAATTGAGGCATTTTTGGGGGGCGAAGGGGGTTAATCTTAGATTATTCCCTGCTGTTAGGGTACCGTCACACATTGAAATTTTCATCGCTGCGACGGCACGATTCGTGACGTCGCAGCGTCGTATAAGCATCGCTCCAGCGTCGTAGACTGCGGTCACACGTTGCAATCACGGCGCTGGAGCGATGCCGAAGTCCCCGGGTAACCAGGGTAAACATCGGGTAACTAAGCGCAGGGCCGCGCTTAGTAACCCGATGTTTACCCTGGTTACCAGCGTAAACGTAAAAAAACAAACCGTACATACTCACCCGTCGGTGTCCTTCAGGTCCCTTGCCGTCTGCTTCCTGCTCTGAGCGCAGCCGTACAGTGAGAGCAGAGCGCAGCACCGCTGTGATCTGCTCTCACTTTCCGGCCGGCACTCAGAGCAGGAAGCAGACGGCAAGGGACCTGAAGGACACCGACGGGTGAGTATGTACGGTTTGTTTTTTTACGTTTACGCTTGTAACCAGGGTAAACATCGGGTTACTAAGCGCGGCCCTGCGCTTAGTTACCCGATGTTTACCCTGGTTACAAGCGAAGACATCGCTGGATCGCTGTCACACACAACGATCCAGCGATGTCAGCGGGTGATCAAGCGACGAAAGAAAGTTCCAAACGATCTGCTACGACGTACGATTCTCAGCAGGGTGTCTGATCGCAGTAGCGTGTCAGACACAGCGATATCGTAACGATATCGCTAGAACGTCACGAATCGTAACGTCGTAGCGATGGAAATTTCAATGTGTGACGGTACCCTTAGGAAAACATTTTCATATCTTGGAAAACTCTTGTAAAGATAAAGGGACACAGATAAAAGTCAAAACCAAAAAGGAGCTGTCCAGCACCGCGCAAAACTGAAGGAGACCTGCTCCCTATAAAGTGGGTGTTACTGGTGGAAAATCCTGATGAAATGTATTTATGTTGGGAGGATTTAATCGGCTTTCCAGTTACCTACTTACAGATAGGAGATAACTACTAGATTGGGGGATCTGACTGCTAGGACCCCTACTGATCGCAAGAACAGGGGTCCTGTGTCTAACATTTGCCCCAGACACAAGACGGTGGCCATGAGGAGTTGAGCAGGTAGAGCATGCACCCACCGCTTCATTTAAAGTATGTGAGAGGGAGGAAAGAAGCAAAGGAGCACTCTGAGCATAGGTTTCAGCAAGCACTAGATATATTCTATATGACATCTGGGTCTGCTCTACTTATGGTGTATATATGGTTAATCGTCTTTGTAATACATGCATGTAATACATAAGACTGATATTGTACCCCATACGACTTGGTGGGATTGGGGCGATTGGTATAAAAGCATCTGCTTATTTTTCTGAAACAGCACCACTCCTATCCTCAGGCTGAGCGTGGTATTGCATCTCTCTCATTGGGGCGGATTCACAAACATTTGCAACTTTTGACATTTTTACGCCAAGTCCCGGCCAGCTGCACCAAAATGGGAATTTGTGGGACAGGGCATCGTGGCACCAGTACACCAACCTCATCGGTGGCGTAACTTATGCCAGAAATATTACTACAGTCCTTGACTAAAATAGCATTCCCAGACACTTAGAAAATGCACGCAAAAAAAATATTTTGTTGCATCTTACCAAACCAATCTCCTTCATTAATACTGTAGCATACAACTCCTGTCTTAATGAATGAGTTCCTTAGTCTTTTTAAATACCAGACTTCCTTGGGATCAGAGTGACTTTGTATTTGAAAAAAACCCAAACTTTCTTTCTAACCTTATATGATCCCGTAATATCTAACGAAGAAAAAAATTCTAATATTAGAAGTGTGTTGGTTTTAAGGAATCGCACAGTTTCCTGTTCTTTAGAATTCTCAATGTTTCAGCCCAATAATCCATTATGGATTATACTATTACTTGTCTTATCTCCATTGTCTCATTTAGCCAAATCAAACTTTTAGATGGAGAGGATGAATATTACAAACTATTATCAGCGGTCGACTCCATTCCTGAGGAAGACCTCTCAGTCAGCGCCCCTTTGGATGAGCATGGAGCCTTTTTTGCCTCCAGCTAAAGTTCTGTATGTTAATCCGGACTAACTTGAAAAAGGTAAGAATATTATCTCTTTATTACGGGGATAACAGGATTTCTTAAAATGGTTAAATTTGGGCAAATATAACCAACCTCCCCATCCTCCTCCAACATCTACAGCCATAGGCTTTACAAAGACCTTTCGGTTTTCGACATGAATGGAAAAAGTGAATATAAACTTTATCTAAGGTTTGGCTAATTGGCTGATATATTTCTCTAAGAAGCAAATTAATGCAAAGGAATAAAATTATCGCAATTCGCCACAAAGCCCCACAAATTCTAGAACTCCACCATTCAGCACCAGTTGCTTTACAACCCAGCATGATATATGGTAATCGTTCATACATTTACTCAATCATTGATTTTGCTCTGGATAAGGATCACTTTTTATACCTTCCTCTACTGAACTTTTTTCCATTGTTTAAAACTAGGATCAGAAAATGATCTATTGTTTAATCAGATTTTTGTGTTAAGTTTTTTTTTTTTCTAAATGCTGTCAATGTTTTTTTTTAGTATCACAAACTTTATTAAAAAAAAAAAGAAAAAAATAGTAATTTGCCATTTTCATACTGGCCACTGGGTTTTTTGGGAAAGTCTTTGGACTTTTCAGCACGCTCTGTATCATCAGAGACAAAATAACAATGACTGGTAACAGCTCTAAACACAGCTGGAGATGTCACAGCTCACCTCCTCCACCTCCCTTTACAAGGACCTCCACACACGCTCATTATATGCTTCAGTACAAAAGGTAAGGTCAGGGGTTGACCATTGTGGCTATCTACATGTGTTGTTTCCTGAAATTACAGAATGTTAATGTCTAAAAAAGCCTCAGTGGCCAGTGTGAAAATTGCACAATTTCTATTTTTTTTATTTTTAAAACAGTTTGTGATTTGTAAAAAACAAAAACGTTGCCAAAAATATGCTCTACTATGACGTGTCTGCAGATGACCACACAAACACCCATATGAAAGGGCTAAATAAAGAAGGCCTGTCGCTAGGTCATTAATTCCCAATATGCCCAATGTGTTGCAGCTGTCGAACATCCGCAAGATATGCAGCCGCGGGGACTCGAACATATTATTCGAGCACGTCGAAGTCACTCGGTTAGCACCTGAGCATGCCCAGATAACACCTTATCCAAGCACTAACACTGAGCAAATACTGAATGTGTGAACGTGGCCTAATACTGATGTGTAATAAATAAAAGAAGGCACCATTCATTCCAAAACGCAGCAAAAACTGATCCTCTCCATCTTCAGTCCGGAGATCTGAAGCTGCAGATAGGACTTTTGGGCTGGACTCGTAGATCTGTTCTTACATCATATTATCATGCTGTACTCAAATAATTGAAGTCTTGAGGTCTTTTCAGTATTCCTAGCAATCCTTAAAAATCTGCCCTGCAGCAGTGGCTGGATCAAGAGATCAAAGTATCTTCTATGTCAAATGTTTTTTTTTATTATTCTTTCTTTGTGCTCTTTCATCCGAATTTCCTATGTCCCATTCATGATCTTCCAATAAACACTTCAACAACGGGGGGAAAAAAAATCTTGAGATTTCAGCCTCTCGTTTCCGGCCCCTTTTGTGACACAGCTGTATGTTGTACCAGTTTAAGTCTTTGTTTTCAGCTTTGCTGTGATGAAGCCCTGGCCTTAGTTTTATTAAAAAGTAATCACATCCAGACAGCTTTAGTGTGGGATAAACAAAACATCTCCATTTACTCCTCCATGATAGCGCTGAACAATTTTTATTGAAGACACATTTAGGCTTGACATCAAAACTACTGAGGCAGCATTATTCTGCGCGGCCTTTTAGGACTTCAAAAGAACATAAAGGTTTGTGTTTCTCGTAGGATTGTTCTCCGGGTTTAAAAATAAATCGTTTCATTGCACAAGTAGCTATCGATTCCCATTGTTCCAAATGTGCGGGATTAAGAAGTTCAAGTCAAGCAACATATGGGATACGTCTAACGATATGCAGAACAGAATGCAACCTGACATGATACACCACCTGTCAGACCGTCGTATAGCACTCCAGGGAAAGAACCAACAGCTAGTCACACTGCAGGTGCTGCAGAAATGGATTTCCCATGACGCAAAAGATAGCTATGCGTTATGGGATATGTTCTGGGAAAACAGCTGGACTGAAGATCGTCCTATAAACAAACCAGTATAATATATGGAAACGTACCACTCTATTTTGCTTAGGCTGTAGGGGATTTTTTTTGCAAACCAATCTTAAGCCTTAAACTATTGGAACAAGTAACATTGATTATCTTGTGACAAGGGCACCTGTCAAGGCATGGGATATATTAGGCAAGAGAACAGTCTTGGAAAGAGGAAAACTGGGCAAGCGTGAGAAAGAGTGTCATCAACAAGGGCCAAATTGGGATGGCTAGGCCACTGGGTCAGAGAATTTCCAAAATGGCAGATCTTGTGAGGTTTTGTTAGTTAATTCCAAAAGTGCTCCAAAGAAGGACAATTGGTGAACGGGCCACCGGGCCATGAGCGGCCAAGAGTTTATGTAAGGAAAGAAGACTTACCGTCATGTCCGATCCAACAAACTGCTGAAAAATTGACCGCTGGCAATAATAGAAAGGTTCCGTAATGCACAGAGTACCAACGGTAGACGGTAACCTGGTCTAATTATTCAGGTTATATTTTACTCCATGTTGCCTAAATTAGGACGATGACAACTAGTTATACTATGAGAAGAAGACGACAAACCTGTGAAGTGTGTGTGATGCTCCGTACAATGTTTTTTCTGGTAAATCTTGAAGGTCTTTGACCTTAATGGAAGATGACCAATCACGCGTCATATAATAATGGTGTCTTCTTATGTGGGGTCTTCAGGCACCAAAGATTTGGAGTGACGAACTTCAGATGATGATGTAAGACAACTGTCAACTGATTGTGTCCTCTCCCTTCTGTAATGATTTGGAATTTGCTGCTGAACAAGACTGTTGTTCCTCCTGCGCCTAAGACCCAAATTTGTAGCCTTCCAGCATCATGTTAACAATTTGTAATGACCTAACATATATAACTACATTTTCTTCTAGATGTGATCAGGTCACACATTCTTATGCAATGACAAGGAGCATGTAGTGGTTACAGGACAGTGCTAGGTTACGGGATGGATTACATGTACCTTCTGGTATTTTTTTTTCAAAAATAAAATGTAACTTGCTATTAACACTTTGCAAAAAAAGTGATGAGGGAATTTTCCCAAGTTGAATGATTTAAAAGTCCCCTGGGCAACAGCTGATATAATCTTGAGTGTTGGCCTAATATTTTGATATCTTGAATGTTGCCGTATTTTCTTCTCAAACCATCTAATATTGACAACTTATAGTAATAGATGCTCTTTGTATCATCATCTAATAAGTCTGATATGACCGCAATGGTGCGTTTTTATAAGGTTGGTCAATGCCCAATAGATTTTCATCAATTTGACTAAACAAAATGTTGTCAGCATTCTTTGCAGATTGCATGGAACTACTTACACTGTGCTCAGTTGTTTCTCTGTGTAGGTCTGGTCTTATGCTTAACATTTCATAAATATCACCTCATCTGTTCTCGCTGGTATTGCTCCTTATAATAATTTAAATGACTGGGGAAAAATATTAAAACACTTTGAGAAAAAAAAATCTAATTGTCGATAAAGCAAATCAAAGTAGAGTTGATCTTAGTGTGTAGATTTCTGAGAGTTGACTTTCACATAATATGTGAAGTTCCAGTGTGGTCCAGGTGATAGGTGCACCCCCTATAATTATAATGCCTAAGAAGAATGTATTTATGCAAGGGATGGAGAAGAAAATAATGACACTGCTTTATGTAGGCAATGAAGGGGTCATGTCCTGGAACAAAAAAAAAAGTAGGAAGAATTTCCAAATTCTTTGTATAATGATGGCCCACAATAATAAGATTTGTTTTTGCAAGAAAAGCCATAATCAAAGCAAGAAAAAAAAAACTTTGTGAAACAAAAACCTTGTAATTTGTTGGACATTATTTCCTAAAATATATTTGATAGACATCAGTCTAGTCCATGATGGTGATTTTAGGTGGGGGATCAATGCACCAGCCAGAAATTGGCCCGTCGTTCCAATCACATTTACGTAAACCATGAAAGTTGATTTTGCCAGTGAAGGAATGTCCATTTGTAGCCAGGAAGGTTTGTGGGAACTTTTACTTATTGCCAACAGATATATGCGTTGGTAAATTCTTAGTTTCAAATAGGTTTTTATTAAGAATAACAAGATGATTGACGTTACATTCGTATTTTCAATACAAAATTTTCTCCCCCCCCTTCAAACAACTCCCTTTGATCCCAACACCCCCCACCCCAACCCAACAAGACAGCCCATCTTGCTTAACACCTCCATCAGTAAAACAAAAGGATAACTAATCCCCCAGCCCCTAATGTAAGCCACACTTTACAATGCCATTAATTAGGGATTGTAGTTCATTCAATTTGTATAATACCCCTATCCCTATCCCATGGCGATCCACGGAGACCACAGTTTATTGAACACTTCGATTTTCCCTTTCTTTTTGTAAAACCCCTTTTCGAGTGTCAGGCCTTGTTTCACATATTGTAGGAATTCTCCTCTTGACGGCGGTTCTTCCCTGATCCAATTTCGAGCTATTACCTTCCTAGCCATGTATAACAGTCTGGCAATAGCTATCTTTAGGTTACTATCTACTCCAATCTCATCCACGCATCCCAACAGGCACACAATTGGATCTCTTGGCACCACACATCCATATGCACCTTCCATACGACTCAAAACTACTAACCAAAATGCAGCCAGTCTCGGACACGTCCACATCATATGAAATATATCCGCATCCGTAGATTTACACCTTGGGCATTCGGAATTATCACGCAAACCTGCCTTATATAGTATTATCGGAGACTTATAGACCCTGTGTATTACATAGAGCTGTGACAGTCTATATGGTTCGCTCACTGACAGTCTAGGGACCCATTCTAGCACCGACTCCCAAGTCTCTTTATCCATTGGACCCAGATCCCTCTCCCATTTAGCTCTCGCCATTATCGGAAATCCCAACAGGAAAGTATGTAGCAGATCTTTATACAAAGTAGATATAACCCCCCCCAGTAGACCCTTCATTACACACATACTCCAGTACTATATCTCTTTGAATTCTAATATCTCCGCTCCTATTCTGAGCTCTAAAAGCATGCAACATCCGCAAATACTGATACTCCCCCGCAGTCCCCAGACCAAACTCCGCCTGCAATTGGGAAAATGATTTTAACTCACCTCGCTCAAGTATCTGATACACGTACTGAATCCCTTTGACCTGCCATTCTGTCAGTATCCCCAGTGCCTCAAACTCCTGTAAGTTATTGTTATGCCATAGCGGAGAGAATCTCGTCAAGTCCGTGATCCCGCGTATATGTCTCAATCTACCCCACAACCTACGTATCAACAACACAGTCGGGTATAATTTCCCCAGAGCTCCCAAGGATCCATCCTCCAAACATTGTACTACTGGCTTTCTTTTTGTCATCACTTCCATCAACCGCTGTACTGCTCCAAGAGACCCCTCAAGCGCCCATCCCTTTAGATGCTGACTCTGTGCTGCAAGAAAGTATATTTCAGGGTTAGGCAATGCTAGTCCCCCATCGTCCTTGGGTCGCTGAAGTGTCTCCAGTCTAATCCGCGGATATTGTCTCCCCCATATTAAATTCCTAAACAGAGAGTTGATCTGTCTAAATTTCCCGCGCGGTATCCACACTGGTGCATTATGCAAAATATACAGTATTTTCGGCATCAGAATCATTTTAATAAGATTCACCCTACCTACCACAGATAAATGCAGCTTAAGCCAGGCATCCACTTTTGCCTTCAGAACACCCAAGATTGGAGTCATATTCCTATGTATATAATCAGTAACAGGCATACATACCCATATGCCAAGGTACTTGAATTGGCTCGTCACCTTCAGTCGCCCATCTTCCAGTGGCTCCCCCCCAACATCATCCACTTTAAACAAGATAGACTTACTCCAGTTTATCTTAAGTCCCGACACTGATCCGAAGCGTTCAATAATCCCAATGGCTCCCTCCAAGGACGCACCCGGGTCAGCCAAAAACAAAAGAATGTCATCTGCATACAATGCCACCCTTTCTTCAATCCTCCCATATTTAAACCCAGTCATCTCATCAGACCGTCGAAGTTTAGCAACCAGTGGCTCCACAGCCAGAGCAAACAAAAGAGGAGAGAGTGGACACCCCTGCCTAGTCCCTCTAGTTAGTTGTATGGTCCGTGATAACTCCCCGTTCACCCTGACCCTGGCCATCGGCATCGAGTACATCAGCCGAATCCAAGATATGAACTGCGGTCCAAACCCCATATTCCGCAACACCTGCCAAAGATACTCCACGCTATCAAACGCCTTGTGGGCGTCTAAAGATGCAATAACTCTCTGGCCACAGTTATCGGATCTGAGCTGCAAATTCATAAATAGCCTTTGTAGATTAATCGCAGTGGACCTATCGGGCATAAAGCCAGACTGGTCTGAATGCACCAAGCCGGAAATGACACTTGTCAACCTCATCGCCAATACCTTAGCCAGGAGTTTAACATCTATGGTGAGCAAGGAAATTGGCCGGTATGAATCCGGCAGTGTCAAGTCCTTCCCCTCCTTAGGAATCACCACTATTATGGCCTCTCGCATAGATGCCGGTAAACTTCCCCTATCCCTAGCCTCCTCCAGGACCGCCTTCAATCTAGGGATCAATACTTCCCCCAAGTTTTTATAAATTTCGGCAGGAAATCCATCTACACCAGGCGCCTTTCCATTAGTCATAGATTGCAATGCGCGACCCAACTCCTCCTCCGTAATGGGAGCCTCCAAGTCCTCTCTATCTATATCACTCAACCTTGGGAGCTCCAATTCCTCAAGGAACGCCACTGTCTCCTCCATTGACCCATCAACCCGAGAGGAATATAGGTCCGCATAAAAATCCGCGAAACTCTCCAAAATCTCTGAAGTCCCAGAGACAGTAATACCGCTCCTTGACACCAGAGAATGGACGAAGGAAGTACTTCTCTGGGCAGAAGCCACCAGTGACAGCAAATGACCCACAGATTCACCCTCTTGGTAATAAGCCAGATTCATGAATTCCCTTTTCCTTTCAGCCTTACCCAGCAAAACTTCCTCCAGCTGACTCTGCGCTGCCTTTAACCTCCTCCCAGCTTCGAAAGATCCTGTTATTATCATCTCGTCTTCGGCTATCCTCAACCCATCAAGCGCCAATTTCTCTGCCTCTCTCGATTTCCGCTTACACCTGCTAATATCCCTAAACAGCAGCCCTCTCAAGTATGCTTTCATGGCTTCCCACACAGTAAGAGCGTCCGCACTACCCTCATTTATCTCAAAAAATTCCACCAACTCCTGCTTTATCTTTTCCAAATCTATATTATGTAGCCAATAAGGGTGAATTTTCCACTCCCTCCTGCTCCCGGCTCGTGTCCCCACCGGTTGAAACTCCACCTCAACTGGACTATGGTCTGAGAAAGCCCTAGGCAAATATCTCACATCCCCCACCATCATGTCCATCAGACAGTTGCCCAGCGCCAAATCAATCCTAGACAAAGTACCATGAGCTGGCGAGTAACATGAATACCCCCTTTCCCCAGTATGTCTAACTCTCCATAAATCGATCATACCTACTTCCCGGACATAGGTCCCAAACGTAGTGACATGTCCCACCGTCCTATTCTGGGGGGTTTTATTTTTATCCCAAAAGTCATCACATATATTATTGAGATCGCCAATAATTAGAAGTGGTAATGGACCCCAACGCTCTACCCTCTCCAGCACCTCTCTTATCTTCTTACTTGAGTATGGAGGCGAAAAACCAGAAAAAACGTACTATCCTTAAAACGATATTTTATTATTAAATTGTCTAAAATCCCAATAGATAAAACTCAAATGTATGCAATCAACATCAGCCAACTGGGTTGGGTAAGCTAGAAAAATAGGGAGAAAATAGCAGATATGCCTGACACAGTCCCTGTAGGTGGCCCTAAAGTGTCTTAAACCTACCTACCAGCGGAGGTTGGCACCCTAGATTTCGATATGGCGCCCCCGCTCACCGTCGACTGTCCCTCCTTACCCTAGTAGGGTCCTACTTGCTACCCACACCCAGGTACCCACAGACATACACACACAAATTGACCAATAGGTCACACTAACCAAAAAACGTGAAAAAGTGAAAAAAGAAAAAAGTGAACGAAAAATTCTAAAAACACTGCAGACATTGCTGCATAAATGCACTAAATAGCATGTACCCCACAGTTACCTCAAAAAGATTTTTTTTTAAAAAAATAGATAGTGCAGAGCTATGGGGTACAGCCGGGCACAGTTGGAGTGTGCTCAGTAAAATATTCGGAGGTCATAAGTAGTGAAACCTCTAATAGATGTAACAATAGGTCACTGTCTTTGTTAGTGGTTGATGACCTAAAAATCTTAGACAGACCAATAAAGCTAATGTACAGAGTGGATCCCTAAGCAAGATAGCACCCCTCCGAAAAGGTTAGCAGATATATGAGTACACTCAATGGATGTAAATATGTTGTTGGGTGATATAGATATTACACCCTAAATTGTCCAAAAATAAACAGAACAAAATATTCAACAAAAACCAAAAAACAAAATAAACCCAAATGAAAAGATTATCTGCCTTATAGGGTATCACATGTAGTATTTCTCATTTAGTTTAAGGGCTAATGCACATCAGTATACAGAAACGACTGAGAACCATCCCTATATTAGATGATCTGGTAAACTTTTATTGTTATGAGTAGCATAATAGTCTGCACTCTAGATGCCATCCGAGTTCCGCATCTTATACCATAGAAAAAATCAATTTGAGGTAACTGTGGGGTACATGCTATTTAGTGCATTTATGCAGCAATGTCTGCAGTGTTTTTAGAATTTTTCGTTCACTTTTTTCTTTTTTCACTTTTTCACGTTTTTTGGTTAGTGTGACCTATTGGTCAATTTGTGTGTGTATGTCTGTGGGTACCTGGGTGTGGGTAGCAAGTAGGACCCTACTAGGGTAAGGAGGGACAGTCGACGGTGAGCGGGGGCGCCATATCGAAATCTAGGGTGCCAACCTCCGCTGGTAGGTAGGTTTAAGACACTTTAGGGCCACCTACAGGGACTGTGTCAGGCATATCTGCTATTTTCTCCCTATTTTTCTAGCTTACCCAACCCAGTTGGCTGATGTTGATTGCATACATTTGAGTTTTATCTATTGGGATTTTAGACAATTTAATAATAAAATATTGTTTTAAGGATAGTACGTTTTTTCTGGTTTTTCAACTTAATATATCCTTTCAATATTCTAGCCGGTTTTCTACTTGAGTATGGAGGCGGAATATACATTGCCGCAATGCACATCAACACACCATTAATTTTACAGTTTACCACCACATACTGGCCATCCACATCCTCCTTTGCCGCCACTTCCTCATACTTCACCCCCGTAGGTATTAACACAGACACACCCCTAGAATAAGTAGAAAAAGTAGAATGGTACGCCCTCTGTATCCAGCGCCTATTCAATACATTCACCCTCTCCCGCACTAAATGTGTCTCCAGCAGGCATATCATTGAAACCTTCTGTTCTCGAACATACTGTAACACTGCCGTCCGCCGTGTCTTATCCGCCAGACCTCTCACATTCCAACTCAATATTTTAGTACAATCCCCAATCATGTGGCTCATCATTTCTCATGGTATCCAATTTCCCAAGTTTAGGCTGTCCCAACCCTCCCTCCCCCCTACCCCCACCCAACTGACCCCCCTAACCCTCCCAATATAGCTAATTCTTTCTCTCATCAAGAGTGGGGCTCCACTGCCCATTGCGAACACTCTCACCTGCTTAACCCTCCCCTTTCGCGTCCCGCTGCCATAGCAATCATAATTTCCCCCCAACTTTTCACTTTAATATATCTAAACATTCAAACTTATATGAACATATATATAAAAAAAAAAAAAATACCAAACCAATTTACAGTACCCGGCCTAGCCCTCCTCCCTCATATTTAGTAGACGGTACTCTCCCCTCTGGCCAGTCAATTAACATGACCCAGCAAAACCCTCAGCAGTTGCTCAACTCTTTAACCAATGCTACCAAATGTAGAACCCTCTGCCAGCGATAGAGAAAACGATTCACAACCAGATATCGCCGAAATGTCAATCACCCATTCCCTTAAGCTTTTTCTCATTAGTATCAATCCACTGGGTAGCGTCCTCCGGTGTCAGGAAGAAGTGGGTCTTATTAAAAGCCACCAGTCTCAGCTTTGCGGGAAACATCACTGAATACTGCACTCCCAGCTCCCTCAGTCGTCGCTTGATTCCAGTAAACTTCATCCGTTGTTTCTGAACCGCAGCGGAATAGTCCGGATAAATGGCGATTTTTGCGTTGGTAAATTCTTAATGAACATAACGTTCTAATATACTGATCAGAGCCTCATGCACACAGATGATTTTAAAAAAAATTTTGAGCAGGTCCTCTTCAAAAACACTTGAAAAATGACTTCAAAAACACTTAAAATACTCTTCCTCTTCAAAAATATATTACAAAACCATTTTGCTGTTCATATGCTCTATCTCTTCAGTTTTTTTTCCTGCTTCAGGTTTTCCCGTGGTGGGGAAAAAAAAGAAAATATGGCCTCGATTCATCACCTGACGTTCTCGAAGGTCTTGATGACGGGGTGTATTGGAGTCAGACACTCCTTATTCATTAAGAGGCTACAGGCAGGGACTGTAGTAAGATTTCTAGAGTTAGGTACTCATGAATGAGATGAGCTGTGGAATCACGCCCAGGAGAAGAAAAACTGCAAAGAAGAAGCGTTTCCTGAAGGAATTTCTATTCGAAAAACTAATTAATTTTGATCGTCATGGAAAAAAAACTCTGTGTAAATACCCTTAGAGATATGCACATGACTTCTTTTCCAGGTGGGCAAATCCAATGGAAACCTCTATGTTTTTTATTTTGAAGCATCTTTTTTTAGCTTTTTTTTTTTTTTTTTTTTAAGTTTCCTGAGTGGTTTGACTTTCATTTCTCATTTATTTTTCCATTTTAAAGCACAGGGTACGTTTAGAACAAAAAAAAAAGCCCGAAGAATGGACCGCTCACTTCTGTTGACTGCTGGACATCTTTGGAAACCTGAAGGGGGTAAAAGATGCTCAAAAATCCAAAAATAAAAACAGAAAGTCATTTTTATATAGAAAAGCATGCGATCATCCTTTTTAAGCGCTTATCCAGGCAGATTTTGGAGCGGACGTTTGCACATAGCCTTACAGAGTTGAATTAGTTGCCATTGGTTTATTATGTCATATTGATTAGTTTATGTTCGTTTATTCTTCTTACTTTTATGGAAAAGTTTCCCATAACTTTTATGTCTGGCTACTGGAAGTTATCCCTGTAAATAATGAAGCATTTAGTCTCCCTTTATTGCATTATGCTTTAGAGATGAAATAGTATCTGCCATAGCGAGGGAGGCGCGGGGTCCACGGCTCATACGTCTTTTCTGTCTGAGCCGCTGTGCATTGTTAATCATTTTGATAGGCTCTATTTAAGTGCAATTTATGTAACATTTTTGTAAAGCCTTCCTTTCAGAGTGATTTTTAATATACTGCGTTTGATCTACTGTTGCCACGTGGAGATAAGAATGAAAGCTAGAGACGTTAGAAAATTGGCTTCTAACCAAAGCCATCAAATCACTAAGTAGTTGACTGCACACAAACTAATAAGAGAGGTCTGATTGAAGCATAGCACGTCTCAAGATCGCAAACCAAAAAGAACTGATGTGCTCAGGAGTGCTGCTTGTGGAGACGTACTTGAAGGGGGCCAAGAGGTGGCTGTTTAATAGAGCGAAGGTCATTTCCTCAAAGTCTGATCCTGACTAGAGTGGAAAGTGTCCCGGGTTGGCTGTATAAAAACGTGCATAGAAATATACAGCATTTCCGAAATATCCTTGCTCCTACTGAAATCCTTTATCTTCCCTCCTAAACATTCCCATATCACATGTGAGTGATATTTTTGAGAACAGGAAGGAGCCGCAGCAATTCAGCCACGATGTGGAGAACCCGTAAAGTTAAAGAGTAGGGTCACGGAGTGCTGAGGAGCAGAAGGCAGAAAAGTTCCCAACGCTCTGCTGACTCCATAACTGCAGAGTCCAGACCTCCTCTTGTATTAACATCAGCACAAGCACTGTGCCTCCACCGGGAACTTCATGGCCGAGCAGCTGCACACAAGCCTTACATCACCAAACACAATGCCAAATGTCAAATGGAGTGGTGCAAAGCAGACAACGCTGAACTCTGGAGCAGTGGAAAGGTATTTTGTGGATTAAAGGATTACACTTCTCTATCCGGTGTCTGACTGATCAATCTAAGTATGGCAATTTCCAAGAGAACGTTACCCACCTAACTGCATTGCGCCACCTGTCCAGTATGGTGGAGGAGGGATAATGCTATGGGGATGTTTTACAGGGGTTGGCCTAGATAACTTGGTTCCAGTAAAGAGAAATCTTAAAGGTTCTGTATACACAACATTTCGGACAGTTGTAGAATAGAGCCCGGACCTCAACCCCACCAAAGTCCTTTTGGATGAGCTAGAACAGAGATTATGAGCTTGGGCCTCTTGTCCAACATCAGTGTCTAACCTCACAAAGGCTCTTCTGGATGAAGAAGCAAAAATTCCCCAAAACACCTCCAAAATATTGTAGAAATTCTTCTAAGGAGAATGGAAGTTGTTTCAACTTTAAAGAGACCAACTCCATATTAATGTCTAAGGATTTCATAATGGGAGGTCATGAAAGCCCCTGTAGATGTAATGTGAAAGGGTCCCAATACTTTTTTCCATGGGTGTAATGACCACGATAACAGATCGCAATCTGGCCCGTGCGAGTAGGGGCCCGCTGACACCAGCACAAACTTCAACTGGATGTGCATCCTCAGTCTCACATTCAGCTGAAGCGTATTGCAGCACAGAGACACGTCCGGTTCATGCGTGGCCATACATGCTGCCAGCCAATCACAGGTCTGCAGCTGACATCACCATGCATGTGACTGGTGCCGCATGACAGTGACGTCATGCACTCCTTTCACTTGCATACTGAAGTCATCTGCCAGCTTCACAACAGGATGCCGCGTGGTATGGGAGGGGTGAGAGGTGAGTATAATTCTTTATATATAGCAGGCTGAGGCCCATGATAAAAGGAGATATATATATTATATATATATTATTATTATTATTATTATACACATACATACACCAGGATGGGCTAGGATGACAGACAGATATACAAGGCTGGGGTGTATATATACCAAGATGGGGGGTCCGGTCCAAAAATTGGACCAGGGCCCATTGGATTCTAATTACGCCACTGCATGAGTAAGACTATCAGTTCATTCTTCTTTATTAGTGTGAAGCAACATAAGTTCATCATAAGTGACCTTATTAACTAGATTACGTCACTCCCGAACTGGAGAAGCAGTATGTGAGAACCAACTCCTTGCAGTTACAAGCTTATCCAAAAACAGAGCCTTGTTGAATAATTCCATCACAGATTTAGAGCAAACTGTACCAACACATTATGTTAACCAAGGGAATAAAAGATCATTGAAAGCCAAATCTTTTTGAATGAACTCATAAATCTTCATCCAATAATGTTATATCTGGCATCAATTCCAAATAATATGTAGCCAGTTTGCTTCCGGTGCAGAACATCTGGGACATAAGAAGTTTGATTTACCTGTGCATAATGTTGAACTGAGTAAACTTGTGCAGATTGCTGCTGAAAGAATTGCCAAGTTCACTTTTCTGTTATGAAAGATATTACCAAGGTAATTAAAAGAGGTTGTCCACTACTTTATCATTGATTACCTATCCTCAGAATAGGTTATCAATGTCTGATCGGTCAGGGTCCAACACCTGTCACCCCGACAATCATCTGGCCTCGGTGTTGGCGATGGAGGCCCCCGGATAGAAATGCTCAATTGGGAAACTGCTCATTCTTCCGAGAGTAGACACGGCAGGGTACTGCACATCTGCCTCCTACTGATTTTAATAGGTGGCGGATGTGCAGTACCCTGCCTCAGCCACCATCAGAAGATGGAGCTGCTCCGTAATTGAACATTTCCGCCCGGAGGCCGCCAACGCCAGCGAGGACAGTTGATCGGCGGGGGGTTCTGGGTGTTGGAACCTGACCAATCAGACATTGATAACCTTTCCTAAGGATAAATCAATGATAAAGTAGTGGACAACCTCTTTAATGTCTGTTTTTGTCCAGATGGTAACAAACCACATTTTTATCAGCTTCATTAATGCATACCTGCCATTTTGCATGACTAACTGTCATGTGTGAATATGATGAATAACACTATTTCTGCCCATTATGTGACTTCGATCCTGCATTTTTCCCAACCCAATTGGTTGTGGTCACATCTGGGAGTCTATGGTAACACAAATGGTACCTTCTGCACCGTACCAATAGACCAGTCTATTAATTAGTTGGGTGACTATTAGAGATCCAGAAGTTTTGGATTTCCCTTTGCTTTGGGAGAGTGAAAATGTTAGAATCTGTTTAATTTGTGACTATCCTCCATTTTCTTGTGGAGTTCTGGCTGCTGGTCTTTTTCCTCTGGTGCTGGGTTTGTCTTGGGTCAGGTGTTTGTTTCACTCTTTATTAACCAGCACCTGACTCCCAGTCCTTGCTGGGCAACAGTGTTAATCTGCTTGAGCTCTAGCTTGGTGCTTTGTCTTCTGTGTGTGTTATTTGTGCAGTGCTGGTACCTCTGGTTCTGCTAGCCTTAGTTTCTGCTTTCTATTGGTTTCTGCAGCCTTCTCTTTGTTTTCTATTAGGAGGTGACCCGTTTTTGTACCCAGTCCTTAGTTCTTTTAGGGAACCCCTTCCCCTTATCTATAGGTCTACAATTGAAAGTAACATAGGATCGTCGGTGGGTCTATTCGCAAGGAATGGGTCGCCCACTCCATCGTAGGGTTTCATACTGTAGTGCAGGGTCAGTTTTCCCCCTTCTACCTTAGTCCTGTGTTGCAGATCCGTAACAGAAAGATGGGAGCAATTGCCTGTACAGTGCAACTTCTAAAAATACAGTTACATATTCCTTAAATAGGTAAATAAAGTTCTGGCAATAACTATATCATAGTAAAATCATTGCCACTATACTGGAAAGTGTGACTATAGGGGAAAGCTTCCGATAAATCCTATTTTCTTATCCATATAGAGCTAAGTGGTCAGATGCAAGTTAAGGAAAAGTATCCTGCCCTATAATTTAGGCAAGATTTAGGAAGTCTAACTTGGGTCTGTTATCATTACAACACCTCCGTAAAGCTTGGATGAGTAAGCACCATGTGTGACTAATATAAAATCCTTCAAAACATTTCACAGGCTGGTAATTCAGTGTTGAAGCCATCCATCATCACAACAAGTTCGGCTGAGGTTAGATGAATATGTGTGTAGATTAATGTATGCCAATAATATAAACATTAGAAGAAGATCTCATATACACAAGTGGCATTCACTATGCAAAAGTGTATACAAGATGGAGATGAAAAATATGGAAAGGTCTGTGGATGAAGTAATCACTGGGATATGAAGAAACCGTGTTAAGATTTATTTTGAAAAAAATACACAATTTTTGTAAATTTTTGAGCTATTCATGTGCCAGTCTACAAAATCCATAGCTGACATAGATTTCTGTGGCTATTTTGATATGATATACGGTAATAAATTTGTTGCTCTGTGATTCTCTAGACCCCCTTCGCTAAGCCCGACAACTTTTTATAAAAATGATGGGTTCAGCGCAAAAGGGGCAACAAGTGACACATTTTTCACAATACAGTTTGCATCAAATTTTTCATGCCAGAAAATTGGCATGGAAAGATTCATAACTACCCTCCTATATATTTTCCTATGCGTAAATGTATTTTTTTTTTTCAGTTTATACTAGTGGACAAGAAATGTTTTTAATCACAGATCTTGAAAAATTTGAAGAAGTGAAATACAAAGCCGGGAATTAATCATGGCTTTCACTCCAGAAAACTGAAATATAAGAGTCACAAGTTTTGAGCCATTCTATTGGAAATCTCTAAAATAAAACTTTTTATATGGACTGGAGAACCTTAAGTAGGAAACTAGTAACACATTTTAAAGTATAGTTTCTATAAGAAGGAAAAAAGTTGAATGAGAGGTTCCTGATGCAAAGCAGTTAGAAAGTCATTTTCAGATGAAGAAAGCTAAGCGGTGGTGAATCTACTCATCGGACGGTGTCCACAGGCAAAATTACTCCGGAAAGAACATCCACAGGAAACATTTACCAACACGATCCATGAAATTAGAGTATGAAATAGAACAGACAAAAATGAAAATTACAGGAAGGCAACAATGAAAAAAAACATTGATATCCAAGAATGCCATCAGTGTTCATCTCTCATTTTGCCTTTTTTCCACAGAGTTAGACCTTATTCAAACGTCCGAGAATCACATCTATATTGTATCCTTGTTAGTGATGAGCGAGTGTACTCGTTGCTCGGGTTTTCCTGAATGATTTACAGCTACTAGCCAGGCTGAGTACATGTGAGGATTCCCTAGCAACCAGACAACCCCCACATGTACTTATGCTGGCTAACAGATGTAAATCATTCAGCAGAGGTGATGAAAACTATATCTCCGAACACTAACAAATACCCGGAGGTCACCCGAGCGTGCTCCGGAAAACCCAACCAACGAGTATACTCGCTCATCACTAATCCCTATTTTTTTAGTGATAGAGGATAGAACATATACTGTACCCATCAGAGTCTACGTGGCTGTTCATGTATCCATATTTTTTTTTAGTGCAAGCCAAACAAACCCTATGATATGGATCTATGATGAACTCAGACACCATACTGATGGCATCCTAGTGATGTCTATTTTTCAGGGAATGCTAGAAGCTGAGAAATCTCCATTGGTTTTTTGTTGCATTCGAGAACAACTGATGAAACTTTAGGGTAAAAACTGATGAAAATCTGATCCAAAACATGGATGAAAATCAGGCCATTTTTTTGCATGTGAGAAACATTGCTGAGGTTGGAATGAAGCCTTTGAACATCACACCAATATTCAAACATGGTGGTCAGGTCATTGTCATGTTACAACTAGTGATGAGCGAGTATACTCATTTCTTGGGTTTTCCCGAGCATCCTCAGGTGGTCTCCGGGTATTTGTGCCTGCTCGGAGATTTAGTTTTTGTCAACGCAGCTGCATGATTTGTGGCTGATAGGGAATCCCCACATGTATTCAAGCTGTCTATCAACCAGGCAACCCCACATGTATTCAGGCTGGCTAGCAGCCGTAAATCATGCAGCTGCATTGACAAAAACTAAATCTCCGAGCACTCACAAATACTCGGAGACCACCCGAGCATGCTCGGGAAAATCATAACAATGAGTATACTCGCTCATCACTAGTTACGACCTGTAAAAGTTAAGGTGCATTTAACACTACATGATTATCATGATCGAGCGTTTCACAATGTAATTGGCTGCCAATCACCTGATAAACGAGCAAAGCGCTCATTCGTTTGGGGAAATGATCTTGTGGTTAGCACAAAAGATCACTGTTCTCTGCAGCACATCACTGTGTTATCAGAACTGTGTGCTGCCGAGAACAATAGTAGCTCATAGGCACTGAATGATCTATTGCAGACTGCCTATTAAACCAGCAAACAAGCAGCTGATTGGCTCATTGAGTGCTGCCAGCGGGCTATTATAAATGAACCAAATGAACCATTAGCATGGATTCTTCATTGTACTAGGACAACTGCTGTTTGCTATAAAGACGAGAAAATAAGCTGATGATGCTGATCATTTGTAATCCCAAGTAATCACCTGTAATTCCACAAAGAGAAAGAGGGAAAATAAATGTTTGTTCTCGATCAGTAACATTTCTGACACCATAATGCAGATGATAATTCACATGACTGATATATACTGTATGTGTGCAATGATAGGACACATTTTTCATTTTGCTTTTTATATTTGCTTCTCTTCTCTACATAAATAGAATAATTCAATATCTGTTTTTTGTTGTTTTTTTTAAATCTCTAGTCATATGATATCGATGACCCTTATTTATTATCCTTTGCTTATATAGTGCCATCATATTCTTCAGCACTTTACAGACATTATTGTCACTGTCCCCATTGAGGCTGACAATCTAAATTCCCTATGTATGTCTTTGGAGTGTGGGTGGAAACCCACACAAACACTGGGAGAACATATAAACTCCTTGCAAATGTTGTCCTTGGTGGGTTTTGAATCCTGACCCGAAAGTAACAGTGCTAATCACTGAGTCACCATGCTGCCCAGATAGGCCATGAATATCAGTTCGTTGGTAGTCCAACACTTGGCACCCTCACCGGTCAGCTGTTATTGGATCCAGTCCAAATGTTTACATCAGGCCGCCACTGGAGCTGATAAAAGCTGATAGCTGGGGTGGCGGGTGTTGGACTACCACTGAACAACCCCATTAATTAAAAAAATAATATACTTCTTACCTTCCCTTCAATGCTACCACACATGGACAGGTTTCCCTTTAGGACGTACACAGCATTATATTGCGACTTTGTATAAACTTAAAATCTAAAAGTCTTTTGGACGATAAAGAGACAAGACAGAAGAAGAATCAACACATTTGAAATATAGTTCTGGAGAAGGATGTTATCAATACCATGGATGGAAAGAACAACAAATCAATCTTGGAACAAATCAAGCCAGACAGGTCACTCGAAGCAAGGATCACCAAGCTACGACTTACCTACTTTGGAGACATTATACGAAGAGAGCAATCACTGGAGAAGGACATCATAGTGAGAAAAATAGAATGAACAAGGTGAGGAGGAAGACCAGCAACCTGATGGCTTGCTACTATGGTTGAGAAGACCTTGATGGACCTATCTAGGTTTGCACAAGATCTATCTTCCTACAGATCGTTCATTCATCATCTCACCATGGAGCAAGATCCACCTTTCTGGATATTTGTTGCATGGGTAATGTTGTGGGACACATGCTGGTGTAATGCCGGTATGGCACACCGGAAAAAATAGTGGCGACTGGGGACCGAGTACCTTGGGACGGCCGCCACCATCAGGTTGTGGAAAGCTTCTGTCTCAACAAGCCTAAAAGGCAGCATTTCTAGCGCAAGCAGAAGAGAAATATTAGAATTGAGGACTGTGGCCTGTGGGGTGTTGGCTGAACAACTGAACGCTGTGCTGGGACAAGGACGTGGACGGGCATGCTGATGGAAAGAACAACAAATCAATCTTGGAACAAATCAAGCCAGACAGGTCACTTGAAGCAAGGATCGCCAAGCTACGACTTACCTACTTTGGAGACATTATACGAAGAGAGCAATCACCGGAGAAGGACATCATGGTGAGAAAAATAGAATGAACAAGGTGAAGAGGAAGACCAGCAACCTGATGGCTTGCTACTACGGTTGAGAAGACCTTGATGGACCTATCTAGGTTTGCACAAGATCTATCTTCCTACAGATCGTTCATTCATCAAGTCACCATGGAGCAAGATCCACCTTTCTGGATATTTGTTTCCTTCAAAGTATGTAATTAGGGCTAAAAAATTTGGTTTTATTAAAAATGTTACACTGTTTGCTTTCCATGACCTCTATTTCTGGCTGGAGAATGAAATAACCATGAATACATCAGTGAGCTCACTGTGATGATCTGATGTCAAGTTTGCAACTCATTCTTAAAAAGATGGACAGCACCTTTCACCCTTGATGAAATCTCCACCCTGTAAAATGGGTTAAATTAAATAAAAAAAAAAAAAAACAAGAGAAAAATAGTAACTTGTGAACCAAACTTATTGTGAATGGGGAACAGGTGAGAAAACAATTAGCGACTTTCATTTTCCAGACATTTAAAAAGTTACGGTGATTATAAAGATCAATGATATAACAGTGCAATAAAAAAAGCAGGAGTGTCGACTCAGGTATGAACACGTCAAGTAATATTTAGCCTTTATTGCACCTTTCTGTTGCTGATGAGATAATCATCCAAATACCTTGACCTATTTAAAAATCATTAGAACGTTCTACCTAAGAAGAAGTTATTTCCCTGCACCTTTAAAAAAAAAAAAAGAGTGTTACCCAGACTATGGATCTTTTAATGTTAAAAAAAAAAAAAAAAAAAAAGCTGAAAGAAAAGATAAAAGACAGCCTAGAGTATGAACATCAAAGAGTTGTTAATGACGAGAAATACCATTAGGCTTTTCAAGCCTTTTGTTTTAACCCCCCTCCTCCTTGCACCTGCAAAGTGTTACGAGGCTTTGTTCACAAATTTGAATCTTTTCTGTTAACATCAACAGCAAATGATGGCGAGGAAAAAAAAATGTAAAAAAATCTACCTTTTCAGCTCTATTCTGTTCTAAAAATAAGATATTGACTCTGCACTGTCGCTCCCTAAAGGTATACACTATAGAGTCAGCAGCAGATCCGGCTCAGAATTCTGTTGATTGCAAATGAGCTAGGCTTGAAAGGAAGGGATATCTTTTGTTACTAGAGAAAAAGAAGGTAATCAGCAACTATGAAAGACTCACATAAGAAGCTCAAGCTCTGGCAGGAGTAAAAAAAAAAATGCCTGGCGAAATCAGAGCGTGAAATTCAGATTAGTCCTCCTCGGGCTCTGATAGGAAGGGGGTAGCTGAACACTTGGCATGGCCGAAAGGTATAACCTATATCAAGTGGGTCTAGAAAATATTGTAAAACAGACGGAAGGACCAGCTGCCTTTTTCATCCTTGTAATAAAGTCTTAGGTGGTAGGTGTATGAAAAGTAGAAGGATTTTACATGTGAAGCCAAAGGAGGATAAGAAAATCTGTCCTAACTTCATTTTTGGTCAAATAGTTAATATTGCAAATAAATAAACACTATAATCATGATGTAGACTTTTATGTCCAAAATTTGTTTTTTTATTACTTGGAACAACCCAAATGTGGAGGAAACAGTTGAGAAATTTTTAAGAGCTATGAGATACCCATGAACAGACTGCAGACTACTGTTTATGGCAGCCTGTAGTCCGTGAACCGAACACACAATACAGCCGCAAAGAATTCCGAATCTTCCATTCTGCCGTCCTCTACTCTTGCGCTGATTGAATCAGTCTTTTTGAATGGCTCACAGACGCTGTGATGATTTGTAAGCTTATCGTTTCAGTCCCTCTGATATTGAAATGGCAAATATCACAGAACAGAGTCGTAATTTAGCGCCTATAAATTACTTAGAGCCCATTGTGTATCACGGTGTGCCAAATTTTCCATGAGAAACATATTCACAATGTTTCTTTGCATGGCAAAATCCCATGCCTCTACAACCGATTTTTTACCCCCAGTTGAAAGCAGTGTGTTTAAACGTGCGTCGGGGCTAGTGTCATCCCAGTGGGAGAGGACTTATTGGTTTGATTTTACTGGATCATTAAGTCTTATATTCCTATATTGTATGGTATTGCATATCTTTAGTCGTACATTTTTATATTGTGGGTACTGTCTATATTAGCATATATTTTTCATGCCCTCCTTTTCCTCACCTGCTGATTATGACGCCTCTCTCAATGTTGGGCCCATGTTTTTATGTGATTCACTTTATTATTAAAGTCTTCATATTTTTATATAAATTGTTTCATTTGTGGACTTTACCAATTTTTCGTTCCTTTCCCTCTACAATGGAATACAGTGCCTCAGAGGTATCATGCAATGGCACATCGGGTGCTTACCAGTCATATAGTACTGGAGGGAATCCAATGTGCAGGAGACTATTGGTATGCCAACGTTGACAAATGGACTATTTAAGACGATATCAGATGATCATAGTTATATTAAAAGGAAAGGAGCAGATGGACCAAATGTGCCGCCGATTAAGTGTCACAGGGGCCCAGCCAGGAAGTGAACCTGTGTTACTTTCATGTTTGTTTCTTTATATGATGTGTTTCATCCTCTTTCCGATTCTCAAAAGGAAGCAGGGTACTGGGGGGGGCAGATTTATAGATGCCAAAGGGTCTTCATATATAATATATAAATGCCTTTATATATTAAATTAATTTTCTGTTTTTATTTAGAGCTTGTTTTTTGCTGGAGGCTTAAGGTACCTTCACACTCAGCAACTTTACAACGAGAACGACAGCGATGTTGCAGCGTCCTGGATAGCGATATCGATGTGTTTGATATGCAGCAGCGATCAGGATCCCGCTGTGATATCGCTGGTCGGAGCTAGAAGTCCAGAACTTTATTTGGTCGTCAGATCGGCGTGTATCGTCATGTTTGACAGCAAAAGCAACGATGCCAGCAATGTTTTACATGGAGCTCACAACCAGCAAGAAAGATAAATGAGTCACCGTTAGGTCACAGGATCGCTCCTGCATCGTTCTGGAGCTGCTGTGTTTGACGTCTCTACAGCGACCTAAACAGCGACGCTGCAGCGATCGGCTCGTTGTCTATATCGCTGCAGCGTCGCTGAGTGTGACGGTACCTTAATGCTCACGGCCTCTAGTACGGAAGAAAAAAACTCTAATAATGAGCTACCAGATGCACTTTTGTGTTGGAATTTTTTTCTTCTTGACAGGTATGATGTACTGGTATATAAATATATTTGGATATATCACTACATTATGGGCTAAAATTTTAAAAAAAAAGTTGAATTAAAGCCATAGATTTTTCTTTTCCCTAGAAACAAAAAATATAAATGGGGCAAAAACAATTTTGTTAAATAAATGAACCGTATTAGTAATATAGACGTATTTGGTATCCCTGTAACTGTAACAATATGTACAATACAGTGAAAGCTTTTTGTCTACTGATAAGTAGGGTTGAGCGACCTTAGCTTTTTTAGGATCGAGGTGGGTTTTGTGAAACCCGACCTTCTCGGATGTCGGATCGTATGGAATCGGCCGATTCTACTGTAAAGTCGGGTTCCGGACCCGGAACACGAAACCCAATGTATGTCAATGAAATTCTCTCTCTCACTCTCTCACTCTCTCTCTCTCTCTCTCTCTCTCTCTCTCTCTCTCTCTCTCTCTCTCTCTCTCTCTCTCTCTCTCTCTCTCCAAGGCATATGTTATTTTTGGACTCCGGAAATTACTACGTCCGAAAACGTAACATAGCACTATGATGCCGCAGGAGCCGGAACCTATGTCATCACGCTGCCCACAATTAATTGGCTCAAAAAAATGGCGGGGAAGGCGTCATTCGAAACGCGACTTTGGCGCCAAGTTCGCGTTCCACGTGGCCGACCCACACTGGGATCGGATCGGGTTTCATGAGACGCCGACTTTGCCAAAAGTCGGCGACTTATGAAAATGAACGACCCGTTTCGCTCAACCCTACTGATAAGTAAATGGCATGTATGAAAAAGAATAGCATAATAGTTTTCTTTTTGCATTTAACCCACAATAAAAGTGGCTTTAAATGTAAAGCTTAATCTATTTATGGTAAAATGGCACCTGAAAAAAATACAGCCTGTCTCCTCAAAGAACGAGATATCACAGAGATGTTTATATAAAATAAGAGTTAAGACTAGTTGTTAAGAATGTGGGAAGAAAAAAAAAAAAATCAGTGTATATGTAAGCATAATGAATGAATACATGCATGTGTTGTATTTAAGTGCATACTTTATAGTAGTGCATATGTGTGCATTCTGCACTGGAACAACAATGATTGACAGGCATGCTATAAAACATGTTTTAAAAGAAACTGAATTTCACCTAATAGGACACAAAGTTCTAAATTATGTTCTGAAGTCTTCTGGGTTGCCTTTTATTGTACTATGTGTTTGTAGCATTAAAATCAGCTATTATACAACATTCACATAAGCAAGAATTCACATGAATATTATTTGCAAAGATCAGAGTCATCATTACGATTATTTCCGATATATATTGCAGTGTAACAACCTGAATCCTAAGGGCTCGTGCAGACAATCGTATTTTGGGTCCGATTGCGATCTGTAAAAAATATAGGCTATGTGCACACGTTGCGGATTTTGCTGCGGATCTACAGCGGTTTTTGATGCTGCGGATTCGCAGCAGTTTTCCATGAGTTTACAGTACAATGTAAACCTATGGAAAACAAAATCCGCAGTGCACATGCTGCGGAAAAAAAACGCATGGAAACGCAGCATTGTTTATTCCACAGCATGTTCACTCTTTGTGCGGATTCCGCAGCGGGTTACACCGGCTCCGTAATAGGAATCCGCAGGTGTAAAACCGCAGGTGGAATCCGCACAAAAACAGCATAAAATCTGCAGTAAATCCGCAGGTAAAACGCAGTTCTTTTTACCTGCGGATTTCTCAAAACAGGTGCGGAAAAGTCGACAAGGGTTCCATCAACGTGTGCACATACCCTAAATCGCTCACAGACCAATGTTATTCTATGTTTATAGTAGCATTCATGATTTGCCTTCGATATTTAGATCGCATTCGGCCATGCAAGTCAATGAGTCCGTAAAAAAAAAAAAAAAAAATCAGACCGCACTCAGATAACATCTAAGTGCAGAATGGAGAAGCTGGAATTTTTTTTTACATTTGAGAAAATCGGATCACACTCTGATCAGGATTTGCTCAGAGTGTGATTAGCTCAATTGGACAGATTTTCTCGGATAAGAGAATATCGTATGACCCTAGCTTCATAGTAAAAGATATCAAAACTTTGTAAAGATCAGTGGCAAATTTATGTTTATCCAATGGTCCTGGAAACATACTGCTACAATAATTTCTCCAGTGGTGGACGACCCATTTCCAGCAAAACTGGAACTGACCTAGAATATTTACCAACCACCAGTATGGCACTGACATATGCTGGAGCATTGTGCATTCATTCACATGGGATCCTGCCCTCACGGGGGCTCAGACCCTGACATTTATACATATGCCCTATAAGTGATGCCACCCTTCTGGAAACCATCCCCGGTACATTTGCTTCTGCCTCTATGTGTGGCTAAGTAACAGCACATGGTTTACAGATAAAACAACTTTAACCCTTTCATTAGGAGCCTTTTTCCTTTTTCTTTATTTGCAAGTTGGGAGGAACTTACATGGGTTTTTAGGAAGCCTGTCAATCACAATTAGTCAAATGAAGGAAGATGAAAGATAAGTAGGGAAGCCCAGGGGCTGGAGGTGGGGTTGCAGGGGTTACAGGAAGGAAGCAGTCAGTTAAGGTGAATAGGGACGTAATGCCTGGGGAAGCGCTATAGATAATAACTACAAGAGCTGAATGGGGATTTAATAGGACTCATTTGCTTGTCACTCTCATTCTGTGTCACTTCTGTTTGCAGGAGAAATGTTTGAAGTGTTTTATGGAGGAATTGCTGTAAATTTCCTCATGTTCCTTGATCATTTATTGGAATAATAAAAGTACTAATATTAATTAAGTAAAGTTACAACCGAACAATACAAGGACATAAAAATGTGTATTTATCGGCTACTATTAATCCACAAAGTTGGATAATCCAGCACAGAAAACTCACCATGGATTGTGGAATTTCTAGAAACCAAGGCAGAAGATTGAACACAGAGAACCGATTAGGAAAATTCTCTTAAAATAATTATACCTACACTGCTTACTTTTACAGCAGAACGAGAAAGAGAGGAGAGAGAAAGGTGATGTCATTTTTCAATATACTTTCTGAATCAATTCTCTAGGACTCTGCTGAACCTTCCCCAGTCTATACAGCAAAGCTGAAATGTCAGTTGCGGATAATAAGAAATATCCTATTGCTCTTGCTTTCTTCCTCTGACAGCAGATACCTACCTTAGGTTGCCCCAGATTAGATTGTCAGACAGATCCATTAATTGGATTTGCCCAACACTCATCCATATCAACAGATATGCCCAGTATCAGTCCACCGCTGAGAAAATATTCAGGCACAAGTGGTAATTTAGCATTATTTATGCTATGTTGCTTTTTCAGGGGTAATGTTCTGTGGCTTATTAATTAGGTAACGGTCTGGAGCGTACCCCCATGTTATGCTGTACATGTTTGGCTCTTGCCCGATTTATGTTTGTTAATTTTTCAAGTGCTGAAATAACTATTTTACACCAAACCGTTCTACAAGGGACATTGTGTAATATCATATTAGACCAAAAGAGTGATTATTCAGGTAGTACAATACTAAAAATCTTTGATCATAGACATACACGCTCAGCCAAGTGAGCATGTATTGTTATTGGGGAGCCGGGCACCTCTAATGGTGGGCTATGGAGCCGGGCACCTCAAATGGTGGGCTGAGAATTTTATCCAACAGATAAATCCTTCTTTCCTACCTAATGTGAACCCAGAAATCTAATGTGAACCCAGCCTTACTCATACTAGCCAACCCTTCCACTTGGTTGCTTGTTCAGGGTCGATATGGTGAAGCAAGAAGGTCATTTTGAAAGAGATTTTCATTAAGTTGTATCTACAGGAAATCACTGCTCTCCACCTCTGACTTCCTGCTTTGCCGGGGGCGGTGTGCTCACTTAGGCTACTTTCACACTAGCGTCGGGCTCGGCCCGTCGCAGTGTGTCGGGCCAAGGTTCCCGATGCTAGCGTTGTAGCGTTGTCTCCGCCACACAACGGGTGCAGCGGATGCATTTTTCCAGCGCATCCGCTGCCCCATTGTGAGGTGCGGGGAGGTGGGGGCGGAGTTCCGGCCTCACATGCGCGGTCGGAAAAAGCGGACCGTCGTGAGCAAAAAACGTTACATGTAGCGTTTTTTGGTCCCGACGGTCCACCACAACAAGGCGCAACAGTCGCACGACGGTTGCGACTTGTGTCAATCCGTCACAATACGTCGCTTAATGTTAGTCTATGGGGAAAAAACGCATCCTGCAAGCACTTTTGCAGGATGCGTTTTTTCGGCAAAACGACGCATTGTGGCGGATTGCAGTTAACGCTAGTGTGAAAGTAGCCTAAGATTGAGATTTCGGGCAAATGGCATGGTTATGGCACTAGTCCAAACTGTGCTCGCTCCCAGGCTGCCAGAAAAGGCATATGAGAAGACGTATGATCTGAACAATTCAACAGCAGTGCAAATAGTCTACACAGCAAAGTGTCTGGTCACCGCCTCACGCTCATCGCATAGATAACCACCTGGCTAGATTGGGACTACAAGTTGTCTGGAAACCTAGAAATGAGCCGTACACTATTAAATTAAATATCCGCCTGTTCTAGACATGGGAGAAGATTGTTAAAAGTGGGCAATATTGCTTGTTTTTATAAGCACTTTGCAATTTTACTTATTTACGAACTTGAGACAACCACTTTAAGTTATTAACAGTGACTGACATTACTCACGGGGGCACTATTCACGTAGCACTATGACTGACATTATTCATTGGTGCACTGCGACACTTTGATGGGGCACTGGATAGCACTACTGAATATTATCTTTGGCTGTGTGTACGGTACATGCTTACCCATCTACTGCATGTATGTGCTCCTCAAATTCAAGACATCCTATAGACATGGCAGTGAGAGATCTACTCCAAGGAAGTCCACCAATGTGGACACAGTACATTGCGTACTTACTGCAGAAGACTCCATTATAACCCTCTAATCCTAGGACTGAGCCCTTTTGTTTTATGAGACAGAAAGATTTCATGTGTAAAACATACAGAACACATTGAATGTAGCATAAATCAATCGACTATTCCCTGGTGGTAGTGCTGCCGTCTCTGCAGGTATATGGATAGCTCTCCACCACGTAGAGTTCTACAGAACTACATTTCATCTCTCACCACCCATATGTTTTCCGAACAAATCATAAAATGGGTACAGTGCATCTCACATTTCATAGATTGAGCTGTGCCTCAGAGAATGTTTGTATTAGATTTGCAAAGGCTTAATAAGCTTGCAGGGGTCTCCTTGTACTGAGAGCTGCTGACCATATGTGGTGGCTCTTATTGGCCTTTGTGCTTCTGACCACACATGTGGATTGTTTGACATGGCAGAGTCTGAAAACAAAACCTTTCAATCTGTTTTGCAGTAAAGGCCCCGTCTCACATAGCGAGATCGCTAGCGAGATCGCTGCTGAGTCACAAGTTTTGTGACGCAACAGCGACCTCCATAGCGATCTCACTATGTGTGACACGTACCAGCGATCAGGCCCCTGCTGCGAGATCGCTGGTCGTGTCGGAATGGCCTGGACCTTTTTTTGGTCGTTGAGGCCCCGCTGACATCGCTGAATCGGTGTGTGTGACACCGATCCAGCGATGTCTTCACTGGTAACCAGGGTAAACATCGGGTTACTAAGCGCAGGGCCGCGCTTAGTAACCCGATGTTTACCCTGGTTACCAGCGTAAATGTAAAAAAAAAAAAACAATACATACTCGCCTTCTGATGTCCGTCAGGTCCCTTGCCGTCTGCTTCCTGCTCTCACTGACTGCCGGCCGTACAGTGAGAAGTGAGAGCACAGCAGTGACGTCACTGCTGCGCTCTGCTCTCACTGTACGGCCGGATCTCAGTCAGAGCAGGAAGCAGACGGCAAGGGACCTGGACACCGAAAGGAGAGTATGTACTGTTTGTTTTTTTTGGTAACCAGGGTAAACATCGGGTTACTAAGCGCGGCCCTGCGCTTAGTAACCCGATGTTTACCCTGGTTACCCGGGTGCTGCAGGGGGACTTCGGCATCGTTGAAGACAGTTTCAACGATGCCGAAGTCGTTCCCCTGATCGTTGGTCGCTGGAGAGAGCTGTCTGTGTGACAGCTCCCCAGCGACCACACAGCGACTTACCAACGATCACGGCCAGGTCGTATCGCTGGTCGTGATCGTTGGTAAATCGCTTAGTGAGACGGGGCCTTAAGTCGCTGGTTCACACATCTCCTGGTGTAATAGGTAGCTTATGGTTTTTACTGGGAAAAATTCTTTATTGGGAATGTGTGACTTCAAACTTCAGTTTGCCCCCCACCTGCATGTTGGTCAGATGTATGGGCCCGTGTAGCATTCTCGATCATATAAAGACATGTGTATTCACTTTCCTTACAATAATGACCCCTGCTCTGGATCCTTACTGTAATGTCCCCTCTTCCGGTAATAATCCCCATCCTGGACCTCATGCTATAAAAATGTCCCTTTTCCTGGGCTTCTTGGTGGTATAATGTTCCTCATCATGTAATATCCCCCATTCTGGGCCCCTTCCTGGTACAATGTTTCCCATCCTGAGCCCCTTCCTGGATTAATGTTCCCCACCATGTAATAATGTCCCCCATCATGGGCCCCTTCCAATAATAAATGCCCTACATCCTGGGCAACTGTGGATAATAATGTCTTATCCTGGTCCCCAGCCTATAACAAAGCCCCCCCATCCTGGGGCACTTCCTGGTATAATGCTCCCCATCCTGGACCCCCTTCCATTCTTTTCCAGCACATTTTAAAAATAAACAAACGATTATTCTTACATTTTCCCATGACGTGCGGTGTCCTCCTCTACAGCAGATGCAGAAGCAGCCAGTTGACCTTGTCGCTGCCATACACCGCCCATCACAGGTAAGCCGATGTCTGCTGCTGACCTCGCATTGGCTGGTAGCATGTATTGAATTGCGGGGAGCTGGCAGGTGTCTGCACTGCAATGAAATTCAGCTGAATGTGCACCCGAGGACGCGCATCCAGGTGAAGTTGGCATTGGCGGTTCCCTTTCCACACAGGTCTGACTGTGGTTGCACCCTCTGCAACCGCGATAGTTACACACTGCCTATTGCGCAGAAGAGTAATACCATTAGAAGGTACTATAACGTTGACTAGTAGATTATCTTTGAGGGGTAACAACAGAATGTCCTTTTTCAGACTAATTGCTTCAGTGTAGTTTCACATGGCAGCACGTTGAAGATATTATGGTCATCATCTTCTACACTTGTAACTTGCACTTATAAATACTTCTATCTACTCCATTCGATTTCCAAACCTCTATTCTCTCTGGAGACACAAGTGCCAAAAGTGATCATTTAAATGGTTAAGTGGCTTGGTCCTTGGAAGGATTACCACACGCAGACAATAATGTGTTACCTACTTTACATATATATGCCTTTAGGCTTCGACTTTTGTAACTCTACCTCTCCTGACATGAAAACTGCCTGCACAAAATGAAGACGTATCAGGTAGCAGGAACAAAATCCCTTGAAATTGAAGAGGGCAAAGTTTGATCTCTTCCATATTGAGACCTCTGAACAATAGGTTCTTTCTACTACAACACAGACCCCGAACATCAAAGCCGCGATGAGTGCCTAATCTGAGGACATAACACTATTTTGTTAATCTCTATGGATATTCACAGATGTCCTTCCCAAACCGCGTGTGGTGTCATCGCAGTTTGCATAGCCAATAGCCTAAAGCTTTCCATTACTTCCATATTTTTATTCCTTCTTTTTTTAATCTTTTGCTATATATTTTAAAGCAGATGTTGGTGCAGAAAATGCAGAATTTCCATCCATGTGAAATGTAATGTGCAAGTTAAAATATGAATAAATGGTCCATTTAATAATGTATTTTATGCACTTTTTTTATTTATTTTTTTTATTTTTTTTATTTCAGGCGACTACAATATGAAGACGAGGATTTTGATACTGTTGTGTCTTTATATGAAAAAAATATATTTTTATGCTTCAAACCTTCTGATGGTATTCAGTTTAATAAGAGGAATTACATTTGGAGTTTTTCTGGAAGATTTTCATACACTGCAGTCACATTTATTAAACTTTTCATTGGTTAGGGGAGTAGCTATATGGCTGCAGAGGTAACAGATGCACCCCAGACCTGGTGCAGAGATCTAAAGGCTCCCCTGTATGGTAAGTGGCGGGCTCCGTTGCAGATTTTGGACTGGGCACCGAAATTTCAAGTTTACTCCTCTGTCCCTGGTATTGACATTCATGATCACAGTCAGCAAAATGGCATATTTGTAAGGACACATTGACGTTTATCCTTTAGGAATTTTTGTACAACACTTTTAAAAGTGCCTCTCCAAAACTGAAAAAGGAGCTGCAGTATACAAGAAGTGGCATCCGATTGCGTGGGCTCCATTGGTTTGTAAGGAAAAGCGAAATGTTCCTCTGAAGAGTCACACACAAAAAAAAAAAATCAACAAAAATTCAAAGAAAAACGTGTAATTTTCTGATAAATGTCCCTTAATTGTAAAAATATCCTGGTGTTTGATTGCTCCTCCAATCGCTTTTGTAAAGTTTGACAGAAGATATCTATAGAACAGAAGAGAGGCCAATGGCCGTCTTCTCTAAAGTCTCATTTGCACTAGCCGACGAGTGGCCGATGATCGGCTCTATAGAACCCATACAATCGGCAGTCTTTAGTAGTCTGTTTAGACAGGCGGCTGTGCTACCTATGTGCACAAAACGATCATTAATCAATGGTTCTGTGCACATAGGCTGCCATTCTTCTCCACAGCATGCGTCGTGGGGTGATGCCCTCTCGAGAATGAGGATATTTTTTTTTTTCTCGGCAAGCATAAAATAATTTTCCCCAATGAACAAGCATTTTGCTCTCCGTTGGATGATTGGCAGTCTGTTTGTACTGCCCGCTTACTAAGAAATGGACTTTCCTACAAACAATTATTCACAATAATCAGCCAGAGTAAATGCACGCCAAGTCTTGCATAGACTTTTCCATTCAGATCCACCATATTATAGCCCTATTGTATCAATATAGGTTGTCGCTCATCACGTTTAAAACTGCAGGAATAAACGAGTTAAAATCCAATAATGCCAGAAAACCCCAAAACTCTGACCCCATGACCATCATAAGAGAACTTTGACCAGTTCCTCCACTTTGTTTTGCCTGTCGGTGCCTGTTCGAGAAAGGAGACTGTTGTGCAGGTGCAAAGCTAAGGCAGGCTAGGACAAACCCTTCATAAGCTCTACAGCAGACATTGGGCGCTCTCTATTATAGGCACAACATGTCTAGTGCAACGTATAAAGCCTTAGCTAATGCCTGAATAAACCAACTGACTCTGGGCAAGCCCTCCTCCTTCCAAAACTGAAAGTTCCATTAGTACAAACTTGTTTACTTATAAAGATGGACACAAAGAAAAACTTGTATATAAAGAAACAATACACCCAACATATGGATTATAGAATTTATTTTGCAATATCTGTTTCTTAAATGTGACGTTATGGTTAATGTAAATGCCCGCCCTTTAACAAGTGTTATTTGTTTACTTTTTTTTATTAACATCCCATGCTTACTGTTTACTTGTTTTAATTGATTTATCTCTTTGGTGGTTGGAGTTCCATTTTCCTGATGTAGCACCCCTGCCTAATAGATGAAGACCTGGCTGTCTGCTGTCACCAGTAGGAGCAGCTTAGGAGGTTACTCCATACTTTGCCTAACAAACAGGCAATACCCCATGTGTTGTGGCTGTCGAACAGCCATGAGGCATGCAGGCGTGGGGAGTCGGGACATGAACATAATATTCGAGCACGCCGAAGACACTCATTTAGCACCCGAGCATGCTCAGATAACACCTTATCTTAGCATGTTCGCTCATCACTAAATCTGACCATTCTCTAACTAAAAATTGAAAAACTACTGCAAATGTGCTAAAATAATAACAAAAAAAAGAAGCTAAACTCCTCTTTTCCTACTGCCAGCCATCCAACCCTCTGGTGTTCTCTCCATCTTGGTTTACCAGAGGGCAACATGTAATTGCTGAAACCAATTGGTTGTAACCAGTGGCTGCATTCAGTGTCAGACTGGGATGCCAAGGTACCCACCAGCAACTTTGACTTTGTGGACCTATACTGCTGTATAACAATAAACTGGGCATTTTGTTAAATGAATGATGAGATGCTGCCTTTCTTTGTACATGGTGAATCACAGTCACATAGGAAGAAAGTAGACTTGGGTCCATCACTGTTATGACCCCAATGGCAGAGGGTCTCAGAAGTTATTACCAAGTCTGCAAACACAAAAACCAGCTCATAGGGCAGTGGTAACTAGGCTGACCGTATACCTGATCCTAGCACCACAAATAGCAGCAGCCGGGGAACGTACCTACATTGGTTCTAGACGTCTCGCGCCAGCCGGAGAACTAACTAACCCTAGAAGGGAAAAGATAGACCTTTCTTGCCTCCAGAGAAAAGACCCCAAAAGTTGGATACAAGCCCCCAACAAATAATAACGGTGAGGTAAGAAGAAAAGACAAACGTAAGAATGAACTAGGTTTTTAGCAAAGAGAGGCCCACTGACTAATAGCAGAATATAGGAAGATGACTTATACGGTCAGCAAAAACCCTATCAAAATTTCCACGCTGAATATTCAAGAACCCCCGAACCGTCTAACGGCCCGGGGGGAGAATATCAGCCCCCTAGAGCTTCCAGCAAAATCAGGAATCACATTTAGTACAAGCTGGACAAAAATAAGAGCAATGCAAATAACCAAAAAATAAGGAAGCAGGACTTAGCTTATTTTGCAAGAACCAGGACCAGCAGACAGGAGCAAACAGAAAGGAACTGATTACAACGATGCCAGGCACCAGACTGAAAATCCAGGAAGCTTAAATAGCAACACCCCTGGACTAACGAGCCAGGTGGGTACCAAGCTGAGGAAAGAAACTCAAAGTGTCATGTCGATAGTGACCACAAGAGGGAGCCAAAAAATCCAATTCACAACACATCACTCTTTCTCCACCAGGATGCATTCTCTGTCATTAGATTATTTAGAACCCATAATGTCATTTGATGTAGGTAAAGCATCCAGCCCTTGTATAAAAGCTGTTGTAGGGTTGGCCATTACTACCTCTTGTGGTCGGCCATTCCAGTCTGACTGCTCTAACTGTAAAGAACCTTTTTCTAAACACGTAAGGAGTGCCCCCTGGTCCTTTGTACGGTGTTTGGAAGGAATAAGTCATGCCATGCACTAGTCCTTTGTATTGACCACACATGTATTTATACATGTAAATGAGATCTCCTCTAAGGCATCTTATTTCCAAGAAAAACAGCCCAACATTTCCAATCTTTCATTGTAGGAGAGGTCTTCCATCCCTTGTAATAATCTAGTTGTCCCCCTTTAACCTGACTAACTGCCCAATATCTTTCTTAAATGGATTCCGTATTCTAGATGTGGCCTTACAAGTGATTTTATACATCCTAAAACCTTGTTTGCTTTTGTGGCTGCTGCTTGACATTGAGTACTGCTGTTCAGCTTACTTGTAACCAGAATACCCAAGTCCTTCTCCTGTTCTGTAGTCCCGAGTATGCTCCCATTTTATGTAAATGCAGCAATAAGATTACTTTGGCCATTACTCTACATTTATTAATATTAAGCCTCATCTGAGACTGACACTTTACTCTCGGTCCAAACCACAAGGTCAATAATAAAGAAATTAAAAAGAATTGGGCCTAAAAAATCCTTGTGGACCCCACTGCTCCCGCTACAGGTCCTTGTGGACCCCACTGCTCCCGCAACAGGTCCTTGTAAACCCCACTGCTCCCGCTACAGGTCCTTGTGGTCCCCACTGCTCCCGCAACAGGTCCTTGTGGACCCCACTGCTCCCGCAACAGGTCCTTGTGGACCCCACTGCTCCCGCAACAGGTCCTTGTGGACCCCACTGCTCCCGCAACAGGTCCTTGTGGACCCCACTGCTCCCGCAACAGGTCCTTGTGGACCCCACTGCTGACTTTATCCCATTCAGAAAATGTACCATTTACAACGACGCTTTGTTTCCTGTCACTCAACTGTTTTGTTTTTTTTTACCATCGTCCATGAAGTGTCCCCATTTTTTAGCTTTTGAAGCTTCAGTATAAGGCTGGTGTCACACGACTATTCCTCTTTCCGGAAAAATAAAATAAAAAAATAGATCCGATTAATCTAATCACACTCTGATGAAAGTTTGATCAGAGTGTGATCATAGTGTGATTTGATCTAAGTTTCTCAGACGTGGAGAACAAGAATCGGACAGCAAACAGATGTCATCCAAGCGCAGTCCGATGTTTTCAACAGACCCATAGACTTGAATGGATGATTGTGTTCTGATTATCGGAGGCAACTCATGTATGCTGCGATTTTTTCCTTGAACCAACTCGGTTTGAGGAAAAAAGTCAGACATGTGCACGGCCCCATAGAAAAACATAGGCATGAATGCTATCTGTCAAAATGATGGATAGCACTCGTCCGATCATTACGGTCATGTGCACGAACCCTGAGGCTGTTATGTGGTTCAGTATGAAATGCCTTTACAAAGTCCAGATGTATCACATCAGTCGCATTACCAACATACAGACGTGCTCATAGAAACCCAACATGTCGGTCAGACATGACTTAACCTCCATGAAACCTTTCTTAAATATCAGTCAAGTGTATTGTTATTGCAATTATTGCTCAATTTATAAAAATGAGTCAAAAACTTATAAGGCATATGTTACAAGGCATACCATTAAAAAGAGCCCTTATATAGCTATATCAGGGGGAAAATCAAAACGTTACGGCTTTCAGGATCCGGACAAACAAAATTCTCTTCTTTTTTTTTTTTAAATCCATAAAACATTTTATTTGTGCAAAAGTAAAAGAAAAAAAAGCATGTCTTGTATCAATGCATTCATACCAACTCTAGAATATAGCTAGCTTTACTGTAAGTTACGTAAATAAAAAAACGTAGAGAACAATGAGAATTGCTGTTTTTTTGTTTGTTTGTTTGTTTGTTTTTTTTGGGGGGGGTTGCATTTGCTCTTCCTCCCCAAAAATGAAGCTAATTAATAACTTAAAGGTGTACCAAGATGGTGGTATTAAAAAATGTAACTCGTCCTACAAAAAAACAAAACAAAATAGTCCTACATTGACAGAAAATAGTTGTAGCTCTTTGAATGTGAGAATGAAAAAATTGGAAAAAAAATACTGGCACCTATAACCAGCTTTTGCTCTTATTTTATTCTCGCTGTACTCCTGAGAATACTATTTCTTTTTTTTTTAATCCACATATGGTTCCAAAAATATGGAGCTTTTTACTAAGTGATAGTTTTCATGTTGTTTACAAGGGGGCGTGTCTCAAAGGGTAATTATGCAGAGCAGCCTAAAGACACACCCCAGAGGATCCAGTAAGCCAAGGTCACTTCGAAAACAGTATAAAAACGGACACTAAGTAAAAAGGTTAATATCTCTGGAACTATATGGCAGATTTAATGGTAAAAAAAGAATACTGAGAGGATCAATAGGAATAAAACGAGCAAAAACTGGTTACTTTTGACCTGGTAACAGGCCCTCCTTAACCTGTCCTGGTTGCTGCAAGGGGTTAATATATATATATATATATATATATATATATATATATATATATATATATATATATATATATATATATATTATCTGGTATGCTCCTAAGCTCCCTAGTATTGTGCAACAAATGGGCAGATTTTTATAATATTCAACTTTATGCAGGTTTGGATCTCAGTTTTATAAAAAGAAATAAAACTTCAAGCACTATAAAACTTTTAGAAATTAATTAGTACAAAGATTTAGGGTGCGTTCTCACATTACGGCCGTGGTGTGTTTTTTTTTTTCCTTGCTATGATCTTTGGTATAACCACATAGCGTCATATCTACGATTTGATGATTACGGAAAATTCTGTGCGTTTTTGCCTCAATTGCCCCAACTTTTGAACGCAGCCTAAGGGCTTATTCACACATCAGTATTTGGTCAGTATTTTGCATCCGTATTTGTATGCCACAACCAGGAGAGAAAAACTAATTGAAAAATGTTCTACATTTTTCTGTTTTTGGCTGATGAAATATTGATAAAAAAAAATACTGGAGGTGTGAATAAAGCCTTAAACCCCTGTAGATTTAAAAATAAAAAAATGGTAAGGGTGGACATTGACTTTAAAGATTTCAGGATAATCCACTTGAAAGCAGTTAATGTTAAACTCTGCGATGCTCTGACTTTGCTTGAGATTCGAGAATTGTATAAATGTGCTAAAACTTCATTAATTTCAAACATTTTTATAGCTTTATAGTATTTGATTTTATCTTTTGGTTTCTGTGGCCAAAATAGATTAGTGTAACAAGGATTAGAGATTGTATCTTTCAAATGTTTACAATTAAAAACAGTTACATTTTAGCACACATTTTTTTTATTTATGTTACTGAATTTCTAAATATTAACCCAACATGTTCATTTCTTCTCATTTTGTCTTGTTTTTTTATGCGCTTTTTTTAATCAGTTTCTTTTTCTGTTACTACTATAAATAAATTACTACATTAAATATACTTGTGTATTTCTTCCTTGTTTGTGAAAAAATATGAGCTCTTGCTGACTCTATGCAGAAGGTTAGAAGATAGCAGAAGTGTTACCATTGATGTTGGGAATGGTATTTCCATTGTTCCCCAGCCATCACCAAATGCTTAGTGGATAAATCTGCAAAATCTGGGAACATATAACATCTAATAGCTCTTTTATTAAGCACCTGCTTACTATTGCGAATATGTAGAAGAAATGCATAAAATGTTTGTTCGCACAACCAGACCGAGCACTAAGAACGGGAAGAACCGTGATCATGGAATGAATGGTGGTGACCGATGGGAGAATATTGCGCAATCCAAAAAACAAAACAAAAAAGTAATTTCTGCAAAAAGAAAATAGCTTGTTGGGGCAATGAAAAAAGCAAATATCCTTGCATTACAGAGGTGATCTGCTAAAGAATGTCATGATCCCCTGTATAGAAGCTTTAATTGATGAAGTAGCTATATTCCTTCAGGGAGGACAGTAGAGTTGATTGTTATAGCAGAACTGCACATAGAGATGAGCAGATTGATCCAAGGAAGATAGAGTTCAAGACGAATTTCTTCACCGCACATTTGAAGACTTTTGAGATTCAATTCATGGTTCACAAAAATAAAGAAAATTGCCTGCCCCGATTTGCAACATTAATGAAGCATCAGAGAGTGGGCTAACGTCTTTTTGTGTGGTCATGTTGGCTTCCCCATAATGCCCTATAATTATGACATCCAGTGAATTATCATGCCTTGTACAGTGGTGGTCAGTATAATGGACCATCACAGATCAGCAGTTCCCAGTGGAGCACAGTTTTGTTTGGCAGAGCCATTTTTCATCTCCAGAGTCACTGGGTAAGTCTCTCTCTCCTGTAGAGTGTAAGCTCTTATGATTAGAGGGGTCTTCCCTCTACTGTAGAGTGCAAACTTTTATGGTCAGTAGGTCCTCCCTCTCCTGTACAGTGTAAGCTCTTATAGTCAGTAGGGTCCTCCCTCTCCTGTAGAGTGTAAGCTCTTAAAGTCAGTAGGGTTCTCCCTCTACTGTAGAGTGCAAACTTTTATGGTCAGTAGGGTCCTCCCTCTCCTGTACAGTGTAAGCTCTTATAGTCAGTAGGGTCCTCCCTCTACTGTAGAGTGCAAACTTTTATGGTCAGTAGGGTCCTCCCTCTCCTGTGCAGTGTAAGCTCTTATAGTCAGTAGGATCTTCCATCTCCTGTAGAGTGTAAGCTCTTATGGTTAGAGGGATCCTCCCTCTACTGTAGAGTGCAAGCTCTTTTGGTCAGTAGGGTCTTCCCTCTCCTGTAGAGTTCAAGCTCTTATGGTCAGTAGGGTCCTCTCTCTCCTGTGGAGTGTAAGCTCTTATGGTTTGAGGGATCCTCTCTCTCCTGTAGAGTGTAAGCTCTTATGGTCAGTAGGGTCCTCCCTCTACTGTAGAGTGCAAGCTCTTATGGTCAGTAGGGTCTTCCCTCTCCTGTAGAGTGTAAGCTCTTATGGTCAGTAGGGTCCTCCCTCTTCTGTAGAGTGTAAGCTCTTATGGTCAGTAGGGTCCTCCCTCTTCTGTAGAGTGTAAGCTCCTATGGTCAGTGGGGTCCTCTCTCTTCTGTGGAGTGTAAGCTCTTATGGTTTGAGGGATCCTCTCTCTCCTGTAGAGTGTAAGCTCTTATGGTCAGTAGGGTCCTCCCTCTACTGTAGAGTGCAAGCTCTTATGGTCAGTAGGGTCTTCCCTCTCCTGTAGAGTGTAAGCTCTTATGGTCAGTAGGGTCCTCCCTCTTCTGTAGAGTGTAAGCTCTTATGGTCAGTAGGGTCCTCCCTCTTCTGTAGAGTGTAAGCTCTTATGGTCAGTAGGGTCCTCCCTCTTCTGTAGAGTGTAAGCTCTTATGGTCAGTGGGGTCCTCCCTCTTCTGTAGAGTGTAAGCTCTTATGGTCAGTAGGGTCCTCCCTCTCCTGTAGAGTGTAAGCTCTTATGGTCAGTAGGGTCCTCCCTCTTCTGTAGAGTGTAAGCTCTTATGTCAGTAGGGTCCTCCCTCTTCTGTAGAGTGTAAGCTCTTATGGTCAGTAGGGTCCTCCCTCTTCTGTAGAGTGTAAGCTCTTATGGTCAGTAGGGTCCTCCCTCTTCTGTAGAGTGTAAGCTCTTATGGTCAGTGGGGTCCTCTCTCTTCTGTGGAGTGTAAGCTCTTATGGTCAGCGGGGTCCTCCCTCTCCTGTAGAGTGTAAGCTCTTATGGTCAGTAGGGTCTTCCCTCTCCTGTAGACTGTAAGCTCTTATGGTCAGTAGGATCCTCCCTCTCCTGTAGAGTGCAAGCTCTTATGGTCAGTAGGGTCCTCTCTCTCCTGTGGAGTGTAAGCTCTTATGGTTTGAGGGATCCTCTCTCTCCTGTAGAGTGTAAGCTCTTATGGTCAGCGGGGTCCTCCCTCTCCTGTAGAGTGTTAGCTATTATGGTCAGTAGGGTCTTCTCTCTACTGTAGAGTGCAAGCTCTTATGGTCAGTAGGGTCCTCCCTCTTCTGTAGAGTGTAAGCTCCTATGGTCAGTGGGGTCTTACCTCTCCTGTAGAGTATAAGCTTTTATGGTTAGCGAGTTCTCTATCCGCTCCCCTATGTGTATTTTCTGCACAAACTAATCAGGATTACTTCCAATTTGTAACTTTAGAACAATGTGACTCCATGGATTTAGTAAATATAATGCATAGTAAAATTTAAATAAAATCTCACCAAATTATCAGAGCAAGTGCTGAAGACACGCAAAAAATGTTTGGCTCTTAGGCTAGGGTCACATTGCGTTATGTGACCGCGTTTAACGGACTACGTTACACCGTGGCATAACGCGGTGTTAACGTAGTCCGTTAACGCCGCCATAGCCTGTAATGGTGAGCGCGTCGCTAGCGCCCGCCCACATTGGGCGGGCGCTAGCGATGTCGCGTCATTTGAGTGACGGACCTCGGACGCTGCTTGCAGCGTCCGCGGCGCGCCCGAGGTCCGTTCCTCGCTAGTGCAGATCGGGGATCTGCGCTAGCGGGGACACCGAACGCGGACCCTAGGGAAGCATTGCGTTAGCGCAACCCGCTAGCGCTATGCGCTAAACGGATTGCCCTAACGCAATGTGAACCTAGCCTTACACTAATAATCACATGATAACAATAAATGTGCAAATCAGTATTTCATTTACACATGCTATTAGTAAAGAATTTCATATTTATTTTTTCTTATTATTTTGAAGTTTAAGTGCTCTATTTCCCCTAATTTTTCTCAGTCAGTTTTCACATAGAGTGGCTGCACACTTTTGTCCCAAGCCCAGATAACTCCTTTGTGGAGCATGGGATTTTCAAAATGGCAGTCTTTGATAGATGCAAATAATTCCAAAGAAGTTTCTTTTCATGGGAACCTGTCATCAGGTTTCCCCAATATAAAAAACAGCCAGCATCTTAAGACCTTTTACATCATTCTAGTTTGGTGTATCTAGTCCCCAATCCCCTCTGTGTAGCACAAAAAAAATTTTTTTATACCCACAGACTGCATGGTCTGGTCCGATGGGAATCTCTGGTCTTGATCCTGTGCCTCAAAGTGTTATAGTGCGCATGTGAAGACATTTGCGGATCATCAGCGCTCTCTGGCCTGTCCCTGTGCATGTAGAGATAAGGGCACCTACACAGGAGTGCAATTGGGGGACACTGAGTGGATGTTATAGGATGCAGTATCCACATGAAGCAGGGAAGGGGGACGGCAATTGTAGGAAGAAAGGAAGCGCTGGATCAAAACCAGAGAAGCCCATCAGTTGGGGACCACGCCATCTCTTGCGGTATAATAAAAGCTCTTTTTTGTGCAGAGAATCTGGTCTCCCTAGGAATCAAACCCACATCATGTACCTTTGCAGGTAGCAGCTAAAGCTATGAGCCACAGCCTATACGGACAAGTATGGGAGCATTTCGAATAATTGTAGCTGCACTTTAGACTGATTATACTAGTACATGGAAATAGATATGTACATGGCAGTGTATTTCTAGGTCCCTGTATTCTAGCTGGAAAATATTTTTTTTTCTATAAGATTGCAAAAAAAAAATTATAAACAATTACAAAAACGCTATTTTATCCTATTTTTTTCCTTGTCATTTTGTCTCCCAGCAACTAAAGCTAAAAGGCAAAGCCTGCACTGATCAGCATGAGAGAATTTTGTTATTTGAAGCTGCATTGTTAACTCTGAGATGACGTGCAGATTATACTTGTGCATAGAAATAAACTGTTTAAAAAAAAAAAAAAGTGTATCTGAGTCGCCCGCCAGGGCCTGGGGTACTCGGCACGGGGTCCGGTCGCTCTTAAAGGGGATGTCACGGTGTCTGCAACCCGATCCGTGCCCTGGGCACTCAAGAAAAGGGGAAAGGTCTTTTAAGGGATGAATAAAGTCTATTTTCGTGACGCCACCTGTGGTTCTCGGTCAGAGGGGATCGACACTGCTTTAAGGGGTCCTCTGGGGCGATGCTGTTGCAGCAAGATGGTGACACTTCCCACACGTGAAGCAGGGTCCCCATGGCTCCCAAGGTGTATGGCAGGGATGATGTGTTGCTTGGAAATAACGGAGGACAATGAAAATGAAAAAGCAAAACTGAAAAAAGCTGGGGTCATGAAGGGGTTAACACTAATAGAGTCAAAGCTTTTCTCTACTACATTTAAAAGTGCAATAGCCTTTTTACATGTTTTTTCAGGCTTCACATAGAAGCCTATAGAGAGCACCAAAACCGCAAAGTACAACCGTGTATTTAAACACATCCAGGGCAGAATTTTCATGAAACCACATCCACTTTGTTTTAACATTTAGACTGTTCATACATTGCATAAATGCTGCATTTTTTGTGCACAGAAATGCTGCGGTGTCTAGCTGTCCAAGCAAAGTGGACATGGTTCCATGAAAGCTGTTCCCTGTGCACGTAAACCAAAAAAATAAAAAAAAATTAAATGTAGAATGAAATCTAAAATTTGTGTATACACATCACACACCCATTTTCTGTAGAGGTTGGGCAGTCACACATAAGCAAACCCTCCATATTTTGCTCCCCTTACCTATCAGGCTGCTGCAATATAAACATGTAAACCACTGATTGCAGTTAATTGTGACCTTTTATACACATGGAAACTCCCACAATTCTTTGCAGTATTCACTATAACACTTCAGTACTCCTGGCCCGTCTCGTATAAAGCCCCATTAGACACCCCCTGCTGTAAACCAACTAGTGTGGGTAAGTGAATTTGTTACCTAGAACATTAAG